>NW_026047583.1:36360993-36985993 GCF_023864345.2 Schistocerca serialis cubense
GGCATTGTGCCTTTTGTATTTAATTCCGATGCAATTTCTGTGTTTCATCGTCAATAAGAAGGTCCAAGGGATACACTAAACCTGAAGTGTAGCATCAGAATCTATAACTAGTGTCACATGAATGGTTCAAACATAGTCAGTAGGAAGAGTCAGACTTCTTGTACTTAAGTCAACGTTGTGCCTTTTGTATTTATTTCCGATGTAATTTCTGTGTTTCATCGTCAATAAGAAGGTCCAAGGGATACAGTAAACCTGGAGTGAAGCATCGGAATCTATAACTAGTGTCACATGAATGGTTCAAAACATAGACAGTAAGAAGAGTCAGTCTTCTTGTACTTAATTCGGCATTGTGCCTTTTGTATTTAATTCCGATGCAATTTCTATGTTGCATCGTCAATAAGAAGGTCAGAGGGATACAGTAAACCTGAAGTGAAGCATCGGAATCTATAACTAGTGTCACATGAATGGTTCAAAACATAGTCAGTAAGAAGAGTCAGTCTTCTTGTACTTAAGTCGGCATTGTGCCTTTGGTATTTAATTCCGATGCAATTTCTGTGTTTCATCGTCAATAAGAAGGTCCAAAGGATACAGTAAACATGGAGTGAAGCATCGGAATCTATAACTAGTGTCACAGGAATGAATCAAAACATGGTCAGTGAGGAGAGTCAGTCTTCTTGTACTTAAGTCGGCATTGTGCCTTTTTTGTTTAATTCCGATGCAATTTCTGTGTTTCATCGTCAATAAGAAGGTCCAATTGATACAGTAAACCTGGAGTTAAGCATCGGAATCTATAACTAGTGACACAGGGATGGTTCAAAACATATACAGTAAGAAGAGTCAGTATTCTTGTACTTAAGTCGGCATTGTGCCTTTTGTATTTAATTCCGATGCAATTTCTGTATTTCAACGTGAATAAGAAGGTCCAAGGGATACAGTAAACCTGAAGTGAAGCACCAGAATCCATAACTAGTGTTAAAGGAAAGGTTGAAAAGATAGTTAGTAAGAAGAGTCAGTCTTCTTGTACTTAAGTCGTCATTGTGCCTTTTGTATTTAATTCCGATGCAATTTCTGTGTTTCATCGTCAATAAGAAGGTCCAAGGGCTACAGTAAACCTGGAGTTAAGCATCGGAATCTATAACTAGTGTCACAGGGATGGTTCAAAACATAGACAGTAATTAGAGTCAGCATTCTTGTACTTAAGTCGGCATTGTGCCTTTTGTATTTGATTCCGATGCAAAATCTGTGTTTCATCTTCAATATGAAGGTCCAAGGGATACAGTAAATTTGAAGTGAAGCATCAGAGTCTATAACTAGTGTAACAGGAATGGTTCAAACATAGTCAGTAAGAAGAGTCAGTCTTCTTGTACATAAGTCGGAATTGTGCCTTTTGTATTTCATTCCGATGCAATTTCTGTATTTCCTCGTCAATACGAAGGTCCAAGGTATACAGTAAACCTGAAGTGAAGCATCGGAATCTATAACTAGTGTCACAGGAATGGTTCAAAACACAGTCCGTAGGAAGAGACAGTCTTCTTGTACTTAAGTCGGCATTGTGCCTTCTCTATTTAATTCCTATGCAATTTCTGTCTTTCATCGTCAATACGAAGGTCCAAGGGATATAGTAAACCTGGAGTGAAGCATCGGAATCTATAACTAGTGTCACAGGAATGGTTCAAAACATAGACAGTAGGAAGAGTCAGTCTTCTTGTACTTAAGTCTGCATTGTGAGTTTTGTATTTAATTCCGATGCAATTTCTGTGTTTCACCGTCAATAAGAAAGTAAGAGGGATACAGTATACCTGAAGCGAAGCATCGGAAACTATAACTAGTGTCTCAGGAATGGTTCAAAACATAGACAGTAGGAAGAGTCAGTCTTATTGTACTTAAGTCGGCATTGTGCCTTTAGTATTTTATTCCGATGCAATTTCTGTGTTTCATCGTCAATAAGAAGGTCAAACGGATATAGTAAATCTGGAGTGAAGCATCGGAATCTATAACTAGTGTCACAGGAATGGTTCAAAACATAGACAGTAAGTAGGGTCAGTCTTCTTGTACTTAAGTCGGCATTGAGCCTTTTTTATTTAATTCCGATGCAGTTTCTGTGTTTCATCGTCAATAAGAAGGTCCAAGGGATACAGTAAACCTGGAGTGAAGCATCGGAATCTATATCTACTGTCACAGGAATGGTTCATATCATCGACGGTAAGAAGAGTCAGTCTTCTTGTACTTAATTCGGCATTGTGCCTTTAGTATTTAATTCCGATGCAATTTATGTGTTTCTTCGTTAAAATGAAGGTCAGAGGGATACAGTAAATCTGAAGTCAAGCATCGGAATCTATAACTAGTGTCACAGGAATGGTTCAATACATAGTCAGTAAGAAGAGTCAGTCTGCTTGTACTTAAGTCGGCATTGTGCCTTTTGTATTTAATTCCGATGCAATTTCTGTGTTTCTTCGTCAATAAGGAGGTCCAAGGGATACAGTAAACCTGGAGTGAAGCATCGGAATCTATAACTACCGTCACAGGAATGGTTCAAAACATAATCAGTAAGAAGAGTTAGTCTTCTTGTACTTAAGTCGGCATTGCGCCTATTGTATTTAATTCCGATGCAATTTCTGTGTTTCATCGTCATTAGGAAGGTCCAAGGGATACACTAAACCAGAAGTGTAGCATCAGAATCTATAACTAGTGTCACAGGAATGGTTCAAAACATAGTCAGTAGGAAGAGACAGTCTTCTTGTACTTAAGTCGGCATTGTGCATTTTCTATTTAATTCCTATGCAATTTCTGTGTTTCATCGTCAATAAGAAGGTCGAAGGGATATAGTAAACCTGGAGTGAAGCATCGGAATCAATAACTACGGTCACAGGACTGGTTCAAATCATAGACAGTAAGAAGAGTCAGTCTTCTTGTACTTAAGTCGGCATTGTGCCCTTTTTATTGAATTCCGATGCAATTTCTGTGTTTCATCGTCAATAAGAAAGTCCAAGGGATACAGTAAACCTAGGTGAAACATTGGAATCTATAACTACCGTCACAGGAATGGTTCAAAACATAATCAGTAAGAAGAGTTAGTCTTCTTGTACTTAAGTCGGCATTGCGCCTATTGTATTTAATTCCGATGCAATTTCTGTGTTTCATCGTCATTAGGAAGGTCCAAGGGATACACTAAACCAGAAGTGTAGCATCAGAATCTATAACTAGTGTCACAGGAATGGTTCAAACATAGTCAGTAAGAAGAGTCAGTCTTTTTGTACTTAAGTCGGCAATGTGCCTTTTGTATTTAATTCCGATGCTATTTTGGGGTTTCATCGTCAATAAGAAGTTCCAAAGGATACAGTAAACCGGGAGTGAAGCATCGGAATCTATAACTGTGTCACAGAAATGGTTCAAAACATAGTCAGTAAGAAGAGTCAGTCTTCTAGTACTTAAGTCGGCATTGTGCCTTTTGTATTTAATTCCGATGCAATTTCTGTGTTTCATCGTCAATAAGAAGGTCCAAAGGATACAGTAAACATGGAGTGAAGCATCGGAATCTATAACTAGTGTCACAGGAATGAATCAAAACATGGTCAGTAAGAAGAGTCAGTCTTCTTGTACTTAAGTCGTCATTGTGCCTTTTGTATTTAATTCCGATGCAATTTCTGTGTTTCATCGTCAATAAGAAGGTCCAAGGGCTACAGTAAACCTGGAGTTAAGCATCGGAATCTATAACTAGTGTCACAGGGATGGTTCAAAACATAGACAGTAATTAGAGTCAGCATTCTTGTACTTAAGTCGGCATTGTGCCTTTTGTATTTGATTCCGATGCAAAATCTGTGTTTCATCTTCAATATGAAGGTCCAAGGGATACAGTAAATTTGAAGTGAAGCATCAGAGTCTATAACTAGTGTAACAGGAATGGTTCAAACATAGTCAGTAAGAAGAGTCAGTCTTCTTGTACATAAGTCGGAATTGTGCCTTTTGTATTTCATTCCGATGCAATTTCTGTATTTCATCGTCAATACGAAGGTCCAAGGTATACAGTAAACCTGAAGTGAAGCATCGGAATCTATAACTAGTGTCACAGGAATGGTTCAAAACACAGTCCGTAGGAAGAGACAGTCTTCTTGTACTTAAGTCGGCATTGTGCCTTCTCTATTTAATTCCTATGCAATTTCTGTCTTTCATCGTCAATACGAAGGTCCAAGGGATATAGTAAACCTGGAGTGAAGCATCGGAATCTATAACTAGTGTCACAGGAATGGTTCAAAACATAGACAGTAGGAAGAGTCAGTCTTCTTGTACTTAAGTCTGCATTGTGAGTTTTGTATTTAATTCCGATGCAATTTCTGTGTTTCACCGTCAATAAGAAAGTAAGAGGGATACAGTATACCTGAAGCGAAGCATCGGAAACTATAACTAGTGTCTCAGGAATGGTTCAAAACATAGACAGTAGCAAGAGTCAGTCTTATTGTACTTAAGTCGGCATTGTGCCTTTAGTATTTTATTCCGATGCAATTTCTGTGTTTCATCGTCAATAACAAGGTCCAAGGGATATAGTAAATCTGGAGTGAAGCATCGGAATCTATAACTAGTGTCACAGGAATGGTTCAAAACATAGACAGTAAGTAGGGTCAGTCTTCTTGTACTTAAGTCGGCATTGAGCATTTTTTATTTAATTCCGATGCAGTTTCTGTGTTTCATCGTCAATAAGAAGGTCCAAGGGATACAGTAAACCTGGAGTGAAGCATCGGAATCTATATCTACTGTCACAGGAATGGTTCATATCATCGACGGTAAGAAGAGTCAGTCTTCTTGTACTTAATTCGGCATTGTGCCTTTAGTATTTAATTCCGATGCAATTTATGCGTTTCTTCGTTAAAATGAAGGTCAGAGGGATACAGTAAATCTGAAGTCAAGCATCGGAATCTATAACTAGTGTCACAGGAATGGTTCAATACATAGTCAGTAAGAAGAGTCAGTCTTCTTGTACTTAAGTCGGCATTGTGCCTTTTGTATTTAATTCCGATGCAATTTCTGTGTTTCTTCGTCAATAAGGAGGTCCAAGGGATTCAGTAAACCTGGAGTGAAGCATCGGAATCTATAACTAGTGTCACAGGAATGGTTCAAAACATAGTCAGTAAGAAGAGTCAGTATTCTTGTACTTATGTCGGCAATGTGCCTTTTGTATTTAATTCCGATGCTATTTTTGTGTTTCATCGTCAATAAGAAGGTCCAAGGGATACAGTAAACCTGGTGTGAAGCATTGGAATCTATAACTAGTGTCACAGGAATGAATCAAAACATGGTCAGTAAGAAGAGTCAGTCTTCTTGTACTTAAGTCGGCATTGTGCCTTTTGTATTTAATTCCGATGCAATTTCTGTGTTTCATCGTCAATAAGAAGGTCCAAGGGATACAGTAAACCTGGAGTTAAACATCGGAATCTATAACTAGTGTCACAGGGATGGTTCAAAACATAGACAGTAATTAGAGTCAGTATTCTTGTACTTAAGTCGGCATTGTGCCTTTTGTACTAAATTCCGATGCAATTTCTGTGTTTCATCTTCAATATGAAGGTCCAAAGGATACAGTAAACCTGAAGTGAAGCATCGGAATCTATAACTAGTGTGAAAGGAATGGTTCAAAACATAGTCAGTAGGAAGAGACAGTCTTCTTGTACTTAAGTCGGCATTGTGCCTTTTCTATTTAATTCCTATGCAATTTCTGTGTTTCATCGTCAATACGAAGGTCCAAGGGATATAATAAACCTGGAGTGAAGCATCGGAATCAATAACTAGTGTCACAGGAATGGTTCAAAACATAGACAGTAAGAAGAGTCAGTCTTCTTGTACTTAAGTCGGCATTGTGCCTTTTTCATTGAATTCCCATGCAATTTCTATGTTTCATCGTCAATAAGAAGGTCCAAGGGATACAGTAAACCTGGAGTGAAACATCGGAATCTATAACTACTGTCACAGGATTGGTTCAAATCATAGTCAGTAAGAAGAGTCAGTCTTCTTGTATTTAAGTCGGCATTGTGCCTTTTGTATTTAATTCCGATGCAATTTCTGTGTTTCATCGTCAATAAGAAGGTCCAAAGGATACAGTAAACATGGAGTGAAGCATCGGAATCTATAACTAGTGTCACAGGAATGAATCAAAACATGGTCAGTGAGAAGAGTCAGTCTTCTTGTACTTAAGTCGGCATTGTGCCTTTTTTATTTAATTCCGATGCAATTTCTGTGTTTCATCGTCAATAAGAAGGTCCAAGGGATACAGTAAGTCTGGAGTTAAGCATCGGAATCTATAACTAGTGTCACAGGGAAGGTTCAAAACATAGACAGTAATTAGAGTCAGTATTCTTGTACTTAAGTCGGCATTGTGCCTTTTGTATTTATTTCCGATGCAAATTCTGTGTTTGTTCTTCAATATGAAGGTCCAAGGGATACAGTAAACATGAAGTGAAGCATCAGAGTCTATAACTAGTGTAACAGGATTGGTTCAAAACATAGTCAGTAAGAAGAGTCAGTCTTCTTGTACATATGTCGGCTTGTGATTTTTGTGTTTCATTCCGATGCTATTTCTGTGTTTCATCGTCAATAAGAAGGTCCAAGGTATACAGTAAACCTGAAGTGAAGCATCGGAATCTATAACTAGTGTCACAGGAATGGTTCAAAACGTAGCAAGTAGGAAGAGACAGTCTTCTTGTACTTAAGTCGGCATCGTGCCTTCTCTATTTAATTCCTATGCAATTTCTGTGTTTCGTCGTCAATAAGAAGGTCCAAGGGATATAGTAAACCTGGAGTGAAGCATCGGAATCTATTACTAGTGTCACAGGAATGGTTCAAAACATAGACAGTAAGAAGAGTCAGTCTTCTTGTACTTAAGTCGGCATTGTGCCTTTTTTTTTGAATTCCGATGCAATTTCTTTGTTTCATCGTCAATAAGAATGTCCAAGGGATACAGTAAACCTGGAGTGAAACATCAGAATCAATAACTACTGTCACAGGAATGGTTCAAAACATAGTCAGTAAGAAGAGTCAGTCTTCTTGTACTTAAGTCGGCATTGTGCCTTTTGTATTTATTTCCGATGCAATTTCTGTGTTTCATCGTCAATAGGAAGGTCCAAGGGATACACTAAACCTGAAGTGTAGCATCAGAATCTATAACTAGTGTCACAGGAATGGTTCAAACATAGTCAGTATGAAGAGTCAGTCTTCTTGTACTTAAGTCGGCATTGTGCCTTTTGTATTTATTTCCGATGCAATTTCTGTGTTTCATCTTCAATAAGAGTGTCCAAGGGATACAGTAAACCTAAAGTGAGGCACCGGAATCAATAACTAGTGTCACATGAATGGTTCAAATCATAGTCAGTAAGAAGAGTTAGTCTTCTGGTACTTAAGTCGCCATTGTGCCTTTTGTATTTAATTCCGATGCAATTTCTGTGTTTCATCGTCAATAAGAAGGTCCAAGGGATACAGTAAACCTGAAGTGAGGCACCGGAATCAATAACTAGTGTCACATGAATGGTTCAAATCATAATTGGTAAGAAGAGACAGTCTTCTTGTACTTAAGTCGCCATTGTGCATTTTGTATTTAATTCCGATGCAATTTCTGTGTTTCATCGTCAATAAGAAGGTCCAAGGGATACAGTAAACCTGGAGTGAAGCATCGGAATCTATAACTAGTGTCACATGAATGGTTCAAAATATAGAGAGTAAGAGGAGTCAGTCTTCTTGTACTTAATTCGGCATTGTGCCTTTTGTATTTAATTCCGATGCTATTTCTATGTTGCATCGTCAATAAGAATGTCAGAGGGATACAGTAAACCGGAAGTGAAGCATCGGAATCTATAACTAGTGTCACAGGAATGGTTCAAAACATAGTCAGTAAGAAGAGTCAGTCTTGTTGTACTTAAGTCGGCATTGTGCCTTTTGTATTTAATTCCGATGCAATGTCTGTATTTCATCGTCAATAAGAAGGTCCAAGGGATACAGTAAACCTGAAGTGAAGCACCGGAATCTATAACTAGTGTTACAGGAATGGTTCAAATGATAGACAGTAAGAAGAGTCAGTCTTCTTGTACTTAAGACGGCATTGTGCCTTTTGTATTTAATTCCGATGCAATTTCTATGTTTCATTGTCAATAAGGAGGTCCAAGGGATACACTAAACCTGTAGTGTAGCATCAGAATCTATAACTAGTGTCGCAGGAATGGTTCAAACATAGTCAGTAAGAAGAGTCAGTCTTCTTGTACTTAAGTCGGCATTGTGCCTTTTGTATTTATTTCCGATGCAATTTCTGTGTTTCATCTTCAATAAGAAGGTCCAAGGGATACAGTAAACCTGAAGTGAGGCACCGGAATCAATAACTAGTGTCACAGGAATGGTTCAAAACATACTCAGTAAGAAGAGTCAGTCTTCTTGTACTGAGGTCAGCATTGTGCTTTTTGTATTTCATTCCGATGCAATTTCTGTGTTTCATCGTCAATAAGAAGGTCCAAGAGATACAGTAAACCTGGAGTGAAGCATCGGAATCTATAACTAGTGTCACAGGAATGAATCAAAGCATAGTCAGTAAGATGAGTCAGTCTTCTTCTACATAAGTCGGCATTGTGCATTTTGTATTTAATTCCGATGCAATTTCTGTGTTTCATCGTCAACAAGAAGGTCTAAGGGATACAGCAAACCAGAAGTGAAGCATCGGAATCTATAACTAGTGTCACAGGAATGGTTCAAAACATAGACAGTGGGAAGAGCCAGTCTTCTTGTACTTAAGTCGGCATTGTGCCTTTTGTATTTAATTCCGATGCAATTTCTGTGTTTAATCGTCAATAAGAAATTAAGAGGGATACAGTAAACCTGAAGTGAAGCATCGGAATCTATAACTAGTGTCTCAGGAATGGTTCAAATCATAGACAGTAGGAAGAGTTAGTCTTATTGTACTTAAGTCGGCATTGTGGCTTTAGTATTTTATTCCGATGCAATTTCTGTGTTTCATCGTCAATAAGAAGGTGCAAGTGATACAGTAAACCTGAAGTGAAGCATCGAAAATTATAACTAGTGTCACACGAAATGTTCAAAACATAGACAGAAGAAGAGTCAGTCTTCTCGTACTTAAGTCGTCATTGCCCCTTTTGTATTTAATTCCGTTGCAATTTCTGTATTGCATCGGCAATAAGAAAGTCAGAGGGATACAGTAAACCTGAAGTGAAGCATCCGAATCTATAACTAGTGTCACAGGAATGGTACAAAACATAGCGTATAGGAAGAGTCAGTCTTCTTGTACTTAATTCGGCATTGTTCATTCTCTATTTACTTCCGATGCAATTGCTGTGTTTCATCGTCAATAAGAAGGTCCAAATGATACAGTATACCTGAAATGAAGCATCGGAATCTATAACTAGTGTCACAGGAATGGTTCAAAGCATAGTCAGTAAGAAGAGTCAGTCTTCTTGTACTTAAGTCGGCATTGTGAACTTTGTATTTAATTCCGATGCAATTTCTGTGTTTAATCGTCAATAAGAAAGTGCAAGGGATACAGTAAACCTGGAGTGAAGCATCGGAATCTGTAACTAGTGTCACAGGAATGGTTCAAACATAGACAGTAAGATGAGTCAGTCTTCTTGTACTTAAGTCGGCATTGTGCCTTTTTTAATTAATTCCGATGCAATTTCTGTGTTTCATCGTCAATGAGAAGGTCCAAGGGATACAGTAAACCAAGAGTGAAGCATCGGAATCTTTTACTAGTGTCACAGGAATGGATCAAAGCATAGACAGTATGAAAAGTCAGTCTTCTTGTACTTAAATCGGCATTGTGCCTTTTTAATTTAGTTCCGACGCAATTTCTGTGTATCATCGTCAATATGAACGTCAGAGTGATACAGTAAATCTGAAGTGAAGCATCGGAATCTATATCTAGTGTCACAGGAATGGTTCAAAACATAGTCAGTAAGAAGAGTCAGTCTTCTTGTACTTAAGTCGGCATTGTGCCTTTTGTATTTAATTCCGATGCAATTTCTGTGTTTCATCGTCAATAAGAAGGTCCAAGGGATACACTAAACCTGAAGTGTAGCATCAGAATCTATAACTAGTGTCACATGAATGGTTCAAACATAGTCAGTAGGAAGAGTCAGACTTCTTGTACTTAAGTCAACGTTGTGCCTTTTGTATTTATTTCCGATGTAATTTCTGTGTTTCATCGTCAATAAGAACGTCCAAGGGATACAGTAAACCTGGAGTGAAGCATCGGAATCTATAACTAGTGTCACATGAATGGTTCAAAACATAGACAGTAAGAAGAGTCAGTCTTCTTGTACTTAATTCGGCATTGTGCCTTTTGTATTTAATTCCGATGCAATTTCTATGTTGCATCGTCAATAAGAAGGTCAGAGGGATACAGTAAACCTGAAGTGAAGCATCGGAATCTATAACTAGTGTCACATGAATGGTTCAAAACATAGTCAGTAAGAAGAGTCAGTCTTCTTGTACTTAAGTCGGCATTGTGCCTTTGGTATTTAATTCCGATGCAATTTCTGTGTTTCATCGTCAATAAGAAGGTCCAAAGGATACAGTAAACATGGAGTGAAGCATCGGAATCTATAACTAGTGTCACAGGAATGAATCAAAACATGGTCAGTGAGGAGAGTCAGTCTTCTTGTACTTAAGTCGGCATTGTGCCTTTTTTGTTTAATTCCGATGCAATTTCTGTGTTTCATCGTCAATAAGAAGGTCCAATTGATACAGTAAACCTGGAGTTAAGCATCGGAATCTATAACTAGTGACACAGGGATGGTTCAAAACATATACAGTAAGAAGAGTCAGTATTCTTATACTTAAGTCGGCATTGTGCCTTTTGTATTTAATTCCGATGCAATTTCTGTATTTCAACGTGAATAAGAAGGTCCAAGGGATACAGTAAACCTGAAGTGAAGCACCAGAATCTATAACTAGTGTTAAAGGAAAGGTTGAAAAGATAGTCAGTAAGAAGAGTCAGTCTTCTTGTACTTAAGTCGGAATTGTGCCTTTTTTATTGAATTCCGATGCAATTTCTGTGTTTCATCGTCAATAAGAAGGTCCAAGGGATACAGTAAACCTGGAGTGAAACATCGGAATCTATAACTACTGTCACAGGATTGGTTCAAATCATAGTCAGTAAGAAGAGTCAGTCTTCTTGTACTTAAGTCGGCATTGTGCCTTTGGTATTTAATTCCGATGCAATTTCTGTGTTTCATCGTCAATAAGAAGGTCCAAAGGATACAGTAAACATGGAGTGAAGCATCGGAATCTATAACTAGTGTCACAGGAATGAATCAAAACATGGTCAGTGAGAAGAGTCAGTCTTCTTGTACTTAAGTCGGCATTGTGCCTTTTTTGTTTAATTCCGATGCAATTTCTGTGTTTCATCGTCAATAAGAAGGTCCAAGGGATACAGTAAACCTGGAGTTAAGCATCGGAATCTATAACTAGTGTCACAGGGATGGTTCAAAACATAGACAGTAATTAGAGTCAGTATTCTTGTACTTAAGTCGGCATTGTGCCTTTTGTATTTAATTCCGATGCAAATTCTGTGTTTCTTCTTCAATATGAAGGTCCGAGGGATACAGTAAACCTGAAGTGAAGCATCAGAGTCTATAACTAGTGTAACAGGAATGGTTCAAAACATAGTCAGTAAGAAGAGTCAGTCTTCTGGTACATATGTCGGCATTGTGATTTTTGTGTTTCATTCCGATGCTATTTCTGTGTTTCATCGTCAATAAGAAGGTCCAAGGTATACAGTACACCTAAAGTGAAGCATTGGAATCTATAACTAGTGTCACAGGAATGGTTCAAAACATAGTAAGTAGGAAGAGACAGTCTTCTTGTACTTAAGTCGGCATCGTGCCTTCTCTATTTAATTCCTATGCAATTTCTGTGTTTCATCGTCAATAAGAAGATCCAAGGGATATAGTAAACCTGGAGTGAAGCATCGGAATCAATTACTAGTGTCACAGGAATGGTTCAAAACATAGTCAGTAAGAAGAGTCAGTCTTCTTGTACTTAAGTCGGCATTGTGCCTTTTTTTTTGAATTCCGATGCAATTTCTGTGTTTAATCGTCAATAAGAATGTCCAAGGGATACAGTAAACCTGGAGTGAAACATCAGAATCCATAACTACTGTCACAGGAATGGTTCAAAACATAGTCAGTAAGAAGAGTCAGTCTTCTTGTACTTAAGTCGGCATTGTGCCTTTTGTATTTATTTCCGATGCAATTTCTGTGTTTCATCGTCAATAAGAAGGTCCAAGGGATACACTAAACCTGAAGTGTAGCATCAGAATCTATAACTAGTGTCACAGGAATGGTTCAAACATAGTCAGTAAGAACAGTCAGTCTTCTTGTACTTAAGTCGGCATTGTGCCTTTTGTATTTATTTCCGATGCAATTTCTGTGTTTCATCTTCAATAAGAGTGTGCAAGGGATACAGTAAACCTAAAGTGAGGCACCGGAATCAATAACTAGTGTCACATGAATGGTTCAAATCATAGTCAGTAAGAAGAGTTAGTCTTCTGGTACTTAAGTCGCCATTGTGCCTTTTGTATATAATTCCGATGCAATTTCTGTGTTTCATCGTCAATAAGAAGGTCCAAGGGAAACAGTAAACCTGAAGTGAGGCACCGGAATCAATAACTAGTGTCACATGAATGGTTCAAATCATAATCGGTTAGAAGAGTCAGTCTTCTTGTACTTAAGTCGCCATTGTGCATTTTGTATTTAATTCCGATGCAATTTCTGTGTTTCATCGTCAATAAGAAGGGCAAGGGATACAGTAAACCTGGAGTGAAGCATCGGAATCTATAACTAGTGTCACATGAATGGTTCAAAACATAGAGAGTAAGAGGAGTCAGTCTTCTTGTACTTAATTTGGCATTGTGCCTTTTGTATTTAATTCCGATGCTATTTCTATGTTGCATCGTCAATAAGAATGTCAGAGGGATACAGTAAACCGGAAGTGAAGCATCGGAATCTATAACTAGTGTCACAGGAATGGTTCAAAACATAGTCAGTAAGAAGAGTCAGTCTTGTTGTACTTAAGTCGGCATTGTGCCTTTTGTATTTAATTCCGATGCAATTTTTGTATTTCATCGTCAATAAGAAGGTCCAAGGGATACAGTAAACCTGAAGTGAAGCACCGGAATCTATAACTAGTGTTACAGGAATGGTTCAAATGATAGACAGTAAGAAGAGTCAGTCTTCTTGTACTTAAGACGGCATTGTGCCTTTTGTATTTAATTCCGATGCAATTTCTATGTTTCATTGTCAATAAGGAGGTCCAAGGGATACACTAAACCTGAAGTGTAGCATCAGAATCTATAACTAGTGTCACAGGAATGGTTCAAACATAGTCAGTAAGAAGAGTCAGTCTTCTTGTACTTAAGTCGGCATTGTGCCTTTTGTATTTATTTCCGATGCAATTTCTGTGTTTCATCTTCAATAAGAAGGTCCAAGGGATACAGTAAACCTGAAGTGAGGCACCGGAATCAATAACTAGTGTCACATGAATGGTTCAAATCATAGTCAGTAAGAAGAGTCAGTCTTCTTGTACTTATGTTGGCATTGTGCCTTTTGTATTTAATTCCGATGCAATTTTTGTGTTTCATCCTCAATAAGAAGGTCCAAGGGATACAGTAAACCGGGAGTAAAGAATAGGAATCTATAACTAGTGTCACAGGAATGGTTCAAAACATACTCAGTAAGAAGAGTCAGTCTTCTTGTACTGAGGTCAGCATTGTGCTTTTTGTATTTCATTCCGATGCAATTTCTGTGTTTCATCGTCAATAAGAATGTCCAAGAGATACAGTAAACCTGGAGTGAAGCATCGGAATCTATAACTAGTGTCACAGGAATGAATCAAAACATAGTCAGTAAGATGAGTCAGTCTTCTTCTACATAAGTCGGCATTGTGCATTTTGTATTTAATTCCGATGCAATTTCTGTGTTTCATCGTCAACAAGAAGGTCTAAGGGATACAGCAAACCAGAAGTGAAGCATCGGAATCTATAACTAGTGTCACAGGAATGGTTCAAAACATAGACAGTGGGAAGAGTCAGTCTTCTTGTACTTAAGTCTGCATTGTGCCTTTTCTATTTACTTCCGATGTAATTTCTGTGTTTCATCGTCAATAAGAAGGTCCAAGGGATACACTAAAGCGGGAGTGGAGTATCGGAATCTATAACTAGTGTCACTGGAATGGTTCAAAACATAGACAGTAGGAAGAGTCAGTCTTCTTGTACTTAAGTCGGCATTGTGCCTTTTGTATTTAATTCCGATGCAATTTCTGTGTTTCATCGTCAATAAGAAATTAAGAGGGATACAGTAAACCTGAAGTGAGGCATCGGAATCTATAACTAGTGTCTCAGGAATGGTTCAAAACATAGACAGTAATAAGAGTTAGTTTTATTGTACTTAAGTCGGCATTGTGGCTTTAGTATTTTATTCCGATGCAATTTCTGTGTTTCATCGTCAATAAGAAGGTCCAAGGGATACAGTAAACCTGAAGGGAAGCATCGGAATCTATAACTAGTGTCACAGGAATGGTTCAAACATAGACAGTAAGAAGAGTCAGTCTTCTTGTACTTAAGTCAGCATTGTGCCTTTTGCATTTTATTCCGATGCAATTTCTGTGTTTCATTGTCAATAAGAAGTTCAGAGGGATACCGTAAACCTGACGTGAAGCATCGGAATCTGAAACTAGTGTCACAGAAATGGTTCAAATCATAGACAGTAGGAAGAGTCCGTCTTCTAGCACTTAAGTCAGCATTGTGCCTTTTGTATTTAATTCCGATGCAATTTCTGTGTTTCATCGTCAATAAGAAGGTCCAAGTGATACAGTATACCTGAAATGAAGCATCGGAATCTATAACTAGTGTCACAGGAATGGTTCAAAGCATAGTCAGTAAGAAGAGTCAGTCTTCTTGTACTTAAGTCGGCATTGTGAACTTTGTATTTAATTCCGATGCAATTTCTGTGTATCATCGTCAATAAGAACGTCAGAGTGATACAGTAAATCTGAAGTGAAGCATCGGGATCTATATCTAGTGTCACAGGAATGGTTCAAAACATAGTCAGTAAGAAGAGTCAGTCTTCTTGTACTTAAGTCGGCATTGTGCCTTTTGTATTTATTTCCGATGTAATTTCTGTGTTTCATCGTCAATAAGAAGGTCCAAGGGATACAGTAAACCTGGAGTGAAGCATCGGAATCTATAACTAGTGTCACAAGAATGGTTCAAAACATAGACAGTAAGAAGAGTCAGTCTTCTTGTACTTATTTCGGCATTGTGCCTTTTGTATTTAATTCCGATGCAATTTCTATGTTGCATCGTCAATAAGAAGGTCAGAGGGATACAGTAAACCTGAAGTGAAGCATCGGAAATCTATAACTAGTGTCTCAGGAATGGTTCAAAACATAGTCAGTAAGAAGAGTCAGTCTTCTTGTACTTAAGTCGGCATTGTGCCTTTTGTATTTAATTCCGATGCATTTTCTGTGTTTCGTCGTCAATAAGAAGGTCGAAGGGATACAGTAAACCTGGAGTGAAGCATCGGAATCTATAACTAGTGACACAGGGATGGTTCAAAACATATACAGTAAGAAGAGTCAGTATTCTTGTACTTATGTCGGCATTGTGCCTTTTGTATTTAATTCCGATGCAATTTCTGTATTTCAACGTGAATAAGAAGGTCCAAGGGATACAGTAAACCTGAAGTGAAGCACCGGAATCTATAACTAGTGTTAAACGAAAGGTTGAAAAGATTGTCAGTAAGAAGAGTCAGTCTTCTTGTACTTAAGTCGGAATTGTGCCTTTTTTATTGAATTCCGATGCAATTTCTGTGTTTCATCGTCAATAAGAAGGTCCAAGGGATACAGTAAACCTGGAGTGAAACATCGGAATCTATAACTACTGTCACAGGATTGGTTCAAATCATAGTCAGTAAGAAGAGTCAGTCTTCTTGTACTTAAGTCGGCATTGTGCCTTTGGTATTTAATTCCGATGCAATTTCTGTGTTTCATCGTCAATAAGAAGGTCCAAAGGATACAGTAAACATGGAGTGAAGCATCGGAATCTATAACTAGTGTCACAGGAATGAATCAAAACATGGTCAGTGAGAAGAGTCAGTCTTCTTGTACTTAAGTCGGCATTGTGCCTTTTTTGTTTAATTCCGATGCAATTTCTGTGTTTCATCGTCAATAAGAAGGTCCAAGGGATACAGTAAACCTGGAGTTAAGCATCGGAATCTATAACTAGTGTCACAGGGATGGTTCAAAACATAGACAGTAATTAGAGTCAGTATTCTTGTACTTAAGTCGGCATTGTGCCTTTTGTATTTAATTCCGATGCAAATTCTGTGTTTCTTCTTCAATATGAAGGTCCAAGGGATACAGTAAACCTGAAGTGAAGCATCAGAGTCTATAACTAGTGTAACAGGAATGGTTCAAAACATAGTCAGTAAGAAGAGTCAGTCTTCTGGTACATATGTCGGCATTGTGATTTTTGTGTTTCATTCCGATGCTATTTCTGTGTTTCATCGTCAATAAGAAGGTCCAAGGTATACAGTACACCTAAAGTGAAGCATTGGAATCTATAACTAGTGTCACAGGAATGGTTCAAAACATAGTAAGTAGGAAGAGACAGTCTTCTTGTACTTAAGTCGGCATCGTGCCTTCTCTATTTAATTCCTATGCAATTTCTGTGTTTCATCGTCAATAAGAAGATCCAAGGGATATAGTAAACCTGGAGTGAAGCATCGGAATCAATTACTAGTGTCACAGGAATGGTTCAAAACATAGTCAGTAAGAAGAGTCAGTCTTCTTGTACTTAAGTCGGCATTGTGCCTTTTTTTTTGAATTCCGATGCAATTTCTGTGTTTAATCGTCAATAAGAATGTCCAAGGGATACAGTAAACCTGGAGTGAAACATCAGAATCCATAACTACTGTCACAGGAATGGTTCAAAACATAGTCAGTAAGAAGAGTCAGTCTTCTTGTACTTAAGTCGGCATTGTGCCTTTTGTATTTATTTCCGATGCAATTTCTGTGTTTCATCGTCAATAAGAAGGTCCAAGGGATACACTAAACCTGAAGTGTAGCATCAGAATCTATAACTAGTGTCACAGGAATGGTTCAAACATAGTCAGTAAGAACAGTCAGTCTTCTTGTACTTAAGTCGGCATTGTGCCTTTTGTATTTATTTCCGATGCAATTTCTGTGTTTCATCTTCAATAAGAGTGTGCAAGGGATACAGTAAACCTAAAGTGAGGCACCGGAATCAATAACTAGTGTCACATGAATGGTTCAAATCATAGTCAGTAAGAAGAGTTAGTCTTCTGGTACTTAAGTCGCCATTGTGCCTTTTGTATATAATTCCGATGCAATTTCTGTGTTTCATCGTCAATAAGAAGGTCCAAGGGAAACAGTAAACCTGAAGTGAGGCACCGGAATCAATAACTAGTGTCACATGAATGGTTCAAATCATAATCGGTTAGAAGAGTCAGTCTTCTTGTACTTAAGTCGCCATTGTGCATTTTGTATTTAATTCCGATCCAATTTCTGTGTTTCATCGTCAATAAGAAGGGCAAGGGATACAGTAAACCTGGAGTGAAGCATCGGAATCTATAACTAGTGTCACATGAATGGTTCAAAACATAGAGAGTAAGAGGAGTCAGTCTTCTTGTACTTAATTTGGCATTGTGCCTTTTGTATTTAATTCCGATGCTATTTCTATGTTGCATCGTCAATAAGAATGTCAGAGGGATACAGTAAACCGGAAGTGAAGCATCGGAATCTATAACTAGTGTCACAGGAATGGTTCAAAACATAGTCAGTAAGAAGAGTCAGTCTTGTTGTACTTAAGTCGGCATTGTGCCTTTTGTATTTAATTCCGATGCAATTTTTGTATTTCATCGTCAATAAGAAGGTCCAAGGGATACAGTAAACCTGAAGTGAAGCACCGGAATCTATAACTAGTGTTACAGGAATGGTTCAAATGATAGACAGTAAGAAGAGTCAGTCTTCTTGTACTTAAGACGGCATTGTGCCTTTTGTATTTAATTCCGATGCAATTTCTATGTTTCATTGTCAATAAGGAGGTCCAAGGGATACACTAAACCTGAAGTGTAGCATCAGAATCTATAACTAGTGTCACAGGAATGGTTCAAACATAGTCAGTAAGAAGAGTCAGTCTTCTTGTACTTAAGTCGGCATTGTGCCTTTTGTATTTATTTCCGATGCAATTTCTGTGTTTCATCTTCAATAAGAAGGTCCAAGGGATACAGTAAACCTGAAGTGAGGCACCGGAATCAATAACTAGTGTCACATGAATGGTTCAAATCATAGTCAGTAAGAAGAGTCAGTCTTCTTGTACTTATGTTGGCATTGTGCCTTTTGTATTTAATTCCGATGCAATTTTTGTGTTTCATCCTCAATAAGAAGGTCCAAGGGATACAGTAAACCGGGAGTAAAGAATAGGAATCTATAACTAGTGTCACAGGAATGGTTCAAAACATACTCAGTAAGAAGAGTCAGTCTTCTTGTACTGAGGTCAGCATTGTGCTTTTTGTATTTCATTCCGATGCAATTTCTGTGTTTCATCGTCAATAAGAATGTCCAAGAGATACAGTAAACCTGGAGTGAAGCATCGGAAACTATAACTAGTGTCACAGGAATGAATCAAAACATAGTCAGTAAGATGAGTCAGTCTTCTTCTACATAAGTCGGCATTGTGCATTTTGTATTTAATTCCGATGCAATTTCTGTGTTTCATCGTCAACAAGAAGGTCTAAGGGATACAGCAAACCAGAAGTGAAGCATCGGAATCTATAACTAGTGTCGCAGGAATGGTTCAAAACATAGACAGTGGGAAGAGTCAGTCTTCTTGTACTTAAGTCTGCATTGTGCCTTTTCTATTTACTTCCGATGTAATTTCTGTGTTTCATCGTCAATAAGAAGGTCCAAGGGATACACTAAAGCGGGAGTGGAGTATCGGAATCTATAACTAGTGTCACTGGAATGGTTCAAAACATAGACAGTAATAAGAGTTAGTCTTATTGTACTTAAGTCGGCATTGTGGCTTTAGTATTTTATTCCGATGCAATTTCTGTGTTTCATCGTCAATAAGAAATTAAGAGGGATACAGTAAACCTGAAGTGAGGCATCGGAATCTATAACTAGTGTCTCAGGAATGGTTCAAAACATAGACAGTAATAAGAGTTAGTCTTATTGTACTTAAGTCGGCATTGTGGCTTTAGTATTTTATTCCGATGCAATTTCTGTGTTTCATCGTCAATAAGAAGGTCCAAGGGATACAGTAAACCTGAAGGGAAGCATCGGAATCTATAACTAGTGTCACAGGAATGGTTCAAACATAGACAGTAAGAAGAGTCAGTCTTCTTGTACTTAAGTCAGCATTGTGCCTTTTGCATTTTATTCCGATGCAATTTCTGTGTTTCATTGTCAATAAGAAGTTCAGAGGGATACCGTAAACCTGACGTGAAGCATCGGAATCTGAAACTAGTGTCACAGAAATGGTTCAAATCATAGACAGTAGGAAGAGTCCGTCTTCTAGCACTTAAGTCAGCATTGTGCCTTTTGTATTTAATTCCGATGCAATTTCTGTGTTTCATCGTCAATAAGAAGGTCCAAGTGATACAGTATACCTGAAATGAAGCATCGGAATCTATAACTAGTGTCACAGGAATGGTTCAAAGCATAGTCAGTAAGAAGAGTCAGTCTTCTTGTACTTAAGTCGGCATTGTGAACTTTGTATTTAATTCCGATGCAATTTCTGTGTATCATCGTCAATAAGAACGTCAGAGTGATACAGTAAATCTGAAGTGAAGCATCGGGATCTATATCTAGTGTCACAGGAATGGTTCAAAACATAGTCAGTAAGAAGAGTCAGTCTTCTTGTACTTAAGTCGGCATTGTGCCTTTTGTATTTATTTCCGATGTAATTTCTGTGTTTCATCGTCAATAAGAAGGTCCAAGGGATACAGTAAACCTGGAGTGAAGCATCGGAATCTATAACTAGTGTCACAAGAATGGTTCAAAACATAGACAGTAAGAAGAGTCAGTCTTCTTGTACTTATTTCGGCATTGTGCCTTTTGTATTTAATTCCGATGCAATTTCTATGTTGCATCGTCAATAAGAAGGTCAGAGGGATACAGTAAACCTGAAGTGAAGCATCGGAAATCTATAACTAGTGTCTCAGGAATGGTTCAAAACATAGTCAGTAAGAAGAGTCAGTCTTCTTGTACTTAAGTCGGCATTGTGCCTTTTGTATTTAATTCCGATGCATTTTCTGTGTTTCGTCGTCAATAAGAAGGTCGAAGGGATACAGTAAACCTGGAGTGAAGCATCGGAATCTATAACTAGTGACACAGGGATGGTTCAAAACATATACAGTAAGAAGAGTCAGTATTCTTGTACTTATGTCGGCATTGTGCCTTTTGTATTTAATTCCGATGCAATTTCTGTATTTCAACGTGAATAAGAAGGTCCAAGGGATACAGTAAACCTGAAGTGAAGCACCGGAATCTATAACTAGTGTTAAACGAAAGGTTGAAAAGATAGTCAGTAAGAAGAGTCAGTCTTCTTGTACTTAAGTCGGAATTGTGCCTTTTTTATTGAATTCCGATGCAATTTCTGTGTTTCATCGTCAATAAGAAGGTCCAAGGGATACAGTAAACCTGGAGTGAAACATCGGAATCTATAACTACTGTCACAGGATTGGTTCAAATCATAGTCAGTAAGAAGAGTCAGTCTTCTTGTACTTAAGTCGGCATTGTGCCTTTGGTATTTAATTCCGATGCAATTTCTGTGTTTCATCGTCAATAAGAAGGTCCAAAGGATACAGTAAACATGGAGTGAAGCATCGGAATCTATAACTAGTGTCACAGGAATGAATCAAAACATGGTCAGTGAGAAGAGTCAGTCTTCTTGTACTTAAGTCGGCATTGTGCCTTTTTTGTTTAATTCCGATGCAATTTCTGTGTTTCATCGTCAATAAGAAGGTCCAAGGGATACAGTAAACCTGGAGTTAAGCATCGGAATCTATAACTAGTGTCACAGGGATGGTTCAAAACATAGACAGTAATTAGAGTCAGTATTCTTGTACTTAAGTCGGCATTGTGCCTTTTGTATTTAATTCCGATGCAAATTCTGTGTTTCTTCTTCAATATGAAGGTCCAAGGGATACAGTAAACCTGAAGTGAAGCATCAGAGTCTATAACTAGTGTAACAGGAATGGTTCAAAACATAGTCAGTAAGAAGAGTCAGTCTTCTGGTACATATGTCGGCATTGTGATTTTTGTGTTTCATTCCGATGCTATTTCTGTGTTTCATCGTCAATAAGAAGGTCCAAGGTATACAGTACACCTAAAGTGAAGCATTGGAATCTATAACTAGTGTCACAGGAATGGTTCAAAACATAGTAAGTAGGAAGAGACAGTCTTCTTGTACTTAAGTCGGCATCGTGCCTTCTCTATTTAATTCCTATGCAATTTCTGTGTTTCATCGTCAATAAGAAGATCCAAGGGATATAGTAAACCTGGAGTGAAGCATCGGAATCAATTACTAGTGTCACAGGAATGGTTCAAAACATAGTCAGTAAGAAGAGTCAGTCTTCTTGTACTTAAGTCGGCATTGTGCCTTTTTTTTTGAATTCCGATGCAATTTCTGTGTTTAATCGTCAATAAGAATGTCCAAGGGATACAGTAAACCTGGAGTGAAACATCAGAATCCATAACTACTGTCACAGGAATGGTTCAAAACATAGTCAGTAAGAAGAGTCAGTCTTCTTGTACTTAAGTCGGCATTGTGCCTTTTGTATTTATTTCCGATGCAATTTCTGTGTTTCATCGTCAATAAGAAGGTCCAAGGGATACACTAAACCTGAAGTGTAGCATCAGAATCTATAACTAGTGTCACAGGAATGGTTCAAACATAGTCAGTAAGAACAGTCAGTCTTCTTGTACTTAAGTCGGCATTGTGCCTTTTGTATTTATTTCCGATGCAATTTCTGTGTTTCATCTTCAATAAGAGTGTGCAAGGGATACAGTAAACCTAAAGTGAGGCACCGGAATCAATAACTAGTGTCACATGAATGGTTCAAATCATAGTCAGTAAGAAGAGTTAGTCTTCTGGTACTTAAGTCGCCATTGTGCCTTTTGTATATAATTCCGATGCAATTTCTGTGTTTCATCGTCAATAAGAAGGTCCAAGGGAAACAGTAAACCTGAAGTGAGGCACCGGAATCAATAACTAGTGTCACATGAATGGTTCAAATCATAATCGGTTAGAAGAGTCAGTCTTCTTGTACTTAAGTCGCCATTGTGCATTTTGTATTTAATTCCGATGCAATTTCTGTGTTTCATCGTCAATAAGAAGGGCAAGGGATACAGTAAACCTGGAGTGAAGCATCGGAATCTATAACTAGTGTCACATGAATGGTTCAAAACATAGAGAGTAAGAGGAGTCAGTCTTCTTGTACTTAATTTGGCATTGTGCCTTTTGTATTTAATTCCGATGCTATTTCTATGTTGCATCGTCAATAAGAATGTCAGAGGGATACAGTAAACCGGAAGTGAAGCATCGGAATCTATAACTAGTGTCACAGGAATGGTTCAAAACATAGTCAGTAAGAAGAGTCAGTCTTGTTGTACTTAAGTCGGCATTGTGCCTTTTGTATTTAATTCCGATGCAATTTTTGTATTTCATCGTCAATAAGAAGGTCCAAGGGATACAGTAAACCTGAAGTGAAGCACCGGAATCTATAACTAGTGTTACAGGAATGGTTCAAATGATAGACAGTTAGAAGAGTCAGTCTTCTTGTACTTAAGACGGCATTGTGCCTTTTGTATTTAATTCCGATGCAATTTCTATGTTTCATTGTCAATAAGGAGGTCCAAGGGATACACTAAACCTGAAGTGTAGCATCAGAATCTATAACTAGTGTCACAGGAATGGTTCAAACATAGTCAGTAAGAAGAGTCAGTCTTCTTGTACTTAAGTCGGCATTGTGCCTTTTGTATTTATTTCCGATGCAATTTCTGTGTTTCATCTTCAATAAGAAGGTCCAAGGGATACAGTAAACCTGAAGTGAGGCACCGGAATCAATAACTAGTGTCACATGAATGGTTCAAATCATAGTCAGTAAGAAGAGTCAGTCTTCTTGTACTTATGTTGGCATTGTGCCTTTTGTATTTAATTCCGATGCAATTTTTGTGTTTCATCCTCAATAAGAAGGTCCAAGGGATACAGTAAACCGGGAGTAAAGAATAGGAATCTATAACTAGTGTCACAGGAATGGTTCAAAACATACTCAGTAAGAAGAGTCAGTCTTCTTGTACTGAGGTCAGCATTGTGCTTTTTGTATTTCATTCCGATGCAATTTCTGTGTTTCATCGTCAATAAGAATGTCCAAGAGATACAGTAAACCTGGAGTGAAGCATCGGAATCTATAACTAGTGTCACAGGAATGAATCAAAACATAGTCAGTAAGATGAGTCAGTCTTCTTCTACATAAGTCGGCATTGTGCATTTTGTATTTAATTCCGATGCAATTTCTGTGTTTCATCGTCAACAAGAAGGTCTAAGGGATACAGCAAACCAGAAGTGAAGCATCGGAATCTATAACTAGTGTCACAGGAATGGTTCAAAACATAGACAGTGGGAAGAGTCAGTCTTCTTGTACTTAAGTCTGCATTGTGCCTTTTCTATTTACTTCCGATGTAATTTCTGTGTTTCATCGTCAATAAGAAGGTCCAAGGGATACACTAAAGCGGGAGTGGAGTATCGGAATCTATAACTAGTGTCACTGGAATGGTTCAAAACATAGGCAGTAGGAAGAGTCAGTCTTCTTGTACTTAAGTCGGCATTGTGCCTTTTGTATTTAATTCCGATGCAATTTCTGTGTTTCATCGTCAATAAGAAATTAAGAGGGATACAGTAAACCTGAAGTGAGGCATCGGAATCTATAACTAGTGTCTCAGGAATGGTTCAAAACATAGACAGTAATAAGAGTTAGTCTTATTGTACTTAAGTCGGCATTGTGGCTTTAGTATTTTATTCCGATGCAATTTCTGTGTTTCATCGTCAATAAGAAGGTCCAAGGGATACAGTAAACCTGAAGGGAAGCATCGGAATCTATAACTAGTGTCACAGGAATGGTTCAAACATAGACAGTAAGAAGAGTCAGTCTTCTTGTACTTAAGTCAGCATTGTGCCTTTTGCATTTTATTCCGATGCAATTTCTGTGTTTCATTGTCAATAAGAAGTTCAGAGGGATACCGTAAACCTGACGTGAAGCATCGGAATCTGAAACTAGTGTCACAGAAATGGTTCAAATCATAGACAGTAGGAAGAGTCAGTCTTCTAGCACTTAAGTCAGCATTGTGCCTTTTGTATTTAATTCCGATGCAATTTCTGTGTTTCATCGTCAATAAGAAGGTCCAAGTGATACAGTATACCTGAAATGAAGCATCGGAATCTATAACTAGTGTCACAGGAATGGTTCAAAGCATAGTCAGTAAGAAGAGTCAGTCTTCTTGTACTTAAGTCGGCATTGTGAACTTTGTATTTAATTCCGATGCAATTTCTGTGTATCATCGTCAATAAGAACGTCAGAGTGATACAGTAAATCTGAAGTGAAGCATCGGGATCTATATCTAGTGTCACAGGAATGGTTCAAAACATAGTCAGTAAGAAGAGTCAGTCTTCTTGTACTCAAGTCGGCATTGTGCCTTTTGTATTTATTTCCGATGTAATTTCTGTGTTTCATCGTCAATAAGAAGGTCCAAGGGATACAGTAAACCTGGAGTGAAGCATCGGAATCTATAACTAGTGTCACAAGAATGGTTCAAAACATAGACAGTAAGAAGAGTCAGTCTTCTTGTACTTATTTCGGCATTGTGCCTTTTGTATTTAATTCCGATGCAATTTCTATGTTGCATCGTCAATAAGAAGGTCAGAGGGATACAGTAAACCTGAAGTGAAGCATCGGAAATCTATAACTAGTGTCTCAGGAATGGTTCAAAACATAGTCAGTAAGAAGAGTCAGTCTTCTTGTACTTAAGTCGGCATTGTGCCTTTTGTATTTAATTCCGATGCATTTTCTGTGTTTCGTCGTCAATAAGAAGGTCGAAGGGATACAGTAAACCTGGAGTGAAGCATCGGAATCTGTAACTAGTGACACAGGGATGGTTCAAAACATATACAGTAAGAAGAGTCAGTATTCTTGTACTTATGTCGGCATTGTGCCTTTTGTATTTAATTCCGATGCAATTTCTGTATTTCAACGTGAATAAGAAGGTCCAAGGGATACAGTAAACCTGAAGTGAAGCACCGGAATCTATAACTAGTGTTAAACGAAAGGTTGAAAAGATAGTCAGTAAGAAGAGTCAGTCTTCTTGTACTTAAGTCGGAATTGTGCCTTTTTTATTGAATTCCGATGCAATTTCTGTGTTTCATCGTCAATAAGAAGGTCCAAGGGATACAGTAAACCTGGAGTGAAACATCGGAATCTATAACTACTGTCACAGGATTGGTTCAAATCATAGTCAGTAAGAAGAGTCAGTCTTCTTGTACTTAAGTCGGCATTGTGCCTTTGGTATTTAATTCCGATGCAATTTCTGTGTTTCATCGTCAATAAGAAGGTCCAAAGGATACAGTAAACATGGAGTGAAGCATCGGAATCTATAACTAGTGTCACAGGAATGAATCAAAACATGGTCAGTGAGAAGAGTCAGTCTTCTTGTACTTAAGTCGGCATTGTGCCTTTTTTGTTTAATTCCGATGCAATTTCTGTGTTTCATCGTCAATAAGAAGGTCCAAGGGATACAGTAAACCTGGAGTTAAGCATCGGAATCTATAACTAGTGTCACAGGGATGGTTCAAAACATAGACAGTAATTAGAGTCAGTATTCTTGTACTTAAGTCGGCATTGTGCCTTTTGTATTTAATTCCGATGCAAATTCTGTGTTTCTTCTTCAATATGAAGGTCCAAGGGATACAGTAAACCTGAAGTGAAGCATCAGAGTCTATAACTAGTGTAACAGGAATGGTTCAAAACATAGTCAGTAAGAAGAGTCAGTCTTCTGGTACATATGTCGGCATTGTGATTTTTGTGTTTCATTCCGATGCTATTTCTGTGTTTCATCGTCAATAAGAAGGTCCAAGGTATACAGTACACCTAAAGTGAAGCATTGGAATCTATAACTAGTGTCACAGGAATGGTTCAAAACATAGTAAGTAGGAAGAGACAGTCTTCTTGTACTTAAGTCGGCATCGTGCCTTCTCTATTTAATTCCTATGCAATTTCTGTGTTTCATCGTCAATAAGAAGATCCAAGGGATATAGTAAACCTGGAGTGAAGCATCGGAATCAATAACTAGTGTCACAGGAATGGTTCAAAACATAGTCAGTAAGAAGAGTCAGTCTTCTTGTACTTAAGTCGGCATTGCGCCTTTTTTTTTGAATTCCGATGCAATTTCTGTGTTTAATCGTCAATAAGAATGTCCAAGGGATACAGTAAACCTGGAGTGAAACATCAGAATCCATAACTACTGTCACAGGAATGGTTCAAAACATAGTCAGTAAGAAGAGTCAGTCTTCTTGTACTTAAGTCGGCATTGTGCCTTTTGTATTTATTTCCGATGCAATTTCTGTGTTTCATCGTCAATAAGAAGGTCCAAGGGATACACTAAACCTGAAGTGTAGCATCAGAATCTATAACTAGTGTCACAGGAATGGTTCAAACATAGTCAGTAAGAACAGTCAGTCTTCTTGTACTTAAGTCGGCATTGTGCCTTTTGTATTTATTTCCGATGCAATTTCTGTGTTTCATCTTCAATAAGAGTGTGCAAGGGATACAGTAAACCTAAAGTGAGGCACCGGAATCAATAACTAGTGTCACATGAATGGTTCAAATCATAGTCAGTAAGAAGAGTTAGTCTTCTGGTACTTAAGTCGCCATTGTGCCTTTTGTATATAATTCCGATGCAATTTCTGTGTTTCATCGTCAATAAGAAGGTCCAAGGGAAACAGTAAACCTGAAGTGAGGCACCGGAATCAATAACTAGTGTCACATGAATGGTTCAAATCATAATCGGTTAGAAGAGTCAGTCTTCTTGTACTTAAGTCGCCATTGTGCATTTTGTATTTAATTCCGATGCAATTTCTGTGTTTCATCGTCAATAAGAAGGGCAAGGGATACAGTAAACCTGGAGTGAAGCATCGGAATCTATAACTAGTGTCACATGAATGGTTCAAAACATAGAGAGTAAGAGGAGTCAGTCTTCTTGTACTTAATTTGGCATTGTGCCTTTTGTATTTAATTCCGATGCTATTTCTATGTTGCATCGTCAATAAGAATGTCAGAGGGATACAGTAAACCGGAAGTGAAGCATCGGAATCTATAACTAGTGTCACAGGAATGGTTCAAAACATAGTCAGTAAGAAGAGTCAGTCTTGTTGTACGTAAGTCGGCATTGTGCCTTTTGTATTTAATTCCGATGCAATTTTTGTATTTCATCGTCAATAAGAAGGTCCAAGGGATACAGTAAACCTGAAGTGAAGCACCGGAATCTATAACTAGTGTTACAGGAATGGTTCAAATGATAGACAGTAAGAAGAGTCAGTCTTCTTGTACTTAAGACGGCATTGTGCCTTTTGTATTTAATTCCGATGCAATTTCTATGTTTCATTGTCAATAAGGAGGTCCAAGGGATACACTAAACCTGAAGTGTAGCATCAGAATCTATAACTAGTGTCACAGGAATGGTTCAAACATAGTCAGTAAGAAGAGTCAGTCTTCTTGTACTTAAGTCGGCATTGTGCCTTTTGTATTTATTTCCGATGCAATTTCTGTGTTTCATCTTCAATAAGAAGGTCCAAGGGATACAGTAAACCTGAAGTGAGGCACCGGAATCAATAACTAGTGTCACATGAATGGTTCAAATCATAGTCAGTAAGAAGAGTCAGTCTTCTTGTACTTATGTTGGCATTGTGCCTTTTGTATTTAATTCCGATGCAATTTTTGTGTTTCATCCTCAATAAGAAGGTCCAAGGGATACAGTAAACCGGGAGTAAAGAATAGGAATCTATAACTAGTGTCACAGGAATGGTTCAAAACATACTCAGTAAGAAGAGTCAGTCTTCTTGTACTGAGGTCAGCATTGTGCTTTTTGTATTTCATTCCGATGCAATTTCTGTGTTTCATCGTCAATAAGAATGTCCAAGAGATACAGTAAACCTGGAGTGAAGCATCGGAATCTATAACTAGTGTCACAGGAATGAATCAAAACATAGTCAGTAAGATGAGTCAGTCTTCTTCTACATAAGTCGGCATTGTGCATTTTGTATTTAATTCCGATGCAATTTCTGTGTTTCATCGTCAACAAGAAGGTCTAAGGGATACAGCAAACCAGAAGTGAAGCATCGGAATCTATAACTAGTGTCACAGGAATGGTTCAAAACATAGACAGTGGGAAGAGTCAGTCTTCTTGTACTTAAGTCTGCATTGTGCCTTTTCTATTTACTTCCGATGTAATTTCTGTGTTTCATCGTCAATAAGAAGGTCCAAGGGATACACTAAAGCGGGAGTGGAGTATCGGAATCTATAACTAGTGTCACTGGAATGGTTCAAAGCATAGACAGTAGGAAGAGTCAGTCTTCTTGTACTTAAGTCGGCATTGTGCCTTTTGTATTTAATTCCGATGCAATTTCTGTGTTTCATCGTCAATAAGAAATTAAGAGGGATACAGTAAACCTGAAGTGAGGCATCGGAATCTATAACTAGTGTCTCAGGAATGGTTCAAAACATAGACAGTAATAAGAGTTAGTCTTATTGTACTTAAGTCGGCATTGTGGCTTTAGTATTTTATTCCGATGCAATTTCTGTGTTTCATCGTCAATAAGAAGGTCCAAGGGATACAGTAAACCTGAAGGGAAGCATCGGAATCTATAACTAGTGTCACAGGAATGGTTCAAACATAGACAGTAAGAAGAGTCAGTCTTCTTGTACTTAAGTCAGCATTGTGCCTTTTGCATTTTATTCCGATGCAATTTCTGTGTTTCATTGTCAATAAGAAGTTCAGAGGGATACCGTAAACCTGACGTGAAGCATCGGAATCTGAAACTAGTGTCACAGAAATGGTTCAAATCATAGACAGTAGGAAGAGTCCGTCTTCTAGCACTTAAGTCAGCATTGTGCCTTTTGTATTTAATTCCGATGCAATTTCTGTGTTTCATCGTCAATAAGAAGGTCCAAGTGATACAGTATACCTGAAATGAAGCATCGGAATCTATAACTAGTGTCACAGGAATGGTTCAAAGCATAGTCAGTAAGAAGAGCCAGTCTTCTTGTACTTAAGTCGGCATTGTGAACTTTGTATTTAATTCCGATGCAATTTCTGTGTATCATCGTCAATAAGAACGTCAGAGTGATACAGTAAATCTGAAGTGAAGCATCGGGATCTATATCTAGTGTCACAGGAATTGTTCAAAACATAGTCAGTAAGAAGAGTCAGTCTTCTTGTACTTAAGTCGGCATTGTGCCTTTTGTATTTATTTCCGATGTAATTTCTGTGTTTCATCGTCAATAAGAAGGTCCAAGGGATACAGTAAACCTGGAGTGAAGCATCGGAATCTATAACTAGTGTCACAAGAATGGTTCAAAACATAGACAGTAAGAAGAGTCAGTCTTCTTGTACTTATTTCGGCATTGTGCCTTTTGTATTTAATTCCGATGCAATTTCTATGTTGCATCGTCAATAAGAAGGTCAGAGGGATACAGTAAACCTGAAGTGAAGCATCGGAAATCTATAACTAGTGTCTCAGGAATGGTTCAAAACATAGTCAGTAAGAAGAGTCAGTCTTCTTGTACTTAAGTCGGCATTGTGCCTTTTGTATTTAATTCCGATGCATTTTCTGTGTTTCGTCGTCAATAAGAAGGTCGAAGGGATACAGTAAACCTGGAGTGAAGCATCGGAATCTATAACTAGTGACACAGGGATGGTTCAAAACATATACAGTAAGAAGAGTCAGTATTCTTGTACTTATGTCGGCATTGTGCCTTTTGTATTTAATTCCGATGCAATTTCTGTATTTCAACGTGAATAAGAAGGTCCAAGGGATACAGTAAACCTGAAGTGAAGCACCGGAATCTATAACTAGTGTTAAACGAAAGGTTGAAAAGATAGTCAGTAAGAAGAGTCAGTCTTCTTGTACTTAAGTCGGAATTGTGCCTTTTTTATTGAATTCCGATGCAATTTCTGTGTTTCATCGTCAATAAGAAGGTCCAAGGGATACAGTAAACCTGGAGTGAAACATCGGAATCTATAACTACTGTCACAGGATTGGTTCAAATCATAGTCAGTAAGAAGAGTCAGTCTTCTTGTACTTAAGTCGGCATTGTGCCTTTGGTATTTAATTCCGATGCAATTTCTGTGTTTCATCGTCAATAAGAAGGTCCAAAGGATACAGTAAACATGGAGTGAAGCATCGGAATCTATAACTAGTGTCACAGGAATGAATCAAAACATGGTCAGTGAGAAGAGTCAGTCTTCTTGTACTTAAGTCGGCATTGTGCCTTTTTTGTTTAATTCCGATGCAATTTCTGTGTTTCATCGTCAATAAGAAGGTCCAAGGGATACAGTAAACCTGGAGTTAAGCATCGGAATCTATAACTAGTGTCACAGGGATGGTTCAAAACATAGACAGTAATTAGAGTCAGTATTCTTGTACTTAAGTCGGCATTGTGCCTTTTGTATTTAATTCCGATGCAAATTCTGTGTTTCTTCTTCAATATGAAGGTCCAAGGGATACAGTAAACCTGAAGTGAAGCATCAGAGTCTATAACTAGTGTAACAGGAATGGTTCAAAACATAGTCAGTAAGAAGAGTCAGTCTTCTGGTACATATGTCGGCATTGTGATTTTTGTGTTTCATTCCGATGCTATTTCTGTGTTTCATCGTCAATAAGAAGGTCCAAGGTATACAGTACACCTAAAGTGAAGCATTGGAATCTATAACTAGTGTCACAGGAATGGTTCAAAACATAGTAAGTAGGAAGAGACAGTCTTCTTGTACTTAAGTCGGCATCGTGCCTTCTCTATTTAATTTCTATGCAATTTCTGTGTTTCATCGTCAATAAGAAGATCCAAGGGATATAGTAAACCTGGAGTGAAGCATCGGAATCAATTACTAGTGTCACAGGAATGGTTCAAAACATAGTCAGTAAGAAGAGTCAGTCTTCTTGTACTTAAGTCGGCATTGTGCCTTTTTTTTTGAATTCCGATGCAATTTCTGTGTTTAATCGTCAATAAGAATGTCCAAGGGATACAGTAAACCTGGAGTGAAACATCAGAATCCATAACTACTGTCACAGGAATGGTTCAAAACATAGTCAGTAAGAAGAGTCAGTCTTCTTGTACTTAAGTCGGCATTGTGCCTTTTGTATTTATTTCCGATGCAATTTCTGTGTTTCATCGTCAATAAGAAGGTCCAAGGGATACACTAAACCTGAAGTGTAGCATCAGAATCTATAACTAGTGTCACAGGAATGGTTCAAACATAGTCAGTAAGAACAGTCAGTCTTCTTGTACTTAAGTCGGCATTGTGCCTTTTGTATTTATTTCCGATGCAATTTCTGTGTTTCATCTTCAATAAGAGTGTGCAAGGGATACAGTAAACCTAAAGTGAGGCACCGGAATCAATAACTAGTGTCACATGAATGGTTCAAATCATAGTCAGTAAGAAGAGTTAGTCTTCTGGTACTTAAGTCGCCATTGTGCCTTTTGTATATAATTTCGATGCAATTTCTGTGTTTCATCGTCAATAAGAAGGTCCAAGGGAAACAGTAAACCTGAAGTGAGGCACCGGAATCAATAACTAGTGTCACATGAATGGTTCAAATCATAATCGGTTAGAAGAGTCAGTCTTCTTGTACTTAAGTCGCCATTGTGCATTTTGTATTTAATTCCGATGCAATTTCTGTGTTTCATCGTCAATAAGAAGGGCAAGGGATACAGTAAACCTGGAGTGAAGCATCGGAATCTATAACTAGTGTCACATGAATGGTTCAAAACATAGAGAGTAAGAGGAGTCAGTCTTCTTGTACTTAATTTGGCATTGTGCCTTTTGTATTTAATTCCGATGCTATTTCTATGTTGCATCGTCAATAAGAATGTCAGAGGGATACAGTAAACCGGAAGTGAAGCATCGGAATCTATAACTAGTGTCACAGGAATGGTTCAAAACATAGTCAGTAAGAAGAGTCAGTCTTGTTGTACTTAAGTCGGCATTGTGCCTTTTGTATTTAATTCCGATGCAATTTTTGTATTTCATCGTCAATAAGAAGGTCCAAGGGATACAGTAAACCTGAAGTGAAGCACCGGAATCTATAACTAGTGTTACAGGAATGGTTCAAATGATAGACAGTAAGAAGAGTCAGTCTTCTTGTACTTAAGACGGCATTGTGCCTTTTGTATTTAATTCCGATGCAATTTCTATGTTTCATTGTCAATAAGGAGGTCCAAGGGATACACTAAACCAGAAGTGTAGCATCAGAATCTATAACTAGTGTCACAGGAATGGTTCAAACATAGTCAGTAAGAAGAGTCAGTCTTCTTGTACTTAAGTCGGCATTGTGCCTTTTGTATTTATTTCCGATGCAATTTCTGTGTTTCATCTTCAATAAGAAGGTCCAAGGGATACAGTAAACCTGAAGTGAGGCACCGGAATCAATAACTAGTGTCACATGAATGGTTCAAATCATAGTCAGTAAGAAGAGTCAGTCTTCTTGTACTTATGTTGGCATTGTGCCTTTTGTATTTAATTCCGATGCAATTTTTGTGTTTCATCCTCAATAAGAAGGTCCAAGGGATACAGTAAACCGGGAGTAAAGAATAGGAATCTATAACTAGTGTCACAGGAATGGTTCAAAACATACTCAGTAAGAAGAGTCAGTCTTCTTGTACTGAGGTCAGCATTGTGCTTTTTGTATTTCATTCCGATGCAATTTCTGTGTTTCATCGTCAATAAGAATGTCCAAGAGATACAGTAAACCTGGAGTGAAGCATCGGAATCTATAACTAGTGTCACAGGAATGAATCAAAACATAGTCAGTAAGATGAGTCAGTCTTCTTCTACATAAGTCGGCATTGTGCATTTTGTATTTAATTCCGATGCAATTTCTGTGTTTCATCGTCAACAAGAAGGTCTAAGGGATACAGCAAACCAGAAGTGAAGCATCGGAATCTATAACTAGTGTCACAGGAATGGTTCAAAACATAGACAGTGGGAAGAGTCAGTCTTCTTGTACTTAAGTCTGCATTGTGCCTTTTCTATTTACTTCCGATGTAATTTCTGTGTTTCATCGTCAATAAGAAGGTCCAAGGGATACACTAAAGCGGGAGTGGAGTATCGGAATCTATAACTAGTGTCACTGGAATGGTTCAAAACAAAGACAGTAGGAAGAGGCAGTCTTCTTGTACTTAAGTCGGCATTGTGCCTTTTGTATTTAATTCCGATGCAATTTCTGTGTTTCATCGTCAATAAGAAATTAAGAGGGATACAGTAAACCTGAAGTGAGGCATCGGAATCTATAACTAGTGTCTCAGGAATGGTTCAAAACATAGACAGTAATAAGAGTTAGTCTTATTGTACTTAAGTCGGCATTGTGGCTTTAGTATTTTATTCCGATGCAATTTCTGTGTTTCATCGTCAATAAGAAGGTCCAAGGGATACAGTAAACCTGAAGGGAAGCATCGGAATCTATAACTAGTGTCACAGGAATGGTTCAAACATAGACAGTAAGAAGAGTCAGTCTTCTTGTACTTAAGTCAGCATTGTGCCTTTTGCATTTTATTCCGATGCAATTTCTGTGTTTCATTGTCAATAAGAAGTTCAGAGGGATACCGTAAACCTGACGTGAAGCATCGGAATCTGAAACTAGTGTCACAGAAATGGTTCAAATCATAGACAGTAGGAAGAGTCCGTCTTCTAGCACTTAAGTCAGCATTGTGCCTTTTGTATTTAATTCCGATGCAATTTCTGTGTTTCATCGTCAATAAGAAGGTCCAAGTGATACAGTATACCTGAAATGAAGCATCGGAATCTATAACTAGTGTCACAGGAATGGTTCAAAGCATAGTCAGTAAGAAGAGTCAGTCTTCTTGTACTTAAGTCGGCATTGTGAACTTTGTATTTAATTCCGATGCAATTTCTGTGTATCATCGTCAATAAGAACGTCAGAGTGATACAGTAAATCTGAAGTGAAGCATCGGGATCTATATCTAGTGTCACAGGAATGGTTCAAAACATAGTCAGTAAGAAGAGTCAGTCTTCTTGTACTTAAGTCGGCATTGTGCCTTTTGTATTTATTTCCGATGTAATTTCTGTGTTTCATCGTCAATAAGAAGGTCCAAGGGATACAGTAAACCTGGAGTGAAGCATCGGAATCTATAACTAGTGTCACAAGAATGGTTCAAAACATAGACAGTAAGAAGAGTCAGTCTTCTTGTACTTATTTCGGCATTGTGCCTTTTGTATTTAATTCCGATGCAATTTCTATGTTGCATCGTCAATAAGAAGGTCAGAGGGATACAGTAAACCTGAAGTGAAGCATCGGAAATCTATAACTAGTGTCTCAGGAATGGTTCAAAACATAGTCAGTAAGAAGAGTCAGTCTTCTTGTACTTAAGTCGGCATTGTGCCTTTTGTATTTAATTCCGATGCATTTTCTGTGTTTCGTCGTCAATAAGAAGGTCGAAGGGATACAGTAAACCTGGAGTGAAGCATCGGAATCTATAACTAGTGACACAGGGATGGTTCAAAACATATACAGTAAGAAGAGTCAGTATTCTTGTACTTATGTCGGCATTGTGCCTTTTGTATTTAATTCCGATGCAATTTCTGTATTTCAACGTGAATAAGAAGGTCCAAGGGATACAGTAAACCTGAAGTGAAGCACCGGAATCTATAACTAGTGTTAAACGAAAGGTTGAAAAGATAGTCAGTAAGAAGAGTCAGTCTTCTTGTACTTAAGTCGGAATTGTGCCTTTTTTATTGAATTCCGATGCAATTTCTGTGTTTCATCGTCAATAAGAAGGTCCAAGGGATACAGTAAACCTGGAGTGAAACATCGGAATCTATAACTACTGTCACAGGATTGGTTCAAATCATAGTCAGTAAGAAGAGTCAGTCTTCTTGTACTTAAGTCGGCATTGTGCCTTTGGTATTTAATTCCGATGCAATTTCTGTGTTTCATCGTCAATAAGAAGGTCCAAAGGATACAGTAAACATGGAGTGAAGCATCGGAATCTATAACTAGTGTCACAGGAATGAATCAAAACATGGTCAGTGAGAAGAGTCAGTCTTCTTGTACTTAAGTCGGCATTGTGCCTTTTTTGTTTAATTCCGATGCAATTTCTGTGTTTCATCGTCAATAAGAAGGTCCAAGGGATACAGTAAACCTGGAGTTAAGCATCGGAATCTATAACTAGTGTCACAGGGATGGTTCAAAACATAGACAGTAATTAGAGTCAGTATTCTTGTACTTAAGTCGGCATTGTGCCTTTTGTATTTAATTCCGATGCAAATTCTGTGTTTCTTCTTCAATATGAAGGTCCAAGGGATACAGTAAACCTGAAGTGAAGCATCAGAGTCTATAACTAGTGTAACAGGAATGGTTCAAAACATAGTCAGTAAGAAGAGTCAGTCTTCTGGTACATATGTCGGCATTGTGATTTTTGTGTTTCATTCCGATGCTATTTCTGTGTTTCATCGTCAATAAGAAGGTCCAAGGTATACAGTACACCTAAAGTGAAGCATTGGAATCTATAACTAGTGTCACAGGAATGGTTCAAAACATAGTAAGTAGGAAGAGACAGTCTTCTTGTACTTAAGTCGGCATCGTGCCTTCTCTATTTAATTCCTATGCAATTTCTGTGTTTCATCGTCAATAAGAAGATCCAAGGGATATAGTAAACCTGGAGTGAAGCATCGGAATCAATTACTAGTGTCACAGGAATGGTTCAAAACATAGTCAGTAAGAAGAGTCAGTCTTCTTGTACTTAAGTCGGCATTGTGCCTTTTTTTTTGAATTCCGATGCAATTTCTGTGTTTAATCGTCAATAAGAATGTCCAAGGGATACAGTAAACCTGGAGTGAAACATCAGAATCCATAACTACTGTCACAGGAATGGTTCAAAACATAGTCAGTAAGAAGAGTCAGTCTTCTTGTACTTAAGTCGGCATTGTGCCTTTTGTATTTATTTCCGATGCAATTTCTGTGTTTCATCGTCAATAAGAAGGTCCAAGGGATACACTAAACCTGAAGTGTAGCATCAGAATCTATAACTAGTGTCACAGGAATGGTTCAAACATAGTCAGTAAGAACAGTCAGTCTTCTTGTACTTAAGTCGGCATTGTGCCTTTTGTATTTATTTCCGATGCAATTTCTGTGTTTCATCTTCAGTAAGAGTGTGCAAGGGATACAGTAAACCTAAAGTGAGGCACCGGAATCAATAACTAGTGTCACATGAATGGTTCAAATCATAGTCAGTAAGAAGAGTTAGTCTTCTGGTACTTAAGTCGCCATTGTGCCTTTTGTATATAATTCCGATGCAATTTCTGTGTTTCATCGTCAATAAGAAGGTCCAAGGGAAACAGTAAACCTGAAGTGAGGCACCGGAATCAATAACTAGTGTCACATGAATGGTTCAAATCATAATCGGTTAGAAGAGTCAGTCTTCTTGTACTTAAGTCGCCATTGTGCATTTTGTATTTAATTCCGATGCAATTTCTGTGTTTCATCGTCAATAAGAAGGGCAAGGGATACAGTAAACCTGGAGTGAAGCATCGGAATCTATAACTAGTGTCACATGAATGGTTCAAAACATAGAGAGTAAGAGGAGTCAGTCTTCTTGTACTTAATTTGGCATTGTGCCTTTTGTATTTAATTCCGATGCTATTTCTATGTTGCATCGTCAATAAGAATGTCAGAGGGATACAGTAAACCGGAAGTGAAGCATCGGAATCTATAACTAGTGTCACAGGAATGGTTCAAAACATAGTCAGTAAGAAGAGTCAGTCTTGTTGTACTTAAGTCGGCATTGTGCCTTTTGTATTTAATTCCGATGCAATTTTTGTATTTCATCGTCAATAAGAAGGTCCAAGGGATACAGTAAACCTGAAGTGAAGCACCGGAATCTATAACTAGTGTTACAGGAATGGTTCAAATGATAGACAGTAAGAAGAGTCAGTCTTCTTGTACTTAAGACGGCATTGTGCCTTTTGTATTTAATTCCGATGCAATTTCTATGTTTCATTGTCAATAAGGAGGTCCAAGGGATACACTAAACCTGAAGTGTAGCATCAGAATCTATAACTAGTGTCACAGGAATGGTTCAAACATAGTCAGTAAGAAGAGTCAGTCTTCTTGTACTTAAGTCGGCATTGTGCCTTTTGTATTTATTTCCGATGCAATTTCTGTGTTTCATCTTCAATAAGAAGGTCCAAGGGATACAGTAAACCTGAAGTGAGGCACCGGAATCAATAACTAGTGTCACATGAATGGTTCAAATCATAGTCAGTAAGAAGAGTCAGTCTTCTTGTACTTATGTTGGCATTGTGCCTTTTGTATTTAATTCCGATGCAATTTTTGTGTTTCATCCTCAATAAGAAGGTCCAAGGGATACAGTAAACCGGGAGTAAAGAATAGGAATCTATAACTAGTGTCACAGGAATGGTTCAAAACATACTCAGTAAGAAGAGTCAGTCTTCTTGTACTGAGGTCAGCATTGTGCTTTTTGTATTTCATTCCGATGCAATTTCTGTGTTTCATCGTCAATAAGAATGTCCAAGAGATACAGTAAACCTGGAGTGAAGCATCGGAATCTATAACTAGTGTCACAGGAATGAATCAAAACATAGTCAGTAAGATGAGTCAGTCTTCTTCTACATAAGTCGGCATTGTGCATTTTGTATTTAATTCCGATGCAATTTCTGTGTTTCATCGTCAACAAGAAGGTCTAAGGGATACAGCAAACCAGAAGTGAAGCATCGGAATCTATAACTAGTGTCACAGGAATGGTTCAAAACATAGACAGTGGGAAGAGTCAGTCTTCTTGTACTTAAGTCTGCATTGTGCCTTTTCTATTTACTTCCGATGTAATTTCTGTGTTTCATCGTCAATAAGAAGGTCCAAGGGATACACTAAAGCGGGAGTGGAGTATCGGAATCTATAACTAGTGTCACTGGAATGGTTCAAAACATAGACAGTAGGAAGAGTCAGTCTTCTTGTACTTAAGTCGGCATTGTGCCTTTTGTATTTAATTCCGATGCAATTTCTGTGTTTCATCGTCAATAAGAAATTAAGAGGGATACAGTAAACCTGAAGTGAGGCATCGGAATCTATAACTAGTGTCTCAGGAATGGTTCAAAACATAGACAGTAATAAGAGTTAGTCTTATTGTACTTAAGTCGGCATTGTGGCTTTAGTATTTTATTCCGATGCAATTTCTGTGTTTCATCGTCAATAAGAAGGTCCAAGGGATACAGTAAACCTGAAGGGAAGCATCGGAATCTATAACTAGTGTCACAGGAATGGTTCAAACATAGACAGTAAGAAGAGTCAGTCTTCTTGTACTTAAGTCAGCATTGTGCCTTTTGCATTTTATTCCGATGCAATTTCTGTGTTTCATTGTCAATAAGAAGTTCAGAGGGATACCGTAAACCTGACGTGAAGCATCGGAATCTGAAACTAGTGTCACAGAAATGGTTCAAATCATAGACAGTAGGAAGAGTCCGTCTTCTAGCACTTAAGTCAGCATTGTGCCTTTTGTATTTAATTCCGATGCAATTTCTGTGTTTCATCGTCAATAAGAAGGTCCAAGTGATACAGTATACCTGAAATGAAGCATCGGAATCTATAACTAGTGTCACAGGAATGGTTCAAAGCATAGTCAGTAAGAAGAGTCAGTCTTCTTGTACTTAAGTCGGCATTGTGCCTTTTGTATTTATTTCCGATGTAATTTCTGTGTTTCATCATCAATAAGAAGGTCCAAGGGATACAGTAAACCTGGAGTGAAGCATCGGAATCTATAACTAGTGTCACAAGAATGGTTCAAAACATAGACAGTAAGAAGAGTCAGTCTTCTTGTACTTATTTCGGCATTGTGCCTTTTGTATTTAATTCCGATGCAATTTCTATGTTGCATCGTCAATAAGAAGGTCAGAGGGATACAGTAAACCTGAAGTGAAGCATCGGAAATCTATAACTAGTGTCTCAGGAATGGTTCAAAACATAGTCAGTAAGAAGAGTCAGTCTTCTTGTACTTAAGTCGGCATTGTGCCTTTTGTATTTAATTCCGATGCATTTTCAGTGTTTCGTCGTCAATAAGAAGGTCGAAGGGATACAGTAAACCTGGAGTGAAGCATCGGAATCTATAACTAGTGACACAGGGATGGTTCAAAACATATACAGTAAGAAGAGTCAGTATTCTTGTACTTATGTCGGCATTGTGCCTTTTGTATTTAATTCCGATGCAATTTCTGTATTTCAACGTGAATAAGAAGGTCCAAGGGATACAGTAAACCTGAAGTGAAGCACCGGAATCTATAACTAGTGTTAAACGAAAGGTTGAAAAGATAGTCAGTAAGAAGAGTCAGTCTTCTTGTACTTAAGTCGGAATTGTGCCTTTTTTATTGAATTCCGATGCAATTTCTGTGTTTCATCGTCAATAAGAAGGTCCAAGGGATACAGTAAACCTGGAGTGAAACATCGGAATCTATAACTACTGTCACAGGATTGGTTCAAATCATAGTCAGTAAGAAGAGTCAGTCTTCTTGTACTTAAGTCGGCATTGTGCCTTTGGTATTTAATTCCGATGCAATTTCTGTGTTTCATCGTCAATAAGAAGGTCCAAAGGATACAGTAAACATGGAGTGAAGCATCGGAATCTATAACTAGTGTCACAGGAATGAATCAAAACATGGTCAGTGAGAAGAGTCAGTCTTCTTGTACTTAAGTCGGCATTGTGCCTTTTTTGTTTAATTCCGATGCAATTTCTGTGTTTCATCGTCAATAAGAAGGTCCAAGGGATACAGTAAACCTGGAGTTAAGCATCGGAATCTATAACTAGTGTCACAGGGATGGTTCAAAACATAGACAGTAATTAGAGTCAGTATTCTTGTACTTAAGTCGGCATTGTGCCTTTTGTATTTAATTCCGATGCAAATTCTGTGTTTCTTCTTCAATATGAAGGTCCAAGGGATACAGTAAACCTGAAGTGAAGCATCAGAGTCTATAACTAGTGTAACAGGAATGGTTCAAAACATAGTCAGTAAGAAGAGTCAGTCTTCTGGTACATATGTCGGCATTGTGATTTTTGTGTTTCATTCCGATGCTATTTCTGTGTTTCATCGTCAATAAGAAGGTCCAAGGTATACAGTACACCTAAAGTGAAGCATTGGAATCTATAACTAGTGTCACAGGAATGGTTCAAAACATAGTAAGTAGGAAGAGACAGTCTTCTTGTACTTAAGTCGGCATCGTGCCTTCTCTATTTAATTCCTATGCAATTTCTGTGTTTCATCGTCAATAAGAAGATCCAAGGGATATAGTAAACCTGGAGTGAAGCATCGGAATCAATTACTAGTGTCACAGGAATGGTTCAAAACATAGTCAGTAAGAAGAGTCAGTCTTCTTGTACTTAAGTCGGCATTGTGCCTTTTTTTTTGAATTCCGATGCAATTTCTGTGTTTAATCGTCAATAAGAATGTCCAAGGGATACAGTAAACCTGGAGTGAAACATCAGAATCCATAACTACTGTCACAGGAATGGTTCAAAACATAGTCAGTAAGAAGAGTCAGTCTTCTTGTACTTAAGTCGGCATTGTGCCTTTTGTATTTATTTCCGATGCAATTTCTGTGTTTCATCGTCAATAAGAAGGTCCAAGGGATACACTAAACCTGAAGTGTAGCATCAGAATCTATAACTAGTGTCACAGGAATGGTTCAAACATAGTCAGTAAGAACAGTCAGTCTTCTTGTACTTAAGTCGGCATTGTGCCTTTTGTATTTATTTCCGATGCAATTTCTGTGTTTCATCTTCAATAAGAGTGTGCAAGGGATACAGTAAACCCAAAGTGAGGCACCGGAATCAATAACTAGTGTCACATGAATGGTTCAAATCATAGTCAGTAAGAAGAGTTAGTCTTCTGGTACTTAAGTCGCCATTGTGCCTTTTGTATATAATTCCGATGCAATTTCTGTGTTTCATCGTCAATAAGAAGGTCCAAGGGAAACAGTAAACCTGAAGTGAGGCACCGGAATCAATAACTAGTGTCACATGAATGGTTCAAATCATAATCGGTTAGAAGAGTCAGTCTTCTTGTACTTAAGTCGCCATTGTGCATTTTGTATTTAATTCCGATGCAATTTCTGTGTTTCATCGTCAATAAGAAGGGCAAGGGATACAGTAAACCTGGAGTGAAGCATCGGAATCTATAACTAGTGTCACATGAATGGTTCAAAACATAGAGAGTAAGAGGAGTCAGTCTTCTTGTACTTAATTTGGCATTGTGCCTTTTGTATTTAATTCCGATGCTATTTCTATGTTGCATCGTCAATAAGAATGTCAGAGGGATACAGTAAACCGGAAGTGAAGCATCGGAATCTATAACTAGTGTCACAGGAATGGTTCAAAACATAGTCAGTAAGAAGAGTCAGTCTTGTTGTACTTAAGTCGGCATTGTGCCTTTTGTATTTAATTCCGATGCAATTTTTGTATTTCATCGTCAATAAGAAGGTCCAAGGGATACAGTAAACCTGAAGTGAAGCACCGGAATCTATAACTAGTGTTACAGGAATGGTTCAAATGATAGACAGTAAGAAGAGTCAGTCTTCTTGTACTTAAGACGGCATTGTGCCTTTTGTATTTAATTCCGATGCAATTTCTATGTTTCATTGTCAATAAGGAGGTCCAAGGGATACACTAAACCTGAAGTGTAGCATCAGAATCTATAACTAGTGTCACAGGAATGGTTCAAACATAGTCAGTAAGAAGAGTCAGTCTTCTTGTACTTAAGTCGGCATTGTGCCTTTTGTATTTATTTCCGATGCAATTTCTGTGTTTCATCTTCAATAAGAAGGTCCAAGGGATACAGTAAACCTGAAGTGAGGCACCGGAATCAATAACTAGTGTCACATGAATGGTTCAAATCATAGTCAGTAAGAAGAGTCAGTCTTCTTGTACTTATGTTGGCATTGTGCCTTTTGTATTTAATTCCGATGCAATTTTTGTGTTTCATCCTCAATAAGAAGGTCCAAGGGATACAGTAAACCGGGAGTAAAGAATAGGAATCTATAACTAGTGTCACAGGAATGGTTCAAAACATACTCAGTAAGAAGAGTCAGTCTTCTTGTACTGAGGTCAGCATTGTGCTTTTTGTATTTCATTCCGATGCAATTTCTGTGTTTCATCGTCAATAAGAATGTCCAAGAGATACAGTAAACCTGGAGTGAAGCATCGGAATCTATAACAAGTGTCACAGGAATGAATCAAAACATAGTCAGTAAGATGAGTCAGTCTTCTTCTACATAAGTCGGCATTGTGCATTTTGTATTTAATTCCGATGCAATTTCTGTGTTTCATCGTCAACAAGAAGGTCTAAGGGATACAGCAAACCAGAAGTGAAGCATCGGAATCTATAACTAGTGTCACAGGAATGGTTCAAAACATAGACAGTGGGAAGAGTCAGTCTTCTTGTACTTAAGTCTGCATTGTGCCTTTTCTATTTACTTCCGATGTAATTTCTGTGTTTCATCGTCAATAAGAAGGTCCAAGGGATACACTAAAGCGGGAGTGGAGTATCGGAATCTATAACTAGTGTCACTGGAATGGTTCAAAACATAGACAGTAGGAAGAGTCAGTCTTCTTGTACTTAAGTCGGCATTGTGCCTTTTGTATTTAATTCCGATGCAATTTCTGTGTTTCATCGTCAATAAGAAATTAAGAGGGATACAGTAAACCTGAAGTGAGGCATCGGAATCTATAACTAGTGTCTCAGGAATGGTTCAAAACATAGACAGTAATAAGAGTTAGTCTTATTGTACTTAAGTCGGCATTGTGGCTTTAGTATTTTATTCCGATGCAATTTCTGTGTTTCATCGTCAATAAGAAGGTCCAAGGGATACAGTAAACCTGAAGGGAAGCATCGGAATCTATAACTAGTGTCACAGGAATGGTTCAAACATAGACAGTAAGAAGAGTCAGTCTTCTTGTACTTAAGTCAGCATTGTGCCTTTTGCATTTTATTCCGATGCAATTTCTGTGTTTCATTGTCAATAAGAAGTTCAGAGGGATACCGTAAACCTGACGTGAAGCATCGGAATCTGAAACTAGTGTCACAGAAATGGTTCAAATCATAGACAGTAGGAAGAGGCCGTCTTCTAGCACTTAAGTCAGCATTGTGCCTTTTGTATTTAATTCCGATGCAATTTCTGTGTTTCATCGTCAATAAGAAGGTCCAAGTGATACAGTATACCTGAAATGAAGCATCGGAATCTATAACTAGTGTCACAGGAATGGTTCAAAGCATAGTCAGTAAGAAGAGTCAGTCTTCTTGTACTTAAGTCGGCATTGTGAACTTTGTATTTAATTCCGATGCAATTTCTGTGTATCATCGTCAATAAGAACGTCAGAGTGATACAGTAAATCTGAAGTGAAGCATCGGGATCTATATCTAGTGTCACAGGAATGGTTCAAAACATAGTCAGTAAGAAGAGTCAGTCTTCTTGTACTTAAGTCGGCATTGTGCCTTTTGTATTTATTTCCGATGTAATTTCTGTGTTTCATCGTCAATAAGAAGGTCCAAGGGATACAGTAAACCTGGAGTGAAGCATCGGAATCTATAACTAGTGTCACAAGAATGGTTCAAAACATAGACAGTAAGAAGAGTCAGTCTTCTTGTACTTATTTCGGCATTGTGCCTTTTGTATTTAATTCCGATGCAATTTCTATGTTGCATCGTCAATAAGAAGGTCAGAGGGATACAGTAAACCTGAAGTGAAGCATCGGAAATCTATAACTAGTGTCTCAGGAATGGTTCAAAACATAGTCAGTAAGAAGAGTCAGTCTTCTTGTACTTAAGTCGGCATTGTGCCTTTTGTATTTAATTCCGATGCAATTTCTGTATTTCAACGTGAATAAGAAGGTCCAAGGGATACAGTAAACCTGAAGTGAAGCACCGGAATCTATAACTAGTGTTAAACGAAAGGTTGAAAAGATAGTCAGTAAGAAGAGTCAGTCTTCTTGTACTTGAGTCGGAATTGTGCCTTTTTTATTGAATTCCGATGCAATTTCTGTGTTTCATCGTCAATAAGAAGGTCCAAGGGATACAGTAAACCTGGAGTGAAACATCGGAATCTATAACTACTGTCACAGGATTGGTTCAAATCATAGTCAGTAAGAAGAGTCAGTCTTCTTGTACTTAAGTCGGCATTGTGCCTTTGGTATTTAATTCCGATGCAATTTCTGTGTTTCATCGTCAATAAGAAGGTCCAAAGGATACAGTAAACATGGAGTGAAGCATCGGAATCTATAACTAGTGTCACAGGAATGAATCAAAACATGGTCAGTGAGAAGAGTCAGTCTTCTTGTACTTAAGTCGGCATTGTGCCTTTTTTGTTTAATTCCGATGCAATTTCTGTGTTTCATCGTCAATAAGAAGGTCCAAGGGATACAGTAAACCTGGAGTTAAGCATCGGAATCTATAACTAGTGTCACAGGGATGGTTCAAAACATAGACAGTAATTAGAGTCAGTATTCTTGTACTTAAGTCGGCATTGTGCCTTTTGTATTTAATTCCGATGCAAATTCTGTGTTTCTTCTTCAATATGAAGGTCCAAGGGATACAGTAAACCTGAAGTGAAGCATCAGAGTCTATAACTAGTGTAACAGGAATGGTTCAAAACATAGTCAGTAAGAAGAGTCAGTCTTCTGGTACATATGTCGGCATTGTGATTTTTGTGTTTCATTCCGATGCTATTTCTGTGTTTCATCGTCAATAAGAAGGTCCAAGGTATACAGTACACCTAAAGTGAAGCATTGGAATCTATAACTAGTGTCACAGGAATGGTTCAAAACATAGTAAGTAGGAAGAGACAGTCTTCTTGTACTTAAGTCGGCATCGTGCCTTCTCTATTTAATTCCTATGCAATTTCTGTGTTTCATCGTCAATAGGAAGATCCAAGGGATATAGTAAACCTGGAGTGAAGCATCGGAATCAATTACTAGTGTCACAGGAATGGTTCAAAACATAGTCAGTAAGAAGAGTCAGTCTTCTTGTACTTAAGTCGGCATTGTGCCTTTTTTTTTGAATTCCGATGCAATTTCTGTGTTTAATCGTCAATAAGAATGTCCAAGGGATACAGTAAACCTGGAGTGAAACATCAGAATCCATAACTACTGTCACAGGAATGGTTCAAAACATAGTCAGTAAGAAGAGTCAGTCTTCTTGTACTTAAGTCGGCATTGTGCCTTTTGTATTTATTTCCGATGCAATTTCTGTGTTTCATCGTCAATAAGAAGGTCCAAGGGATACACTAAACCTGAAGTGTAGCATCAGAATCTATAACTAGTGTCACAGGAATGGTTCAAACATAGTCAGTAAGAACAGTCAGTCTTCTTGTACTTAAGTCGGCATTGTGCCTTTTGTATTTATTTCCGATGCAATTTCTGTGTTTCATCTTCAATAAGAGTGTGCAAGGGATACAGTAAACCTAAAGTGAGGCACCGGAATCAATAACTAGTGTCACATGAATGGTTCAAATCATAGTCAGTAAGAAGAGTTAGTCTTCTGGTACTTAAGTCGCCATTGTGCCTTTTGTATATAATTCCGATGCAATTTCTGTGTTTCATCGTCAATAAGAAGGTCCAAGGGAAACAGTAAACCTGAAGTGAGGCACCGGAATCAATAACTAGTGTCACATGAATGGTTCAAATCATAATCGGTTAGAAGAGTCAGTCTTCTTGTACTTAAGTCGCCATTGTGCATTTTGTATTTAATTCCGATGCAATTTCTGTGTTTCATCGTCAATAAGAAGGGCAAGGGATACAGTAAACCTGGAGTGAAGCATCGGAATCTATAACTAGTGTCACATGAATGGTTCAAAACATAGAGAGTAAGAGGAGTCAGTCTTCTTGTACTTAATTTGGCATTGTGCCTTTTGTATTTAATTCCGATGCTATTTCTATGTTGCATCGTCAATAAGAATGTCAGAGGGATACAGTAAACCGGAAGTGAAGCATCGGAATCTATAACTAGTTGCACAGGAATGGTTCAAAACATAGTCAGTAAGAAGAGTCAGTCTTGTTGTACTTAAGTCGGCATTGTGCCTTTTGTATTTAATTCCGATGCAATTTTTGTATTTCATCGTCAATAAGAAGGTCCAAGGGATACAGTAAACCTGAAGTGAAGCACCGGAATCTATAACTAGTGTTACAGGAATGGTTCAAATGATAGACAGTAAGAAGAGTCAGTCTTCTTGTACTTAAGACGGCATTGTGCCTTTTGTATTTAATTCCGATGCAATTTCTATGTTTCATTGTCAATAAGGAGGTCCAAGGGATACACTAAACCTGAAGTGTAGCATCAGAATCTATAACTAGTGTCACAGGAATGGTTCAAACATAGTCAGTAAGAAGAGTCAGTCTTCTTGTACTTAAGTCGGCATTGTGCCTTTTGTATTTATTTCCGATGCAATTTCTGTGTTTCATCTTCAATAAGAAGGTCCAAGGGATACAGTAAACCTGAAGTGAGGCACCGGAATCAATAACTAGTGTCACATGAATGGTTCAAATCATAGTCAGTAAGAAGAGTCAGTCTTCTTGTACTTATGTTGGCATTGTGCCTTTTGTATTTAATTCCGATGCAATTTTTGTGTTTCATCCTCAATAAGAAGGTCCAAGGGATACAGTAAACCGGGAGTAAAGAATAGGAATCTATAACTAGTGTCACAGGAATGGTTCAAAACATACTCAGTAAGAAGAGTCAGTCTTCTTGTACTGAGGTCAGCATTGTGCTTTTTGTATTTCATTCCGATGCAATTTCTGTGTTTCATCGTCAATAAGAATGTCCAAGAGATACAGTAAACCTGGAGTGAAGCATCGGAATCTATAACTAGTGTCACAGGAATGAATCAAAACATAGTCAGTAAGATGAGTCAGTCTTCTTCTACATAAGTCGGCATTGTGCATTTTGTATTTAATTCCGATGCAATTTCTGTGTTTCATCGTCAACAAGAAGGTCTAAGGGATACAGCAAACCAGAAGTGAAGCATCGGAATCTATAACTAGTGTCACAGGAATGGTTCAAAACATAGACAGTGGGAAGAGTCAGTCTTCTTGTACTTAAGTCTGCATTGTGCCTTTTCTATTTACTTCCGATGTAATTTCTGTGTTTCATCGTCAATAAGAAGGTCCAAGGGATACACTAAAGCGGGAGTGGAGTATCGGAATCTATAACTAGTGTCACTGGAATGGTTCAAAACATAGACAGTAGGAAGAGTCAGTCTTCTTGTACTTAAGTCGGCATTGTGCCTTTTGTATTTAATTCCGATGCAATTTCTGTGTTTCATCGTCAATAAGAAATTAAGAGGGATACAGTAAACCTGAAGTGAGGCATCGGAATCTATAACTAGTGTCTCAGGAATGGTTCAAAACATAGACAGTAATAAGAGTTAGTCTTATTGCACTTAAGTCGGCATTGTGGCTTTAGTATTTTATTCCGATGCAATTTCTGTGTTTCATCGTCAATAAGAAGGTCCAAGGGATACAGTAAACCTGAAGGGAAGCATCGGAATCTATAACTAGTGTCACAGGAATGGTTCAAACATAGACAGTAAGAAGAGTCAGTCTTCTTGTACTTAAGTCAGCATTGTGCCTTTTGCATTTTATTCCGATGCAATTTCTGTGTTTCATTGTCAATAAGAAGTTCAGAGGGATACCGTAAACCTGACGTGAAGCATCGGAATCTGAAACTAGTGTCACAAAAATGGTTCAAATCATAGACAGTAGGAAGAGTCCGTCTTCTAGCACTTAAGTCAGCATTGTGCCTTTTGTATTTAATTCCGATGCAATTTCTGTGTTTCATCGTCAATAAGAAGGTCCAAGTGATACAGTATACCTGAAATGAAGCATCGGAATCTATAACTAGTGTCACAGGAATGGTTCAAAGCATAGTCAGTAAGAAGAGTCAGTCTTCTTGTACTTAAGTCGGCATTGTGAACTTTGTATTTAATTCCGATGCAATTTCTGTGTATCATCGTCAATAAGAACGTCAGAGTGATACAGTAAATCTGAAGTGAAGCATCGGGATCTATATCTAGTGTCACAGGAATGGTTCAAAACATAGTCAGTAAGAAGAGTCAGTCTTCTTGTACTTAAGTCGGCATTGTGCCTTTTGTATTTATTTCCGATGTAATTTCTGTGTTTCATCGTCAATAAGAAGGTCCAAGGGATACAGTAAACCTGGAGTGAAGCATCGGAATCTATAACTAGTGTCACAAGAATGGTTCAAAACATAGACAGTAAGAAGAGTCAGTCTTCTTGTACTTATTTCGGCATTGTGCCTTTTGTATTTAATTCCGATGCAATTTCTATGTTGCATCGTCAATAAGAAGGTCAGAGGGATACAGTAAACCTGAAGTGAAGCATCGGAAATCTATAACTAGTGTCTCAGGAATGGTTCAAAACATAGTCAGTAAGAAGAGTCAGTCTTCTTGTACTTAAGTCGGCATTGTGCCTTTTGTATTTAATTCCGATGCATTTTCTGTGTTTCGTCGTCAATAAGAAGGTCGAAGGGATACAGTAAACCTGGAGTGAAGCATCGGAATCTATAACTAGTGACACAGGGATGGTTCAAAACATATACAGTAAGAAGAGTCAGTATTCTTGTACTTATGTCGGCATTGTGCCTTTTGTATTTAATTCCGATGCAATTTCTGTATTTCAACGTGAATAAGAAGGTCCAAGGGATACAGTAAACCTGAAGTGAAGCACCGGAATCTATAACTAGTGTTAAACGAAAGGTTGAAAAGATAGTCAGTAAGAAGAGTCAGTCTTCTTGTACTTAAGTCGGCATTGTGCCTTTTGTATTTATTTCCGATGTAATTTCTGTGTTTCATCGTCAATAAGAAGGTCCAAGGGATACAGTAAACCTGGAGTGAAACATCGGAATTTATAACTACTGTCACAGGATTGGTTCACATCATAGTCAGTAAGAAGAGTCAGTCTTCTTGTACTTAAGTCGGCATTGTGCCTTTTGTATTTAATTCCGATGCAATTTCTGTGTTTCATCGTCAATAAGAAGGTCCAAAGGATACAGTAAACATGGAGTGAAGTATCGGAATCTATAACTAGTGTCACAGGAAGAATCAAAACATGGTCAGTGAGAAGAGTCAGTCTTCTTGTACTTAAGTCGGCATTGTGCCTTTTTTGTTTAATTCCGATGCAATTTCTGTGTTTCATCGTCAATAAGAAGGTCCAAGGGATACAGTAAACCTGGAGTTAAGCATCGGAATCTATAACTAGTGCCACAGGGATGGTTCAAAACATAGACAGTAATTAGAGTCAGTATTCTTGTACTTAAGTCGGCATTGTGCCTTTTGTATTTAATTCCGATGCAAATTCTGTGTTTCTTCTTCAATATGAAGGTCCAAGGGATACAGTAAACCTGAAGTGAAGCATCAGAGTCTATAACTAGTGTACCAGGAATGGTTCAAAACATAGTCAGTAAGAAGAGTCAGTCTTCTGGTACATATGTCGGCATTGTGATTTTTGTGTTTCATTCCGATGCTATTTCTGTGTTTCATCGTCAATAAGAAGGTCCAAGGTATACAGTACACCTAAAGTGAAGCATTGGAATCTATAACTAGTGTCACAGGAATGGTTCAAAACATAGTAAGTAGGAAGAGACAGTCTTCTTGTACTTAAGTCGGCATCGTGCCGTCTCTATTTAATTCCTATGCAATTTCTGTGTTTCATCGTCAATAAGAAGGTCCAAGGGATATAGTAAACCTGGAGTGAAGCATCGGAATCAATTACTAGTGTCACAGGAATGGTTCAAAACATAGACAGTAAGAAGAGTCAGTCTTCTTGTACTTAAGTCGGCATTGTGCCTTTTTTTTTTAATTCCGATGCAATTTCTGTGTTTCATCGTCAATAAGAATGTCCAAGGGATACAGTAAACCTGGAGTGAAACATCAGAATCCATAACTACTGTCACAGGAATGGTTCAAAACATAGTCAGTAAGAAGAGTCAGTCTTCTTGTACTTAAGTCGGCATTGTGCCTTTTGTATTTATTTCCGATGCAATTTCTGTGTTTCATCGTCAATAAGAAGGTCCAAGGGATACACTAAACCTGAAGTGTAGCATCAGAATCTATAACTAGTGTCACAGGAATGGTTCAAACATAGTCAGTAAGAAGAGTCAGTCTTCTTGTACTTAAGTCGGCATTGTGCCTTTTGTATTTATTTCCGATGCAATTTCTGTGTTTCATCTTCAATAAGAGTGTCCAAGGGATACAGTAAACCTAAAGTGAGGCACCGGAATCAATAACTAGTGTCACATGAATGGTTCAAATCATAGTCAGTAAGAAGAGTTAGTCTTCTTGTACTTAAGTCGCCATTGTGCCTTTTGTATTTAATTCCGATGCAATTTCTGTGTTTCATCGTCAATAAGAAGGTCCAAGGGATACAGTAAACCTGAAGTGAGGCACCGGAATCAATAACTAGTGTCACATGAATGGTTCAAATCATAGTCGGTAAGAAGAGTCAGTCTTCTTGTACTTAAGTCGCCATTGTGCATTTTGTATTTAATTCCGATGCAATTTCTGTGTTTCATCGTCAATAAGAAGGTCCAAGGGATACAGTAAACCTGGAGTGAAGCATCGGAATCTATAACTAGTGTCACATGAATGGTTCAAAACATAGACAGTAAGAGGAGTCAGTCTTCTTGTACTTAATTCGGCATTGTGCCTTTTGTGTTTAATTCCGATGCTATTTCTATGTTGCATCGTCAATAAGAATGTCAGAGGGATACAGTAAACCGGAAGTGAAGCATCGGAATCTATAACTAGTGTCACAGGAATGGTTCAAAACATAGTCAGTAAGAAGAGTCAGTCTTCTTGTACTTAAGTCGGCATTGTGCCTTTTGTATTTAATTCCGATGCAATTTCTGTATTTCATCGTCAATAAGAAGGTCCAAGGGATACAGTAAACCTGAAGTGAAGCACCGGAATCTATAACTAGTGTTACAGGAATGGTTCAAATGATAGACAGTAAGAAGAGTCAGTCTTCTTGTACTTAAGACGGCATTGTGCCTTTTGTATTTAATTCCGATGCAATTTCTATGTTTCATTGTCAATACGGAGGTCCAAGGGATACACTAAACCTGTAGTGTAGCATCAGAATCTATAACTAGTGTCGCAGGAATGGTTCAAACATAGTCAGTAAGAAGAGTCAGTCTTCTTGTACTTAAGTCGGCATTGTGCCTTTTGTATTTATTTCCGATGCAATTTCTGTGTTTCATCTTCAATAAGAAGGTCCAAGGGATACAGTAAACCTGAAGTGAGGCACCGGAATCAATAACTAGTGTCACATGAATGGTTCAAATCATAGTCAGTAAGAAGAGTCAGTCTTCTTGTACTTATGTTGGCATTGTGCCTTTTGTATTTAATTCCGATGCAATTTTTGTGTTTCATCCTCAATAAGAAGGTCCAAGGGATACAGTAAACCGGGAGTAAAGCATAGGAATCTATAACTAGTGTCACAGGAATGGTTCAAAACATACTCAGTAAGAAGAGTCAGTCTTCTTGTACTTAGGTCAGTATTGTGCTTTTTGTATTTCATTCCGATGCAATTTCTGTGTTTCATTGTCAATAAGAAGGTCCAAGAGATACAGTAAACCTGGAGTGAAGCATCGGAACCTATAACTAGTGTCACAGGAATGCATCAAAGCATAGTCAGTAAGATGAGTCAGTCTTCTTCTACATAAGTCGGCATTGTGCATTTCGTATTTAATTCCGATGCAATTTCTGTGTTTCATCGTCAACAAGAAGGTCTAAGGGATACAGCAAACCAGAAGTGAAGCATCGGAATCTATAACTAGTGTCACAGGAATGGTTCAAAACATAGACAGTGGGAAGAGTCAGTCTTCCTGTACTTAAGTCTGCATTGTGCCTTTTCTATTTACTTCCGATGCAATTTCTGTGTTTCATCGTCAATAAGAAGGTCCAAGGGATACAGTAAAGCGGGAGTGAAGCATCGGAATCTATAACTAGTGTCACTGGAATGGTTCAAAACATAGACAGTAGGAAGAGTCAGTCTTCTTGTACTTAATTCGGCATTGTGCCTTTTGTATTTAATTCCGATGCAATTTCTGTGTTTCATCGTCAATAAGAAATTAAGAGGGATACAGTAAACCTGAAGTGAAGCATCGGAATCTATAACTAGTGTCTCAGGAATGGTTCAAAACATAGACAGTAGGAAGAATTAGTCTTATTGTACTTAAGTCGGCATTGTGGCTTTAGTATTTTATTCCGATGCAATTTCTGTGTTTCATCGTCAATAAGAAGGTCCAAGGGATACAGTAAACGTGAAGGGAAGCATCGGAATCTATAACTAGTGTCACAGGAATGGTTCAAACATAGACAGTAAGAAGAGTCAGTCTTCTTGTACTTAAGTCAGCACTGTGCCTTTTGCATTTTATTCCGATGCAATTTCTGTTTTTCATTGTCAATAAGAAGTTCAGAGGGATACCGTAAACCTGAAGTGAAGCATCGGAATCTAAAACTAGTGTCACAGAAATGGTTCAAATCATAGACAGTAGGAAGAGTCTGTCTTCTAGCACTTAAGTCAGCATTGTGCCTTTTGCATTTAATTCCGATGCAATTTCTGTGTTTCATCGTCAATAAGAAGGTCCAAGTGATACGGTAAACCTGAAGTGAAGCATCGAAAATTATAACTAGTGTCACACGAAAGGTGCAAACATAGACAGAAGAAGAGTCAGTCTTCTCGTACTTAAGTCGGCATTGCCCCTTTTGTATTTAATTTCGTTGCAATTTCTGTATTGCATCGTCAATAAGAAGGTCGAAGGGATACAGTAAACCTGAAGTGAAGCATCCGAATCTATAACTAGTGTCACAGGAATGGTACAAAGCATAGCGAGTAGGAAGAGTCAGTCTTCTTGTACTTAAGTCGGCATTGTGCATTCTCTATTTACGTCCGATGCAATTGCTGTGTTTCATCGTCAATAAGAAGGTCCAAATGATACAATATACCTGAAGTGAAGCATCGGAATCTATAACTAGTGTCACAGGAATGGTTCAAAGCATAGTCAGTAAGAAGAGTCAGTCTTCTTGTACTTAAGTCGGCATTGTGAACTTTGTATTTAATTCCGATGCAATTTCTGTGTTTAATCGTCAATAAGAAGGTGCAAGGGATACAGTAAACCTGGAGTGAAGCATCGGAATCTGTAACTAGTGTCACAGGAATGGTTCAAACATAGACAGTAAGATGAGTCAGTCTTCTTGTACTTAAGTCGGCATTGTGCCGTTTTTATTTAATTCCGATGCAATTTCTGTGTTTCATCGTCAATGAGAAGGTCCAAGGGATACAGTAAACCTAGAGTGAAGCATCGGAATCTTTTACTAGTGTCACAGGAATTGATCAAAGCATAGACAGTAAGAAAAGTCAGTCTTCTTGTACTTAATTCGGCATTGTGCCTTTTTAATTTAGTTCCGACGCAATTTCTGTGTATCATCGTCAATAAGAACGTAAGAGTGATACAGTAAATCTGAAGTGAAGCATCGGAATCTATATCTAGTGTCACAGGAATGGTTCAAAACATTGTCAGTAAGAAGAGTCAGTATTCTTGTACTTAAGTCGGGATTGTGCCTTTTGTATTTAATTCCGATGCAATTTCTGTGTTTCATCGTCAATAAGAAGGTCCAAGGGATACACTAAACCTGAAGTGTAGCATCAGAATCTATAACTAGTGTCACATGAATGGTTCAAACATAGTCAGTAGGAAGAGTCAGTCTTCTTGTACTTAAGTCAACATTGTGCCTTTTGTATTTATTTCCGATGTAATTTCTGTGTTTCATCGTCAATAAGAAGGTCCAAGGGATACAGTAAACCTGGAGTGAAGCATCGGAATCTATAACTAGTGTCACATGAATGGTTCAAAACATAGACAGTAAGAAGAGTCAGTTTCTTGTACTTAATTCGGCATTGTGCCTTTTGTATTTAATTCCGATGCAATTTCTATGTTGCATCGTCAATAAGAAGGTCACAGGGATACAGTAAACCTGAAGTGAAGCATCGGAATCTATAACTAGTGTCACAGGAATGGTTCAAAACATAGTCAGTAAGAAGAGTCAGTATTCTTGTAATTAAGTTGGCATTGTGCCTTTTGTATTTAATTCCGATGCAATTTTTGTGTTTCATCCTCAATAAGAAGGTCCAAGGGATACAGTGAACCGGGAGTGAAGCATCGGAATCTATAACTAGTGTCACAGGAATGGTTCAAAGCAAAGTCAGTAAGAAGAGTCAGTCTTCTTGTACTTAAGTCGGCATTGTGCCTTTTGTATTTAATTCCGATGCAATTTCTGTGTATCATCGTCAATAAGAAGGTCCAAAGGATACAGTAAACATGGAGTGAAGCATCGGAATCTATAACTAGTGTCACAGGAATGAATCAAAACATGGTCAGTGAGAAGAGTCAGTCTTCTTGTACTTAAGTCGGCATTGTGCCTTTTTTGTTTAATTCCGATGCAATTTCTGTGTTTCATCGTCAATAAGAAGGTCCAAGGGATACAGTAAACCTGGAGTTAAGCATCGGAATCTATAACTAGTGTCACAGGGATGGTTCAAATCATAGACAGTAATTAGAGTCAGTATTCTTGTACTTAAGTCGGCATTGTGCCTTTTGTATTTAATTCCGATGCAAATTCTGTGTTTCTTCTTCAATATGAAGGTCCAAGGGATACTGTAAACCTGAAGTGAAGCATCAGAGTCTATAACTAGTGTAACAGGAATGGTTCAAAACATAGTCAGTAAGAAGAGTCAGTCTTCTGGTACATATGTCGGCATTGTGATTTTTGTGTTTCATTCCGATGCTATTTCTGTGTTTCATCGTCAATAAGAAGGTCCAAGGTATACAGTACACCTAAAGTGAAGCATTGGAATCTATAACTAGTGTCACAGGAATGGTTCAAAACATAGTAAGTAGGAAGAGACAGTCTTCTTGTACTTAAGTCGGCATCGTGCCTTCTCTATTTAATTCCTATGCAATTTCTGTGTTTCATCGTCAATAAGAAGGTCCAAGGGATATAGTAAACCTGGAGTGAAGCATCGGAATCAATTACTAGTGTCACAGGAATGGTTCAAAACATAGACAGTAAGAAGAGTCAGTCTTCTTGTACTTAAGTCGGCATTGTGCCTTTTTTTTTAAATTCCGATGCAATTTCTGTGTTTCATCGTCAATAAGAATGTCCAAGGGATACAGTAAACCTGGAGTGAAACATCAGAATCCATAACTACTGTCACAGGAATGGTTCAAAACATAGTCAGTAAGAAGAGTCCGTCTTCTTGTACTTAAGTCGGCATTGTGCCTTTTGTATTTATTTCCGATGCAATTTCTGTGTTTCATCGTCAATAAGAAGGTCCAAGGGATACACTAAACCTGAAGTGTACCATCAGAATCTATAACTAGTGTCACAGGAATGGTTCAAACATAGTCAGTAAGAAGAGTCAGTCTTCTTGTACTTAAGTCGGCATTGTGCCTTTTGTATTTATTTCCGATGCAATTTCTGTGTTTCATCTTCAATAAGAGTGTCCAAGGGATACAGTAAACCTATAGTGAGGCACCGGAATCAATAACTAGTGTCACATGAATGGTTCAAATCATAGTCAGTAAGAAGAATTAGTCTTCTTGTACTTAAGTCGCCATTGTGCCTTTTGTATTTAATTCCGATGCAATTTCTGTGTTTCATCGTCAATAAGAAGGTCCAAGGGATACAGTGAACCTGAAGTGAGGCACCGGAATCAATAACTAGTGTCACATGAATGGTTCAAATCATAGTCGGTAAGAAGAGTCAGTCTTCTTGTACTTAAGTCGCCATTGTGCATTTTGTATTTAATTCCGATGCAATTTGTGTGTTTCATCGTCAATAAGAAGGTCCAAGGGATACAGTAAACCTGGAGTGAAGCATCGGAATCTATAACTAGTGTCACATGAATGGTTCAAAACATAGACAGTAAGAGGAGTCAGTCTTCTTGTACTTAATTCGGCATTGTGCCTTTTGTGTTTAATTCCGATGCTATTTCTATGTTGCATCGTCAATAAGAATGTCAGAGGGATACAGTAAACCGGAAGTGAAGCATCGGAATCTATAACTAGTGTCACAGGAATGGTTCAAAACATAGTCAGTAAGAAGAGTCAGTCTTCTTGTACTTAAGTCGGCATTGTGCCTTTTGTATTTAATTCCGATGCAATTTCTGTATTTCATCGTCAATAAGAAGGTCCAAGGGATACAGTAAACCTGAAGTGAAGCACCGGAATCTATAACTAGTGTTACAGGAATGGTTCAAATGATAGACAGTAAGAAGAGTCAGTCTTCTTGTACTTAAGACGGCATTGTGCCTTTTGTATTTAATTCCGATGCAATTTCTATGTTTCATTGTCAATAAGGAGGTCCAAGGGATACACTAAACCTGAAGTGTAGCATCAGAATCTATAACTAGTGTCACAGGAATGGTTCAAACATAGTCAGTAAGAAGAGTCAGTCTTCTTGTACATAAGTCGGCATTGTGCCTTTTGTATTTATTTCCGATGCAATTTCTGTGTTTCATCTTCAATAAGAAGGTCCAAGGGATACAGTAAACCTGAAGTGAGGCACCGGAATCAATAACTAGTGTCACATGAATGGTTCAAATCATAGTCAGTAAGAAGAATCAGTCTTCTTGTACTTATGTTGGCATTGTGCTTTTTGTATTTAATTCCGATGCAATTTTTGTGTTTCATCCTCAATAAGAAGGTCCAAGGGATACAGTAAACCGGGAGTAAAGCATAGGAATCTATAACTAGTGTCACAGGAATGGTTCAAAACATACTCAGTAAGAAGAGTCAGTCTTCTTGTACTTAGGTCAGCATTGTGCTTTTTGTATTTCATTCCGATGCAATTTCTGTGTTTCATCGTCAATAAGAAGGTCCAAGAGATACAGTAAACCTGGAGTGAAGCATCGGAACCTATAACTAGTGTCACAGGAATGAATCAAAACATAGTCAGTAAGATGAGTCAGTCTTCTTCTACATAAGTCGGCATTGTGCATTTTGTATTTAATTCCGATGCAATTTCTGTGTTTCATCGTCAACAAGAAGGTCTAAGGGATACAGCAAACCAGAAGTGAAGCATCGGAATCTATAACTAGTGTCACAGGAATGGTTCAAAACATAGACAGTGGGAAGAGTCAGTCTTCCTGTACTTAAGTCTGCATTGTGCCTTTTCAATTTACTTCCGATGCAATTTCTGTGTTTCATCGTCAATAAGAAGGTCCAAGGGATACAGTAAAGCGGGAGTGAAGCATCGGAATCTATAACTAGTGTCTCAGGAATGGTTCAAAACATAGACAGTAGGAAGAGTTAGTCTTATTGTACTTAAGTCGGCATTGTGGCTTTAGTATTTTATTCCGATGCAATTTCTGTGTTTCATCGTCAATAAGAGGGTCCAAGGGATACAGTAAACCTGAAGGGAAGCATCGGAATCTATAACTAGTGTCACAGGAATGGTTCAAACATAGACAGTAAGAAGAGTCAGTCTTCTTGTACTTAAGTCAGCACTGTGCCTTTTGCATTTTATTCCGATGCAATTTCTGTGTTTCATTGTCAATACGAAGTTCAGAGGGATACCGTAAACCTGAAGTGAAGCATCGGAATCTAAAACTAGTGTCACAGAAATGGTTCAAATCATAGACAGTAGGAAGAGTCTGTCTTCTAGCACTTAAGTCAGCATTGTGCCTTTTGCATTTAATTCCGATGCAATTTCTGTGTTTCATCGTCAATAAGAAGGTCCAAGTGATACAGTAAACCTGAAGTGAAGCATCGAAAATTATAACTAGTGTCACACGAAAGGTGCAAACATAGACAGAAGAAGAGTCAGTCTTCTCGTACTTAAGTCGGCATTGCCCCTTTTGTATTTAATTCCGTTGCAATTTCTGTATTGCATGGTCAATAAGAAGGTCGAAGGGATACAGTAAACCTGAAGTGAAGCATCCGAATCTATAACTAGTGTCACAGGAATGGTACAAAACATAGCGAGTAGGAAGAGTCAGTCTTCTTGTACTTAAGTCGGCATTGTGCATTCTCTATTTACGTCCGATGCAATTGCTGTGTTTCATCGTCAATAAGAAAGTCCAAATGATACAGTATACCTGAAGTGAAGCATCGGAATCTATAACTAGTGTCACAGGAATGGTTCAAAGCATAGTCAGTAAGAAGAGTCAGTCTTCTTGTACTTAAGTCGGCATTGTGAACTTTGTATTTAATTCCGATGCAATTTCTGTGTTTAATCGTCAATAAGAAGGTGCAAGGGATACAGTAAACCTGGAGTGAAGCATCGGAATCTGTAACTAGTGTCACAGGAATCGTTCAAACATAGACAGTAAGTTGAGTCAGTCTTCTTGTACTTAAGTCGGCATTGTGCCTTTTTTATTTAATTCCGATGCAATTTCTGTGTTTCATCGTCAATGAGAAGGTCCAAGGGATACAGTAAACCTAGAGTGAAGCATCGGAATCTTTTACTAGTGTCACAGCAATTGATCAAAGCATAGACAGTAAGAAAAGTCAGTCTTCTTGTACTTAATTCGGCATTGTGCCTTTTTAATTTAGTTCCGACGCAATTTCTGTGTATCATCGTCAATAAGAACGTCAGAGTGATACAGTAAATCTGAAGTGAAGCATCGGAATCTATATCTAGTGTCACAGGAATGGTTCAAAACATTGTCAGTAAGAAGCGTCAGTCTTCTTGTACTTAAGTCGGCATTGTGCCTTTTGTATTTAATTCCGATGCAATTTCTGTGTTTCATCGTCAATAAGAAGGTCCAAGGGATACACTAACCCTGAAGTGTAGCATCAGAATCTATAACTAGTGTCACATGAATGGTTCAAACATAGTCAGTAGGAAGAGTCAGTCTTCTTGTACTTAAGTCAACATTGTGCCTTTTGTATTTATTTCCGATGTAATTTCTGTGTTTCATCGTCAATAAGAAGGTCCAAGGGATACAGTAAACCTGGAGTGAAGCATCGGAATCTATAACTAGTGTCACATGAATGGTTCAAAACATAGACAGTAAGAAGAGTCATTCTTCTTGTACTTAATTCGGCATTGTGCCTTTTGTATTTAATTCCGATGCAATTTCTATGTTGCATCGTCAATAAGAAGGTCAGAGGGATACAGTAAACCTGAAGTGAAGCATCGGAATCTATAACTAGTGTCACAGGAATGGTTCAAAACATAGTCAGTAAGAAGAGTCAGTATTCTTGTAATTAAGTTGGCATTGTGCCTTTTGTATTTAATTCCGATGCAATTTTTGTGTTTCATCCTCAATAAGAAGGTCCAAGGGATACAGTGAACCGGGAGTGAAGCATCGGAATCTATAACTAGTGTCACAGGAATGGTTCAAAACAAAGTCAGTAAGAAGAGTCAGTCTTCTTGTACTTAGGTCGGCATTGTGCTTCTTGTATTTAATTCCGATGCAATTTCTGTGTTTCATCGTCAATAAGAAGGTCAAAGGGATACAGTAAACCTGGAGTGAAGCATCGGAATCTGTAACTAGTGTCACAGGAATGAATCGAAACATAGTCAGCAAGAAGAGTCAGTCTTCTTGTACTTATGTCGGCATTGTGCATTTTGTATTTAATTCCGATGCAATTGCTGTGTTTCATCGTCAACAAGAAGGGCCAAGGGATACAGTAAACCAGAAGTGAAGCATCGGAATCTATAACTAGTGTCACAGGAATGGTTCAAAACATAGACAGAATGAAGAGTCAGTCTTCTTGTACTTAAGTCTGCATTGTGTCTTTTCTATTTATTTCCGAGGCAATTTCTGTGTTACATCGTCAATAAGAAGGTCCAAGGGATACAGTAAACCGGGAGTGAAGCATCGGAATCTATAACTAGGGTCACAGGAATGGTTCAAAACATAGACAGTAGGAAGAGTTAGTCTTCTTGTACTTAAGTCGGCATTGTGCCTTTTGTATTTAATTCCGATGCTATTTCTGTGTTTCATCGTCAATACGAAAGTAAGATGGATACAGTAAACCTGAAGTGAAGCATCGGAATCTATAACTAGTGTCTCAGGAATGGTTCAAAACATAGACAGTAGGAAGAGTCAGTCTTCTAGCCCTTAAGTCGGCATTGTGCCTTTTGTATTTAATTCCGATGCAATTTCTGTGTTTCATCGTCAATAAGAAGGTCCAAGGGATACAGTAAACCTGAAGTGAAGCATCGAAATTTATAACTAGTGTCACAGGAAAGGTTCAAAACATAGACAGAAGAAGAGTCAGTCTTCTCGTACTTAAGTCGGCATTGCCCATTTTTTATTTAATTCCGTTGCAATTTCTGTGTTTCATCGTCAATAAGAAGGTCAGTGGGATACAGGAAACCTGAAGTGAAGCATCCGAATCTATAACTAGTGTCACAGGAATGGTTCAAAGCATAGAGAGTAGGAAGAGTCAGTCTTCTTGTACTTAAGTCGGCATTGTGCCTTCTCTATTTAATACCGATGCAATTGCTGTGTTTCATCGTCAATAAGAAGGTCGAAGGGATACAGTAAAACGGAAGTGAAGCATCGGAATCTGTAACTAGTGTCACAGGAATGGTTTAAAGCATAGTCAGTAAGAAGAGTCAGTCTTCTTGTACTTAAGTCGGCATTGTGAACTTTGTATTTAATTCCGATGGAATTTCTGTGTTTCATCGTCAATAAGAAGGTCCAAGGGATACAGTAAACCTGGAGTGAAGCATCGGAATCAATAACTAGTGACACGGGGTTGGTTCAAAACATAGACAGTAAGAAGAGTCAGTATTCTTGTACTTAAGTCGGCATTGTGCCTTTTGTATTTAATTCCGATGCAATTTCTGTATTTCAACGTGAATAAGAAAGTCCAAGGGATACAGTAAACCTGAATGTGAAGCACCGGAATCTATAACTAGTGTTACAGGAATGGTTCAAAAGATAGTCAGTAAGAAGAGTCAGTCTTCTTGTACTTAAGTCGGCATTGTGCCTTTTGTATTTAATTCCGATGCAATTTCTATGTTTCATAGTCAATAAGGAGGTCCAAGGGATACAGTAAACCTGGAGTGAAGCATCGGAATCTATAACTAGTGTCACAGGAATGGTTCAAAACATGGTCAGTAAGAAGAGTCAGTATTCTTGTAATTAAGTTGGCATTGTGCCTTTTGTATTTAATTCCGATGCAATTTTTGTGTTTCATCCTCAATAAGAAGGTCCAAGAGATACAGTGAACCGGGAGTGAAGCATCGGAATCTATAACTAGTGTCACAGGAATGATTCAAAACATAGCCAGTAAGAAGAGTCAGTCTTCTTGTACTTAGGTCGGCATTGTGCTTTCTGTATTTAATACCGATGCAATTTCTGTGTTTCATCGTCAATAAGAAGGTCAAAGGGATACAGTAAACCTGGAGTGAAGCATCGGAATCTATAACTAGTGTCACAGGAATGAATCAAAACATAGTCAGTAAGAAGAGTCAGTCTTCTTGTACTTAAGTCGGCATTGTGCATTTTGTATTTAATTCCGTTGCAATTTCTGCATTGCATCGTCAATAAGAAGGTCAGAGGGATACAGTAAACCTGAAGTGAAGCATCGGAATCTATAACTAGTGTCACAGGAATGGTTCAAAACATAGTCAGTAAGAACAGTCAGTATTCTTGTAATTAAGTTGGCATTGTGCCTTTTGTATTTAATTCCGATGCAATTTTTGTGTTTCATCCTCAATAAGAAGGTCCAAGAGATACAGTGAACCGGGAGTGAAGCATCGGAATCTATAACTAGTGTCACAGGAATGGTTCAAAACATAGTCAGTAAGAAGAGTCAGTCTTCTTGTACTGAAGTCGGCATTGTGCCGTTTGTATTTAATTCCGATGCAATTTCTATGTTTCATAGTCAATAAGGAGGTCCAAGGGATACAGTAAACCTGGAGTGAAGCATCGGAATCTATAACTAGTGTCACAGGAATGGTTCAAAACATAGTCAGTAAGAAGAGTCAGTATTCTTGTAATTAAGTTGGCATTGTGCCTTTTGTATTTAATTCCGATGCAATTTTCGTGTTTCATCCTCAATAAGAAGGTCCAAGAGATACAGTGAACCGGGAGTGAAGCATCGGAATCTATAACTAGTGTCACAGGAATGGTTCAAAGCATAGTCAGTAAGAAGAGTCAGTCTTCTTGTACTTAAGTCGGCATTGTGCCTTTTGTATTTAATTCCAATGCAATTTCTGTGTTTCATCGTCAGTAAGAAGGTCCAAGGGATACACTAAACCTGAAGTGTAGCATCAGAATCTATAACTAGTGTCACAGGAATGGTTCAAACATAGTCAGTAGGAAGAGTCAGTCTTCTTGTACTTAAGTCATCATTGTGCCTTTTGTATTTATTTCCGATGTAATTTCTGTGTTCCATCTTCAATAAGAAGGTCCAAGGGATACAGTAAACCTGACGTGAGGCACCGGAATCAATAACTAGTGTCACATGAATGGTTCAAATCATAGTCAGTAAGAAGAGTCAGTCGTCTTGTACTTAAGTCGCCATTGTGCCTTTTGTATTTAATTCCGATGCAATTTCTGTGTTTCATCGTCTATAAGAAGGTCCAAGGGATACAGTAAACCTGGAGTGAAGCATCGGAATCTATAACTAGTGCCACATGAATGGTTCAAAACATAGACAGTAAGAAGGGTCAGTCTTCTTGTACTTAATTCGGCATTGTGCCTTTTGTATTTAATTTAGATGCAATTTCTATGTTGCATCGTCAATAAGAAGGTCAGAGGGATACAGTAATCCTGAAGTGAAGCATCCGAATCTATAACTAGTGTCACAGGAATGGTTCAAAACATAGTCAGTAAGAAGAGTCAGTCTTCTTGTACTTAGGTCGGCATTGTGCTTCTTGTATTTAATTCCGATGCAATTTCTGTGTTTCATCGTCAATAAGAAGGTCAAAGGGATACAGTAAACCTGGAGTGAAGCATCGGAATCTATAACTAGTGTCACAGGAATGGTTCAAAACATAGACAGAAGGAAGAGTCAGTCTTCTTGTACTTAAGTCTGCATTGTGCCTTTTCTATATACTTCCGATGCAATTTCTGTGTTTCATCGTCAATAAGAAGGTGCAAGGGATACAGTAAACCGGGAGTGAAACATCGGAATCTATAACTACTGTCACAGGAATGGTTCAAACATAGACAGTAGGAAGAGATAGTCTTCTTGTACTTAAGTCGGCATTGTGCCTTTTGTATTTAATTCCGATGCAATTTCTGTGTTTCATCGTCAATAAGAAAGTAAGATGGATACAGTAAACCTGAAGTGAAGCATCGGAATCTATAACTAGTGTCACAGGAATGGTAAAAAGCATAGAGAGTAGGAAGAGTCAGTCTTCTTGTACTTAAGTCCGCATTGTGCCTTCTCTATTTAATACCGATGCAATTGCTGTGTTTCATCGTCAATAAGAAGGTCCAAGGGATACAGTAAACCTGAAGTGAAGCATCGAAATTTATAACTAGTGTCACAGGAAAGGTTCAAAACATAGACAGAAGAAGAGTCAGCCTTCTCGTACTTAAGTCGGCATTGCCCATTTTTTATTTAATTCCGTTGCAATTTCTGTGTTTCATCGTCAATAAGAAGGTCAGAGGGATACAGTAAAACTGAAGTGAAGCATCGGAATCTATAACTAGTGTCACAGGAATGGTTCAAATCATAGACAGTAGGAAGAGTCAGTCTTATTGTACTTAAGTCGGCATTGTGCCTTTTGCATTTTATTCCGATGCAATTTCTGTGTTTCATTGTCAATAAGAAGGTCAGAGGGATACAGTAAACCTGAAGTGAAGCATCGGAATCTAAAACTAGTGTCACAGAAATGGTTCAAATCATAGACAGTAGGAAGAGTCAGTCTTCTAGCACTTAAGTCGGCATTGTGCCTTTTGTATTTAATTCCGATGCAATTTCTGTGTTTCATCGTCAATAAGAAGGTCCAAGGGATACGGTAAACCTGAATTGAAGCATCGAAATTTATAACTAGTGTCACAGGAAAGGTTCAAAACATAGACAGAAGAAGAGTCAGCCTTCTCGTACTTAAGTCGGCATTGCCCATTTTTTATTTAATTCCGTTGCAATTTCTGTGTTTCATCGTCAATAAGAAGGTCAGAGGGATACAGTAAACCTGAAGTGAAGCATCCGAATCTATAAGTAGTGTCACAGGAATGGTACAAAGCATAGAGAGTAGGAAGAGTCAGTCTTCTTGTACTTAAGTCGGCATTGTGCCTTCTCTATTTAATACCGATGCAATTGCTGTGTTTCATCGTCAATAAGAAGGTCCAAGGGATACAGTAAAACTGAAGTGAAGCATCGGAATCTATAACTAGTGTCACAGGAATGGTTCAAAGCATAGTCAGTAAGCAGACTCAGTCTTCTTGTACTTAAGTCGCCATTGTGAACTTTGTAATTAATTCCGATGCAATTTCTGTGTTTAATCGTCAATAAGAAGGTGCAAGGAATACAGTAAACCTGGAGTGAAGCATCGGAATCTGTAACTAGTGTCACAGGAATGGTTCAAAACATAGACAGTAAGATGAGTCAGTCTTCTTGTACTTAAGTCGGCATTGTGCCTTTTTTATTTATTTCCGATGCAATTTCTGTGTTTCATCGTCAATAAGAACGTCAGAGGGATACAGTAAATCTGAAGTGAAGCATCGGAATCAATAACTAGTGTCACAGGAATGGTTCAAAACATAGTCAGTAAGAAGAGTCAGTCTTCTTGTACTTAAGTCGGCATTGTGCCTTTTGTATTTAATTCCGATGCAATTTCTGTGTTTCATCCTCAATACGAAGGTCCAAGGGATACACTAAACCTGAAGTGTAGCATCAGAATCTATAACTAGCTTCACAGGAATGGTTCAAACTTAGTCAGTAGGAAGAGTCAGTCTTCTTGTACTTAAGTCGGCATTGTGCCTTTTGTATTTATTTCTGATGTAATTTCTGTGTTTCATCTTCAATAAGAAGGTCCAAGGGATACAGTAAACCTGAAGTGAGGCACCTTAATCATAACTAGCGTCACATGAATGGTTCAAATCATAGCCAGTAAGAAGAGTCAGTCTTCTTGTACTTAAGTCGCCATTGTGCTTTTTGTATTTAATTCCGATGCAATTTCTATGTTGCATCGTCAATAAGAAGGTCAGAGGGATTCAGTAAACCTGAAGTGAAGCATCGGAATCTATAACTAGTGTCACAGGAATGGTACAAAACATAGTCAGTAAGAAGAGACAGTCTTCTTGTACTTAAGTCGGCATTGTGCCTTTTGTATTTAATTCCGATGCAATTTCTGTGTTTCGTCGTCAATAAGAAGGTCCAAGGGATACAGTAAACCTGGAGTGAAGCATCGGAATCAATAACTAGTGACACGGGGTTGGTTCAAAACATAGACAGTAAGAAGAGTCAGTATTCTTGTACTTAAGTCGGCATTGTGCCTTTTGTATTTAATTCCGATGCAATTTCTGTATTTCAACGTGAATAAGAAAGTCCAAGGGATACAGTAAACCTGAAGTGAAGCACCGGAATCTATAACTAGTGTTACAGGAATGGTTCAAAAGATAGTCAGTAAGATTAGTCAGTCTTCTTGTACTTAAGTCGGCATTGTGCCTTTTGTATTTAATTCCGAAGCAATTTCTATGTTTCATAGTCAATAAGGAGGTCCAAGGGATACAGTAAACCTGGAGTGAAGCATCGGAATCTATAACTAGTGTCACAGGAATGGTTCAAAACATAGTCAGTCAGAAGAGTCAGTATTCTTGTAATTAAGTTGGCATTGTGCCTTTTGTATTTAATTCCGATGCAATTTTTGTGTTTCATCCTCAATAAGAAGGTCCAAGGGATACAGTGAACCGGGAGTGAAGCATCGTAATCTATAACTAGTGTTACAGGAATGGTTCAAAACATAGTCAGTAAGAAGAGTCAGTCTTCTTGTACTTAGGTCGGCATTGTGCTTTCTGTATTTAATACCGATGCCATTTCTGTGTTTCATCGTCAATAAGAAGGTCAAAGGGATACAGTAAACCTGGAGTGAAGCATCGGAATCTATAACTAGTGTCACAGGAATGAATCAAAACATAGTCAGTAAGAAGAGTCCGTCTTCTTGTACTTAAGTCGGCATTGTGCATTTTGTATTTAATTCCGATGCAATTTCTGTGTTTCATCGTCTACAAGAAGGTCCAAGGGATACAGTAAACCGGGAGTGAAGCATCGGAATCTATAACTAGTGTCACAGGAATGGTTCAAAACATAGACAGAAGGAAGAGTCAGTCTTCTTGTACTGATGTCTGCATTGTGCCTTTTCTATTTACTTCCGATGCAATTTCTGTGTTTCATCGTAGATAAGAAGGTCCAAGGGATATAGTAAACCTGGAGTGAAGCATCGGAATCTATAACTAGTGTCACAGGAATGGTTCAAATCATAGACAGTAGGAAGCGTCAGTCTTCATGTACTTAAGTCGGCATTGTGCCTTTTGTATTTAATTCCGATGCAATTTCTGTGTTTCATCGTCAATAAGAAAGTAAGATGGATACAGTAAACCTGAAGTGAAGCATCGGAATCTATAACAAGTGTCTCAGGAATGGTTCAAAACATAGACAGTAGGAAGAGTCAGTCTTATTGTACTTAAGTCGGCATTGTGCATTTTGCATTTTATTCCGATGCAATTTCTGTGCTTCATTGTCAATAAGAAGGTCAGAGGGATACAGTAAACCTGAAGTGAAGTATCGGAATCTAAAACTAGTGTCACAGAAATGGTTCAAATCATTGACAGTAGGAAGAGTCAGTCTTCTAGCACTTAAGTCGGCATTGTGCCTTTTGTATTTAATTCCGATGCAATTTCTGTGTTTCATCGTCAATAACAAGGTACAAGGGATACAGCAAACCTGAAGTGAAGCATCGAAATTTATAACTAGTGTCACAGGAAAGGTTCAAAACATTGACAGAAGGAGAGTCAGTCTTCTCGTACTTAAGTCGGCATTGCCCATTTTTTATTTAATTCCGTTGCAATATCTGTGTTTCATCGTCAATAAGAAGGTCCAAGGGATACAGTAAACCTCAAGTGAAGCATCGAAATTTATAACTAGTGTCACAGGAAAGGTTGAAAACATAGACAAAAGAAGAGTCAGTCTTCTCGTACTTAAGTCGGCATTGCCCATTTTTTATTTAATTCCGTTGCAATTTCTGTGTTTCATCGTCAATGAGAAGGTCCAAGGGATACAGTAAACCTAGAGTGAAGCATCGGAATCTTTTACTAGTGTCACAGGAATGGTTCAAACATAGACAGTAAGAAAAGTCAGTCTTCTTGTACTTAAGTTGGCATTTTGCATTTTGTAATTTATTCCGATTCAATTTCTGTGTTTCATCGCCAATACGAAGGTCCAAGGGATACAGTAAACCTGAAGTGAAGCATCGGAATCTATAACTAGTGTCACAGGAATGGTTCAAAACATAGATAGTGGGAAGAGTCAGTTTTTCTTATACTTAAGTCGGCATTGTGCGTTTTGTATTTAATTCCGATGCAATTTCTGTGTTTCATCATTAATAAGTGGGTCAGAAGGATACAGTAAAGCTGAAGTGAAGCATCGGAATCTATAACTAGTGTCACAGGAATGGTTCAAAACATAGACAGTAGGAAGAGTCAGTCTTCTTGTACTTAAGTCGGCATTGTGCCTTTTCTATTTAATTCCAATGCAATTTCTGTATTTCATCATAAGTAAGAAGGTCCAAGGTATATAGCAAACCTGGAGTGAAGCATCAGAATCTATAACTAGTGTCACAGGAATGGTTCAAATCATAGTCAGTAAGAAGAGTCAGTCTTCTTGAACTTAAGTCGAATTGTGAGTTTTTTATTTAATTCCGATGCAATTTCTGTGTTTCATCGTCAATAAGAAATTCTAAGTCATACAGTAAACCTGAAGTGAAGCATCAGAATCTATAACTAGTGTCACAGGAATGGTTCAAATCATAGTCAGTAAGAAGAGTCAGTCTTCTTGTACTTAAGTCGCCATTGTGCATTTTGTATTTAATTCCGATTTAATTTCTGTGTTTCATCGTCAATAAGGAGGTCCAAGGGATACAGTAAACCTGGAGTGAAGCATCGGAATCTATAACTAGTGTCACAGGGATGGTTCAAAACATAGGCAGTAAGAATAGTCAGTACTCTTGTACTTATGTCGTCATTGTGCCTTTTGGGTTTAATTCCGATGTAATATCTGTGTTTCATCTTCAATAAGAACGTCAAAGGGATACAGTAAACCTGACGTGAAGCATCAGAGTCTCTAACTAGAGTCACAGGATTGGTTCAAAACATAGTCAGTAAGAAGTGTCAGTCTTCTTGTACATAAGTCGGCATTGTGCCTTTTGTATTTAATTCCGATGCAATTTCTGTGTTTCATCGTCAATAAGAATGTCCAAGGGACACAGAAAACATGAACTGAAGCAACCTAATCTATAACTAGTGTACCAGGAGTGGTTCAAAGCAGAGACAGTGGGAAGAGTCAGTCTTCTTGTACTTAAGTCGGCTTTGTGCCTTTTGTATTTAATTCCCATGCAATTTCTGTGTTTCATCGTCAATAAGAAGGTCCAAGGGATACAGTAAACCTGGAGCGAAGCATCGGAATCTATAACTAGTGTCACAGGAATGGTTCAAAACATAGTCAGTAAGGAGGGTCAGTCTTCTTGTACTTAAGTCGCCTTTTGCCTTTTCTATTTAATTCCGATGCAATTTCTGAGTTTTATCGTCAGTAAGAAGGTCGAAGGGATATAGTAAACCTGGAGTGAAGCATCGCAATCTATAACTAGTGGCACAGGAATGATTCAAAACATAGACAGTAAGTATGGTCAGTCTTCTTGTACTTAAGTCGGCATTGTGCCTTTTTTATTTAATTCCGATGCAATTTCTGTGTTTCATCGTCAATAAGAAGGTCCAAGGGATACAGTAAACCTGGAGTGAAGCATCGGAATCTATAACTACTGTCACAGGAATGGTTCAAAACATCGACAGTAAGAAGAGTCAGTCTTCTTGTACTTGATTCGGCATTGCGCCTTTTGTATTTAATTCCGATGCAATTTCTATAATTCATCGTCAATAAGAAGGTCAGAGGTATAGAGTAAACCTGAAGTGAAGCATCGGAATCTATATCTAGTGTCACAGGAATGGTTAAAAACACCGTCAGTAAGATGAGTCAGTCTTCTTGTACTTAAGTCGGCATTGTGCCTTTTGTATTTAATTCCGATGCAATTTCTGTGTTTCCTCGTCAATAAGAAGGTCCAAGGAATACAGTAAACCTGAAGTGAAGCACCGGTATCTATAACTAGTGTCACAGGTATGGTTCAAAGCATAGTCAGTAAGAAGAGTCAGTCTTCTTGTACTTAAGTCGGCATTGTGCATTTTGTATTTAATTCCGATGCAATTTCTGTGTTTCATCGTCAATAAGAAAGTAAGATGGATACAGTAAACCTGAAGTGAAGCATCGGAATCTATAACTAGTGTCTCAGGAATGGTTCAAAACATAGACAGTAGGAAGAGTCAGTCTTCTAGCATTTAAGTCGGCATTGTGCCTTTTGTATTTAATTCCGATGCAATTTCTGTGTTTCATCGTCAATAAGGAGGTCCAAGGGATACAGTAGACCTGAAGTGAAGCATCGAAATTTATAACTAGTGTCACAGGAAAGGTTCAAAACATAGACAGAAGAAGAGTCAGTCTTCTCGTACTTAAGTCGGCATTGCCCATTTTTTATTTAATTCCGTTGCAATATCTGTGTTCATCGTCAATAAGAAGGTCCAGGGGATACGGTAAACCTCAAGTGAAGCATCGAAATTTATAACTAGTGTCACAGGAAAGGTTGAAAACATAGACAGAAGAAGAGTCAGTCTTCTCGTACTTAAGTCGGCATTGCCAATTTTTTATTTAATTCCGTTGCAATTTCTGTGTTTCATCGTCAATGAGAAGGTCCAAGGGATACAGTAAACCTAGAGCGAAGCATCGGAATCTTTTACTAGTGTCACAGGAATGGTTCAAAACATAGACAGTAAGAAAAGTCAGTCTTCTTGTACTTAAGTTGGCATTTTGCCTTTTGTAATTAATTCCGATGCAATTTCTGTGTTTCATCGTCAATAAGAAGGTCCAAGGGATACAGTAAACCTGAAGTGAAGCATCGGAATCTATAACTAGTGTCACAGGAATGGTTCAAAACATAGATTGTGGGAAGAGTCAGTTTTTCTTGTACTTAAGTCGGCATTGTGCGTTTTGTATTTAATTCCAATGCAATTTCTGTGTTTCATCGTTAATAAGTGGGTCAAAAGGATACAGTAAACCACAAGTGAAGCATCGGAATCTATAACCAGTGTCACAGGAATGGTTCAAAACATAGACAGTAGGAAGAGTCAGTCTTCTTGTACTTAAGTCGAATTGTGACTTTTTTATTTAATTCCGAAGCAAATTCTGTGTTTCATTGTCAATAAGAAATTCTAAGTGATACAGTAAACCTGAAGTGTGGCATCAGAATCTATAACTAGTGTCACAGAAATGGTTCAAATCATGGTCAGTAAGAAGAGTCAGTCTTCTTGTACTTAAGTCGCCATTGTGCATTTTGTATTTAATTCCGATGCAATTTCTGTGTTTCATCGTCAATAAGGAGGTCCAAGGGATACAGTAAACCTGGAGTGAAGCATCGGAATCTATAACTAGTGACACAGGGATGGCTCAAATCATAGACAGTAAGGAGAGTCAGTATTCTTGTACTTAAGTCGGCATTGTGCCTTTTGTATTTAATTCCGATCCAATTTCTGTGTTCCATCGTCAATAAGAAGGTCCAAGGGATACAGAAAACCTGAAGTGAAGCATCGGAATCTACAACTAGTGTCACATTAACGAATCAAAACATAGTCAGTAAGAAGAGTCAGTCTTCTTGTACTAAAGTCGGCATTGTGCCTCTTGTATTTAATTCCGATGCTATATCTGTGTTTCATCGTCAATAAGAAGGTCCAAGGGATACAGTAAGCCTGGAGTGAAGCATCGGAATCTATAACTAGTGTCACAGGGATGGTTCAAAACATAAACAGTAAGAATAGTCAGTACTCTTGTACTTATGTCGGCATTGCGCCTTTTGGATTTAATTCCGATGTAATTTCTGTGTTTAATCTTCAATTAGAACGTCCAAGGGATACAGTAAACCTGAAGGGAAGCATCAGAGTCTCTAACTAGAGTCACAGGAATGGTTCAAAACATAGTCAGTAAGAAGAGTCAGTCTTCTTGTACATAAGTCGGCATTGTGCCTTTTGTATTTAATTCTGATGCAATTTCTGTGTTTCATCGTCAATAAGAATGTCCAAGGGATACAGAAAACCTGAACTGAAGCATCGGAATCTATAACTAGTGTACCAGGAATGGTTCAAAGCATAGACAGTTGGAAGAGTCAGTTTTCTTGTACTTAAGTCGGCATTGTGCCTTTTGTATTTAATTCCGATGCAATTTCTGTGTTTCATCGTCAATAAGAAGGTCCAAGGGATACAGTAAACCTGGAGCGAAGCATCGGAATCTATAACTAGTGTCACAGGAATGGTTCAAAACATAGTCAGTAAGAAGGGTCAGTCCTCTTGTACTTAAGTCGGCTTTTGCCTTTTCTATTTAATTCCGATGCAATTTCTGAGTTTTATCGTCAGTAAGAAGGTCGAAGGGATATAGTAAACCTGGAGTGAAGCATCGGAATCTATAACTAGTGTCACAGGAATGGTTCAAAACATAGACAGAAGGAAGAGTCAGTCTTCTTGTACTGATGTCTGCATTGTGCCTTTTCTATTTACTTCCGATGCAATTTCTGTGTTTCATCGTAGATAAGAAGGTCCAAGGGATATAGTAAACCTGGAGTGAAGCATCGGAATCTATAACTAGTGTCACAGGAATGGTTCAAATCATAGACAGTAGGAAGCGTCAGTCTTCATGTACTTAAGTCGGCATTGTGCCTTTTGTATTTAATTCCGATGCAATTTCTGTGTTTCATCGTCAATAAGAAAGTAAGATGGATACAGTAAACCTGAAGTGAAGCATCGGAATCTATAACAAGTGTCTCAGGAATGGTTCAAAACATAGACAGTAGGAAGAGTCAGTCTTATTGTACTTAAGTCGGCATTGTGCATTTTGCATTTTATTCCGATGCAATTTCTGTGCTTCATTGTCAATAAGAAGGTCAGAGGGATACAGTAAACCTGAAGTGAAGTATCGGAATCTAAAACTAGTGTCACAGAAATGGTTCAAATCATTGACAGTAGGAAGAGTCAGTCTTCTAGCACTTAAGTCGGCATTGTGCCTTTTGTATTTAATTCCGATGCAATTTCTGTGTTTCATCGTCAATAACAAGGTACAAGGGATACAGCAAACCTGAAGTGAAGCATCGAAATTTATAACTAGTGTCACAGGAAAGGTTCAAAACATTGACAGAAGGAGAGTCAGTCTTCTCGTACTTAAGTCGGCATGCCCATTTTTTATTTAATTCCGTTGCAATATCTGTGTTTCATCGTCAATAAGAAGGTCCAAGGGATACAGTAAACCTCAAGTGAAGCATCGAAATTTATAACTAGTGTCACAGGAAAGGTTGAAAACATAGACAAAAGAAGAGTCAGTCTTCTCGTACTTAAGTCGGCATTGCCCATTTTTTATTTAATTCCGTTGCAATTTCTGTGTTTCATCGTCAATGAGAAGGTCCAAGGGATACAGTAAACCTAGAGTGAAGCATCGGAATCTTTTACTAGTGTCACAGGAATGGTTCAAACATAGACAGTAAGAAAAGTCAGTCTTCTTGTACTTAAGTTGGCATTTTGCATTTTGTAATTTATTCCGATTCAATTTCTGTGTTTCATCGCCAATACGAAGGTCCAAGGGATACAGTAAACCTGAAGTGAAGCATCGGAATCTATAACTAGTGTCACAGGAATGGTTCAAAACATAGATAGTGGGAAGAGTCAGTTTTTCTTATACTTAAGTCGGCATTGTGCGTTTTGTATTTAATTCCGATGCAATTTCTGTGTTTCATCATTAATAAGTGGGTCAGAAGGATACAGTAAAGCTGAAGTGAAGCATCGGAATCTATAACTAGTGTCACAGGAATGGTTCAAAACATAGACAGTAGGAAGAGTCAGTCTTCTTGTACTTAAGTCGGCATTGTGCCTTTTCTATTTAATTCCAATGCAATTTCTGTATTTCATCATAAGTAAGAAGGTCCAAGGTATATAGCAAACCTGGAGTGAAGCATCAGAATCTATAACTAGTGTCACAGGAATGGTTCAAATCATAGTCAGTAAGAAGAGTCAGTCTTCTTGAACTTAAGTCGAATTGTGAGTTTTTTATTTAATTCCGATGCAATTTCTGTGTTTCATCGTCAATAAGAAATTCTAAGTCATACAGTAAACCTGAAGTGAAGCATCAGAATCTATAACTAGTGTCACAGGAATGGTTCAAATCATAGTCAGTAAGAAGAGTCAGTCTTCTTGTACTTAAGTCGCCATTGTGCATTTTGTATTTAATTCCGATTTAATTTCTGTGTTTCATCGTCAATAAGGAGGTCCAAGGGATACAGTAAACCTGGAGTGAAGCATCGGAATCTATAACTAGTGTCACAGGGATGGTTCAAAACATAGGCAGTAAGAATAGTCAGTACTCTTGTACTTATGTCGTCATTGTGCCTTTTGGGTTTAATTCCGATGTAATATCTGTGTTTCATCTTCAATAAGAACGTCAAAGGGATACAGTAAACCTGACGTGAAGCATCAGAGTCTCTAACTAGAGTCACAGGATTGGTTCAAAACATAGTCAGTAAGAAGTGTCAGTCTTCTTGTACATAAGTCGGCATTGTGCCTTTTGTATTTAATTCCGATGCAATTTCTGTGTTTCATCGTCAATAAGAATGTCCAAGGGACACAGAAAACATGAACTGAAGCAACCTAATCTATAACTAGTGTACCAGGAGTGGTTCAAAGCAGAGACAGTGGGAAGAGTCAGTCTTCTTGTACTTAAGTCGGCATTGTGCCTTTTGTATTTAATTCCCATGCAATTTCTGTGTTTCATCGTCAATAAGAAGGTCCAAGGGATACAGTAAACCTGGAGCGAAGCATCGGAATCTATAACTAGTGTCACAGGAATGGTTCAAAACATAGTCAGTAAGGAGGGTCAGTCTTCTTGTACTTAAGTCGCCTTTTGCCTTTTCTATTTAATTCCGATGCAATTTCTGAGTTTTATCGTCAGTAAGAAGGTCGAAGGGATATAGTAAACCTGGAGTGAAGCATCGCAATCTATAACTAGTGGCACAGGAATGATTCAAAACATAGACAGTAAGTATGGTCAGTCTTCTTGTACTTAAGTCGGCATTGTGCCTTTTTTATTTAATTCCGATGCAATTTCTGTGTTTCATCGTCAATAAGAAGGTCCAAGGGATACAGTAAACCTGGAGTGAAGCATCGGAATCTATAACTACTGTCACAGGAATGGTTCAAAACATCGACAGTAAGAAGAGTCAGTCTTCTTGTACTTGATTCGGCATTGCGCCTTTTGTATTTAATTCCGATGCAATTTCTATAATTCATCGTCAATAAGAAGGTCAGAGGTATAGAGTAAACCTGAAGTGAAGCATCGGAATCTATATCTAGTGTCACAGGAATGGTTAAAAACACCGTCAGTAAGATGAGTCAGTCTTCTTGTACTTAAGTCGGCATTGTGCCTTTTGTATTTAATTCCGATGCAATTTCTGTGTTTCCTCGTCAATAAGAAGGTCCAAGGAATACAGTAAACCTGAAGTGAAGCACCGGTATCTATAACTAGTGTCACAGGTATGGTTCAAAGCATAGTCAGTAAGAAGAGTCAGTCTTCTTGTACTTAAGTCGGCATTGTGCATTTTGTATTTAATTCCGATGCAATTTCTGTGTTTCATCGTCAATAAGAAAGTAAGATGGATACAGTAAACCTGAAGTGAAGCATCGGAATCTATAACTAGTGTCTCAGGAATGGTTCAAAACATAGACAGTAGGAAGAGTCAGTCTTCTAGCATTTAAGTCGGCATTGTGCCTTTTGTATTTAATTCCGATGCAATTTCTGTGTTTCATCGTCAATAAGGAGGTCCAAGGGATACAGTAGACCTGAAGTGAAGCATCGAAATTTATAACTAGTGTCACAGGAAAGGTTCAAAACATAGACAGAAGAAGAGTCAGTCTTCTCGTACTTAAGTCGGCATTGCCCATTTTTTATTTAATTCCGTTGCAATATCTGTGTTCATCGTCAATAAGAAGGTCCAGGGGATACGGTAAACCTCAAGTGAAGCATCGAAATTTATAACTAGTGTCACAGGAAAGGTTGAAAACATAGACAGAAGAAGAGTCAGTCTTCTCGTACTTAAGTCGGCATTGCCAATTTTTTATTTAATTCCGTTGCAATTTCTGTGTTTCATCGTCAATGAGAAGGTCCAAGGGATACAGTAAACCTAGAGCGAAGCATCGGAATCTTTTACTAGTGTCACAGGAATGGTTCAAAACATAGACAGTAAGAAAAGTCAGTCTTCTTGTACTTAAGTTGGCATTTTGCCTTTTGTAATTAATTCCGATGCAATTTCTGTGTTTCATCGTCAATAAGAAGGTCCAAGGGATACAGTAAACCTGAAGTGAAGCATCGGAATCTATAACTAGTGTCACAGGAATGGTTCAAAACATAGATTGTGGGAAGAGTCAGTTTTTCTTGTACTTAAGTCGGCATTGTGCGTTTTGTATTTAATTCCAATGCAATTTCTGTGATTCATCATTAATAAGTGGGTCAGAAGGATACAGTAAACCACAAGTGAAGCATCGGAATCTATAACCAGTGTCACAGGAATGGTTCAAAACATAGACAGTAGGAAGAGTCAGTCTTCTTGTACTTAAGTCGAATTGTGACTTTTTTATTTAATTCCGAAGCAAATTCTGTGTTTCATTGTCAATAAGAAATTCTAAGTGATACAGTAAACCTGAAGTGTGGCATCAGAATCTATAACTAGTGTCACAGAAATGGTTCAAATCATGGTCAGTAAGAAGAGTCAGTCTTCTTGTACTTAAGTCGCCATTGTGCATTTTGTATTTAATTCCGATGCAATTTCTGTGTTTCATCGTCAATAAGGAGGTCCAAGGGATACAGTAAACCTGGAGTGAAGCATCGGAATCTATAACTAGTGACACAGGGATGGCTCAAATCATAGACAGTAAGGAGAGTCAGTATTCTTGTACTTAAGTCGGCATTGTGCCTTTTGTATTTAATTCCGATCCAATTTCTGTGTTCCATCGTCAATAAGAAGGTCCAAGGGATACAGAAAACCTGAAGTGAAGCATCGGAATCTACAACTAGTGTCACATTAACGAATCAAAACATAGTCAGTAAGAAGAGTCAGTCTTCTTGTACTAAAGTCGGCATTGTGCCTCTTGTATTTAATTCCGATGCTATATCTGTGTTTCATCGTCAATAAGAAGGTCCAAGGGATACAGTAAGCCTGGAGTGAAGCATCGGAATCTATAACTAGTGTCACAGGGATGGTTCAAAACATAAACAGTAAGAATAGTCAGTACTCTTGTACTTATGTCGGCATTGCGCCTTTTGGATTTAATTCCGATGTAATTTCTGTGTTTAATCTTCAATTAGAACGTCCAAGGGATACAGTAAACCTGAAGGGAAGCATCAGAGTCTCTAACTAGAGTCACAGGAATGGTTCAAAACATAGTCAGTAAGAAGAGTCAGTCTTCTTGTACATAAGTCGGCATTGTGCCTTTTGTATTTAATTCTGATGCAATTTCTGTGTTTCATCGTCAATAAGAATGTCCAAGGGATACAGAAAACCTGAACTGAAGCATCGGAATCTATAACTAGTGTACCAGGAATGGTTCAAAGCATAGACAGTTGGAAGAGTCAGTTTTCTTGTACTTAAGTCGGCATTGTGCCTTTTGTATTTAATTCCGATGCAATTTCTGTGTTTCATCGTCAATAAGAAGGTCCAAGGGATACAGTAAACCTGGAGCGAAGCATCGGAATCTATAACTAGTGTCACAGGAATGGTTCAAAACATAGTCAGTAAGAAGGGTCAGTCCTCTTGTACTTAAGGCGGCTTTTGAATTTTCTATTTAATTCCGATGCAATTTCTGAGTTTTATCGTCAGTAAGAAGGTCGAAGGGATATAGTAAACCTGGAGTGAAGCATCGCAATCTATAACTAGTGTAACAGGAATGGTTCAAAACATAGACAGTAAGTATGGTCAGTCTTCTTGTACTTAAGTCGGCATTGTGCCTTTTTTATTTAATTCCGATGCAATTTCTGTGTTTCATCGTCAATAAGAAGGTCCAAGGGATACAGTAAACCTAGAGTGAAGCATCGGAATCTATAACAACTGTCACAGGAATGGTTCAAAACATCGACAGTAAGAAGAGTCAGTCTTCTTGTACTTGATTCGGCATTGAGCCTTTTGTATTTAATTCCGATGCAATTTCTATGTTTCATCGTCAATAAGAAGGTCAGAGGGATAGAGTAAACCTGAAGTGAAGCATCGGAATCTATAACTAGTGTCACAGGAATGGTTCAAAACACAGTCAGTAAGATGAGTCAGTCTTCTTGTACTTAAGTCGGCATTGTGCCTTTTGTATTTCATTCCGATGCAATTCCTGTGTTTCCTCGTCAATAAGAAGGTAGAAGGAATACAGTAAACCTGAAGTGAATCACCGGTATCTATAACTAGTGTCACAGGAATGGTTCAAAGCATAGTCAGTAAGAAGAGTCAGTCTTCTTGTACTTAAGTCGGCATTGTGCATTTTGTATTTAATTCCGATGCAACTTCTGTGTTTCATCGTCAACAAGAAGGTCCAATTGATACAGTAAACCGGGAGTGAAGCATCGGAATCTATAACTAGTGTCACAGGAGTGGTTCAAAACATAGACAGTAGGAAGAGTCAGTCTTCTTGTACTTAAGTCGGCATTGTGACTTTTGTATTTAATTCCGATGCAATTTCTGTGTTTCACCGTCAATAAGAAAGTAAGAGGGATACAGTAAACCTGAAGTGAAGCATCGGAATCTATAACTAGTGTCGCAGGAATGGTCCAAAGCATAGACAGTAGGAAGAGTCAGTCTTCTTGTACTTAAGTCGGCATTGTGCCTTCTCTATTAAATTCCGATGCAATTGCTGTGTTTCATCGTCAATAAGAAGGTCCAAGGGATACAGTAAACATAAAGTGAAGCATCGGAATCTATAACTAGTTTCACAGGAATGGTTCAAAGCGTAGTCAGTAAGAGGAGTCAACCTTCATGTACTTAAGTCGGCATTGTGCCTTTTTTATTTAATTCCGATGCAATTTCTGTGTTTCGTCGTCAATAAGAAGGTCCAAGGGATACAGTAAACCTAGAGTGAAGCATCGGAATCTATTACTAGTGTCACAGGAATGGTTCAAACATGGACAGTAAGAAGAGGCAGTCTTCTTGTACTTCTTTCGGCATTGTGCCTTTTGTATTTAATTCCGACGCAATTTCTGTGTTTCATCGTCAATTAGAACGTCAGAGGAATACAGTAAATCTGAAGTGAAGCATCGCAATCTATAAATAGTGTCACAGGAATGGTTCAAAACATAGTCAGTAAGAAGAGTCAGTCTTCTTGTACTAAAGTCGGCATTGTGCCTTTTGTATTTAATTCCGATGCAATTTCTGTGTTTCATCATCAATAGGAAGGTGCAAGGGATACAGTAAACCTGGGGTGCAGCTTCGGAATCAATAACAAGTGTCACAGGGATGGTTCAAAACATAGACAGTAAGAAGAGTCAGTATTCATGCACTTAAGTCGGCATTGTGGTTTTTGTATTTAATTCCGATGCAATTTCTGTGTTTCATCTCCAATAAGAAGGTCGAAGGGATACAGTAAACCTGAAGTGAAGCATCAGAGTCTATAACTAGTGTCACAGGAATGGTTCAAAGCATAGTCAGTAAGAAGAGTCAGTCTTCTTGTACTTAAGTCGGCATTGTGCCTTTTGTATTTAATTCCGCTGCAATTTCTGTGTTTCATTGTCAATAAGAAGGTCCAAGAGATACAGTAAACCTGAAGTGAAGCATCGGAATCTATGACTAGTGGCACAGGAATGGTTCAAAACATCGACAGTGGGAAGAGTCTGTCTTCTTGTACTTAAGTCGGCATTGTGCCTTTTGTGTTTAATTCCGATGCAATTTCTGTGTTTCATCGTCAATAAGAAGGTCAGTGGTATACAGTAGACGTGAGGTGAAGCATCGGAATCTATAACTAGTGTCACAGGAATGGTTCCAAAACATAGACAGTAGGAAGAGTCAGTCTTCTTGTACTTAAGTCGGCATTGTGCCTTTTCTATTTATTTCCAATGCAATTTCTGTATTTCATGGTAAATAAGAAGGTCCAAGGTATATAGTAAACCTGGAGTGAAGCGTTGGAATCAATAACTAGTGTCACAGGAATGGTTCAAAACATAGACAGTAAGAAGAGTCAGTCTTCTTGTACTTAAGTCGGCATTGTGCCATTTTTATTTAATTCCGATGCAATTTCTGTGTGTCATCGTCAATAAGAAGGTCCAAGGGATACAGTAAACCTGGAGTGAAGCATCGGAATTTATAACTAGTGTCACAGGAATGGTTCAAAACATCGACAGTAAGACGAATCAGTCTCCTTGTACTTAATTCGCAATTGTGCCTTTAGTATGTAATTCTAATGCAATTTCTGTGTTTCATCGTCAATAGGTAGGTCAGAGGGATACAGTAAATCAGAAGTGAAGCATCGGAATCTATAACTAGTGTCACAGGAATGGTTCAAAGCATAGTCAGTAAGAAGAGTCAGTGTTCTTGTACTTATGTCTGCATTGTGCTTTTTGTATTTAATTCCCATGCAATTTCCGTGTTTCATCGTCAATAAGAAGGTCCAAGGGATACAGTAAACCTGAAGTGAAGCATCAGAATCTGTAACTAGTGGTACAGGAATGGTTCAAAACATAGTCAGTAAGAAGAGTCAGTCTTCTTGTACTTATGTCGGCATTGTGCCTTTCGTATTTAATTCCGATGCTATTTCTGTGTTTCATCGTCAATAAGAAGGTCCAAGGGATACAGTAAACCTGAAGTGAAGCACCATAATCTATAACTAGTGTCACATGAATGGTTCAAAACATAGTCAGTAAGAAGAGTCAGTCTTCTTGTACTTAAGTCGGCATTGTGCCTTTTGTATTTAGTTCCGATGTAATTTCTGTGTTTCATCGTCAATAAGAAGGTCCAAGGGATACAGTAAACCTGGAATGAAGCATCGGAATCTATAACTAGTGTCACATGATTGGTTCAAAACATAGACAGTAAGAAGAGTCAGTCTTCTTGTCCTTAATTCGGCATTGTGCATTTTGTATTTAATTCCGATGAAATTGCTGTGTTTCATCGTCAATAAGAAGGTCAGAGGGATACAGTAAACCTCAAGTGGAAGCATCGCAATCTATAACTAGTGTCGCAGGAATGGTCCAAAGCATAGACAGTAGGAAGAGTCAGTCTTATTGTTCTTAAGTCGGCATTGTGCCTTTAGTATTTTATTCCGATCCAATTTCTGTGTTTCATCGTCAATAAAAAGGTCCAAGGGATACAGTAAACCTGAAGAGAAGCATCGAAATCTATAACTAGTGTCACAGGAATTGTACAAAACATAGAAAGTAGGAAGAGTCAGTCTTCTTGTACTTAAGTCGGCATTGTGCCTTCTCTATTAAATTCCGATGTAATTGCTGTGTTTCATCGTCAATAAGAAGGTGCAAGGGATACAGTAAACATAAAGTGAAGCATCGGAATCTATAACTAGTTTCACAGGAATGGTTCAAATCATAGTCAGTAAGAGGAGTCAGTCTTCTTGTACTTAAGTCAGCATTGTGCCTTTTGTATTTAATTCCGATGCAATTTCTGTGTTTCATCGTCAATAAGTAGGTCCAAGGGATACAGTAAACCATGAGTGAAGCATCGGAATCTGTAACTAGTGTCACAGGAATGGTTTAAAGCATAGACAGTAAGATGAGTCAGTCTTCTTGTACTTAAGTCGGCATTGTGCCTTTTTTATTTAATTCCGATGCAATTTCTGTGTTTCGTCGTCAATAAGAAGGTCCAAGGGATACAGTAAACCTAGAGTGAAGCATCGGAATCTATTACTAGTGTCACAGGAATGGTTCAAACATAGACAGTAAGAAGAGTCAGTGTTCTTGTACTTAATTCGGCATTGTGCCTTTTGTACTTAATTCCGACGCAATTTCTGTGTTTCATCGTCAATAAGAACGTCAGAGGAATACAGTAAATCTGAAGTGAAGCATCGCAATCTATAACTAGTGTCACAGGAATGGTTCCAAAACATAGACAGTAGGAAGAGTCAGTGTTTTTGTACTTAAGTCGGCATTGTGCCTTTTCTATTTATTTCCAATGCAATTTCTGTATTTCATGGTAAATAAGAAGGTCCAAGGTATATAGTAAACCTGAAGAGAAGCGTTGGAATCTATAACTAGTGTCACAGGAATGGTTCAAAACATAGACAGTAAAAAGAGTCAGTCTTCTTGTACTTAAGTCGGCATTTTGCCATTTTAATTTAATCCCGATGCAATTTCTGTGTGTCATCGTCAATAAGAAGGTCCAAGGGATACAGTAAACCTGGAGTGAAGCATCGGAATCTATAACTAGTGTCACAGGAATGGTTCAAAACATCGACAGTGAGAAGAATCAGTCCTCTTGTACTTAATTCGGCATTGTGCCTTTAGTATGTAATTCTAATGCAATTTCTGTGTTTCATCGTCAATAGGAAGGCCAGAAGGATACAGTAAATCAGAAGTGAAGCATCGTAATCTATAACTAGTGTCACAGGAATGGTTCAAAACATAGTCAGTAAGAAGAGTCAGTGTTCTTGTACTTATGTCTGCATTGTGCTTTTTGTATTTAATTCCGATGCAATTTCTGTGTTTCATCGTCAATAAGAAGGTCCAAGGGAAACAGTAAAGCGGGAGTGAAGCATCGGAATCTATAACTAGTGTCACATGAATGGTTGAAAACATAGTCAGTAAGAAGAGTCAGTCTTCTTGTACTTAAGTCGGCATTGTGCCTTTTGTATTTATTTCCGATGCAATTTCTGTGTATCATCGTCAATAAGAAGGTCCAAGGGATACAGTACACCTGGAATGAAGCTTCGGAATCTATAACTAGTGTCACATGATTGATTCAAAACATAGACAGTAAGAAGAGTCAGTCTTCTTGTACTTAATTCGGCATTGTGCATTTTGTATTTAATTCCGATGAAATTTCTGTGTTTCATCATCAATAAGAAGGTCAGAGGGATACAGTAAACCTGAAGTCAAGCATCGGAATCTATAACTAGTGTCACAGGAATGGTTCAAAACATAGTCAGTAAGAAGAGTCAGTCTTCTTGTACTTAAGTCGGCATTGTGCCTTTTGTATTTAATTCCGATGCAATTTCTGTGTTTCATCGTCAATAAGAAGGTCCAAGGTATACAGTAAACCTGGATTGAAGCATCGGAATCTCTAACTAGTGTCACAGGGATCGTTCAAAACATAGACAGTAAGAAGAGTCAGTATTCTTGTATTTAAGTCGGCATTGTGCCTTTTGTATTTGATTCCCATGCAATTTCTGTGATTCATCGTCAATAAGAAGGTCCAAGGGATACAGTAAACCCGAAGTGAAGCACCGGAATCTATAACTAGTGTCACAGGAATAGTTCAAAACATAGTCATTAAGAACAGTCAGTCTGCTTGTACTTATGTCGGCATTGTGCCTTTTGTAATTAATTCCGATGCAATTTCTGTGTTTCATCGTCAATGAGAAGGTCCAAGGGATACAGTAAACCTGGAGTGGAGCATCGGAATCCATAACTAGTGTCACAGGAATGGTTCAAAACATAGAAAGTAATAAGAGTCAGTCTTCTTGTACTTAAGTCGGCATTGTGCCTTTTTTATTCAATTCCGATGCAATTTATGTGTTTCATCGACAATAAGGGGGTCCAAGGGATACAGTAAACCTGGATTGAAGCATCGGAATCTCTAACTAGTGTCACATCAATGGTTCAAAGCATAGTCAGTAAGGAGAGTCAGTCTTCTTGTACTTAAGTTGGCATTGTGTCTTTTGTATTTAATTCCGGCGCAATTTCTGTGTTTAATCGCCAATAAGACGGTCCAAGGGATACAGTAAACCGGGAGTGAAGCATCGGAATCTATAACTAGTGTCACAGGAATGGTTCAAATCATAGTCAGTAAGAAGAGTCAGTCTTCTTGTACTTAATTCGGCATTGTGCCTTTTGTATATAATTCCGATGCAATTTCTGTGTTTCATCGTCAATAAGAAGGTCAGAGGGATACAGTAAACCTAATGTGAAGCATCGGAATCTATAACTAGTGTCACAGGAATGGTTCAAAACATAGACAGTAGGAAGAGTCAGTCTTCTTGTACTTAAGTCGGCATTGTGCCTTTTGTATATAATTCCGATGCAATTTCTGTGTTTCATCGTCAATAAGAAGGTCCAAGGGATCCAGTAAACCTGAAGTGAAGCATGGGAATCTATAACTAGTGTCACAGGAAAGGTTCAAAACATAGTCAGAAAGAAGAGTCAGTCTTCTTGTACTTTAGTCGGCATTGTGACTTTTGTATTTAAATCAGATGCAATTTCTGTGTCCCATCGTCAATAAGAAGGTCAGAGGGATACAGTAAACCTGTAGTGAAGCATCGGAATCTGTAACTAGTGTCACAGGAATCGTTCAACACATAGACAGTAAGATGAGTCAGTCTTCTTGTGCTTAAGTCGGCATTGTGCCTTTTGTATTTAATTCCAATGCAATTACTGTGTTTCATCATCAATAAGAAGGTCCAAGGGATACAGTAAACCTAGAGTGAATCATCGGAATCTATTAGTACTGTTACAGGATTGGTTCAAGACATAGACAGTAAGAAGAGTCAGTCTTCTTGTACTTAATTCGGCATTGTGCCTTTTGTATTTAATTCCGACGCAATTTCTGTGTTTCATCGTCAATAAGAGCGTCAGAGGGATGCAGTAAATCTGAAGCGAAGCATCGGAATCTGTAACTAGTGTCACAGGAATGGTTCAAAACATAGTCAGTTAGAAGAGTCAGTCTTCTTGTACTTTAGTCGGCATTGTGCCTTTTGTATTTAATTCCGTTGCAATTTCTGTGTTTCATCGTCAACAAGAAGGTCAGAGGGATACAGTAAACCTCAGGTGAGGCATCGGAATCTATTACTAGTGTCACAGGATTGGTTCAAAATATAGTCAGTAAGAAGAGTCAAACTTCTTGTACTTAAGTCGGCATTTTGCCTTTTCTATTTAATTCCGATGCAATTTCTGTGCTTCATCGTCAATAAGAGAGTCCAAGGGATACAGTCAACCTGATGTGAAGCATCGGAATCTATAAATAGTGTCACAGGAATGGTTCAAATCATAGTCAGTAAGAAGGGTCAGTCTTCTTGTACTTATGTCGGCATTGTGCCTTTTGTATTTAATTCCTATGCAATTTCTGTGTTTCATCGTCAATGAGAAGGTCCATGGGACACAGTAAAACTGGAGTGAAGCATCGGAGTCTATAACAAGTGTCACAGGGATGGTTCAAAACATAGACAGCAAGAAGAGTCAGTATTCTTGTACTTAAGTCGGCATTGTGCATTTTGTATTTAATTCCGTTGCAATTTCTGTGTTTCATCGTCAACAAGAAGGTCAGAGGCATACAGTAAACCTCAAGTGAAGCATCGGAATCTATAACTAGTGTCACAGGAATGCTTCAAAACATAGTCAGTAAGAAGAGTCAAACTTCTTGTACTTAAGTCGGCATTGTGCCTTTTGTATTTAATTCCGATGCAATTTCTGTGTTTCATCGTCAATAAGAAGGTCCAAGGTATACAGTAAACCTGGATTGAAGCATCGGAATCTCTAACTAGTGTCACAGGGATCGGTTAAAACATAGACAGTAAGAAGAGTCAGTACTCTTGTATTTAAGTCGGCATTGTGCCTTTTGTATTTGATTCCCATGCAATTTCTGTGATTCATCGTCAATAAGAAGGTCCAAGGGATACAGTAAACCCGAAGTGAAGGACCGGAATCTATAACTAGTGTCACAGGAATAGTTCAAAACATAGTCATTAAGAACAGTCAGTCTGCTTGTACTTATGTCGGCATTGTGCCTTTTGTAATTAATTCCGATGCAATTTCTGTGTTTTATCGTCAATGAGAAGGTCCAAGGGATACAGTAAACCTGGAGTGGAGCATCGGAATCCATAACTAGTGTCACAGGAATGGTTCAAAACATAGAAAGTAATAAGAGTCAGTCTTCTTGTACTTAAGTCGGCATTGTGCCTTTTGTATTTAATTCCGATGCAATTTATGTGTTTCATCGACAATAAGGAGGTCCAAGGGATACAGTAAACCTGGAGTGAAGCATCGGAATCTATAACTAGTGTCACATCAATGGTTCAAAACATAGTCAGTAAGGAGAGTCAGTCTTCTTGTACTTAAGTTGGCATTGTGTCTCTTGTATTTAATTCCGGCGCAATTTCTGTGTTTAATCGCCAATAAGACGGTCCAAGGGATACAGTAAACCTAATGTGAAGCATCGGAATCTATAACTAGTGTCACAGGAATGGTTCAAAACATAGACAGTAGGAAGAGTCAGTCTTCTTGTACTTAAGTCGGCATTGTGCCTTTTGTATATAATTCCGATGCAATTTCTGTGTTTCATCGTCAATAAGAAGGTCCAAGGGATCCAGTAAACCTGAAGTGAAGCATGGGAATCTATAACTAGTGTCACAGGAAAGGTTCAAAACATAGTCAGAAAGAAGAGTCAGTCTTCTTGTACTTTAGTCGGCATTGTGACTTTTGTATTTAAATCAGATGCAATTTCTGTGTCCCATCGTCAATAAGAAGGTCAGAGGGATACAGTAAACCTGTAGTGAAACATCGGAATCTGTAACTAGTGTCACAGGAATCGTTCAACACATAGACAGTAAGATGAGTCAGTCTTCTTGTGCTTAAGTCGGCATTGTGCCTTTTGTATTTAATTCCAATGCAATTACTGTGTTTCATCGTCAATAAGAAGGTCCAAGGGATACAGTAAACCTAGAGTGAATCATCGGAATCTATTAGTACTGTTACAGGATTGGTTCAAGAGATAGACAGTAAGAAGAGTCAGTCTTCTTGTACTTAATTCGGCATTGTGCCTTTTGTATTTAATTCCGACGCAATTTCTGTGTTTCATCGTCAATAAGAGCGTCAGAGGGATGCAGTAAATCTGAAGCGAAGCATCGGAATCTGTAACTAGTGTCACAGGAATGGTTCAAAACATAGTCAGTTAGAAGAGTCAGTCTTCTTGTACTTGAGTCGGCATTGTGCCTTTTGTATTTAATTCCGTTGCAATTTCTGTGTTTGATCGTCAACAAGAAGGTCAGAGGGATACAGTAAACCTCAAGTGAGGCATCGGAATCTATTACTAGTGTCACAGGATTGGTTCAAAATATAGTCAGAAAGAAGAGTCAAACTTCTTGTACTTAAGTCGGCATTTTGCCTTTTCTATTTAATTCCGATGCAATTTCTGTGCTTCATCGTCAACAAGAAAGTCCAAGGGATACAGTCAACCTGAAGTGAAGCATCGGAATCTATAAATAGTGTCACAGGAATGGTTCAAATCATAGTCAGTAAGAAGGGTCAGTCTTCTTGTACTTAAGTCGGCATTGTGCCTTTTCTATTTAATTCCGATGCAATTTCTGTGTTTAATCGTCAGTAAGAAGGTACAAGGGATACAGTAAACCTGGAGTGAAGCATCGGAATCTATAACTAGTGTCACAGGAATTTTTCAAAACATAGACAGTAGGAAGAGTCAGTTTTCTTGTACTTAAGTCTGCATTGTGCCTTTTGTATATAATTCCGATGCAATCTCTGTGTTTCATCGTCAATAATAAGGTCCAAGGGATCCAGTAAACTGAAGTGAAGCATGGGAATCTATAGCTAGTGTCACAGGAAAGGTTCAAATCATAGTTAGAAAGGAGAGTCAGTCTTCTTGTACTTTAGTCGGCATTGTGACTTTTGTATTTAATTCCGATGCAATTTCTGTGTTCCATCGTCAATAAGAAGGTAAGAGGGAGACAGTAAACCTGGAGTGAAGCATCGGAATCTGTAACTAGTGTCACAGGAATCGTTCAAAACATAGACAGTAAGATGAGTCAGTCTTCTTGTGCTTAAGTCGGCATTGTGCCTTTTTTATTTAATTCCAATGCAATTTCTGTGTTTCATCGTCAATAAGAAGGTCCAAGGGATACAGTAAACCTAGAGTGAATCATCGGAATCTACTACTACTGTTACAGGATTGGTTCGAGACATAGACAGTAAGATGAGTCAGTCTTCTTGTGCTTAAGTCGGCATTGTGCCTTTTGTATTTAATTCCTATGCAATTTCTGTGTTTCATCGTCAATAAGAAGGTCCAAGGGATACAGTAAACCTGGAGTGAAGCATCGGAATCTATAACTAGTGTCACAGGAATGGTTCACAACATAGACAGTAGGAAGAGTCATTTTTGTTGTACTTAAGCCGGCATTGTGCCTTTGTAGTTAATTCCGATGCAATATCTGTGTTTCATCGTCAATAAGAAGGTCAGAGGGATACAGTAAACCTGGAGTGAAGCATCGGAATCTATAACTAGTGTCTCAGGAATGGTTCAAAACATAGACAGTAGGAAGAGTCAGTCTTCTTGTACTTAAGTCGGCATTGTGCCTTTTATATTTAATTCCGATTCAATTCCTGTGCTTCATCGTCAATAAGAAAGTCCAAGGGATACAGTAAACCTGAAGGGAAGCATCGGAATCTATAACTAGTGTCACAGGTATGGTTCAAAACATAGTCAGTAAGAAGGGTCAGTCTTCTTGTACTTAAGTCGGCATTTTGCCTTTTCTATTTAATTCCGATGCAATTTCTGTGTTTTATCGTAAGTAAGAAGGTCCAAGGGATACAGTAAACCTGGAGTGAAGCATCGGAATCTACACTCCTGGAAATGGAAAAAAGAACACATTGACACCGGTGTGTCAGACCCACCATACTTGCTCCGGACACTGCGAGAGGGCTGTACAAGCAATGATCACACGCACGGCACAGCGGACACACCAGGAACCGCGGTGTTGGCCGTCGAATGGCGCTAGCTGCGCAGCATTTGTGCACCGCCGCCGTCAGTGTCAGCCAGTTTGCCGTGGCATACGGAGCTCCATCGCAGTCTTTAACACTGGTAGCATGCCGCGACAGCGTGGACGTGAACCGTATGTGCAGTTGACGGACTTTGAGCGAGGGCGTATAGTGGGCATGTGGGAGGCCGGGTGGACGTACCGCCGAATTGCTCAACACGTGGGGCGTGAGGTCTCCACAGTACATCGATGTTGTCGCCAGTGGTCGGCGGAAGGTGCACGTGCCCGTCGACCTGGGACCGGACCGCAGCGACGCACGGATGCACGCCAAGACCGTAGGATCCTACACAGTGCCGTAGGGGACCGCACCGCCACTTCCCAGCAAATTAGGGACACTGTTGCTCCTGGGGTATCGCCGAGGACCATTCGCAACCGTCTCCATGAAGCTGGGCTACGGTCCCGCACACCGTTAGGCTGTCTTCCGCTCACGCTCCAACATCGTGCAGCCCGCCTCCAGTGGTGTCGCGACAGGCGTGAATGGAGGGACGAATGGAGACGTGTCGTCTTCAGCGATGAGAGTCGCTTCTGCCTTGGTGCCAATGGTGGTCGTATGCGTGTTTGGCGCCGTGCAGGTGAGCGCCACAATCAGGACTGCATACGACCGAGGCACACAGGGTCAACACCCGGCATCATGGTGTGGGGAGCGATCTCCTACACTGGCCGTACACCACTGGTGATCGTCGAGGGGACACTGAATAGTGCACGGTACATCCAAACCGTCATCGAACCCATCGTTCTACCATTCCTAGACCGGCAAGGGAACTTGCTGTTCCAACAGGACAATGCACGTCCGCATGTATCCCGTGCCACCCAACGTGCTCTAGAAGGTGTAAGTCAACTACCCTGGCCAGCAAGATCTCCGGATCTGTCCCCCATTGAGCATGTTTGGGACTGGATGAAGCGTCGTCTCACGCGGTCTGCACGTCCAGCACGAACGCTGGTCCAACTGAGGCGCCAGGTGGAAATGGCATGGCAAGCCGTTCCACAGGACTACATCCAGCATCTCTACGATCGTCTCCATGGGAGAATAGCAGCCTGCATTGCTGCGAAAGGTGGATATACACTGTACTAGTGCCGACATTGTGCATGCTCTGTTGCCTGTGTCTATGTGCCTGTTGTTCTGTCAGTGTGATCATGTGATGTATCTGACCCCAGGAATGTGTCAATAAAGTTTCCCCTTCCTGGGACAATGAATTCACGGTGTTCTTATTTCAATTTCCAGGAGTGTATAACTAGTGTCACAGGAATGGTTCAAAACATAGACAGTAAGAAGAGTCAGTCTTCTTGTACTTATGTCGGCATTGTGCCTTTTGTATTTAATTCCGATGCAGTTTCTGTGTTTCATCGTCAATAAGAAGGTCAGAGGGATACAGTAAACCTAATGTGAAGCATCGGAATCTATAACTAGTGTCACAGGAATGGTTCAAAACATAGACAGTAGGAAGAGTCAGTCTTCTTGTACTTAAGTCTGCATTGTGCCTTTTGTATATAATTCCGATGCAATTTCTGTGTTTCATCGTCAATAAGAGGGTCCATGGGATCCAGTAAACCTGAAGTGGAGCATGGGAATCTATAACTAGTGTCACAGGAAAGGTTCAAATCATAGTTAGAAAGAAGAGTCAGTCTTCTTGTACTTTAGTCGGCATTGTGACTTTTGTATTTAGATCCGATGCAATTTCTGTGTTCCATCGTCAATAAGAAGGTAAGAGGGAGACAGTAAACCTGGAGTGAAGCATCGGAATCTGTAACTAGTGCCACAGGAATCGTTCAAAACTTAGACAGTAAGATGAGTCAGTCTTCTTGTGCTCAATTCGGCATTGTGCCTTTTGTATTTTATTCCGACGCAATTTGTGTGTTTCATCGTCAATAAGAACGTCAGAGGGATACAGTAAATCTGAAGCGAAGCATCGGAATCTATAACTAGTGTCACAGGAATGGTTCAAAACATAGTCAGTTAGAAGAGTCAGTCTTCTTGTACTAAAGTCGGCATTGTGCCTTTTGTATTTAATTCCTATGCAATTTCTGTGTTTCATCGTCAATGAGAAGGTCCAAGGGACACAGTAAACCTGGAGTGAAGCATCGGAGTCTATAACAAGTGTCACAGGGATGGTTCAAAACATAGACAGTAAGAAGAGTCAGTATTCTTGTACTTAAGTCGGCATTGTGCATTTTGTATTTAATTCCGTTGCAATTACTGTGTTTCATCGTCAACAAGAAGGTCAGAGGGATACAGTAAACCTCAAGTGAAGCATCGGAATCTATAACTAGTGTCACAGGAATGGTTCACAACATAGACAGTAGGAAGAGTCATTTTTGTTGCACTAAAGCCGGCATTGTGCCTTTTCAATTAATTCCGATGCAATTTCTGTGTTTCATCGTCAATAAGAAGGTCAGAGGGATACAGTAAACCTGGAGTGAAGCATCGGAATCTATAACTAGTGTCACAGGGATGGTTCAAAACATAGACAGTAGGAAGAGTCAGTCTTCTTGTACTTAAGTCGGCATTGTGCCTTTTATATTTAATTCCGATTTAATTTCTGTGCTTCATCGGCAATAAGAAAGTCCAAGGGATACAGTAAACCTGAAGTGAAGCATCGGCATCTATAACTAGTGTCACAGGTATAGTTCAAAACATAGTCAGTAAGAAGAGTCAGCCTTCTTGTACTTAAGTCGGTATTGTGCCTTTTGTACTTAATTTCGTTGCAATTTCTGTGTTTCATCGTCAATAGGAGGGTCCAATGGATACAGTAAACCTGGAGTGAAGCATTGGAATCTATAACTAATGTCACAGGAATGAATCAAAACATAGTCAGTAAGAAGAGTCAGTCCTCTTGTACTTAAGTTGGCATTGTGCCTTTTGTATTTAACTGCGATGCAATTTCAATGTTTCATCGTCAACAAGAAGGTCCAAGGGATACAGTATAAAGGCACATTTGCATGCCGTGTGTGAGTTTCCTCGGAAACGCGAGATATTAGTTAAATAAATAATCAGTGACAAATAAATAAAGCCTATGGCACACAACTGCAGCGCTGTGTCGCTGATAAAACAAAAGCACAATTACGTTACTCGTATGTTTGATTAAGAAAAGAGAGAGCTCTGGTTGAAGTGGTGCAAGAAGCACGTATTTTAGTTTATTGTCTGGCACACCGCCATATTTCATGTTATAGAAAATTACTGCGAGTTGCAACCATACTAGGCACTCGATTCTGAAAAGAATTTATATTTATAAAAGTAAGTAGGATTATGAACTGTAGGCTTATTCATTGAATATATCTGATTTAACTAACTGTGTAATTTTTTGTTTAGTAGACAATCACCTCTGTACGACGTTTTGGCATGGCTGGCAAATTATTGTAATATTGAGATTTAGATTATGAGTCCGCACCTACCGCAGCAGTCTTTGGAAACGATTTAATTACGAAGTCCGATTATTTCAGTTTTATTTCACGGTCAACTACGAGTAACATTGCCTTTACGAAAAAGCCATTGTCAAGCGTCTGATACCGAATAATTAAAACCTGACGACTCATAGGAGAGACAATCATACAGATAAAAATAATTAATATTTTATTTTATTTTATTTTATTTATTTTATATTGGCGACCGTGACAGGACGCTGTTCAGTTTGTCATTTGTTACATCGTTCTGTTTGTTTCATGTGAAAAATCAACCTTCTGGTCCTGGACTTGACTACATGAGAAATAAAAAAATCAGAAGGTATTTTCCAACTATAAAATTTTGCGGGAAGACGCAAAGAAGCTTCCAGCAAAATAAGGTAAGACGCAGCATCTTTGCATTAGCAGGCTTGACCAGACGTATAATTCAGTGTATTAGCTTTTCAGTAAAATTCTGTAGTGTTTCTTTTCTGCATAACAGTTTCAGTGATAAATTCCATTCTCAGTATTTTTCCTTAAACAATAACGTATGCAACAATACCAATACACGAGTGTACAATATGGCCGACTTCTGTACGATATCATGTAACATGGCCAGCAGCCATTACCAATAATCTCAAATTCAGTTTATATTTTTAAATTAACAGACAGCCATTGTTGCTACGACCGATTCATACTCAACGGTATTTTATTTTAAAATCATTGTCAAATATTTTCTTGAAACATATATCACATGTGGCATGGTAATAACTAGAAAACAATACACAAAAATGGAACAGCAAAGACGTACTATTCAGACGCAATCCGACTCGGACGAGAGACAAATGTTAGAAAATGACTTTACGACAGCAACCGGTAGTGACGATTCATCAAACATTGACGCGAGTGTTGACGAAAATTTTGACAATAGGCCTTCCACCACAAAAATTTCAAAGTCTCAATCAGAGCCCATGTTAATGCATGACGTCACGTCTAATGACGCGGCGGGGGCAGAGACCTTGCAAACGGTAAACATTGCCGACATGTTACAAATGCTAATGAAGCAAAACGCCGAAAACATGGCAACCTTACAGATGCAAAATGAACAGTTAAAGACACAAAATGACGGAATCAAATCTGATCTCATAGCACTCAAGACAGCTAATGACACTTTATGTAAGCGTGTGGAACTTATAGACGCCACACTGACCAAACAGATGACTGAACTCAGTACGAAATTTTCCAAGCTTAATACGAGACAAGAAAAGACTACAAATGACGTAGCACTTTTACAGACACAATTAAAAAACCTTAATGTCACGTGTGAAGCTCTTACTGAACAAATTCAAACATATCCTTCAGTACACGACAACCTTGAAAAACGAATTACTGACGTGCAGAATAAATTTGACGATGTTGAACAACACCTGACTGACATCTTACAATCTGATGCCACAGCTCATTTTCAAAATATTAATAAAGAACTTAATGATTGGGTAGTGAACAAAGACAAACATTTTGATAGATGCTTACGTGAAAATTTACCAACAATTGTGCACGACTCCGTAGCGCAATACATTACTAATAACAAACAGCTGATCAGTGACGCAATACAATCCGTCACTGCACCCAGGAGACAATTCACTGATCGACCACAGTCTGAATGTAACGAAAATATCAGTCAAAATGCACAGTTCAGGAACCAATATACATTCGAGTATGACACACACATACCGCACACGACAAACACACAAGAACAAAACACACCACGACTACAACACATACCACGATGTGCCAACACAAACACAAGCTATTATCATGGTAAACCACAGCAACATTATCGTAATTACTCGCCAGCTGAGCATTGCAGTAATTACAGTGGTACAAATCCATATCATAATGCAAAGGAAGAAGAAAGCTTAATGAAACACAGGCAATTTCAGATTTTTATCCCAGAAAAACGAACCATTCATCCGGTGATTTTTCTCAAATCTTTTAGTAACGCATTTCCACGCACTTGGAGTGACCGGAAAAAGATTTCATATATTGTCGGTTACATCCAAGGCGATGCAGCTGTCTGGGCATACAGTCAAGCTGACGTATGTACCACGTACAGTGAGTTTGAGCGTGCTTTTCTGAACAAATTCTGGTCGCAATCCGTCCAGGAGCGACTCAGAAGACAAATCTTAGAACCTGAAACTTTTAACAGTAAAAATGGTAACTTACGCAGATATTTTGAAAAATACTTGAACATGGGACATTTTTTAGACGAACCAGTCGCAACACGTGATATACTCCGAGCGTTGAAGGCCAAATTGCCTTTCAACATTAAGGAAAAACTTCTACATATCCCGGATGACGATTCAGATTATTTTTTAACAGCTTTAGATTCGGTTGACATGTTACTTGAAGATCAGCGCTTCGCGCGGCAAAACAGCAGCCACAATGTTTACACTAGTGGTATGCAAAACATGCAGGCTTGCCAACACAATTCTGGCGCGCCCACAGTTGGATACGCGGTACAACAAAAACAGCAAACTCACATGCCGTCTCAGTACGGAAATCAAAATCAACACGCGTATTCCAATACGAACAATAGTTACAACAGTAATAACATTTCATGCGGCAATCCATACAAAAGGCACCGCGGTAATAACTACAACGGTAACAACGGATACAAAGGTAATAACAAAAACACAAACAGAAATAGAAATAATAATAACTACGAGCCAAGACAGCATCAAGGTTGGACTCGTAACGATCAGTACTTTCATTCAAACTCTGCTTTACCACAGCAGCCACCAGGTCAAAATTGGAGCATACATTACGACCGACAGGTAAGTTATAATGCGCAACAGCAACAACAACCGCAAAAGTTTGGAGATCATAATAGGCAATATCCGAATGTGAATATAATAGAAATGACACCTGATGCACAACCTCAATCTGTGTCAGTACCTAGTACAAATGCTAATCCAACAAACTAGAAACAGTCACTACTTTGCCCCAGGTCGTGGCTGAAGAATCCTTGGGGGGCGGCTTCAATGTTAATCAGTTATTTGACACCATACTTGAACAACAGAATAATGATATGCCGAGTAATTCTAAACAAAAACTACCTGTTTTATTTATAAGATACAACCACAATAACAATATATCAGATGAACTTTTACAAGACAGTACACAATGTCGTTTAAACACAAATGAAATTGTTTTAGCATCCACTACTGGTGTAGTAGGTGGGATTCCAACTACTATTATCCTAGATACAGGTGCAGCTGTGAGCGTTTTATCTTTTAATTTTTATAAAAAGATGTGTGAATTGGAACCTGTGCCTGAGTTTCCTGCCCAAAACTGTAAAATAACTACTGCACTAGGTAATAAGTCATGTAGGGTTACGAAGCAAGTTTTTGTAAACGTTAAAATAGGTAATGGAACCGTACAATGGCCATTCCTGGTTGTACAAAACCTTGTGACTAATTGCATATTAGGAATAGATATTATGAGCGAGAAGGACTGCATTATAGACTTCTCCAAAGGTAAATGTATTTTAAATGATAAAAGCAGGGTAATTATTATTGATTTGGACAGGAGAACTCTAAAGCATGACAAACACTGTACAGGGTACAAGGTTCAGTTAGTACTTGACAAAGACATTCAAGACATGCAAACACACTCATCTGACACAGAGCTAATGGACTTGAAAACATTGCTTGATCATAAGATAAGTGAAGCTACAGCTCTCAGAGTACATGAACGTATAAAACTACAGGAAGTGTTATCCAAATATTTACAAGTTTTTACCAAACGATTAGGTGTTATCAACACGTGTGTGTACAAGATTGAAGTTAAGCCTCACAAGATCTTCTACCATAAGACATATAACGTACCGTTATCTCAACGACCTGCTGTGTGGCAAGAACTAAAACAAATTACACTATAGATTATAAGTAGTATAGAAATTTTCATTTCAGCGGTTCCAGTGACGCAGTTGAAGACAGAAGAACTTTTCTTTCAACGCCGCGGCTCCACCGAGAAGACTGAATATTAAAGTAAAATTTATGATTACGTAGCAGTGAATGATATATAAATTTTTCACGGAACATTTGTGACTGTAGGTACCACTGACCTGGTATGACACCTGACGAACTGACAGACGTCATCTGTGAAGCGATCTTTTACTTTGAGAAATAGATTAGACGCACATCTCTCAACACGAAAAGCATCTATCAGTAGTGAAGGCCACACAGACACTCTACACACACGCACAAAACGCGAGGAATCGAACATTTTCTCTCTCTTACTATTTTGAATATTTATTGAGTAGTGAAAACGCCTGGTCTTGCCTACTGATGTAATGAATGTTGTGTCTAACCTATCTTAATTTCAGATGACATCACAAAAAACATCGATAATATCCCAGCAAAACCGCTAAAGAGGATGTAAATATCTGCAATTCATGTAATAAAATGTGACACAATGTAATAACCTATAGCGATGTAATGATGATGTAAACATGTTTATGTGCAACTATATTATGTTTATGCTAAGAAAATATGTGACGTGTGTATGTATAATTACTTATTTTTTTAACTGATGCATAGTGTAACTGTTGCTATGTAAAAATTTGAACAAAACGAGTGCCAAAAAGGCATTGCATAGTGAACCTCTGTTCACGGACATTAACGAACATTTAGGTGAGCTATATTCAGCAAAAAACTGAAAATGTGAAGTGAATAATTCGTGCATCGTCTAGTGACATTACTACAGTACCCAACTTCAAGATGTTAACTGGATTAAATGGACACAAAGTGCCTGTCCAGAAAACAACACGACGGGTTGAAGAGTTTTGGTTGGAACTTCAGGGAATGAAATGTTCTCGAAATGTGACGGACACTCTTACCTGGACTGTCCAAGGATCGACGCCAGCTATGTGCCGTCCGAGGTTCTGCAACCAAGCTTCCACGGAATGTAAAAAAAAAAACGAACTGCACGTGGACCAATTACTCGACGGGTCACGTCTGATCTGTAATAAACAATGCTTTTTGTCACAACGAACTGCATCACAACGACTATAATGGAAATAGGAAATGGACACGCTTATGTATTAATCACGTTGTTATACAACGATGTTACTGTGATCAAAAAACTTTGCCACGACGATACTAACCTGTAAAAAATTATTGTGCAGCAGATGAATATGAACTGTGATAACGACACCATGTGTATAGGTCAACGCACCTGAAACAACAGAACATTTTTCGTTGAAGCATTTCATTGCAATGCTATGTAACTAAGAACATTCAACAATCTAAAGTTGTATTGTATTATAACAAATATTGTAATTTTAAAACTAAGTTACCTGTCATAGAATGTAGTCTTCATATGTAATCTTGGTGGAATATTTTCTTTGTGCAACGACTAAGAAATGCGCGCGCACACGAACAATATGAACTGCAATACTGTGCCGCGTGATCTAAATTTACGAAATAACGGCAGTGCCGTAGTTACACAGACGCTTCTGCGCATGCGCGCACACTATCTGCCAACATAAGAACTTTTCGGCGCACGCGCGTCATTCAAATTTTGTATATAATATACAGTATTATGTAAGTCATGTAAATAGTTGTAGATAACTTAGATTTTCTTGTGCCTTTAGGTGAATTGCTCGCCTGCAGGTGTGTCCTTTCGCCTCGCAATTCAGGGGGCAATATAAAGGCACATTTGCATGCCGTGTGTGAGTTTCCTCGGAAACGCGAGATATTAGTTAAATAAATAATCAGTGACAAATAAATAAAGCCTATGGCACACAACTGCAGCGCTGTGTCGCTGATAAAACAAAAGCACAATTACGTTACTTGTATGTTTGATTAAGAAAAGAGAGAGCTCTGGTTGAAGTGGTGCGAGAAGCACGTATTTTAGTTTATTGTCTGGCACACCGCCATATTTCATGTTATAGAAAATTACTGCGAGTTGCAACCATACTAGGCACTCGATTCTGAAAAGAATTTATATTTATAAAAGTAAGTAGGATTATGAACTGTAGGCTTATTCATTGAATATATCTGATTTAACTAACTGTGTAATTTTTTGTTTAGTAGACAATCACCTCTGTACGACGTTTTGGCATGGCTGGCAAATTATTGTAATATTGAGATTTAGATTATGAGTCCGCACCTACCGCAGCAGTCTTTGGAAACGATTTAATTACAAAGTCCGATTATTTCAGTTTTATTTCACGGTCAACTACATGTAACATTGCCTTTACGAAAAAGCCATTGTCAAGCGTCTGATACCGAATAATTAAAACCTGACGACTCATAGGAGAGACAATCATACAGATAAAAATAATTAATATTTTATTTTATTTTATTTTATTTTATTTATTTTATAACAGTAAACCTGAAGTGAAGCATCGGAATCTATAACTAGTGTCACAGGAATGGTTCAAAGCATAGACAGTAGGAAGGGTCAGTCTTCTTGTACTTAAGTCTTCATTGTGCTTTTTCTATTTAATTCCGATGCAATTTCTGTGTTTCATCGTCAATAAGAAGGTCCAAGGGATACAGTAAACCTGGAGTGAAGCATCGGAATCTATAACTTGTGTCACTGGAATGGTTCAAAACATAGACAGTAGGAAGAGTCAGTCTCCTTATACTTAATTCGGCATTGAGCCTTTTGTATTTAATTCCGATGCAATTTCTGTGTTTCATCGTCAATAAGAACGTCCAAGGGATACAGTAAACCTGAAGTGATGCATGGGAATCTATAACTAGTGTCACAGGAAAGGTTCAAAACATAGTCAGAAAGAAGAGTAAGTCTTCGTGTACTTAAGTCGGCATTGTGACTTTTGTATTTAATTCCGATGCAATTTCTGTGTTTCATCGTCATTAAGAAGGTCCATGGGATACAGTAAACCTAGAGTGAAGCATCGGAATCTATTACTACTGTTACAGGATTAGTTCAAGACATAGACAGTAAGAACAGTCAGTCTTCTTGGACTTAAGTCGGCATTGTGTCTTTTGTATTTAATTCCGATGCAATTTCTGTGTTTCATCGTCAATACGAAGGTCCAAGGGATACAGTAAACTTGAAGTGAAGCATCGGAATCTATAACTAGTGTCACAGGAATGGTTCACAACATAGACAGTAGGAAGAGTCAGTCTTGTTGTACTTAAGTCGGCATTGTGCCTTTTTAATTAATTCCGATGCAATTTCTGTGTTTCATCGTCATTAAGAAGGTCAGAGGGATACAGTAAACCTGGAGTGAAGCATCGGAATCTATAACTAGTGTCACAGGGATGGTTCAAAACATAGGCAGTAGGAAGAGTCTGTCTTCTTGTACTTAAGTCGGCATTGTGCCTTTTCTATTTAATTCCGATACAATTTCTGTGCTTCATCGTCAATTAGAAAGTCCAAGGGATACAGTAAACCTGAAGTGAAGCATCGGAATCTATAACTAGTGTCACAGGAATGGTTCAAAACATAGTCAGTAAGAAGAGTCAGTCTTCTTGTACTTAAGTCGGCATTGTGTCATTTGTATTTAATTCCGATGCAATTTCTGTGTTTCATAGTCAATAAGAAAGTCCAAGGGATACAGTAAACAGGGAGTGAAGCATCGGCATCTATAACTAGTGTCACAGGAATGGTTCAAAAAATAGTCAGTAAGAAGAGTCAGTCTTCATGTGCTTAAGTCGGCATTGTGCTTCTGTACTTAATTTCGTTGCAATTTCTGTGTCTCATCGACAATATGTAGGTCCAAGGGATACACTAAACCTGAAGTGAAGCATCTGAATCTATAACTAGTGTCACAGGAATGGTTCACAACATAGACAGTAGGAAGAGTCAGTCTTGTTGTACTTAAGTCGGCATTGTGGCTTTTTAATTAATTCCGATGCAATTTCTGTGTTTCATCGTCAATAAGAAGGTCAGAGGGATACAGTAAACCTGAAGTGAAGCATCGTAATCTATAACTAGTGCCACAGGAATGGTTCAAACATAGACAGTAAGAAGAGTCAGTCTTCTTGATCTTAAGTCGGCATTGTACCTTTTGTATTTCATTCCGATGCAATTTCTGTGTTTCATCGTCAATTAGAAGGTCCAAGGGATACAGTAAACCTGAAGTGAAGTATGGGAATCTATAACTAGTGTCACAGGAAAGGTTCAAAACATAGTCAGAAAGAAGAGTCAGTCTTCGTGTACTTAAGTCGGCATTGTGCCTTTTGTATTTAATTCGCATCAATTTCTGTGTTTCATCGTCAATAAGAAGGTCAGAGGGACACAGTAAAGCTGAAGTGAAGCATCGGAATCTAGAACTAGTGTCACAGGAATGGTTCAAATCATAGACAGTAGGAAGAGTCAGTCTTCTTGTACCTAAGTCGGCATTGTGACTTTTCTATTTAATTCCGATGCAATTTCTGTATTTCATCGTCATTATGTAGGTCCAAGGGATGCAGTAAACCTGAAGTGAAGCATCTGAATCTGTAACTAGTGTCACAGGAATGGTTCAAATCATAGTCAGTAAGGTGAGTCAGTCTTCTTGTACTTAAGTCGGCATTGTGCCTTATGTATTTTATTTCGATACAATTTCTGTGTTTCATCGTCAATAAGAAGGTCCAAGGGATACAGTAAACCTGGAGTGAAACATCGGAATGTATAACTAGTGTCACAGGAATGGTTCAAAACAAAGACAGTAAGAAGAGTCAGTCAACTTGTACTTAAGTCGGAATAGTGCCTTTTGTATTTCATTCAGATGCAATTTCTGTGTTTCATCGTCAATAAGAAGTTCCGAGGGATACAGTAAACCTGAAGTGAAGCATCGGGATCTATAACTTGTGTCACAGGAATGTTTCAAAACATAGTCAGTAAGATGGGTCAGTCTTCTTGTACTTAAGTCGGCATTATGCCTTCTCTATTTAATTCCGATGCAATTTCTGTGTTTTATCGTCAATAAGAAGGTCCAAGGGATACAGTAAACCTGGAGTGAAGCATCGGAATCTATAACTAGTGTCACAGGAATGGTTCAAAACATAGACAGTAAGAAGAGTCTGTCTTCTTGTACTTAAGGTGGCATTGTGCTTTTTGTATTTAATTCCGATGCAATTTCTGTGTTTGATCGTCAATAAGGAGGTTCAAGAAATACAGTAAACCTGGAGTGTAGCATCGGAATCTATAACTAGTGTCACAGGAATGGTTCAAAACATAGTCAGTAGTAAGAGTCAGTCTTCTTGCACTCAAGTCGGCATTGTGTCTTTTGTACTTAAATCCGATGCTTTTTATGTCTTTCATCTTCAATAAGAAGGTCCAAGGTATACAGTAAACCTGAAGTGAAGCATCGGAATCTATAACTAGTGTCACAGGAATGGTTCAAAACATAGACAGTAGGAAGAGTCAGCCTTCTTGTACTTAATTCGGCATTGTGTCTTTTGTATTTAATTCCGATGCAATATCTGTGTTTCATCGTCAATACGAATGTCAGAGGAATACAGTAAACCTGAAGTGAAGCATCGGAATCTATTACTAGTGCCACAGGAATGGTTCAAACATAGACAGTAAGAAGAGTCAGTCTTCTTGAACTTAAGTCGGCATTGTGCCTTTTGTATGTAACTCCGATGCAATTTCTGTGTTTCATCGTCAATAAGATGGTCCAAAGGATACAGTAAACCTGATGTGAATCATGGGAATCTATAACTAGTGTCACAGGAAAGGTTCAAAACATAGTCAGAAAGAAGAGTCAGTCTTCGTGTACGTAAGTCGGCATTGTGACTTTTGTATTTAATTTCGATGCAATTTCTGTGTTTCGTCGTCAATAAGAAGGTCCAAGGGATACAGTAAACCTGAAGTGAAGCATCGGATTCTATAATTAGTGTCACAGGAATGGTTCAAACATAAACAGTAGGAAGGGTCAGTCTTGTAGTACTTAAGTCGGCATTGTGCCTTTTTATTTAATTCCGATGCAATCTCTGTGTTTCATCGTCAATAAGAAGGTCAGAGGGATACAGTAAACTTGTAATGAAGCATCGGAATCTGTAGCCAGTGTCACAGGAATGGTTCAAAACATAGACAGTAGGAAGTGTCAGTCTTCTTGTACTTAAGTCGGCATTGTGCTTTTTCTATTTAATTCCGATGCAATTCCTGTGTTTCATCGTCAATAAGAAGGTCCAAGGGATACAGTAAACCTGGAGTGAAGCATCGGAATCTATAACTAGTGTCACAGGAAAGGTACGAAACATAGACAGTAAGAAGAGCCCGTCTTCTTGATCTTAAGTCGGCATTGTCCCTTTTGTATTTAATTCCGATGCAATTTCTGTGTTTCATCGTCAATTAGAAGGTCCAAGGGATACAGTAAACCTGAAGTGAAGCATGGGAATCTATAACTAGTGTCACAGGAAAGGTTCAAAACATAGTCAGAAAGAAGAGTCAGTCTTCTTGACCTTAAATCGGCATTGTAAATTTTGTATTTAATTCCGATGCAATTTCTGTGTTTCATCGTCAATTAGTAGGTTCAAGGGATACAGTAAACCTGAAGTGAAGCATCGGATTCTATAACTAGTGCCACAGGTATGGTTCAAAACATAGACAGTAGAAAGGGTCAGTCTTGTTGTACTTAAGTCGGCATTGTGCCATTTTATTTAATTCCGTTGCAATTTCTGTGTTTCATCGTCAACAAGAAGGTCCAAGGGATACAGTAAACCTGGAGTTAAGGATCGGAATCTATAACTAGTGTCACAGGAATGGTTCAACACATAGACAGTAAGAAGAGTCAGTCTTCTTGTACTTAAGACGGCATTGTTCCTTTTGTATTTAATTCCGATGTCATTTCTGTGTTTGATCGTCAATAAGGAGGCCCAAGGGATACAGTAAACCTGGAGTGAAGCATCGGAATCTGTAACTAGTGTCACAAGAATGGTTCAAAACATAGACAGTAGGAAGAGTCAGTCTTCTTGTACTTAAGTCGGCATTGTGGCATTTGTATTTAATTCCGATGCAATTTCTGTGTTTCATAGTCAATAAGAAGGTCCAAGGGATACAGTAAACCGGGAGTGAAGCATCGGAATCTATAACTAGTGGCACAGGAATTGTTCAAAACATAGTCAGTAAGAAGAGTCAGTCTTCTTGTACTTATGTCGGCATTGTGCCTTGTGGATTTAATTCCGATGCAATTTCTGTGTTTCATCGTCAATAAGACGGTCCAAGGGATACAGTAAACCTGGAGTGAAGCATCGGAATCTATAACTAGTGTCACAGGAATGAATCAAATCATAGTCAGTAAGAAGAGTCAGTCTACTTGTAGTTAAGCCGGCATTGTGCCTTTTGTATTTAATTCCGATGCAATTTCAATGTTTCATCGTCAACAAGAAGGTCCAAGGGATACAGTAAACCCGAAGTGAAGCATCGGAATCTATAACTAGTGTCACAGGAATAGTTCAGAACATACACAGTAGGAAGAGTCAGTCTTTTTGTACATAAGTCGGCATTGTGCTTTTTCTATTTTATTCCGATGCAATTTCTGTGTTTCATCGTCAATAAGTAGGTCCAAGGGATACAGTAAACCTGAACTGAAGCATGGGAATCTATAACTAGTGTCACAGGAAAGGTTCAAAACATAGTCAGAAAGAAGAGTCAGTCTTCGTGTACTTATGTCGGCATTGTGACTTTTGTATTTAATTCCGATGCAATTTCTGTGTTTCATCGTCAATATGAAGGTCAGAGGGATACAGTAAACCTGAAGTGAAGCATCGGAATCTAGAACTAGTGTCACAGGAATGGTTCAAATCACAGACAGTAAAAAGAGTCAGTCTTCTTGTACCTAAGTCGGAATTGTGAATTTTCTATTTAATTCCGATGCAATTTCTGTGTTTCATCGTCAATAACAAGATCCAAGGGGTACAGTAAACCTGGAGTGAAGCATCGGAATCTATAACTAGTGTCACAGGAATGGTTCAAAGCATAGTCAGTAAGAAGCGTCAGTCTTCTTGTACTTAAGTCGGCATTATGCCTTTTCTATTTAATCCCGATGCAATTTCTGTGTTTTATCGTCAATAAGAAGTCCAAGGGATACAGTAAACCTGGAGTGATGCATCGGAATCTATAACTAGTGTCACAGGAATGGTTCAAATCATAGACAGTAAGAAGAGTCTGTCTTCTTCTACATAAATCGGCATTGTGCCTTTTGTATTTAATTCCGATGCAATTTCTGTGTTTGATCGTCAATAAGGAGGTCCAAGGGATACGTTAAACCTGGAGTGAAGCATCGGAATCTATAACTAGTGTCACAGGAATGGTTCAAATCATAGACAGTAAGAAGAGTCTGTCTTCTTCTACATAAATCGGCATTGTGCCTTTTGTATTTCATTCCGATGCTATTTATGTCTTTCATCTTCAATAAGAAGGTCCAAGGGATACAGTAAACCTGAAGTGAAGCATCGGAATCTACAACTAGTGTCACAGGTATGGTTCAAAACATAGACAGTAGGAAGAGTCAGCCTTCTTGTACTTAAGCAGGCATTGAGCATTTTGTATTTAATTCCGATGCAATTTCTGTGTTTCATCGACAATAAGAGGGTAAGAGGGATACAGTAAACCTGCAGTGAAGCATCGGAATCTATAACTAGTGTCACAGGAATGGTTCAAAACATTGACAGTAAGAAGAGCCAGTCTCCTTGTACTTGAGTCGGCATTGTGTCATTTTGTATTTACTTCCGATGCAATTTCTGTGTTTCATCGTCAATACGAAGGTCAGAGGGATACAGTAAACCGGAAGTTAAGCATCGGAATCTATAACTACTGTCACAGGAGTGGTTCAAACATAGTCAGTATGAAGAATCAGTGTTCTTGCACTAAAGTCGGCATTGTGTCTTTTGTATTTAATTCCGATGCGATTTATGTCTTTCATCTTCAATAAGAAGGTCAAAGGGATACAGTAAACCTGAAGTGAAGCATCGGAATCTATAACTGGTGTCACAGGAATGGTTCAAATCATAGACAGTAGGATGAGTCAGACTTCTTGTACTTAAGTCGAGATTGTGCATTTTGTATTTAATTCCGATGCAATTTCCGTGTTTCATCGTCAATAAGAAGGTAAGAGGGATACAGTAAACCTGAAGTGAAGCATCGGAATCTGTAACTAGTGTCACAGGAATGGTTCAAAACATAGACAGTAAGAAGAGTCAGTTTTCTAGTACTTAAGTCGGCATTGTGCCTTTTGTATTTAATTCCGATGCCATTTCTCTGTTTGATCGTCTATAAGTAGGTCCAAGGGATACAGTAAACCTGGAGTGATGAATCGGAATCTGTAACTAGTGTCACAGGAATGGTTCAAAACATAGTCAGTAAGAAGAGTCAGTCTTCTTGTACTTAAGTCGGCATTTGTCATTTGTATTTGATTCCGATGCAATTTCTGTGTTTCATAGTCAATAAGAAGGTCCAAGGGATACAGTAAACCGGGAGTGAAGAATCGGAATCAATAACTAGGGTCACAGGAATGGTTCAAAACATAGTCTGTAAGAAGAGTCAGTCTTCTTGTACTTAAGTCGGTACTGTGCCTTTTGTGTTTAATTCCGATGCAATTTCTGTGTTTCATCGCCAATAAGAAGGTCCAAGGGATACAGTAAACCTGAAGTGAAGCATGGGAATCTGTAACTAGTGTCACAGGAAAGGTTCAAAACATAGTCAGAAAGAAGGGTCAGACTTCGTGTACTTAAGTCGGCATTGTGACTTTTGTATTTAATTCGGATGCAATTTCTGTGTTTCATTGTCAATAAGAAGGTCAGAGGGATACAGTAAACCTGAAGTGAAGCATCGGAATCTAGAACTAGTGTCACAGGAATGGTTCAAATCATAGACAGCAGGAAGAGTCAGTCTTCTTGTACCTAAGTAGGAATTGTGCCTTTTCTATTTAATTCCGATGCAATTTATGTGTTTCATCGTCAATAAGAAGGTCCAAGGGATACAGTAAACCTGGAGTGAAGCATCGGAATCTATAACAAGTGTCACAGGAATGGTTCAAAACAAAGACAGTAAGATGATTCAGTCATCTTGTACTAAAGTCGGAATAGTGCCTTTTGTATTTAATTCCGATGCAATTTCTGTGTTTCATCGTCAATAAGAAGGTCCGAGGGATACAGTAAACCTGAAGTGAAGCATCGGAATCTATAACTAGCGTTACAGGAATGGTTCAATTATAGTCAGTAAGAAGGGTCAGTCTTCTTGTACTTAAGTCGTCATTATGCCTTTTCTATTTAATTCCGATGCAATTTCTGTGTTTTATCGTCAATAAGAAGTCCAGGGGATACAGTAAACCTGGAGTGATGCATCGGAATCTATAACTAGTGTCACAGGAATGGTTCAAATCATAGACAGTAAGAAGGTTATGTCTTCTTGTACTTAAGTCGGCATTGTGCCTTTTGTATTTAATTCCGATGCAATTGCTGTGTTTGATCGTCAATAAGGAGGTCCAAGGCATACAGTAAACCTGGAGTGAAGCATCGGAATCTATAACTAGTGTCACAGGAATGGTTCAAAACATAGTCAGTAGGAAGAGTCAGCCTTCTTGTACTTAAGCCGGCATTGTGCATTTTGTATTTAATTCCGATGCAATTTCTGTGTTTCATCGTCAATAAGAGGGTAAGAGGGATACAGTAAACCTGAAGTGAAGCATCGGAATCTATAACTAGTGTCACAGGAATGGTTCAAAACATAGACAGTAGGAAGAGTCAGTCTTCTTGTACTTATGTCGGGATTGTGCCTTTTCTATTTAATTCCAATGCAATTTCTGTGTTTCATCGTCAATTAGAAAGTCCAAGGGATACAGTAAACCTTAATTGAAGCATCGGAGTCTATAACTAGCGTCACAGGAATGGTTCAAAACGTAGTCAGTAAGAAGAGTCAGTCTTCTTGTACTTAAGTCGGCATTGTGCCTTTTGCATTTTTTCTGATGCAATTTCTGTGTTTCATCGTCAATGAGAAGGTCCAAGGGATACAGAAAACCTGGAGTGAAGCATTGGAATCTATAACTAGTGTCACATGAATGGTTCAAAAAATAGACAGTAAGAAGAGTCCGTCTTCTTGTACTTATGTCGGCATTGTGCCCTTTGTATTTAATTCCGATGCAATTTCTGTGTTTCATCGTCAAAAAGAAGGTCCAAGGGATACAGTAAACCTGAAGTGAACCATCGGAATCTATAACTAGTGTCACAGGAATGGTTCAAAACATAGACAGTAGGAAGGGTCAGTGTTCTTGTACTTAAGTCGGCATTGGGCTTTTTGTATTTAATTCCGATGCAATTTCTGTGTTTCATCGTCAATAAAAAGGTAAGCGGTATACAGTTAACCTGAAGTGAAGCAACGGAATCTATAACTAGTGTCACAGGAATGGTTCAAAACATAGACAGTAAGAAGAGCCAGTCTCCTTGTACTTGAGTCGGCATTGTGTCATTTTGTATTTAATTCCGATGCAATTTCTGTGTTTCATCGTCAATACGAAGGTCAGAGGGATACAGTAAACCGGAAGTTAAGCATCGGAATCTATAACTACTGTCACAGGAGTGGTTCAAACATAGTCAGTATGAAGAGTCAGTGTTCTTGCACTAAAGTCGGCATTGTGTCTTTTGTATTTAATTCCGATGCGATTTATGTCTTTCATCTTCAATAAGAAGGTCAAAGGGATACAGTAAACCTGAAGTGAAGCATCGGAATCTGTAACTAGTGTCACAGGAATGGTTCAAAACATAGACAGTAAGAAGAGTCAGTTTTCTAGTACTTAAGTCGGCATTGTGCCCTTTGTATTTAATTCCGATGCCATTTCTCTGTTTGATCGTCTATAAGTAGGTCCAAGGGATACAGTAAACCTGGAGTGATGAATCGGAATCTGTAACTAGTGTCACAGGAATGGTTCAAAACATAGTCAGTAAGAAGAGTCAGTCTTCTTGTACTTAAGTCGGCATTTGTCATTTGTATTTAATTCCGATGCAATTTCTGTGTTTCATAGTCAATAAGAATGTCCAAGGGATACAGTAAACCGGGAGTGAAGAATCGGAATCAATAACTAGTGTCACAGGAATGGTTCAAAACATAGTCAGTAAGAAGAGTCAGTCTTCTTGTACTTAAGTCGGAATAGTGCCTTTTGTATTTAATTCCGATGCAATTTCTGTGTTCCATCGTCAATAAGAAGGTCCGAGGGATACAGTAAATCTGAAGTGAAGCATCGGAATCTATAACTAGCGTTACAGGAATGGTTCAATTATAGTCAGTAAGAAGGGTCAGTCTTCTTGTACATAAGTCGTCATTATGCCTTTTCTATTTAATTCCGATGCAATTTCTGTGTTTTATCGTCAATAAGAAGTCCAAGGGATACAGTAAACCTGGAGTGATGCATCGGAATCTATAACTAGTGTCACAGGAATGGTTCAAATCATAGACAGTAAGAAGAGTATGTCTTCTTGTACTTAAGTCGGCATTGAGCCTTTTGTATTTAATTCCGATGCAATTTCTGTGTTTGATCGTCAATAAGGAGGTCCAAGGCATACAGTAAACCTGGAGTGAAGCATTGGAATCTATAACTAGTGTCACAGGAATGGTTCAAAACATAGTCAGTAGGAAGAGTCAGCCTTCTTGTACTTAAGCCGGCATTGTGCATTTTGTATTTAATTCCGATGCAATTTCTGTGTTTCATCGTCAATAAGAGGGTAAGAGGGATACAGTAAACCTGCAGTGAAGCATCGGAATCTATAACTAGTGTCACAGGAATGGTTCAAAACATAGACAGTAGGAAGAGTCAGTCTTCTTGTACTTATGTCGGCATTGTGCCCTTTGTATTTAATTCCGATGCAATTTCTGTGTTTCATCGTCAAAAAGAAGGTCCAAGGGATACAGTAAACCTGAAGTGAACCATCGGAATCTATAACTAGTGTCACAGGAATGGTTCAAAACATAGACAGTAAGAAGAGTCCGTCTTCTTGTACTTATGTCGGCATTGTGCCCTTTGTATTTAATTCCGTTGCAATTTCTGTGTTTCATCGTCAAAAAGAAGGTCCAAGGGATACAGTAAACCTGAAGTGAACCATCGGAATCTATAACTAGTGTCACAGGAATGGTTCAAAACATAGACAGTAGGAAGGGTCAGTCTTCTTGTACTTAAGTCGGCATTGGGCTTTTTGTATTTAATTCCGATGCAATTTCTGTGTTTCATCGTCAATAAAAAGGTAAGCGGTATACAGTTAACCTGAAGTGAAGCAACGGAATCTATAACTAGTGTCACAGGAATGGTTCAAAACATAGACAGTAGGAAGTGTCAGTCTTCTTGTACTTATGTCGGGATTGTGCCTTTTTTATTTAATTCCAATGCAATTTCTGTGTATCATCGTCAATAAGAAAGTCCAAGGGATACAGTAAACCTGAAGTGAAGCATCGGAATCTATAACTAGTGTCACAGGAATGGTTCAAATCATAGTCAGTAAGAAGAGTCAGTCTTCTTGTACTTAAGTCGGCATTGTGCCTTTAGTATTTAAGTCTGATGCAATTTCTGTATTTAATCGTCAATGAGAAGGTCCAAGGGATACAGTAAGCCTGGAGTGAAGCATTGGAATCTATAACTAGTGTCACATGAATGGTTCAAAACATAGTCAGTAAGTAGAGTCAGTCTTCTTGTACTTTTGTCGGCATTGTGCCCTTTGTGTTTAATTCCGATGCAATTTCTGTGTTTCAGCGTCAATAAGAAGGCCCAATGGATACAGTAAACCTGAAGTGAAGCATCGTAATCTAAAACTGGTCTCACAGGAAAGGTACAAAACATAGACGGTAAGAAGAGCCCGTCTTCTTGATCTTAAGTCGGCATTGTGCTTTTTGTATTTAATTCCGATGCAATTTCTGTGTTTCATCGTCAATAAGAATGTCCAAGTGATACAGTTACAGTGGATTGAAGCATCGGAATCTATAACTAGTGTCACAGGAATGGTTCAAAGCATAGACAGTAAGGAGAGTCAGTCTTCTTGTACTTAAGTCGGCAATGTGCCTTTTGTATTTAATTCCTATGCAACTTCTGTGTTTCATCGTCAATATGAAGGTAAGAGGGATACAGTAAACCTGAAGTGAAGCATCGGAATCTGTAACTAGTGTCACAGGAATGGTTCAAAACATAGACAGTAAGAAGAGTCAGTTTTCTAGTATTTAAGTCGGCATTGTGCCTTTTGTATTTAATTCCGATGCCATTTCTCTGTTTGATCGTCTATAAGTAGGTCCAAGGGATACAGTAAACCTGGAGTGATGAATCGGAATCTGTAACTAGTGTCACAGGAATGGTTCAAAACATAGTCAGTAAGAAGAGTCAGTCTTCTTGTACTTAAGTCGGCATTTGTCATTTGTATTTAATTCCGATGCAATTTCTGTGTTTCATAGTCAATAAGAAGGTCCAAGGGATACAGTAAACCGGGAGTGAAGAATCGGAATCAATACCTAGTGTCACAGGAATGGTTCAAAACATAGTCAGTAAGAAGAGTCATTCTTCTTGTACTTAAGTCGGTACTGTGCCTTTTGTATTTAATTCCGATGCAATTTCTGTGTTTCATCGTCAATAAGAAGGTCCAAGGGATACAGTAAACCTGAAGTGAAGCATGGGAATCTGTAACTAGTGTCACAGGAAAGGTTCAAAACATAGTCAGTAGGAAGAGCCAGTCTTCTTGTACCTAAGTAGGAATTGTGCCTTTTCTATTCAATTCCGATGCAATTTCTGTGTTTCATCGTCAATAAGAAGGCCCAAGGGATACTGTAAACCTGGAGTGAAGCATCGGAATCTATAACAAGTGTCACAGGAATGGTTCAAAACAAAGACAGTAAGATGAGTCAGTCATCTTGTACTTAAGTCGGAATAGTGCCTTTTGTATTTAATTCCGATGCAATTTCTGTGTTTCATCGTCAATAAGAAGGTCCGAGGGATACAGTAAACCTGAAGTGAAGCATCGGAATCTATAACTAGCGTTACAGGAATGGTTCAATTATAGTCAGTAAGAAGGGTCAGTCTTCTTGTACTTAAGTCGTCATTATGCCTTTTCTATTTTTCCGATGCAATTTCTGTGTTTTATCGTCAATAAGAAGTCCAGGGGATACAGTAAACCTGGAGTGATGCATCGGAATCTATAACTAGTGTCACAGGAATGGTTCAAATCATAGACAGTAAGAAGAGTATGTCTTCTTGTACTTAAGTCGGCATTGTGCCTTTTGTACTTAATTCCGATGCAATTTCTGTGTTTTATCGTCAATAAGGAGGTCCAAGGCATACAGTAAACCTGGAGTGAAGCATCGGAATCTATAACTAGTGTCACAGGAATGGTTCAAAACATAGTCAGTAGGAAGAGTCAGCCTTCTTGTACTTAAGCCGGCATTGTGCATTTTGTATTTAATTCCGATGCAATTTCTGTGTTTCATCGTCAATAAGAGGGTAAGAGGGATACAGTAAACCTGAAGTGAAGCATCGGAATCTATAACTAGTGTCACAGGAATGGTTCAAAACATAGACAGTAGGAAGAGTCAGTCTTCTTGTACTTATGTCGGGATTGTGCCTTTTCTATTTAATTCCAATGCAATTTCTGTGTTTCATCGTCAATTAGAAAGTCCAAGGGATACAGTAAACCTTAATTGAAGCATCGGAGTCTATAACTAGCGTCACAGGAATGGTTCAAAACGTAGTCAGTAAGAAGAGTCAGTCTTCTTGTACTTAAGTCGGCATTGTGCCTTTTGTATTTTTTCTGATGCAATTTCTGTGTTTCATCGTCAATGAAAAGGTCCAAGGGATACAGAAAACCTGGAGTGAAGCATTGGAATCTATAACTAGTGTCACATGAATGGTTCAAAAAATAGACAGTAAGAAGAGTCCGTCTTCTTGTACTTATGTCGGCATTGTGCCCTTTGTATTTAATTCCGATGCAATTTCTGTGTTTCATCGTCAAAAAGAAGGTCCAAGGGATACAGTAAACCTGAAGTGAACCATCGGAATCTATAACTAGTGTCACAGGAATGGTTCAAAACATAGACAGTAGGAAGGGTCAGTCTTCTTGTACTTAAGTCGGCATTGGGCTTTTTGTATTTAATTCCGATGCAATTTCTGTGTTTCATCGTCAATAAAAAGGTAAGCGGTATACAGTTAACCTGAAGTGAAGCAACGGAATCTATAACTAGTGTCACAGGAATGGTTCAAAACATAGACAGTAAGAAGAGCCAGTCTCCTTGTACTTGAGTCGGCATTGTGTCATTTTGTATTTAATTCCGATGCAATTTCTGTGTTTCATCGTCAATACGAAGGTCAGAGGGATACAGTAAACCGGAAGTTAAGCATCGGAATCTATAACTACTGTCACAGGAGTGGTTCAAACATAGTCAGTATGAAGAGTCAGTGTTCTTGCACTAAAGTCGGCATTGTGTCTTTTGTATTTAATTCCGATGCGATTTATGTCTTTCATCTTCAATAAGAAGGTCAAAGGGATACAGTAAACCTGAAGTGAAGCATCGGAATCTATAACTAGTGTCACAGGAATGGTTCAAATCATAGACAGTAGGATGAGTCTGTCTACTTGTACTTAAGTCGGCATTGTGACTTTTGTATGTAATTCGGATGCAATTTCTGTGTTTCATTGTCAATACGAATGTCAGAGGGATACAGTAAACCTGAAGTGAAGCATCGGAATCTAGAACTAGTGTCACAGGAATGGTTCAAATCATAGACAGCAGGAAGATTCAGTCTTCTTGTACCTAAGTAGGAATTGTGCCTTTTCTATTTAATTCCGATGCAATTTCTGTGTTTCATCGTCAATAGGAAGGTCCAAGGGATACAGTAAACCTGGAGTGAAGCATCGGAATCTATAACAAGTGTCACAGGAATGGTTCAAAACAAAGACAGTAAGATGAGTCAGTCATCTTGTACTTAAGTCGGAATAGTGCCATTTGTATTTAATTCCGATGCAATTTCTGTGTTTCATCGTCAATAAGAAGGTCCGAGGGATACAGTAAACCTGAAGTGAAGCATCGGAATCTATAACTAGCGTTACAGGAATGGTTCAATTATAGTCAGTAAGAAGGGTCAGTCTTCTTGTACTTAAGTCGTCATTATGCCTTTTCTATTTAATTCCGATGCAATTTCTGTGTTTTATCGTCAATAAGAAGTCCAGGGGATACAGTAAACCTGGAGTGATGCATCGGAATCTATAACTAGTGTCACAGGAATGGTTCAAATCATAGACAGTAAGAAGAGTATGTCTTCTTGTACTTAAGTCGGCATTGTGCCTTTTGTATTTAATTCCGATGCAATTTCTGTGTTTGATCGTCAATAAGGAGGTCCAAGGCATACAGTAAACCTGGAGTGAAGCATCGGAATCCATAACTAGTGTCACAGGAATGGTTCAAATCATAGTCAGTAAGAAGAGTCAGTCTTCTTGTACTTAAGTCGGCATTGTGCCTTTAGTATTTAAGTCTGATGCAATTTCTGTATTTAATCGTCAATGAGAAGGTCCAAGGGATACAGTAAGCCTGGAGTGAAGCATTGGAATCTATAACTAGTGTCACATGAATGGTTCAAAACATAGTCAGTAAGTAGAGTCAGTTTTCTTGTACTTTTGTCGGCATTGTGCCCTTTGTGTTTAATTCCGATGCAATTTCTGTGTTTCAGCGTCAATAAGAAGGCCCAATGGATACAGTAAACCTGAAGTGAAGCATCGTAATCTAAAACTGGTCTCACAGGAAAGGTACAAAACATAGACGGTAAGAAGAGCCCGTCTTCTTGATCTTAAGTCGGCATTGTGCTTTTTGTATTTAATTCCGATGCAATTTCTGTGTTTCATCGTCAATAAGAATGTCCAAGTGATACAGTTAACGTGGATTGAAGCATCGGAATCTATAACTAGTGTCACAGGAATGGTTCAAATCATAGACAGTAAGGAGAGTCAGTCTTCTTGTACTTAAGTCGGCAATGTGCCTTTTGTATTTAATTCCTATGCAACTTCTGTGTTTCATCGTCAATATGAAGGTAAGAGGGATACAGTAAACCGGAAGTGAAGCATCGGAATCTGTAACTAGTGTCACAGGAATGGTTCAAAACATAGACAGTAAGAAGAGTCAGTTTTCTAGTACTTAAGTCGGCATTGTGCCTTTTGTATTTAATTCCGATGCCATTTCTCTGTTTGATCGTCTATAAGTAGGTCCAAGGGATACAGTAAACCTGGAGTGATGAATCGGAATCTGTAACTAGTGTCACAGGAATGGTTCAAAACATAGTCAGTAAGAAGAGTCAGTCTTCTTGTACTTAAGTCGGCATTTGTCATTTGTATTTAATTCCGATGCAATTTCTGTGTTTCATAGTCAATAAGAAGGTCCAAGGGATACAGTAAACCGGGAGTGAAGAATCGGAATCAATAACTAGTGTCACAGGAATGGTTCAAAACATAGTCAGTAAGAAGAGTCAGTCTTCTTGTACTTAAGTCGGTACTGTGCCTTTTGTATTTAATTCCGATGCAATTTCTGTGTTTCATCGTCAAAAAGAAGGTCCAAGGGATACAGTAAACCTGAAGTGAAGCATGGGAATCTGTAACTAGTGTCACAGGAAAGGTTCAAAACATAGTCAGAAAGAAGGGTCAGACTTCGTGTACTTAAGTCGGCATTGTGACTTTTGTATTTAATTCGGATGCAATTTCTGTGTTTCATTGTCAATAAGAAGGTCAGAGGGATACAGTAAACCTGAAGTGAAGCATCGGAATCTAGAACTAGTGTCACAGGAATGGTTCAAATCATAGACAGCAGGAAGAGCCAGTCTTCTTGTACCTAAGTAGGAATTGTGCCTTTTCTATTTAATTCCGATGCAATTTCTGTGTTTCATCGTCAATAAGAAGGCCCAAGGGATACAGTAAACCTGGAGTGAAGCATCGGAATCTATAACAAGTGTCACAGGAATGGTTCAAAACAAAGACAGTAAGATGAGTCAGTCATCTTGTACTTAAGTCGGAATAGTGCCTTTTGTATTTAATTCCGATGCAATTTCTGTGTTTCATCGTCAATAAGAAGGTCCGAGGGATACAGTAAACCTGAAGTGAAGCATCGGAATCTATAACTAGCGTTACAGGAATGGTTCAATTATAGTCAGTAAGAAGGGTCAGTCTTCTTGTACTTAAGTCGTCATTATGCCTTTTCTATTTAATTCCGATCCAATTTCTGTGTTTTATCGTCAATAAGAAGTCCAGGGGATACAGTCAACCTGGAGTGATGCATCGGAATCTATAACTAGTGTCACAGGAATGGTTCAAATCATAGACAGTAAGAAGAGTATGTCTTCTTGTACTTAAGTCGGCATTGTGCCTTTTGTATTTAATTCCGATGCAATTGCTGTGTTTGATCGTCAATAAGGAGGTCCAAGGCATACAGTAAACCTGGAGTGAAGCATCGGAATCTATAACTAGTGTCACAGGAAAGGTTCAAAACATAGTCAGTAGGAAGAGTCAGCCTTCTTGTACTTAAGCCGGCATTGTGCATTTTGTATTTAATTCCGATGCAATTTCTGTGTTTCATCGTCAATAAGAGGGTAAGAGGGATACAGTAAACCTGAAGTGAAGCATCGGAATCTATAACTAGTGTCACAGGAATGGTTCAAAACATAGACAGTAGGAAGAGTCAGTCTTCTTGTTATAGATTCCGATGCTTCACTCCAGGTTTACTGTATCCCTTGTGCCTTTTCTATTTAATTCCAATGCAATTTCTGTGTTTCATCGTCAATTAGAAAGTCCAAGGGATACAGTAAACCTTAATTGAAGCATCGGAGTCTATAACTAGCGTCACAGGAATGGTTCAAAACGTAGTCAGTAAGAAGAGTCAGTCTTCTTGTACTTAAGTCGGCATTGTGCCTTTTGTATTTTTTCTGATGCAATTTCTGTGTTTCATCGTCAATGAAAAGGTCCAAGGGATACAGAAAACCTGGAGTGAAGCATTGGAATCTATAACTAGTGTCACATGAATGGTTCAAAAAATAGACAGTAAGAAGAGTCCGTTTTCTTGTACTTATGTCGGCATTGTGCCCTTTGTATTTAATTCCGATGCAATTTCTGTGTTTCATCGTCAAAAAGAAGGTCCAAGGGATACAGTAAACCTGAAGCGAACCATCGGAATCTATAACTAGTGTCACAGGAATGGTTCAAAACATAGACAGTAGGAAGGGTCAGTCTTCTTGTACTTAAGTCGGCATTGGGCTTTTTGTATTTAATTCCGATGCAATTTCTGTGTTTCATCGTCAATAAAAAGGTAAGCGGTATACAGTTAACCTGAAGTGAAGCAACGGAATCTATAACTAGTGTCACAGGAATGGTTCAAAACATAGACAGTAAGAAGAGCCAGTCTCCTTGTACTTGAGTCGGCATTGTGTCATTTTGTATTTAATTCCGATGCAATTTCTGTGTTTCATCGTCAATACGAAGGTCAGAGGGATACAGTAAACCGGAAGTTAAGCATCGGAATCTATAACTACTGTCACAGGAGTGGTTCAAACATAGTCAGTATGAAGAGTCAGTGTTCTTGCACTAAAGTCGGCATTGTGTCTTTTGTATTTAATTCCGATGCGATTTATGTCTTTCATCTTCAATAAGAAGGTCAAAGGGATACAGTAAACCTGAAGTGAAGCATCGGAATCTATAACTAGTGTCACAGTAATGGTTCAAATCATAGACAGTAGGATGAGTCAGTCTACTTGTACTTAAGTCGAGATTGTGCATTTTCTATTTAATTCCGATGCAATTTCCGTGTTTCATCGTCAATAAGAAGGTAAGAGGGATACAGTAAACCTGAAGTGAAGCATCGGAATCTGTAACTAGTGTCACAGGAATGGTTCAAAACATAGACAGTAATAAGAGTCAGTTTTCTAGTACTTAAGTCGGCATTATGCCTTTTGTATTTAATTCCGATGCCATTTCTCTCTTTGATCGTCTATAAGTAGGTCCAAGGAATACAGTAAACCTGGAGTAATTATTTGGAATCTGTAACTAGTGTCACAGGAATGGTTCAAAACATAGTCAGTAAGAAGAGTCAGTCTTCTTGTACTTAAGTCGGCATTTGGCATTTGTATATAATTCCGATGCAATTTCTGTGTTTCATAGTCAATAAGAATGTCCAAGGGATACAGTAAACCGGGAGTGAAGAATCGGAATCAATAACTAGTGTCACAGGAATGGTTCAAAACATAGTCAGTAAGAAGAGTCAGTCTTCTTGTACTTAAGTCGGTACTGTGCCTTTTGTATTTAATTCCGATGCAATTTCTGTGTGTCATCGTCAATAAGAAGGTCCAAGGAATACAGTAAACCTGAAGTGAAGCATGGGAATCTGTAACTAGTGTCACAGGAAATGTTCAAAACATAGTCAGAAAGAAGGGTCAGACTTCGTGTACTGAAGTCGGCATTGTGACTTTTGTATGTAATTCGGATGCAATTTCTGTGTTTCATTGTCAATACGAATGTCAGAGGGATACAGTAAACCTGAAGTGAAGCATCGGAATCTAGAACTAGTGTCACAGGAATGGTTCAAATCATAGACAGCAGGAAGATTCAGTCTTCTTGTACCTAAGTAGGAATTGTGCCTTTTCTATTTAATTCCGATGCAATTTCTGTGTTTCATCGTCAATAAGAAGGTCCAAGGGATACAGTAAACCTGGAGTGAAGCATCGGAATCTATAACAAGTGTCACAGGAATGGTTCAAAACAAAGACAGTAAGATGAGTCAGTCATCTTGTACTTAAGTCGGAATAGTGCCTTTTGTATTTAATTCCGATGCAATTTCTGTGTTTCATCGTCAATAAGAAGGTCCGAGGGATACAGTAAACCTGAAGTGAAGCATCGGAATCTATAACTAGCGTTACAGGAATGGTTCAATTATAGTCAGTAAGAAGGGTCAGTCTTCTTGTACTTAAGTCGTCATTATGCCTTTTCTATTTAATTCCGATGCAATTTCTGTGTTTTATCGTCAATAAGAAGTCCAAGGGATACAGTAAACCTGGAGTGATGCATCGGAATCTATAACTAGTGTCACAGGAATGGTTCAAATCATAGACAGTAAGAAGAGTATGTCTTCTTGTACTTAAGTCGGCATTGTGCCTTTTGTATTTAATTCCGATGCAATTGCTGTGTTTGATCGTCAATAAGGAGGTCCAAGGCATACAGTAAACCTGGAGTGAAGCATCGGAATCTATAACTAGTGTCACAGGAATGGTTCAAAACATAGTCAGTAGGAAGAGTCAGCCTTCTTGTACTTAAGCCGGCATTGTGCATTTTGTATTTAATTCCGATGCAATTTCTGTGTTTCATCGTCAATAAGAGGGTAAGAGGGATACAGTAAACCTGAAGTGAAGCATCGGAATCTATAACTAGTGTCACAGGAATGGTTCAAAACATAGACAGTAGGAAGAGTCAGTCTTCTTGTACTTATGTCGGGATTGTGCCTTTTCTATTTAATTCCAATGCAATTTCTGTGTTTCATCGTCAATTAGAAAGTCCAAGGGATACAGTAAACCTTAATTGAAGCATCGGAGTCTATAACTAGCGTCACAGGAATGGTTCAAAACGTAGTCAGTAAGAAGAGTCAGTCTTCTTGTACTTAAGTCGGCATTGTGCCTTTTGTATTTTTTCTGATGCAATTTCTGTGTTTCATCGTCAATGAAAAGGTCCAAGGGATACAGAAAACCTGGAGTGAAGCATTGGAATCTATAACTAGTGTCACATGAATGGTTCAAAAAATAGACAGTAAGAAGAGTCCGTCTTCTTGTACTTATGTCGGCATTGTGCCCTTTGTATTTAATTCCGATGGAATTTCTGTGTTTCATCGTCAAAAAGAAGGTCCAAGGGATACAGTAAACCTGAAGTGAACCATCGGAATCTTTAACTAGTGTCACAGGAATGGTTCAAAACATAGACAGTAGGGAGGGTCAGTCTTCTTGTACTTAAGTCGGCATTGGGCTTTTTGTATTTAATTCCGATGCAATTTCTGTGTTTCATCGTCAATAAAAAGGTAAGCGGTATACAGTTAACCTGAAGTGAAGCAACGGAATCTATAACTAGTGTCACAGGAATGGTTCAAAACATAGACAGTAAGAAGAGCCAGTCTCCTTGTACTTGAGTCGGCATTGTGTCATTTTGTATTTAATTCCGATGCAATTTCTGTGTTTCATCGTCAATACGAAGGTCAGAGGGATACAGTAAACCGGAAGTTAAGCATCGGAATCTATAACTACTGTCACAGGAGTGGTTCAAACATAGTCAGTATGAAGAGTCAGTGTTCTTGCACTAAAGTCGGCATTGTGTCTTTTGTATTTAATTCCGATGCGATTTATGTCTTTCATCTTCAATAAGAAGGTCAAAGGGATACAGTAAACCTGAAGTGAAGCATCGGAATCTATAACTAGTGTCACAGGAATGGTTCAAATCATAGACAGTAGGATGAGTCAGTCTACTTGTACTTAAGTCGAGATTATGCATTTTCTATTTAATTCCGATGCAATTTCCGTGTTTCATCGTCAATAAGAAGGTAAGAGGGATACAGTAAACCTGAAGAGAAGCATCGGAATCTGTAACTAGTGTCACAGGAATGGTTCAAAACATAGACAGTAAGAAGAGTCAGTTTTCTAGTACTTAAGTCGGCATTATGCCTTTTGTATTTAATTCCGATGCCATTTCTCTGTTTGATCGTCTATAAGTAGGTCCAAGGGATACAGTAAACCTGGAGTGATGAATCGGAATCTGTAACTAGTGTCACAGGAATGGTTCAAAACATAGTCAGTAAGAAGAGTCAGTCTTCTTGTACTTAAGTCGGCATTTGGCATTTGTATTTAATTCCGATGCAATTTCTGTGTTTCATAGTCAATAAGAATGTCCAAGGGATACAGTAAACCGGGAGTGAAGAATCGGAAACAATAACTAGTGTCACAGGAATGGTTCAAAACATAGTCAGTAAGAAGAGTCAGTCTTCTTGTACTTAAGTCGGTACTGTGCCTTTTGTATGTAATTCGGATGCAATTTCTGTGTTTGATCGTCAATAAGGAGGTCCAAGGCATACAGTAAACCTGGAGTGAAGCATCGGAATCTATAACTAGTGTCACAGGAATGGTTCAAAACATAGTCAGTAGGAAGAGTCAGCCTTCTTGTACTTAAGCCGGCATTGTGCATTTTGTATTTAATTCCGATGCAATTTCTGTGTTTCATCGTCAATAAGAGGGTAAGAGGGATACAGTAAACCTGAAGTGAAGCATCGGAATCTATAACTAGTGTCACAGGAATGGTTCAAAACATAGACAGTAGGAAGAGTCAGTCTTCTTGTACTTATGTCGGGATTGTGCCTTTTCTATTTAATTCCAATGCAATTTCTGTGTTTCATCGTCAATTAGAAAGTCCAAGGGATACAGTAAACCTTAATTGAAGCATCGGAGTCTATAACTAGCGTCACAGGAATGGTTCAAAACGTAGTCAGTAAGAAGAGTCAGTCTTCTTGTACTTAAGTCGGCATTGTGCCTTTTGTATTTTTTCTGATGCAATTTCTGTGTTTCATCGTCAATGAAAAGGTCCAAGGGATACAGAAAACCTGGAGTGAAGCATTGGAATCTATAACTAGTGTCACATGAATGGTTCAAAAAATAGACAGTAAGAAGAGTCCGTCTTCTTGTACTTATGTCGGCATTGTGCCCTTTGTATTTAATTCCGATGCAATTTCTGTGTTTCATCGTCAAAAAGAAGGTCCAAGGGATACAGTAAACCTGAAGTGAACCATCGGAATCTATAACTAGTGTCACAGGAATGGTTCAAAACATAGACAGTAGGAAGGGTCAGTCTTCTTGTACTTAAGTCGGCATTGGGCTTTTTGTATTTAATTCCGATGCAATTTCTGTGTTTCATCGTCAATAAAAAGGTAAGCGGTATACAGTTAACCTGAAGTGAAGCAACGGAATCTATAACTAGTGTCACAGGAATGGTTCAAAACATAGACAGTAAGAAGAGCCAGTCTCCTTGTACTTGAGTCGGCATTGTGTCATTTTGTATTTAATTCCGATGCAATTTCTGTGTTTCATCGTCAATACGAAGGTCAGAGGGATACAGTAAACCGGAAGTTAAGCATCGGAATCTATAACTACTGTCACAGGAGTGGTTCAAACATAGTCAGTATGAAGAGTCAGTGTTCTTGCACTAAAGTCGGCATTGTGTCTTTTGTATTTAATTCCGATGCGATTTATGTCTTTCATCTTCAATAAGAAGGTCAAAGGGATACAGTAAACCTGAAGTGAAGCATCGGAATCTATAACTAGTGTCACAGGAATGGTTCAAATCATAGACAGTAGGATGAGTCAGTCTACTTGTACTTAAGTCGAGATTATGCATTTTCTATTTAATTCCGATGCAATTTCCGTGTTTCATCGTCAATAAGAAGGTAAGAGGGATACAGTAAACCTGAAGTGAAGCATCGGAATCTGTAACTAGTGTCACAGGAATGGTTCAAAACATAGACAGTAAGAAGAGTCAGTTTTCTAGTACTTAAGTCGGCATTATGCCTTTTGTATTTAATTCCGATGCCATTTCTCTGTTTGATCGTCTATAAGTAGGTCCAAGGGATACAGTAAACCTGGAGTGATGAATCGGAATCTGTAACTAGTGTCACAGGAATGGTTCAAAACATAGTCAGTAAGAAGAGTCAGTCTTCTTGTACTTAAGTCGGCATTTGGCATTTGTATTTAATTCCGATGCAATTTCTGTGTTTCATAGTCAATAAGAATGTCCAAGGGATACAGTAAACCGGGAGTGAAGAATCGGAAACAATAACTAGTGTCACAGGAATGGTTCAAAACATAGTCAGTAAGAAGAGTCAGTCTTCTTGTACTTAAGTCGGTACTGTGCCTTTGTATTTAATTCCGATGCAATTTCTGTGTGTCATCGTCAATAAGAAGGTCCAAGGAATACAGTAAACCTGAAGTGAAGCATGGGAATCTGTAACTAGTGTCACAGGAAATGTTCAAAACATAGTCAGAAAGAAGGGTCAGACTTCGTGTACTTAAGTCGGCATTGTGACTTTTGTATGTAATTCGGATGCAATTTCTGTGTTGCATTGTCAATACGAATGTCAGAGGGATACAGTAAACCTGAAGTGAAGCATCGGAATCTAGAACTAGTGTCACAGGAATGGTTCAAATCATAGACAGCAATAAGATTCAGTCTTCTTGTACCTAAGTAGGAATTGTGCCTTTTCTATTTAATTCCGATGCAATTTCTGTGTTTCATCGTCACTAAGAAGGTCCAAGGGATACAGTAAACCTGGAGTGAAGCATCGGAATCTATAACAAGTGTCACAGGAATGGTTCAAACCAAAGACAGTAAGATGAGTCAGTCATCTTGTACTTAAGTCGGAATAGTGCCTTTTGTATTTAATTCCGATGCAATTTCTGTGTTTCATCGTCAATAAGAAGGTCCGAGGGATACAGTAAACCTGAAGTGAAGCATCGGAATCTATAACTAGCGTTACAGGAATGGTTCAATTATAGTCAGTAAGAAGGGTCAGTCTTCTTGTACTTAAGTCGTCATTATGCCTTTTCTATTTAATTCCGATGCAATTTCTGTGTTTTATCGTCAATAAGAAGTCCAAGGGATACAGTAAACCTGGAGTGATGCATCGGAATCTATAACTAGTGTCACAGGAATGGTTCAAATCATAGACAGTAAGAAGAGTCTCTCTTCTTGTACTTAAGTCGGCATTGTGCCTTTTGTATTTAATTCCGATGCAATTTCTGTGTTTGATCGTCAATAAGGAGGTCCAAGGCATACAGTAAACCTGGAGTGAAGCATTGGAATCTATAACTAGTGTCACAGGAATGGTTCGAAACATAGTCAGTAGGAAGAGTCAGCCTTCTTGTACTTAAGCCGGCATTGTGCATTTTGTATTTAATTCCGATGCAATTTCTGTGTTTCATCGCCAATAAGAGGGTAAGAGGGATACAGTAAACCTGAAGTGAAGCATCGGAATCTATAACTAGTGTCACAGGAATGGTTCAAAACATAGACAGTAGGAAGGGTCAGTCTTCTTGTACATATGTCGGCATTGTGCCCTTTGTATTTAATTCCGATGCAATTTCTGTGTTTCATCGTCAAAAAGAAGGTCCAAGGGATACAGTAAACCTGAAGTGAACCATCGGAATCTATAACTAGTGTCACAGGAATGGTTCAAAACATAGACAGTAAGAAGAGTCCGTCTTCTTGTACTTATGTCGGCATTGTGCCCTTTGTATTTAATTCCGATGCAATTTCTGTGTTTCATCGTCAAAAAGAAGGTCCAAGGGATACAGTAAACCTGAAGTCAACCATCGGAATCTATAACTAGTGTCACAGGAATGGTTCAAAACATAGACAGTATTAAGGGTCAGTCTTCTTGTACTTAAGTCGGCATTGGGCTTTTTGTATTTAATTCCGATGCAATTTCTGTGTTTCATCGTCAATAAAAAGGTAAGCGGTATACAGTTAACCTGAAGTGAAGCAACGGAATCTATAACTAGTGTCACAGGAATTTTTCAAAACATAGACAGTAGGAAGTGTCAGTCTTCTTGTACTTATGTCGGGATTGTGCCTTTTTTATTTAATTCCAATGCAATTTCTGTGTATCATCGTCAATAAGAAAGTCCAAGGGATACAGTAAACCTGAAGTGAAGCATCGGAATCTATAACTAGTGTCACAGGAATGGTTCAAATCATAGTCAGTAAGAAGAGTCAGTCTTCTTGTACTTAAGTCGGCATTGTGCCTTTAGTATTTAAGTCTGATGCAATTTCTGTATTTAATCGTCAATGAGAAGGTCCAAGGGATACAGTAAGCCTGGAGTGAAGCATTGGAATCTATAACTAGTGTCACATGAATGGTTCAAAACATAGTCAGTAAGTAGAGTCAGTCTTCTTGTACTTTTGTCGGCATTGTGCCCTTTGTGTTTAATTCCGATGCAATTTCTGTGTTTCAGCGTCAATAAGAAGGCCCAATGGATACAGTAAACCTGAAGTGAAGCATCGTAATCTAAAACTGGTCTCACAGGAAAGGTACAAAACATAGACGGTAAGAAGAGCCCGTCTTCTTGATCTTAAGTCGGCATTGTGCTTTTTGTATTTAATTCCGATGCAATTTCTGTGTTTCATCGTCAATAAGAATGTCCAAGTGATACAGTTAACGTGGATTGAAGCATCGGAATCTATAACTAGTGTCACAGGAATGGTTCAAAGCATAGACAGTAAGGAGAGTCAGTCTTCTTGTACTTAAGTCGGCAATGTGCCTTTTGTATTTAATTCCGATGCAATTTCTGTGTTTCATCGTCAATAAGAAGGTCCAAGGGATACAGTAAACCGGGAGTGAAGCATCGGAATCTATAACTAGTGCCACAGGAATGGTTAAAAACAATGTCAGTAAGAAGAGTCAGTCTTCTTGTACTTAAGTTGGCATTGTGCGTTTTGTTTTTAATTCCGATGCAATTTCTGTGTTTCATCGTCAATAAGAAGGTCCAAGGGATACAGTAAACCGGGAGTGAAGAATCGGAATCTATAACTAGTGTCACAGGAATGGTTCAAAACTTAGGCAGTAGGAAGAGTCAGTCTTCTTGTACTTAAGTCTGCATTGTGCCGTTTGTATTTTATTCCGATGCAACTTCTGTGTTTCATCGTCAATATGAAGGTCTGAGGGATACAGTAAACCTGATGTGAAGCATCGGAATCTATAACTATGTGTCACAGGAATGGTTCAAACATAGACAGTAAGAAGAGTCAGTCTTCTTGTACTTAAGCCGGCATTGTGCTTTATGTATTTAATTCCGATGCAATTTCTGTACTTCATCGTCAATAAGAAGGTCCAAGGGATACAGTAAACCTGAAGTGAAGCGTCGGAATCTATAACTAGTGTCACAGGAATGGTTCCAAACATAGTCAGTAAGAAGAGTCAGTCTTCTTGTACATAAGTCGGCATTGCGCCTTTTGTATTTAATTCCGATGCAATTTCAGTGTTTCATCGTCAATAAGAAGGTCCAAGGGATACAGTAAACCTGGAGTGAAGCATCAGAATATACAACTAGTGTCACAGGAATGGTTCAAAGCATAGACAGGAAGAAGAGCCAGTCTTCTTGTACTTAAGTCGGCAATGTGCCTTTTGTATTTAATCCCGATGCAGTTTCTGTGTTAATCGTCAATACGACGGTCAGGGGGATACAGTAATTCTGAAGTAAAGCATCGGAATCCATAACTAGTGTCACTGGAATTGTTAAAACATAGACAGTATGAAGAGTCAGTCTTCTTGTACTTAAGTCGGCATTGTGCCATTTGTATTTAATTCCGATGCAATCTCTGGGTTTCATCGTCAATGAGACGGTCAGCTGGATACAGTATACCTGAAGTAAAGCATCGGAATCTATAACTAGTGTCACAGGAATGGTTCAAAGCATAGAGAGTAAGAAGAGACAGTCTTTTTTTACTTAAGTCGGCATTGTGCATTTTGTATTTATTTCCGAAACAATTTCTGTGTTTCATCGTCAATAAGAAGGTCTGAGGGATACAGTAAACCTGAAGTGAAGCATCGGAATCTATAACTAGTGTCACAGGAAAGGTTCAAACCATAAACAGTAAGAAGGGTCAGTTTTTTTGTACTTAAGTCGCGCGTTGTGCTTTTTGTATTTAATTAAGATGCAATTTCTGTGTTTCATCGTCAGTAATAAGTTCAGAGGGATACAGTACACCTGAAGTGAAGCATCGGAATCTATAACTAGTGTCACAGGAATGGTTCAAATCATAGACAGTAAGAAGAGCTAGTCTTCTTGTACTTGAGTCGGCATTGCGCCTTTTGTATTTACCAGCGATCAATTTTCTGTGTTTGATCGTCGATAAGAAGGTCAGAGAGATACAGTAATAATGAAGTGAAGCATCGGAATCGATAACTAGTGTCATAGGAATGGTTCAAAGCATAGACAGTAAGAACAGTCAGTCTTCTTGTACTTAAGTCGGCATTATGCCTTTTGTATTTAATTAAGATGCAATTTCTGTGTTTCATCGTCAATAAGAAGGTCAGAGGGATACAGTCAACCTGATGTGAAGCATCGGAATCAATAACTTGTGTCATAGGAAAGGTTCAAAGCATAGACAGTAAGAAGAGTCTGACTTCTTGTACTTAAAACGGCATTGTGCCTTTTGTATATAATTCCGATGCAATTTCTGTGTTTCGTCGTCAATAAGAATATCAGAGGGATACAGTAAACCTGAAGTGAAGCATCGGAATCTATAACTAGTGTCACAGGAATGGTTCAAAGCATAGACAGTAAGAAGAGCCAGTCTTCATGTACTTGAGTCGGAATTATGCATTTGTATTTAATTCCGATGCAATTTTTGTGTTTCATCGTCAACAAGAAGGTCTGAGTGATACAGTAAACCTGAAGTGAAGCATCGGAATCTATAACTAGTGTCACCGGAATGGTTCAAATCGTAGACAATAGAAAAAGGTCAGTCTTCTTGTACTTCACTCGGCATTGTGCCTTTTGTATTTAATTCCGATGCAATTTCTGTTTTTCATCGTCAATAAGAAGGTCAAGGAGATACAGTAAACCTGAAGTGAAGCATCGGAATCTATAGCTAGTGTCACAGGAATGGTTCAAAACATAGACAGTTTGAAGAGTAAGTTTTCTTGTACTTAAAACGGCATTGTGCCTTTTGTATTTAATTCCGATGCAATTTCTGTGATTCATCGTCAATAGGAAGGTCACAGGGATACATTAAACCTGAAGTGAAGCATCGGAATCTCTAACTAGTGTCACAGAAATGGTTCAAAACATAAACAGTAAGAAGAGTCAGTTTTTTTGTACTTAAGTCGCGCATTGCGCCTTTTGTATTTAATTAAGATGCAATTTCTGTGTTTCATCGTCAATAATAAGGTCAGAGGGATACAGTAAACCGGAAGTGAAGCATCGGAATCTATAACTAGTGTCACAGGAATGGTTCAAAACAAAGACAGTAAGAAGAGTCAGATTTCTTCTACTTAAGTCGGCATTGTGCCTTTTGTATAAAATTCCGATGCAATTTCTGTGTTTCATCGTCAATAAGATGATCAGAGGGATACAGTAAACGAGAAATGATGCATCGGAATCAATAAGTAGTGTCACATTAATGGTTCAAAACATAGACAGTGAGAAGAGTCAGTTTTCTTGTGCTTAAGTCGGCATTGTGCCTTTTGTACTTAATTCCGATGCAATTTCTGTGTTTCATCGTCAATAGGACGGTCAGAGGGATACAGTAATCCTGAAGTGAGGCATCGGAATCTATAACTAGTGTCACTGGAATGGTTCAAAACATAGACAGTAAGAAGAGTCAGTCTTTTTGTACTTAAGTCGGCATTGTGCTATTTGTATTTAATTCCGATGCAATTTCTGTGTTTCATGGTCAATACGAAGGTCAGAGGGATACAGTAAACCTGAAGTGAAACATCGGAATCGATAACTAGTGTCACAGGATTGGTTCAAAACATAGACAGTAAGAAGGGTCAGTCTTCTTGTACTTAAGTCGGCATAGTGCCTTTTGTATTTAATTCCGATGCAATATCTGTGTTTCTTCGTCTTTAAGAAGGTCAGAGGGATACAGTAAATCTGAAGTGAAGCATCGGAATCTATAACTAGTGTCACAGAAATGGTTCAAAACATTAACAGCAAGAAGAGCCAGTCTTTTTGTACTTGAGTCGGCATTGTGCCCTTTGTATTTAATTCCGATGAAATTTCTGTTTTTGATCGTCAATAAGAAGGTCAGAGGGATACAGTAAACCTGAAGTGAAGCATCGGAAACTATAACTAGTGTCAGAGGAATAGTTCAAACCATAGACAGTAAGAAGAGTCAGTGTTCTTGTACTGAAATCGGCATTGTGCCTTTAGTATTTAATTAAGATGCAATTTCTGTGTTTCATCGTCAATAAGAAGGTCAGAGGTATACAGTAAACGAGAAGTGAAGCATCGGAATTTATAACTAGTGTCACAGGAATGTTTCAAAGCATAGACAGTGGGAAGAGTCAGTCTTCTTGTACTTAAGTCGGGATTGTGCCTTTTGTATAAAATGCCGATGCAATATCTGTGTTTCATCGTCAATAAGGTCAGCTGGGTACAGTAAACCTGAAGTGAAGCTTCGGAATCTATAACTAGTGTCACAGGAATGATTCAAAACATAGGCAATAAGAAGAGCCAGTCTTCTTGTACTTGAGTCGGCATTGTGCCTTTTGTATTTAATTCCGATGAAATTTCTGTATTTGATCGTCAATAAGAAGGACAGAAGGATACAGTAAACCTGAAGTGAAGCATCGGAATCTATAACTAGTGTCACAGGAATGGTTCAAAACATAGACAGTAAGAAGAGTCAGTTTTCTTGTACTTAAGTCTGCATTGTGCCTTTTGTATTAAATTCCGATGCAATTTCTATGATTCATTGTCATTAAGAAGGTTACAGGGATACAGTAAACATGAAGTGAAGCATCGGAATCTATAACTAGTGTCACAGGAATGGTTCAAAACATAACCAGTAAGAAGAGTCAGTTTTTTTGTACTTAAGTCGCTCATTGTGCATTTTGTATTTAATTAAGATTCAATTTCTGTGTTTCATCGTCAATAATAAGGTCAGAGCGATACAGTACGCCTGAAGTGAAGCATCGGAATCTATAACTAGTGTCACAGGAATGGTTCAAAACAAAGACAGTAAGAAGAGTCAGTCTTCTTGTACTTAAGTCGGCATTGTGCCTTTTGTATTTCATTAAGATGCAATTTCTGTGCTTCATCGTCAATAGGAAGGTGAAAGGGATACAGTAACCCTGAAGTGAAGCATCGGAATCTATAACTAGTGTCACAGGAATGGTTCAAAACATAGACAGTAAGAACAGACAGTCTTCTTGTATTTAAGTCGGCATTGTGCCTTTTGTATATAATTCCGATGCAATTTCTGCGTTTCATCGTCAATAAGAAGCTCAGAGGGATACAGTAAACGAGAAGTGAAGCATGGGAATCAATAAGAAATGTCACATTAATGGTTCAAAACATAGACAGTAAGAAGAGTCAGTCATCTTGTACTTAAGTAAGCATTGTGCCTTTTGTATTCAATTCCGATGCAATTTCTGTGTTTCATCGTCAATAAGAAGGTCAGAGGGATACAGTAAACCTGAAGTGAGGCATCGGAATCTATAACTAGTGTCACAGGAATGGTTCAAAACATAGACAGTAAAAAGAGCCAGTCTTCATGTACTTGATTCGGCATTGTGCCTGCTGTATTTCATTCCGATGCAATATCTGTGTTTCATCGTCAATAAGAAGGTCTGAGGGATACAGTAAACCTGAAGTGAAGCATCGGAATCTATAACTAGTGACACCGGAATGGTTCAAAACGTAGACAATAGAAAGAGTCAGTCTTCTTGAACTTCACTCGGCATTGTGCCTTTTGTATTTAATTCCGATGCAATTTCTGTGTTTCATCGTCAATAAGAAGGTGTAGGGGATACAGTAAACCTGAAGTGAAGCACCGGAATCTATAGCTAGTGCCACAGGAATGGTTCAAAACATAGACAGTAAGAAGAGTCAGTTTTCTTGTACTTAAGTCGGCATTGTGCCTTTTGTATTTAATTCCGATGCAATTTCTGTGATTCATCGTCAATAAGAAGGTCACAGGGATACAGTAAACCTGAAGTGAAGCATCGGAATCTATAACTAGTGTCACAGGAATGGTTCAAAACATAAGCAGTAAGAAGAGTCAGTTTTTTTGTACTTAATTCGCGCATTTCGCGTTTTGTATTTAATTCCGAAGAAATTTCTGTGTTTGATCGTCAATAAGAAGGTCAGAGGGATACAGTAAACCTGAAGTGAAGCATCGGAATCTATAACTAGTGTCACAGGAATGATTCAAACCATTGACACTAGGAAGAGTCAGTGTTCTTGTACTGAAGTCGGCATTGTGCCTTTTGTATTTAATTAAGATGCAATTTCTGTGTTTCATCGTCAATAATAAGTTCAGAGGGATACAGTACACCTGAAGTGAAGCATCGGAATCTATAACTAGTGTCACAGCAATGGTTCAAAACATAGACAGTAAGAAGAGTCAGTCTTCTTGTCCTTAAGTCGGCATTGTGCCTTTTGTATATAATTCCGATGCAATTTCTGCGTTTCATCGTCAATAAGAAGCTCAGAGGGATACAGTAATCCTGAGGTGAAGCATCGGAATCTATAACTAGTGTCACAGGAATGGTTCAAATCATAGACAGTAAGAAGAGCTAGTTTTCTTGTACTTGAGTCGGCATTGTGCCTTTTGTATTTAATAGCGATCAATTTTCTGTGTTTGATCGTCGATAAGAAGGTCAGAGGGATACAGTAATAATGAAGTGAAGCATCGGAATCGATAACTAGTGTCATAGGAATGGTTCAAAGCATAGACAGTAAGAGGAGTCAGTCTTCTTGTACTTAAGTCGGCATTATGCCTTTTGTATTTAATTAAGATGCAATTTCTGTGTTTCATCGTCAATAAGAAGGTCAGAGGGATACAGTCAACCTGAAGTGAAGCATCGGAATCAATAACTTGTGTCACAGGAAAGGTTCAAAGCATAGACAGTAAGAAGAGTCTGACCTCTTGTACTTAAGTCGGCATTGTGCCTTTTGTATATAATTATGATGCAATTTCTGTGTTTTGTCGTCAATAAGAATATCAGAGGGATACAGTAAACCTGAAGTGAAGCATCGGAATCTATAACTAGTGTCACAGGAATGGTTCAAAACATAGACAGTAAGAAGAGCCAGTCTTCATGTACTTGAGTCGGAGTTATGCCTTTTGTATTTAATTCCGATGCAATTTTTGTGTTTCATCGTCAACAAGAAGGTTTGAGTGATACAGTAAACCTGAAGTGAAGCATCGGAATCTACAACTAGTGTCACCGGAATGGTTCAAATCGTAGACAATAGAAAGTGTCAGTCTTCTTGTACTTCACTCGGCATTGTGCCTTTTGTATTTAATTCCGATGCAATTTCTGTTTTTCATCGTCATAAGAAGGTCAGGGGGATACAGTAAACCTGAAGTGAAGCATCGGAATCTATAGCTAGTGCCACAGGAATGGTTCAAAACATAGTCAGTAAGAAGAGTCAGTTTTCTTGTACTTAAGTCGGCATTGTGCCTTTTGTATTTAATTCCGATGCAATATCTGTGATTCATCGTCAATAGGAAGGTCACAGGGATACAGTAAACCTGAAGTGAAGCATCGGAATCTCTAACTAGTGTCACAGAAATGGTTCAAAACATAAACAGTAAGAAGAGTCAGTTTTTTTGTACTTAAGTCGGGCATTGCGCCTTTTGTATTTAATTAAGATGCAATTTCTGTGTTTCATCGTCAATAATAAGGTCAGAGGGATACAGTAAACCTGAAGTGAAGCATCGGAATCTATAACTAGTGTCACAGGAATGGTTCAAAACAAAGACAGTAAGAAGAGTCAGATTTCTTCTACTTAAGTCGGCATTGTGTCTTTTGTACTAAATTCCGATGCAATTTCTATGATTCATCGTCAATAAGAAGGTCACAGGGATACAGTAAACCTGAAGTGAAGCATCGGAATCTATAACTAGTGTCACAGGAATGGTTCAAAACATAACCAGTAAGAAGAGTCAGTTTTTTTGTACTTAAGTCGCTCATTGTGCATTTTGTATTTAATTAAGATTCAATTTCTGTGTTTCATTGTCAATAATAAGGTCAGAGCGATACAGTACGCCTGAAGTGAAGCATCGGAATCTATAACTAGTGTCACAGGAATGGTTCAAAACAATGACAGTAAGAAGAGTCAGTCTTCTTGTACTTAAGTCGGCATTGTGCCTTTTGTATTTAATTAAGATGCAATTTCTGTGTGTCATCGTCAATAAGAAGCTCAGAGGGATACAGTAAACGAGAAGTGAAGCATCGGAATCAATAAGTAGTGTCACATTAATGGTTCAAAACATAGACAGTAAGAAGAGTCAGTTTTCTTGTCCTTAAGTCGGCATTGTGCCTTTTGTTTTTAATGCCGATGCAATTTCTGTGTTTCATCGTCAATAAGAAGGTCAGAGGGATACAGTAAATCTGAAGTGAGGCATCGGAATCTATAACTAGTGTCACTGGAATGGTTCAAAACATAGACAGTAAGAAGAGTCAGTCTTCTTGTACTTAAGTCGGCATTGTGCTTTTTGTATTTAATTCCGATGCAATTTCTGTGTTTCATGGTCAATACGAAGGTCAGAGGGATACAGTAAACCTGAAGTGAAGCATCGGAATCTATAACTAGTGTCACAGGATTGGTTCAAAACATAGACAGTAAGGAGGGTCAGTCTTCTTGTACTTAAGTCGGCATAGTGCCTTTTGTATTTAATTCCGATGCAATTTCTGTGTTTCATCGTCAATAAGAAGGTCAGAGGTATACAGTAAACCAGAAGTGAAGCATCGGAATTTATAACTAGTGTCACAGGAATGTTTCAAATCATAGACACTGGGAAGAGTCAGTCTTCTTGTACTTAAGTCGGCATTGTGCATTTTGTATAAAATGCCGATGCAATATCTGTGTTTCATCGTCAATAAGTTCAGCTGGGTACAGTAAACCTGAAGTGAAGCTTCGGAATCTATAACTAGTGTCACAGGAATGGTTCAAAACATAGGCAATAAGAAGAGCCAGTCTTCTTGTACTTGAGTCGGCATTGTGCCTTTTGTATTTAATGCCGATGAAATATCTGTGTTTGATCGTCAATTAGAAGGACAGAGGGATACAGTAAACCTGAAGTGAAGCATCGGAATCAATAACTAGTGTCATAGGAATGGTTCAAAACATAGACAGTGAGAAGAGTCAGTCTTCTTGTACTTAAGTAAGCATTGTGCCTTTTGTATTCAATTCCGATGCAATTTCTGTGTTTCATCGTCAATAAGAAGGTCCAAGGGATACAGTGAACCTGAAGTTAAGCATCGGCATCTATAACTAGTGCCACAGGAATGGTTGAAATCATAGACAGTAAGAAGAGCCAGTCTTCTTGTACTTGAGTCGGCATTGCGCCTTTTGTATTTAATTCCGATCAATTTTCTGTGTTTGATCGTCAATAAGAAGGTCTGAGGGATACAGTAAAAATGAAGTGAAGCATCGGAATCTATAACTAGTGTCATAGGAATGGTTCAAATCATAGACAGTAAGAAGAGTCAGTTTTCTTGCACTTAAATCGGCATTGTGCCTTTTGTATTTAATTAAGATGCAATTTCTGTGTTTTATCGTCAATAAGAAGGTCAGAGGGATACAGTCAACCTGAAGTGAAGCATCGGAATCAATAACTAGTGTCACAGGAAAGGTTCAAAGCATAGACAGTAAGAAGAGTCAGTCTTCTTGTACTTGAGTCGGCATTGTGCCTGTTGTATTTCATTCCGATGCAATTTCTGTGTTTCATCGTCAATAAGAAGGTCTGAGGGATACAGTAAACCTGAAGTGAAGCATCGGAATCTATAACAAGTGACACCGGAATGGTTCAAAACGTAGACAATAGAAAGAGTCAGTCTTCTTGTACTTCACTCGGCATTGTGCCTTTTGTTTTTAATTCCGATGCAATTTTTGTGCTTCATCGTCAATAAGAAGGTCAGGGGGATACAGTAAACCTGAAGTGAAGCATCGGAATCTATAACTAGTGTCACAGGAATGGTTCAAAACATAGACAGTAAGAAGAGTCAGTTTTCTTGTACTTAAGTCTGCATTGTGCCGTTTGTATTAAATTCCGATGCAATTTCTATGATTCATCGTCAATAAGAAGGTCACAGGGATACAGTAAACCTGAAGTGAAGCATCGGAATCTATAACTAGTGTCACAGGAATGGTTCAAAACATAACCAGTAAGAAGAGTCAGTTTTCTTGTACTTAAGTCGCTCATTGTGCATTTTGTATTTAATTAAGATTCAATTTCTGTGTTTCATCGTCAACAATAAGGTCAGAGCGATACAGTACGCCTGAAGTGAAGCATCGGAATCTATAACTAGTGTCACAGGAATGGTTCAAAACAAAGACAGTAAGAAGAGTCAATCTTGTTGTACTTAAGTCGGCATTGTGCCTTTTGTATTTATTTAAGATGCAATTTCTGTGTTTCATCGTCAATAAGAAGGTGAAAGGGATACAGTAACCCTGAAGCGAAGCATCGGAATCTATAACTAGTGTCACAGGAATGGTTCAAAACATTAGCAGCAAGAAGAGCCAGTCTTCTTGTACTTGCGACGGCATTGTGCCTTTTGTATTTAATTCCGATGAAATATCTGTGTTTGATCGTCAATAAGAAGGTCAGAGGGACACAGTAAACCTGAAGTGAAGCATCGGAAACTATAACTAGTGTCAGAGGAATAGTTCAAACCATAGACAGTAAGAAGAGTCAGTGTTCATGTACTGAAGTCGGCATTGTGCCTTTGTATTTAATTAGGATGCAATTTCTGTGCTTCATCGTCAATAAGAAGGTCAGAGGTATACAGTAAACCAGAAGTGAAGCATCGGAATTTATAACTAGTGTCACAGGAATGGTTCAAAGCATAGACCGTGGGAAGAGTCAGACTTCTTGTACTTAAGTCAGCATTGTGCCTTTTGTATAAAATGCCGATGCAATATCTGTGTTTCATCGTCAATAAGGTCAGCTGGGTACGGTAAACCTGAAGTGAAGCTTCGGAATCTATAACTAGTGTCACAGGAATGGTTCAAAACATAGGCAATAAGAAGAGCCAGTCTTCTTGTACTTGAGTCGGCATTGGGCCTTTTGTGTTTAATTCCGATGAACTTTCTGTGTTTGATCGTCAATAAGAAGGACAGAGGGATACAGTAAACCTGAAGTGAAGCATCGGAATCAATAACTAGTGTCACAGGAATGGTTCAAATCATAGACAGTAAGAAGAGTCAGTCTTCTTGTACTTAAGTCGTCATTGTGCCTTTTGTATTTATTTCCGATGCAGTTTCTGTGTTCATCGTCAATAAGAAGGCCAGAGGGATACAGTAAAACTGGAGTGAAGCATCGGAATGTATAACTAGTGTCACAGGAATGGTTCAAAACATAGACAGTAAGAAGAGTCAGTCTTCTTGTACTTAAGTAAGCATTGTGCCGTTTGTATTCAATTCCGATGCAATTTCTGTGTTTCATCGTCAATAAGAAGGTCCAAGGGATACAGTGAACCTGAAGTTAAGCATCGGCATCTATAACTAGTGCCACAGGAATGGTTGAAATCATAGACAGTAAGAAGAGCCAGTCTTCTTGTACTTGAGTCGGCATTGTGCCTTTTGTATTTATTTCCGATCAATTTTCTGTGTTTGATCGTCAATAAGAAGGTCAGAGGGATACAGTAAAAATGAAGTGAAGCATCGGAATCTATAACTAGTGTCATAGGAATGGTTCAAAACATTGACAGTAAGAAGAGTCAGTTTTCTTGCACTTAAGTCGGCATTGTGCCTTTTGTATTTAATTAAGATGCAATTTCTGTGTTTTATCGTCAATAAGAAGGTCAGAGGGATACAGTCAACCTGAAGTGAAGCATCGGAATCAATAACTAGTGTCACAGGAAAGGTTCAAAGCATAGACAGTAAGATGAGTCAGTCTTCTTGTACTTAAGTCGGCATTGTGCCTTTTGTATATAAATCCGATGCGATTTCTGTGTTTCATCGTCAATAAGAAGGTCAGAGGAATATAGTAAACCTGAAGTGAGGCATCGGAATCTATAACTAGTGTCACAGGAATGGTTCAAAACATAGACAGTAAAAGGAGCCAGTCTTCATGTACTTGAGTCGGCATTGTACCTTTTGTATTTAATCCCGATGCAATTTCTGTGTTTCATCGTCAATAATAAGGTCAGAGGGATACAGTAAACCTGAAGTGAAGCATAGGAAACTATAACTAGTGTCGCAGGAATGGTTCAAATCATATAGAGTAAGAAGAGACAGTCTTCTTTTACTTGAGTCGGCATTGTGCCTGTTGTATTTCATTCCGATGCAATTTCTGTGTTTCATCGTCAATAAGACGGTCTGAGGGATACAGTAAACCTGAAGTGAAGCATTGGAATCTATAACTAGTGACAGCGGAATGGTTCTAAACGTAGACAATAGAAAGAGTCAGTCTTCTTGTACTTAAGTCTGCATTGTGCCTTTTGTATTAAATTCCGATGCAATTTCTATGATTCATCGTCAATAAGAAGGTCACAGGGATACAGTAAACCTGAAGTGAAGCATCGGAATCTATAACTAGTGTCACAGGAATGGTTCAAAACATAACCAGTAAGAAGAGTCAGTTTTTTTGTACTTAAGTCGCTCATTGTGCATTTTGTATTTAATTAAGATTCAATTTCTGTGTTTCATCGTCAATAATAAGGTCAGAGCGATACAGTACGCCTGAAGTGAAGCATCGGAATCTATAACTAGTGTCACAGGATTGGTTCAAAACATAGACAGTAAGAGGGGTCAGTCTTCTTGTACTTAAGTCGGCATAGTGCCTTTTGTATTTATTTCCGATGCAATATCTGTGTTTCTTCGTCAATAAGAAGGTCAGAGGGATAGAGTAAAACTGAAGTGAAGCATCGGAATCTATAACTACTGTCACAGAAATGGTTCAAAACATTAACAGCAAGAAGAGCCAGTCTTCTTGTACTTGAGTCGGCATTGTGCCTTTTGTATTTAATTCCGATGAAATTTCTGTGTTTGATCGTCAATAAGAAGGTCAGAGGGATACAGTAAACCTGAAGTGAAGCATCGGAAACTATAACTAGTGTCAGAGGAATAGTTCAAACCATAGACAGTAAGATGAGTACTGAAGTCGGCATTGTGCCTTTTGTATTTAATTAAGATGCAATTTCTGTGTTTCATCGTCAATAAGAAGGTCAGAGGTATACAGTAAACCAGAAGTGAAGCATCGGAATTTATAACTAGTGTCACAGGAATGGTTCAAAGCATAGACAGTGGGAAGAGTCAGTCATATTGTACTTAAGTCGGCATTGTGCCTTTTGTATAAAATGCCGATGCAATATCTGTGTTTCATCGTCAATAAGGTCAGCTGGGTACAGTAAACCTGAAGTGAAGCTTCGGAATCTATAACTAGTGTCACAGGAATGGTTCAAAACATAGACAGTAAGAAGGGTCAGTCTTCTTGTACTTAAGTCGGCATAGTGCCTTTTGTATTTAATTCCGATGCAATATCTGTGTTTCTTCGTCAATAAGAAGGCCAGAGGGATACAGTAAAACAGGAGTGAAGCAACGGATTGTATAACTAGTGCCACAGGAATGGTTCAAAACATAGACAGTAAGAAGAGTCAGTCTTCTTGTACTTAAGTAAGCATTCTGCCTTTTGTATTCAATTCCGATGCAATTTCTGTGTTTCATCGTCAATAAGAAGGTCCAAGGGATACAGTGAACCTGAAGTTAAGCATCGGCATCTATAACTAGTGCCACAGGAATGGTTGAAATCATAGACAGTAAGAGGAGCCAGTCTTCTTCTACTTGAGTCGCCATTGTGCCTTTTGTATTTAATTCCGATCAATTTTCTGTGTTTGATCGTCAATAAGAAGGTCAGAGGGATACAGTAAAAATGAAGTGAAGCATCGGAATCTATAACTAGTGTCATAGGATTGGTTCAAAACATAGACAGTAAGAAGAGTCAGTTTTCTTGCACTTAAGTCGGCATTGTGCCTTTTGTATTTAATTAAGATGCAATTTCTGTGTTTTATCGTCAATAAGAAGGTCAGAGGGATACAGTCAACTTGAAGTGAAGCATCGGAATCAATAACTAGTGTCACAGGAAAGGTTCAAAGCATAGACAGTAAAAAGAGTCAGTCTGCTTGTACTTAAGTCGGCATTGTGCCTTTTGTATATATTTCCGATGCAATTTCTGTGTATCATCGTCAATAAGAAAGTCAGGGGGATACAGTAAAACCTGAAGTGTAGCACCGGAATCTATAGCTAGTGCCACAGGAATGGTTCAAAACATCGACAGTAAGAAGAGTCAGTTTTCATGTACTTAAGTCGGCATTGTGTCTTTTGTATTTAATTCCGATGCAATTTCTGTGATTCATCGTCAATAAGAAGGTCACAGGGATACAGTAAATCTGAAGTGAAGCATCGGAATCTATAACTAGTGTCACAGCAATGGTTCAAAACATAAGCAGTAAGAAGAGTCAGTTTCTTTGTACTTAATTCGCGCATTTCGCGTTTTGTATTTAATTCCGAAGAAATTTCTGTGTTTGATCGTCAATAAGAAGGTCAGAGGGATACAGTAAACCTGAAGTGAAGCTTCGGAATCAATAACTAGTGTCACAGGAATGGTTCAAACCATTGACAGTAAGAAGAGTCAGTGTTCTTGTACTGAAGTCGGCATTGTGCCTTTTGTATTTCATTAAGATGCAATTTCTGTGTTTCATCGTCAATAAGAAGGTCAGAGGAATACAGTAAACCGGAAGTTAAGCATCGGAATCTATAACTAGTGTCACAGGAGTGGTTGAAAACATAGACAGTAGGAAGAGTCAGTCTTCTTGTACTTAAGTCGGCATTGTGCCTTTTGTATAAAATGCCGATGCAATTTCTGTGTTTCATCGTCAATAAGAAGGTCAGCTGGGTACAGTAAACCTGAAGTGAAGCTTCGGAATCTATAAATAGTGTTCCAGGAATGGTTCAAAACATAGGCAATAAGAAGAGCGAGTCTTCTTGTACTTGAGTCGGCATTGTGCCTTTTGTATTTAATTCCGATGATATTTCTGTGTTTGATCGTCAATAAGAAGGACAGAGGGATACAGTAAAACTGAAGTGAAGCATCGGAATCTATAGCTAGTGTCACAGGAATGGTTCAAAACATAGACAGTAAGAAGAGTCAGTTTTCTTGTACTTAAGTCGGCATTGTGCCGTTTGTATTTAATTCCGATGCAATTTCTGTGTTTCATCGTCAACAAGAAGGACTGAGTGATACAGTAAACCTGAAGTGAAGCATCGGAATCTATAACTAGTGTCACCGGAATGGTTGAAATCGTAGACAATAGAAAGTGTCAGTCTTCTTGTACTTCACTCGGCATTGTGCCTTTTGTATTTAATTCCGATGCAATTTCTGCGTTTCATCGTCAATAAGAAGGTCAGGGGGATACAGTAAACCTGAAGTGAAGCATCGGAATCTATAGCTAGTGTCACAGGAATGGTTCAAAACATAGACAGTAAGAAGAGTCAGTTTTCTTGTACTTAAGTCGGCATTGTGCCTTTTGTATTTAATTCCGATGCAATTTCTGTGATTCATCGTCAATTGGAAGGTCACAGGGATACAGTAAACCTGAAGTGAAGCATCGGAATCTCTAACTAGTGTCACAGGAATGGTTCGTAACATAAACAGTAAGTAGAGTCAGTTTTTTTGTACTGAAGTCGCGCATTGCGCCTTTTGTATTTAATTAAGATGCAATTTCTGTGTTTCATCGTCAATAATAAGGTCAGAGGGATACAGTAAACCTGAAGTGAAGCATCGGAATCTATAACTAGTGTCACAGGAATGGTTTAAAACAAAGACAGTAAGAAGAGTCAGATTTCTTGTACTTAAGTCGGCATTGTGCCTTTTGTATATAATTCCGATGCAATTTCTGTGTTTCATCGTCAATAAGATGGTCAGAGGGATACAGTAAAACTGAAGTGAAGCATAGGAATCTATAACTAGTGTCACAGGAATGGTTCAAAACATAGAGAGTAAGAAGAGACGGTCTTCATTTACTTGAGTCGGCATTGTGCCTGTTCTATTTTATTCCGATGCAATTTCTGTGTTTCATCGTCAATAAGAAGGTCTGAGGGATACAGTAAACCTGAAGTGAAGCATCGGAATCTATAACTAGTGTCACCGGAATGGTTCAAAACGTAGACAATGGAAAGAGTCAGTCTTCTTGTACTTCACTCGGCATTGTGCCTTTTGTATTTAATTCCGATGCAATTTCTGTGTTTCATCGTGAATAAGAAGGTCTGAGGGATACAGTAAACCTGAAGTGAAGCATCGGAATCTATAACTAGTGTCACAGGAATGGTTCAAAACAAAGACAGTAAGAAGAGTCAGATTTCTTGTACTTAAGTCGGCATTATGCCTTTTGTATATAATTAAGATGCAATTTCTGTGTTTCATCGTCAATAAGAAGGTGAAAGGGATACAGTAACCCTGAAGTGAAGCATAGGAATCTATAACTAGTGTCACAGGAATGGTTCAAAACATAGAGAGTAAGAAGAGACAGTCTTCATTTACTTGAGTCGGCATTGTGCCTGTTGTATTTGATTCCGATGCAATTTCTGTGTTTTATCGTCAATAAGAAGGTCTGAGGGATACAGTAAACCTGAAGTGAAGCATCAGAATCAATAACTAGTGTCACAGGAAAGGTTTAAAGCATAGACAGTAAAAAGAGTCAGTCTTCTTGTACTTAAGTCGGCATTGTGCCTTTTGTATATATTTCCGATGCGATTTCTGTGTTTCATCGTCAATAAGATGGTCAGAGGGATACAGTAAGCCTGAAGTGAGTCATCGGAATCTATAACTAGTGTCACAGGAATGGTTCAAAACATAGACAGTAAAAAGAGCCAGTTTTCATGTACTTGAGTCGGCATTGTGCCTTTTGTATTTAATCCCGATGCAATTTCTGTGTTTCATCGTCAATAAGAAGGTCTGAGGGATACAGTAAACCTGAAGTGAAGCATCGGAATCTATAACTAGTGTCACCGGAATGGTTCAAAACGTAGACAATAGAAAGAGTCAGTCTTCTTGTACTTCACTCGGCATTGTGCCTTTTGTATTTAATTCCGATGCAATTTCTGTGTATCATCGTCAATAAGAAAGTCAGGGGGATACAGTAAGCCTGAAGTGAAGCACCGGAATCTATAGCTAGTGCCACAGGAATGGTTCAAAACATAGACAGTAAGAAGAGTCAGTTTTCTTGTACTTAAGTCGGCAGTGTGCCTTTTGTATTTAATTCCGATGCAATTTCTGTGATTCATCGTCAATAAGAAGGTCACAGGGATACAGTAAATCTGAAGTGAAGCATCGGAATCTATAACTAGTGTCACAGGAATGGTTCAAAACATAAGCAGTAAGAAGAGTCAGTTTTTTTGTACTTAATTCGCGCATTTCGCGTTTTGTATTTAATTCCGAAGACATTTCTGTGTTTGATCGTCAATAAGAAGGTCAGAGGGATACAGTAAACCTGAAGTGAAGCATCGGAATCTATAACTAGTGTCACAGGAATGGTTCAAACCATTGACAGTAAGAAGAGTCAGTGTTCTTGTACTGAAGTCGGCATTGTAACTTTTGTATTTAATTAAGATGCAATTTCTGTGTTTCATCGTCAATAAGAAGGTCAGAGGAATACAGTAAACCGGAAGTTAAGCATCGGAATCTATAACTAGTGTCACAGGAATGGTTCAAAACATAGACAGTAGGAAGAGTCAGTCTTCTTGTACTTAAGTCGGCATTGTGCCTTTTGTATAAAATGCCGATGCAATTTCTGTGTTTCATCGTCAATAAGACGGTCAGCTGGGTACAGTAAACCTGAAGTGAAGCTTCGGAATCTGTAAATAGTGTTCCAGGAATGGTTCAAAACATAGGCAATAAGAAGAGCGAGTCTTCTTGTACTTGAGTCGGCATTGTGCCTTTTGTATTTAATTTCCGATGATATTTCTTTGTTTGATCGTCAATAAGAAGGACACAGGGATACAGTAAAACTGAAGTGAAGCATCGGAATCTATAGCTAGTGTCACAGGAATGGTTCAAAACATAGACAGTAAGAAGAGTCAGTTTTCTTGTACTTAAGTCGGCATTGTGCCGTTTGTATTTAATTCCGATGCAATTTCTGTGTTTCATCGTCAACAAGAAGGTCTGAGTGATACAGTAAACCTGAAGTGAAGCATCGGAATCTATAACTAGTGTCACCGGAATGGTTGAAATCGTAGACAATAGAAAGTGTCAGTCTTCTCGTACTTCACTCGGCATTGTGCCTTTTGTATTTAATTCCGATGCAATTTCTGCGTTTCATCGTCAATATAAAGGTCAGGGGGATAAAGTAAACCTGAAGTGAAGCATCGGAATCTATAGCTAGTGTCACAGGAATGGTTCAAAACATAGACAGTAAGAAGAGTCAGTTTTCTTGTACTTAAGTCGGCATTGTGCCTTTTGTATTTAATTCCGATGCAATTTCTGTGATTCATCGTCAATTGGGAGGTCACAGGGATACAGTAAACCTGAAGTGAAGCATCGGAATCTCTAACTAGTGTCACAGGAATGGTTCAAAACATAAACAGTAAGTAGAGTCAGTTTTTTTGTACTGAAATCGAGCATTGCGCCTTTTGTATTTAATTAAGATGCAATTTCTGAGTTTCATCGTCAATAATAAGGTCAGAGGGATACAGTAAACCTGAAGTGAAGCATCGGAATCTATAACTAGTGTCACAGGAATGGTTTAAAACAAAGACAGTAAGAAGAGTCAGTTTTCTTGTACTTAAGTCGGCATTGTGCCTTTTGTATTTAATTCCGATGCAATTTCTGTGATTCATCGTCAATTGGGAGGTCACAGGGATACAGTAAACCTGAAGTGAAGCATCGGAATCTCTAACTAGTGTCACAGGAATGGTTCAAAACATAACCAGTAAGTAGAGTCAGTTTTTTTGTACTGAAATCGAGCATTGCGCCTTTTGTATTTAATTAAGATGCAATTTCTGTGTTTCATCGTCAATAAGAAGGTCTGAGGGATACAGTAAACCTGAAGTGAAGCATCGGAATCTATAACTAGTGTCACCGGAATGGTTCAAAACGTAGACGATGGAAAGAGTCAGTCTTCTTGTACTTCACTCGGCATTGTGCATTTTGTATTTAATTCCGATGCAATTTCTGTGTTTCATCGTCAATAAGAAGGTCTGAGGGATACAGTAAACCTGAAGTGAGGCATCGGAATCTGTAACTAGTGTCACAGGAATGGTTCAAGACAAAGACAGTAAGAAGAGTCAGATTTCATGTACTTAAGTCGGCATTATGCCTTTTGTATATAATTAAGATGCAATATCTGTGTTTCATCGTCAATAAGAAGGTGAAAGGGATACAGTAACCCTGAAGTGAAGGATAGGAATCTATAACTAGTGTCACAGGAATGGTTCAAAACATAGAGAGTAAGAAGAGACAGTCTTCATTTACTTGAGTCGGCATTGTGCCTGTTGTATTTGATTCCGATGCAATTTCTGTGTTTCATCGTCAATAAGAAGGTCTCAGGGATACAGTAAACCTGAAGTGAAGCATCGGAATCTATAACTAGTGTCACAGGAATGGTTCAAAACAAAGACAGTAAGAAGAGTCAGATTCCTTGTACGTAAGTCGGCATTGTGCCTTTTGTATATAATTAAGATGCAATTTCTGTGTTTCATCGTCAATAAGAAGGTGAAAGGGATACAGTAACCCTGAAGTGAAGCATCGGAATCTGTAACTAGTGTCACAGGAATGGTTCAAAACATAGACAGTAAGAAGAGACAGTCTTCTTGTACTTAAGTCGGCATTGTGCCTTTTGTATATAATTCCGATGCAATTTCAGCGTTTCATCGTCAATAAGAAGCTCAGAGGGATACAGTAATCCTGAAGTGAAGCATCGGAATCAATAAGTAGTGTCACATTAATGGTTAAAAACATAGACAGTGAGAAGAGTCAGTTTTCTTGTACTTAAGTCGGCATTGTGCCTTTTGTATATAATGCCGATGCAATTTCTGTGTTTCATCGTCAATAAGATGGTCAGCTGGGTACAGTAAACCTGAAGTGAAGCTTCGGAATCTATAAATAGTGTCCCAGGAATGGTTCAAAACATAGGCAATAAGAACAGCGAGTCTCCTTGTACTTGAGTCGGCATTGTGCCTTTTGTATTTAATTCCGATGAAATTTCTGTGTTTGATCGTCAATAAGAAGGACAGAGGGATACAGTAAACCTGAAGTGAAGCATCGGAATCTATAACTAGTGTCACAGGAATGGTTCAAATCATAGACAGTAAGAAGAGTCAGTGTTCTTGTACTTGTGTCGGCATTGTGCCTTTTGTATTTAATTCCGATGCAGTTTCTGTGTTTCATCGGCAATAAGAAGGTCAGAGGGATACAGTAATACTGGAGTGAGGCATCGGAATCTATAACTAGTGTCACAGGAATGGTTCAAAACATAGACAGTAAGAAGAGTCAGTTTTCTTGTACTTAAGTCGGCATTGTGCCTTTTGTATTTAATTCTGATGCAATTTCTGTGATTCATCGTCAATAAGAAGGTCACAGGAATACAGTAAACCTGATGTGAAGCATCGGAATCTATAACTAGTGTCACAGGAATGGTTCAAAACATTAACAGTAAGAAGCGTCAGTTTTTTTGTACTTAAGTCGCGCATTGCGCCTTTTGTATTTAATTAAGAAGCGATTTCTGTGTTTCATCGTCAATAGTAAGGTCAGAGGGACACAGTAAACCTGAAGTGAAGCATCGGAATCTATAACTAGTGTCACAGGAATGGTTCAAAACAAAGACAGTAAGAAGAGTCAGTCTTCTTGTACTTAAGTCGGCATTGTGAATTTTGTATTTAATTAAGATGCAATTTCTGTGTTTCATCGTCAATAAGAAGGCTAAAGGGATACAGTAAACTTGGAGTGAAGCATCGGAATCTATAACTAGTTCACAGGAATGGTTCAAAACATAGACAGTAATAAGAGTCAGTCTTCTTGTACTTAAGTCGGCATTGTGCCTTTTGTATAAAGTGCCGATGCAATTTCTGTGTTTCATCGTCAGTAAGAAGGTCAGCTGGGTACAGTAAACCTGAAGTGAAGCTTCGGAATCTATAGCTAGTGCCACAGGAATGGTTCAAAACATAGACAGTAAGAAGAGTCAGTATTCTTGTACTTAAGTCGGCACTGTGCCTTTTGTATTTAGTTCCGATGCAATTTCTGTGATTCATCGTCAATGAGAAGGTCATAGGGATACAGTAAACCTGACGTGAAGCATCGGAATCTATAACTAGTGTCACAGGAATGGTTCAAAACATAAGCAGTAAGAAGAGTCAGTTTTTTTGTACTTAAGTCGCGCATTGCGCCCTTTGTATTTAATTCCGATGAAATTTCTGTGTTTGATCGTCAATAAGAAGGTCAGAGGGATACAGTAAACCTGAAGTGAAGCATCGGAATCTATAACTAGTGTCACAGGAATGGTTCAAACCATTGACAGTAAGAAGAGTCAGTGTTTTTGTACTGAAGTCGGCATTGTGCCTTTTGTATTTAATTAAGATGCAATTTCTGTGTTTCATCGTCAATAAGAAGGTCAGAGGGATACAGTAAACCAGAAGTTAAGAATCGGAATCTATAACTAGTGTCACAGGAATGGTTCAAAACATAGACAGTAGGAAGAGTCAGTCTTCTTTTACTCAAGTCGGCATTGTGCCTTTTGTATATAATGCCGATGCAATTTCTGTGTTTCATCGTCAATAAGTAGGTCAGCTGGGTACAGTAAACCTGAAGTGAAGCTTCGGAATCTATAAATAGTGTCCCAGGAATGGTTCAAAACATAGGCAATAAGAAGAGCGAGTCTCCTTGTACTTGAATCGGCATTGTGCCTTTTGTATTTAATTCCGATGAAATTTCTGTGTTTGATCGTGAATAAGAAGGACAGAGGGATACAGTAAACCTGAAGTGAAGCATCGGAATCTATAGCTAGTGTCACGGGAATGGTTCAAAACATAGACAGTAAGAAGAGTCAGTTATCTTGTACTTAAGTCGGCATTGTGCCTTTTGTGTTTAATTCCGATGCAATTTCTGTGTTTGATCGTCAATAAGGAGGACAGAGGGATACAGTAAACCTGAAGTGAAGCATCGGAATCAATAACTAGTGACACAGGAATGGTTCAAATCATAGACAGTAAGATGAGTCAGTCTTCTTGTACTTGTGTCGGTATTGTGCCCTTTGTATTTATTTCAGATGCAGTTTCTTTGTTTCATCGTCAATAAGAAGGTCAGAGGGATACAGTAATACTGGAGTGAGGCATCGGAATCTATAACTAGTGTCACAGGAATGGGTCAAAACATAGACAGTTAGAAGAGTCAGTTATCTTGTACTTAAGTCGGCGTTGTGCCTGTTGTGTTTAATTCCGGTGCAATTTCTGTGTTTCATCGTCAATAAGAAGGTCAGGGGGATACAGTAAACCTGAAGTGAAGCATCGGAATCTATAGCTAGTGTCACGGGAATGGTTCAAAACATAGACAGTATAAAGAGTCAGTTTTCTTGTACTTAAGTCGCTACTGTGCCTTTTGTATTTAATTCCGATGCAATTTCTGTGATTCATAGTCAATGAGAAGGTCACAGGGATACAGTAAACCTGAAGTGAAGCATCGGAATCTATAACTAGTGTCACAGGAATGGTTCAAATCATAAGCAGTAAGAAGAGTCAGTGTTCTTTTACGTGTGTCGGCATTGTGCCTTTTGTATTTAATTCCGAAGCAGTTTCTGTGTTTCATCGTCAATAAGAAGGTCAGAGGGATACAGTGATACTGGAGTGAGGCATCGGAATCTATAACTAGTGTCACAGGAATGGTTCAAAACATAGACAGTAAGAAGAGTCAGTTTTCTTGTACTTAAGTCGGCATTGTGCCTTTTGTGTTTAATTCCGATGCAATTTCTGTGTTTCATCGTCAATAAGAAAGTCAGAGGGATACAGTAAACCTGAAGTGAAGCATCGGAATCTATAGCTAGTGTCACGGGAATGGTTCAAAACATAGACAGTAAGAAGAGTCAGTTTTCTTGTACTTAAGTCGGCATTGTGCCTTTTGTATTTAATGCCGATGCAATTTCTGTGATTCATCGTCAATAAGAAGGTCACAGGAATACAGTAAACCTGAAGTGAAGCATCGGAATCTATAACTAGTGTTACAGGAATGGTTCAAAACTTAAACAGTAAGAAGAGTCAGTTTTTTTGTACTTAAGTCGCGCATTGCGCCTTTTGTATTTAATTAAGAAGCGATTTCTGTGATTCATCGTCAATAGTAAAGTCAGAGGGACACAGTAAATCTGAAGTTAAGCATCGGAATCTATAACTAGTGTCACAGGAATGGTTCAAAATAAAGACAGTAAGAAGAGTCAGTTTTCTTGTACTTAAGTCGGCATTGTGAGTTTTGTATTTAATTAAGATGCAATTTCTGTGTTTCATCGTCAATAAGAAGGCTAAAGGGATACAGTAAACCTGGAGTGAAGCATCGGAATCTATAACTAGTGTCACAGGAATGGTTCAAAACATAGACAGTAATAAGAGTCAGTCTTCTTGTACTTACGTCGGCATTGTGCCTTTCGTATAAAATGCCGATGCAATTTCTGTGTTTCATCGTCAGTAAGAAGGTCAGCTGGGTACAGTAAACCAGAAGTGAAGCTTCGGAATCTATAGCTAGTGCCACAGGAATGGTTCAAAACATAGACAGTAAGAAGAGTCAGTTATCTTGTACTTAAGTCGGCATTGTGCCTTTTGTGTTTAATTCCGATGCAATTTCTGTGTTTCATCGTCAATAAGAAGGTTAGGGGTATACAGTAAACCTGAAGTGAAGCATCGGAATCTATAACTAGTGTCACAGGAATGGTTCAAAACATAAGCAGTAAGAAGGGTCAGTTTTTTTGTACTTAAATCGCGCATTGCGCCTTTTGTATTTAATTAAGAAGCAATTTCTGTGTTTCATCGTCAATAGTATAGTCAGAGGGACACAGTAAACCTGAAGTGAAGCATCGGAATCTATAGCTACTGCTACAGGAATGGTTCAAAACATAGACAGTAAGAAGAGTCAGTTTTCTTGTACTTAAGTCTTCAGTGTGCCTTTTGTATTTAATTCCGATGCAATTTCTGTGATTCATCGTCAATAAGAAGGTCACAGGGATACAGTAAACCTGAAGTGAAGCATCGGAATCTATAACTAGTGTCACAGGAATGGTTCAAAACATAGACAGTAAGAAGAGTCAGTTATCTTGTACTTAAGTCGGCATTGTGCCTTTTGTGTTTAATTCCGATGCAATTTCTGTGTTTGATCGCCAATAAGAAGGACAGAGGGATACAGTAAACCTGAAGTGAAGCATCGGAATCTATAACTAGTGACACAGGAATGGTTCAAAACATAGACAGTAAGATGAGTCAGTCTTCTTGTACTTGTGTCGGCATTGTGCCCTTTGTATTTATTTCCGATGCAGTTTCTGTGTTTCATGGTCAATAAGAATGTCAGACGGATACAGTAATACTGGAGTGAGGCATCGGAATCTATAACAAGTGTCACAGGAATGGTTCAAAACATAGACAGTAAGAAGAGTCGGTTATCTTGTACTTAAGTCGGCATTGTGCCTTTTGTGTTTAATTCCGATGCAATTTCTGTGTTTCATCGTCAATAAGAAGGTCAGGGGGATACAGTAAACCTGAAGTGAAGCATCGGAATCTATAGCTAGTGTCACGGGAATGGTTCAAAACATAGACATTAAGAAGAGTCAGTTTTCTTGAACTTAAGTCGCTACTGTGCCTTTTGTATTTAATTCCGATGCTATTTCTGTGATTCATCGTCAATGAGAAGGTCACAGGGATACAGTAAACCTGAAGTGAAGCATCGGAATCTATAACTAGTATCACAGGAATGGTTCAAAACATAAGCAGTAAGAAGAGTCAGTGTTCTTGTACTTGTGTGGGCATTGTGCGTTTTGTATTTAATTCCGATGCAGTTTCTGTGTTTCATCGTCAATAAGAAGGTCAGAGGGATACAGTAATACTGGAGTGAGGCATCGGAATCTATAATTAGAGTCACAGGAATGGTTCAAAACATAGACAGTAAGAAGAGTCAGTTTTCTTGTACTTAAGTCGGCATTGTGCCTTTTGTGTTTAATTCCGATGCAATTTCTGTGTTTCATCGTCAATAAGAAGGTCAGTGGGATACAGTAAACCTGAAGTGAAGCATCGGAATCTATAGCTAGTGTCACGGGAATGGTTCAAAACATAGACAGTAAGAAGAGTCTGTTTTCTTGTACTTAAGTCGGCATTGTGCCTTTTGTATTTAATTCCGACGCAATTTCTGTGATTCATCGTCAATAAGAAGGTCACAGGAATACAGTAAACCTGAAGTGAAGCATTGGAATCTATAACTAGTGTCACAGGAATGGTTCAAAACATAAACAGTAAGAAGAGTCAGTTTTTTTGTACTTAAGCCGCGCATTGCGCCTTTTGTATTTAATTAAGAAGCGATTTCTGTGTTTCATCGTCAATAGTAAGGTCAGAGGGACACAGTAAACCTGAAGTGAAGCATCGGAATCTATAACTGGTGTCACAGGAATGGTTCAAAACAAAGACAGAAAGAAGAGTCAGTCTTCTTCTACTTAAGTCGGCATTGTGCCTTCTATATTTAATTAAGCTGCAATTTCTGTGTTTCATCGTCAATAAGAAGGCTAAAGGGATACAGTAAACCTGGAGTGAAGCATCGGAATCTATAACTAGTGTCACAGGAATGGTTCGAAACATAGACAGTAATAAGAGTCAGTCTTCTTGTACTTAAGTCGGCATTGTGCCTTTTGTATAAAATGCCGATGCAATTTCTGTGTTTCATCGTCAGTAAGAAGGTCAGCTGGGTACAGTAAACCTGAAGTGAAGCTTCGGAATCTATAGCTAGTGCCACAGGAATGGTTCAAAACATAGACAGTAAGAAGAGTCAGTTTTCTAGTACTTAAGTCGGTACTGTGCCTTTTGTATTTAATTCCGACGCAATTTCTGTGATTCATCGTCAATGAGAAGGTCACAGGGATACAGTAAACCTGAAGTGAAGCATCGGAATCTATAACTAGTGTCACAGGAATGGTTCAAAACATAAGCAGTAAGAAGAGTCAGTTTTTTTGTACTTAAGTCGCGCATTGCGACTTTTGTATTTAATTCCGATGACATTTCTGTGTTTGATCGTCAATAAGAAGGTCAGAGGGATACAGTAAACCTAAAGTGAAGCATCGGAATCTATAACTAGTGTCACAGGAATGGTTCAAACCATTGACAGTAAGAAGAGTCAGTGTTCTTGTACTGAAGTCGGCATTGTGCCTTTTGTATTTAATTAAGATGCAATTTCTGTGTTTCATCGTCAATAAGAAGGTCAGAGGGATACAGTAAACCAGAAGTTAAGCATCGGAATCTATAACTAGTGTCACAGGAATGGTTAAAAACATAGACAGTAGGAAGAGTCAGTCTTCTTCTACTCAAGTCGGCATTGTGCCTTTTGTATTTAATTCCGATGCAATTTCTGTGTTTGATCGTCAATAAGAAGGTCAGAGGGATACAGTAAACCAGAAGTTAAGCATCGGAATCTATAACTAGTGTCACAGGAATGGTTCAAAACATAGACAGTAGGAAGAGTCAGTCTTCTTCTACTCAAGTCGGCTTTGTGCCTTTTGTATTTAATTAAGATGCAATTTCTGTGTCTCATCGTCAATAAGAAGGTTAAAGGGATACAGTAAACCTGGAGTGAAGCATCGGAATCTATAACTAGTTTTACAGGAATGGTTCAAAACATAGACAGTAATAAGAGTCAGTCTTCTTGTACTTAAGTCGGCATTATGCCTTTTGTATAAAATGGCGATGCAATTTCTGTGTTTCATCGTCAGTAAGAAGGTTAGCTGGGCACAGTAAACCTGAAGTGCAGCTTCGGAATCTATAACTAGTGTCGCCGGAATGGTTCTAAACATAGGTAGCAGGAAGAGCCTGTCTTCTTGTACTTGAGTCGGCATTGTGCCTTTTGTATTAAATTCCGATGAAATTTCTGTGTTTGATCGTCAGTAAGATGGTCAGAGGGATACAGTAAACCTGAAGTGAAGCATCGGAATCTATAACTAGTGTCACAGGAATGGTTCAAACCATTGACAGTTAGAAGAGTCAGTGTTCTTGTACTGAAGTCGGCATTGTGCCTTTTGTATTTAATTAAGATGCAATTTCTGTGTCTCATCGTCAATAAGACGGTCTAAGGAAACAGTAAACCAGAAGTGGAGCATAGGAATCTAGAACTAGTGTCGCAGGAATGGTTCAAAACAAAGACTGTAAGAAGAGTCAGTCTTCTTGTACTTAAGTCGGCATTGTACCTTTTGTATTTAATTAAGATGCAATTTCTGTGTTTCATCGTCAAAAAGAAGGTTAAAGGGATACAGTAAACCTGGAGTGAAGCATCGGAATCTATAACTAGTGTCCAGGAATGGTTCAACACGTAGACAGTAATAAGAGTCAGTCTTCTTGTACTTAAGTCGGCATTGTGCCTTTTGTATAAAATGCCGATGCAATTTCTGTGTTTCATCGTCAGTAAGAAGGTCAGCTGGGTACAGTAAACCTGAAGTGAAGTATCGGAATCTATAGCTACTGCCACAGGAATGGTTCAAATCATAGACAGTAAGAAGAGTCAGTTTTCTTGTACTTAAGTCGGCACTGTGCCTTTTGTATTTAATTCCGATGCAATTTCTGTGATTCATCGTCAATAAGAAGGTCACAGGGATACAGTAAACCTGAAGTGAAGCACCGGAATCTATAACTAGTGTCACAGGAATGGTTCAAAACATAGACAGTAAGAAGAGTCAGTTATCTTGTACTTAAGTCGGCATTGTGCATTTTGTGTTTAATTCCGATGCAATTTCTGTGTTTGATCGTCAATAAGAAGGACAGAGGGATACAGTAAACCTGAAGTGAAGCATCGGAATCTATAACTAGTGACACAGGAATGGTTCAAAACATAGACAGTAAGATGAGTCAGTCTTCTTGTACTTGTGTCGGCATTGTGCCTTTTGTATTTATTTCCGATGCAGTTTCGGTGTTTCATGGTCAATAAGAATGTCAGAGGGATACAGTAACACTGGAGTGAGGCATCGGAATCTATAACTAGTGTCACAGGAATGGTTCAAAACATAGACAGTAAGAAGAGTCTGTTATCTTGTACTTAAGTCGGCATTGTGCCTTTTGTGTTTAATTCCGATGCAATTTCTGTGTTTCATCGTCAATAAGAAGGTCAGGGGGATACAGTAAACCTGAAGTGAAGCATCGGAATCTATAGCTAGTGTCACGGGAATGGTTCAAAACTTAGACAGTAAGAAGAGTCAGTTTTCTTGTACTTAAGTCGCTACTGTGCCTTTTGTATTTAATTCCGATGCTATTTCTGTGATTCATCGTCAATGAGAAGGTCACAGGGATACAGTAAACCTGAAGTGAAGCATCGGAATCTATAACTAGTGTCACAGGAATGGTTCAAAACATAAGCAGTAAGAAGAGTCAGTTTTTTTGTACTTAAGTCGCGCATTGCGCCTTTTGTATTTAATTCCGATGAAATTTCTTTGTTTGATCGTCAATAAGAAGGTCAGAGGGATACAGTAAACCTGAAGTGAAGCATCGGAATCTATAACTAGTGTCACAGGAATGGTTCGTACCATTGACAGTAAGAAGAGTCAGTGTTCTTGTACTGAAGTCGGCATTGTGCCTTTTGTATTTAATTAAGAAGCAATTTCTGTGTTTCATCGTCAATAAGAAGGTCAGAGGGATACAGTAAACCAGAAGTTAAGCATCGGAATCTATAACTAGTGTCACAGGAATTGTTCAAAACATAGACAGTAGGAAGAGTAAGTCTTCTTGTACTCAAGTCGGCATTGTACCTTTTGTATTTAATTCCGATGCAATTTCTGTGTTTGATCGTCAATAAGAAGGTCAGAGGGATACAGTAAACCTGAAGTGAAGCATCGGAATCCATAACTAGTGTCACAGGAATGGTTCAAACCATTGACAGTTAGAAGAGTCAGTGTTCTTGTACTGAAGTCGGCTTTGTGTTTTTTGTATTTAATTAAGATGCATTTTCTGTGTCTCATCGTCAATAAGAAGGTTAAAGGGATACAGTAAACCTGGAGTGAAGCATCGGAATCTATAACTAGTTTTACAGGAATGGTTCAAAACATAGACAGTAATAAGAGTCAGTCTTCTTGTACTTAAGTCGGCATTATGCCTTTTGTATAAAATGGCGATGCAATTTCTGTGTTTCTTCGTCAGTAAGAATGTTAGCTGGGTACAGTAAACCTGAAGTGAAGCTTCGGAATCTATAACTAGTGTCGCAGGAATGGTTCTAAACATAGGTAGTAGGAAGAGCCTGTCTTCTTGTACTTGAGTCGGCATTGTGCCTTTTGTATTAAATTCCGATGAAATTTCTGTGTTTGATCGTCAGTAAGATGGTCAGAGGGATACAGTAAACCTGAAGTGAAGCATCGGAATCTATAACTAGTGTCACAGGAATGGTTCAAACCATTGACAGTTAGAAGAGTCAGTGTTCTTGTACTGAAGTCGGCATTGTGCCTTTTGTATTTAATTAAGATGCAATTTCTGTGTCTCATCGTCAATAAGACGGTCTGAGGGATACAGTAAACCAGAAGTGAATCATCGGAATCTAGAACTAGTGTCACAGGAATGGTTCAAAACAAAGACAGTAAGAAGAGTCAGTCTTCTTGTACTTAAGTCGGCATTGTACCTTTTGTATTTAATTAAGATGCAATTTCTGTGTTTCATCGTCAATAAGAAGGGTAAAGGGATACAGTAAACCTGGAGTGAAGCATCGGAATCCATAACTAGTGTCCAGGAATGGTTCAAAACATAGACAGTAATAAGAGTCAGTCTTCTTGTACTTAAGTCGGCATTGTGCCTTTTGTATAAAATGCCGATGCAATTTCTGTGTTTCATCGTCAGTAAGAAGGTCAGCTGGGTACAGTAAACCTGAAGAGAAGTATCGGAATCTATAGCTACTGCCACAGGAATGGTTCAAAACATAGACAGTAAGAAGAGTCAGTTTTCTTGTACTTAAGTCGGCACTGTGCCTTTTGTATTTAATTCCGATGCAATTTCTGTGATTCATCGTCAATAAGAAGGTCACAGGGATACAGTAAACCTGAAGTGAAGCATCGGAATCTATAACCAGTGTCACAGGAATGGTTCAAAACATAGACAGTAAGAAGAGTCAGTTATCTTGTACTTAAGTCGGCATTGTGCCTTTTGTGTTTAATTCCGATGCAATTTCTGTGTTTGATCGCCAATAAGAAGGACAGAGGGATACAGTAAACCTGAAGTGAAGCATCGGAATCCATAACTTGTGACACAGGAATGGTTCAAAACATAGACAGTAAGATGAGTCAGTCTTCTTGTACTTGTGTCGGCATTGTGCCCTTTGTATTTATTTCCGATGCAGTTTCTGTGTTTCATATTCAATAAGAATGTCAGAGGGATACAGTAATACTGGAGTGAGGCATCAGAATCTATAACTAGTGTCACAGGAATGGTTCAAAACATAGACAGTAAGAAGAGTCAGTTATCTTGTACTTGAGTCGCGCATTGCGCCTTTTGTATTTAATTAAGAAGCGATTTCTGTGTTTCATCGTCAATAGTAAGGTCAGAGGGACACAGTAAACCTGAAGTGAAGCATCGGAATCTATAACTAGTGTCACAGGAATGGTTCAAAAGAAAGACAGTAAGAAGAGTCAGTCTTCTTGTACTTAAGTCGGCATTGTGCCTTCTGTATTTAATTAAGATGCAATTTCTGTGTTTCATCGTCAATAAGAAGGCTAAAGGGATACAGTTAACCTGGAGTGAAGCATCGGAATCTATAACTAGTGTCACAGGAATGGTTCAAAACATAAACAGTAATAAGAGTCAGTCCTCTTGTACCTAAGTCGGCATTGTGCCTTTTGTATAAAATGCCGATGCAATTTCTGTGCTTCATCGTCAGTAAGAAGGTCAGCTGGGTACAGTAAACCAGAAGTTAAGCATCGGAATCTATAACTAGTGACACAGGAAAGGTTCAAAACATAGACAGTAAGAAGAGTCAGTTATCTTGTACTTAAGTCGGCATTGTGCCTTTTGTGTTTAATTCCGATGCAATTTCTGTGTTTCATCGTCAATAAGAAGGTCAGGGGGATACAGTAAACCTGAAGTGAAGCATCGGAATCTATATCTAGTGTCTCGGGAATGGTTCAAAACATAGACAGCAAGAAGAGTCAGTTTTCTTGTACTTATGTCGGCATTGTGCCTTTTGTATTTAATTCCGATGCAATTTCTGTGATTCATCGAAAACAAGAAAGTCACAGGAATACAGTAAACCTGAAGTGAAGCATCGGAATCTATAACTAGTGTCACAGGAATGGTTCAAAACATAAACAGTAAGAAGAGTCAGTTTTTTTTGTACTTAAGTCGGGCATTGCGCCTTTTGTATTTATTTAAGAAGCAATTTCTGTGTTTCATCGTCAATAGTAAAGTCATAGGGACACAGTCAACCTGAAGTGAAGCATCGGAATCTATAACTAGTGTCACAGGAATGGTTCAAAACAAAGACAGTAAGAAGAGTCAGTCTTCTCGTACTTAAGTCTTCATTGTGCCTTTTGTATTTAATTAAGATGCAATTTCTGTGTTTCATCGTCAATAAGAAGGTTAAAGGGATACAGTAAACCTGGAGTGAAGCATCGGAATCTATTACTAGTGTCACAGGAATGGTTCAAAACATAGACAGCAATAAGAGTCAGTCTTCTTGTACTTAAGTCGGCATTGTGCCTTTTGTATAAAATGCCGATGCAATTTCTGTGTTTCATCGTCAGTAAGAAGGTCAGCTGGGTACAGTAAACCTGAAGTGAAGCTTCGGAATCTATAACTAGTGTCGCAGGAATGGTTCAAAGCATAGGTAGTGGGAAGAGCCTGTCTTCTCGTACTTGAGTCGGCATTGTGCCTTTTGTATTAAATTCCGATGAAATTTCTGTGTTTGATCGTCAGTAAGATGGTCAGAGGGATACAGTAAACCTGAAGTGAAGCATCGGAATCTATAACTAGTGTCACAGGAATGGTTCAAACCATTGACAGATAGAAGAGTCAGTGTTCTTGTACTGAAGTCGGCATTGTGCCTTTTGTATTTAATTAAGATGCAATTTCTGTGTCCCATCGTCAATAAGACGGTCTGAGGGATACAGTAAACCAGAAGTGAAGCATCGGAATCTATAACTAGTGTCACAGGAATGGTTCAAAACAAAGACAGTAAGAAGAGTCTGTCTTCTTGTACTTAAGTCGGCATTGTGCGTTTTGTATTTAATTAAGATGCAATTTCTGTGTTTCATCGTCAATAAGAAGGTCTGAGGGATACAGTAAACCTGGAGTGAAGCATCGGAATCTATAACTAGTGTCCAGGAATGGTTCAAAACATAGACAGTAATAAGAGTCAGTCTTTTTGTACTTAAGTCGGCATTGTGCCTTTTGTATAAAATGCCGATGCAATTTCTGTGTTTCATCGTCAGTAAGAATGTGAGCTGGGTACAGTAAACCTGAAGTGAAACATCGGAATCTGTAGCTAGTGCCACAGGAATGGTTCAAAACATAGACAGTAAAAAGAGTCAGTTTTCTTGTACTTAAGTCGCCACTGTGCCTTTTGTATTTAATTCCGATGCAATTTCTGTGATTCATCGGCAATATGAAGGTCACAGGGATACAGTAAACCTGAAGTGAAGCATCGGAATCTATAACTAGTGTCACAGGAATGGTTCAAAACATAAGCAGTAAGAAGAGTCAGTTTTTTTGTACATAAGTCGCACATTGCGCCTTTTGTATTTAATTCCGATGAAATTTCTGTGTTTGATCGTCAATAAGAAGGTCAGAGGGATACAGTAAACCTGAAGCGAAGCATCGGAATCTATAACTAGTGTCACAGGAATGGTTCAAACCATTGACAGTAAGAAGAGTCAGTGTTCTTGTACTGAAGTCGGCATTGTGCCTTTTGTATTTAATTAAGATGCAATATCTGTGTTTCATCGTCAATAAGAAGGTCAGAGGGATACAGTAAACCAGAAGTTAAGCATCGGAATCTATAACTAGTGTCACAGGAATGGTTCAAAACATAGACAGTTGGAAGAGTCAGTCTTCTTGTACTTAAGTCGGCATTGTGCCTTTTGTATATAGTGCCGATGCAATTTCTGTGTTTCATCGTCAATAAGAAGGTCAGCTGGGTACAGTAAACCTGAAGTGAAGCTTCGGAATCTATAAATAGTGTCCCAGGAATGGTTCAAAACATAGGCAATAAGAAGAGCCAGTCTTCTTGTACTTGAGTCGGCATTGTGCCTTTTGTATTTAATTCCGAAGAAATTTCTGTGTTTGATCGTCAATAAGAAGGACAGAAGGTTACAGTAAACCTGAAGTGAAGCATCGGAATCTATAACTAGAGTCACAGGAATGGTTAAAATCGTGGACAGTAAGAAGAGTCAGTCTTCTTGTACTTAAGTCAGCATTGTGCCTTTTGTATTTAATTCCGATGAAATTTCTGTGTTTCATTGTCAATAAGAAGGTCAGGGGGATACAGTAAACCTGAAGTGAAGCATCGGAATCTATAGCTAGTGTCACGGGAATGGTTCAAAAAATAGACAGTAAGAAGAGTCAGCTTTCTTCTACTTAAGTTGGCATTGTGCCTTTTGTATTTAATTCCGATGCAATTTCTGTGATTCATCGTCAATAAGAAGGTCACAGGAATACAGTTAACCAGAAGTGAAGCATCGGAATCTATAACTAGTGTCACAGGAATGGTTCAAAACATAAACAGTAAGGAGAGTCAGTTTTTTTGTACTTAAGTCGCGCATTGCGCCTTTTGTATTTAATTAAGAAACAATTTCTGTGTTTCATCGTCAATGGTAAAGTCAGAGGGACACAGTAAACCTGAAGTGAAGCATCGGAATCTATAACTAGTGTCACAGGAATGGTTCAAAACAAAGACAGTAGGAAGAGTCAGTCTTCTTGTACTTAAGTCGGCATTGTGCCTTTTGTATTTAATTAAGATGCAATTTCTGTGTTTCATCGTCAATAAGAAGGTTAAAGGGATACAGTAAACCTGGAGTGAAGCATCGGAATCTATAACTTGTGTCACAGGAATGGTTCAAATCATAGACAGTAAGAAGAGCCAGTCTTCTTGTACATAAGTCGGCATTGTGCCTTTTGTATTCAATTCCGATGCAATTTCTGTGCTTCATCGTCAATAAGAAGGTCAGCTGGATACAGTGACCCTGAAGTTAAGCATCGGAATCTATAACTAGTGTCACAGGAATGGTTCAAATCATAGACAGTAAGAAGAGCAAGTCTTCTTGTACTGGAGTCGGCATTGTGCCTTCTGTATTTAATTCCGAACAATTTTCTGTGTTTGGTCGTCAATAAGAAGGTGAGAGGGGTACAGTAAAAATGAAGTGAAGCATCGGAATCTATAACTAGTGTCATAGGACTGGTTCAAAACATAGACAGTAAGAAGAGTCAGTCTTCTTCTACTTAAGTCGGCATTGTGCCTTTTGTATTTAATTAAGATGCAATTTCTGTGTTTCATCGTCAGTAAGTAGGTCAGAGGGATACAGTCAACCTGAATTGAAGCATCGGGATCAAGAACTAGTGTCACAGGAAAGGTTCAAAGCATAGACAGTAAGAAGAGTCAGTCTTCTTGTATTTAGGTCGGCATTGTGCCCTATGTATATAATTCCGATGCAATTTCCGTGTTTCATCGTCAATAAGAAGATCAGAGGGATACAGTAAACCTGAAGCGAAGCATCGGAATCTATAACTAGTGTCACAGGAATGGTTCAAAACATAGACTGTAAGAAGAGCCAGTCTTCTTGTACTTGAGTCGGCATTGTGCCTTTTGTATTTAATTCCGTTGCAATTTCTATGTTTCATCGTCAATAAGAAGGTCTGAGGGATACAGTAAAGCTGAAGTGAAGCATCGGAAACTATAACTAGTGTCACCGGAATGGTTCAAAACGTAGACAATAGAAAGAGTCAGTCTTCTTGTACTTCACTCGGCATTTTGCCTTTTGCATTTAATTCCGATGCAATTTCTGTGTTTCATCGTCAATAAGATGGGCAAAGGGATACAGTAAACCTGAAGTGAAGCATCGGAATCAATAGCTAGTGTCACAGGAATGGTTCAAAACATAGACAGTAAGAAGAGTCAGTTTTCTTGTACTTAAGTCGGCATTGTGCCTTTTGTGTTTAATTCCGATGCAATTTCTGTGATTCATCGTCAATAAGAAGGTCACAGGGATACAGTAAACCTGATGTGAAACTTCGGAATCTATAACTATTGTCACAGGAATGGTTCTAAACATAGGCAGTAAGAAGAGCCAGTCTTCTTGTACTTGAGTCGGCATTGTGCCTTTTGTATTTAATTCCGATGAAATTTCTGTGTTTGATCGTCAATAAGAAGGTCAGAAGGATACAGCAAACCTGAAGTGAAGCATCGGAATCTATAACTAGTGTCACAGTAATGGTTCAAACCATTGACAGTAAGAAGAGTCAGTGTTCTTGTACTGAAGTCGGCATTGTGCCTTTTGTATTTAATTCCGAAGCAATTTCTGTGCTTCATCGTCAATAAGAAGGTCAGCTGGATACAGTGAACCTGAAGTTAAGCATCGGAATCTATAACTAGTGTCACATGTATGGTTCAAATCATAGACAGTAAGAAGAGCCAGTCTTCTTGTACTTGAGTCGGCATTGTGCCTTTTGTATTTAATTCCGATCAATTTTCTGTGTTTGATCGTCAATAAGAGGGTCAGAGGGATACAGTAAAAATGAAGTGAAGCATCGGAATCTATAACTAGTTTCATAGGAATGGTTCAAAATATAGACAGTAAGAAGAGTCAGCCTTCTTGTACTTAAGTCGGCATTGTGCACTTTGTATTTAATTATGATGCAATTTCTGTGTTTCATCGTCAATAAGAAGGTCAGCTGAGTACAGTAAACCTGAAGTGAAGCATCGGAATCTATAACTAGTGTCACAGGAATGGTTCAAACCATTGACAGTTAGAAGAGTCAGTGTTCTTGTACTGAAGTCGGCATTGTGCCTTTTGTATTTAATTAAGATGCAATTTCTGTGTCTCATCGTCAATAAGACGGTCTGAGGGATACAGTAAACCAGAAGTGAAGCATCGGAATCTATAACTAGTGTCACAGGAATGGTTCAAAACAAAGACAGTAAGTGGAGTCAGTCTTCTTGTACTTAAGTCGGCATTGTGCCTCTTGTATAAAATGCCGATGCAATTTCTGTGTTTCATCGTCAGTAAGAAGGTCAGCTGGGTACAGTAAACCTGAAGTGAAACATCGGAATCTATAGCTAGTGCCACAGGAATGGTTAAAAACATAGACAGTGAGAAGAGTCAGTTTTCTTGTACTTAAGTCGGCACTGTGCCTTTTGTATTTAATTCCGATGCAATTTCTGTGATTCATCGTCAATAAGAAGGTCACAGGGATACAGTAAACCTGAAGCGAAGCATCGGAATCTATAACTAGTGTCACAGGAATGGTTCAAAACATAAGCAGTAAGAAGAGTCAGTTTTTTTGTACTTAAGTCGCACATTGCGCCTTTTGTATTTAATTCCGATGAAATTTCTGTGTTTGATCGTCAATAAGAAGGTCAGAGGGATACAGTAAACCTGAAGTGAAGCATCGGAATCTATAACTAGTGTCACAGGAATGGTTCAAACCATTGACAGTAAGAAGAGTCAGTGTTCTTGTACTGAAGTCGGCATTGTGCCTTTTGTATTTAATTAAGATGCAATTTCTGTGTTTCATCGTCAATAAAAAGGTCAGAGGGATACAGTAAACCAGAAGTTAAGCATCGTAATCTATTACTAGTGTCACAGGAATGGTTCAAAACATAGACAGTAGGAAGAGTCAGTCTTCTTGTACTTAAGTCGGCATTGTGCCCTTTGTATATAGTGCCGATGCAATTTCTGTGTTTCATCGTCAATAAGAAGGTCAGCTGGGTACAGTAAACCTGAAGTGAAGCTTCGGAATCTATAAATAGTGTCCCAAGAATGGTTCAAAACATAGGCAATAAGAAGAGCGAGTCTTCTTGAACTTGAGTCGGCATTGTGCCTTTTGTATTTGATTCCGATGAAATTTCTGTGTTTGATCGTCAATAAGAAGGACAGCAGGTTACAGTAAACCTGAAGTGAAGCATCGGAATCTATAACTAGAGTCACAGGAATGGTTCAAAACGTGGACAGTAAGAAGAGTCAGTCTCCTTGTACTTAAGTCAGCATTGTGCCTTTTGTATTTAATTCCGATTAAATTTCTGTGTTTCATCGTCAATAAAAAGGACAGAGGGATACAGTAAACCTGAAGTGAAGCATCGGAATCAATAACTAGTGTCACAGGAATGGTTCAAAACATAGACAGTAAGATGAGTCAGTCTTCTTGTACTTGTGTCGGCATTGTGCCTTTTGTATTTAATTCCGATGCAGTTTCTGTGTTTCATCGTCAATAAGAAAGTCAGAGGGATACAGTAATACTGGAGTGAGGCATCGGAATCTGTAACTAGTGTCAAAGGAATGGTTCAAAACATAGACAGTAAGAAGAGTCAGTTTTCTTGTACTTAAGTCGGCATTGTGCCTTTTGTATTTCATTCCGATGCAATTTCTGTGTTTCATCGTCAATGAGAAGGTCAGGGGGATACAGTAAACCTGAAGTGAAGCATCGGAATCTATAGCTAGTGTCACGGGAATGGTTCAAAAATTAGACAGTAAGAAGAGTCAGCTTTCTTGTACTTAAGTCGGCATTGTGCCTTTTGTATTTAATTCCGATGCATTTTCTGTGATTCATCGTCAATAAGAAGGTCACAGGAATACAGTAAACCTGAAGTGAAGCATCGGAATCTATAACTAGTGTCACAGGAATGGTTCAAAACATAAACAGTAAGAAGAGTCAGTTTTTTTGTACTTAAGTCGCGCATTGCGCCTTTTGTATTTAATTAAGAATCAATTTCTGTGTTTCATCGTCAATGGTAAAGTCAGAGGGACACAGTAAACCTGAAGTGAAGCTTCGGAATCTATAACTAGTGTCACAGGAATGGTTCAAACCATTGACAGTTAGAAGAGTCAGTGTTCTTGTACTGATGTCGGCATTGTGCCTTTTGTATTTAATTAAGATGCAATTTCTGTGTCTCATCGTCAATAAGACGGTCAGAGGGATACAGTAAACCAGAAGTGAAGCATCGGAATCTATAACTAGTGTCACAGGAATGGTTCAAAACATAGACAGTGAGAGGAGTCAGTATTCTTGTACTTAAGTCGGCATTGTGCCTTTTGTATAAAATGCCGATGCAATTTCTGTGTTTCATCGTCAATAAGAAGGTCAGCTGGGTACAGTAAACCTGAAGTGAAGCTTCGGAATCTATAAATAGGGTCACAGGAATAATTCAAAACATAGGCAATAAGAAGAGCCAGTCTTCTTGTACTTGAGTCGGCATTGTGCCCTTTGTATTTAATTCCGATGAAATTTCTGTGTTTGGTCGTCAATAAGATGGACAGAGGGATACAGTAAACTAGAAGTGAAGCATCGGAATCTATCACTAGTGTCACAGGAATGGTTCAAAACATAGACTGTAAGAAGAGCCAGTCTTCTTGTACTTGAGTCGGCATTGTGCCTTTTGTATTTAATTCCGTTGCAATTTCTATGTTTCATCGTCAATAAGAAGGTCTGAGGGATACAGTAAACCTGAAGTGAAGCATCGGAAACTATAACTAGTGTCACCGGAATGGTTCAAAACGTAGACAATAGAAAGAGTCAGTCTTCTTGTACTTCACTCGGCATTTTGCCTTTTGTACTTAATTGCGATGCAATTTCTGTGTTTCATCGTCAGTAAGATGGTCAAAGGGATACAGTAAACCTGAAGTGAAGCATCGGAATCAATAGCTAGTGTCACAGGAATGGTTCAAAACATAGACAGTAAGAAGAGTCAGTCTTCTTGTACTTAAGTCGGCATTGTGCACTTTGTATTTAATTATGATGCAATTTCTGTGTTTCATCGTCAATAAGAAGGTCAGCTGAGTACAGTAAACCTGAAGTGAAGCTCCGGAATCTATAAATAGTGTCGCAGGAATGGTTCAAATTATAGGCAGTAAGAAGAGCCAGTCTTTGTGTACTTAAGTCGGCATTGTGCCATTTGTATTTAATTCCGATGCAGTTTCTGTGTTCCATCGTCAATAAGAAGGTCAGAGGGACACAGTAAACCTGAAGTGAAGCAGCGGAATCTATAACTAGTGTCACAGGAATGGTTCAAAGCATAGACAGTAGGAAGAGTCAGTCTTCTTGTACTTAAGTCGGCATTGTGCCTTTTGTATTTAATTCCGTTGCAATTTCTATGTTTCATCGTCAATAAGAAGGTCACAGGGATACAGTAAACCTGAAGTGAAACTTCGGAATCTATAACTATTGTCACAGGAATGTTTCTAAACACAGGCAGTAAGAAGAGCAAGTCTTCTTGTACTTGAGTCGGCATTGTGCCTTTTGTATTTAATTCCGATGCATTTTCTGTGATTCATCGTCAATAAGAAGGACAGAGGGATACAGTAAACCTGAAGTGAAGCATCGGAATCTATAACTAGTGTCACAGGAATGGTTCAAAACATAGACAGTAAGATGAGTCAGTCTTCTTGTACTTGTGTCGGCATTGTGCCTTTTGTATTTAATTCCAATGCAGTTTCTGTGTTTCATCGTCAATAAGAAGGTCAGAGGGATACAGTAATACTGGAGTGAGGCATCGGAATCTATAACTAGTGTCACAGGAATGGTTCAAAACGTAGACAGTAAGAAGAGTCAGTTTTCTTGTACTTAAGTCGGCATTGTGCCTTTTGTGTTTCATTCCGATGCAATTTCTGTGTTTCATCGTCAATAAGAAGGTCAGGGGGATACAGTAAACCTGAAGTGAAGCATCGGAATCTATAGCTAGTGTCACGGGAATGGTTCAAAAATTAGACAGTAAGAAGAGTCAGCTTTCTTGTACTTAAGTCGGCATTGTGCCTTTTGTATTTAATTCCGATGCATTTTCTGTGATTCATCGTCAATAAGAAGGTCACAGGAATACAGTAAACCTGAAGTGAAGCATCGGAATCTATAACTAGTGTCACAGGAATGGTTCAAAACATAAACAGTAAGAAGAGTCAGTTTTTTTGTACTTAAGTCGCGCATTGCGCCTTTTGTATTTAATTAAGAATCAATTTCTGTGTTACATCGTCAATGGTAAAGTCAGAGGGACACAGTAAACCTGAAGTGAAGCTTCGGAATCCATAACTAGTGTCACAGGAATGGTTCAAACCATTGACAGTTAGAAGAGTCAGTGTTCTTGTACTGATGCCGGCATTGTGCCTTTTGTATTTAATTAAGATGCAATTTCTGTGTCTCATCGTCAATAAGACGGTCAGAGGGATACAGTAAACCAGAAGTGAAGCATCGGAATCTATAACTAGTGTCACAGGAATGGTTCAAAACATAGACAGTGAGAGGAGTCAGTATTCTTGTACTTAAGTCGGCATTGTGCCTTTTGTATAAAATGCCGATGCAATTTCTGTGTTTCATCGTCAATAAGAAGGTCAGCTGGGTACAGTAAACCTGAAGTGAAGCTTCGGAATCTATAAATAGGGTCACAGGAATAATTCAAAACATAGGCAATAAGAAGAGCCAGTCTTCTTGTACTTGAGTCGGCATTGTGCCCTTTGTATTTAATTCCGATGAAATTTCTGTGTTTGGTCGTCAATAAGATGGACAGAGGGATACAGTAAACTAGAAGTGAAGCATCGGAATCTATAACTAGTGTCACAGGAATGGTTCAAAACATAGACTGTAAGAAGAGCCAGTCTTCTTGTACTTGAGTCGGCATTGTGCCTTTTGTATTTAATTCCGTTGCAATTTCTATGTTTCATCGTCAATAAGAAGGTCTGAGGGATACAGTAAACCTGAAGTGAAGCATCGGAAACTATAACTAGTGTCACCGGAATGGTTCAAAACGTAGACAATAGAAAGAGTCAGTCTTATTGTACTTCACTCGGCATTTTGCCTTTTGCATTTAATTGCGATGCAATTTCTGTGTTTCATCGTCAGTAAGATGGTCAAAGGGATACAGTAAACCTGAAGTGAAGCATCGGAATCAATAGCTAGTGTCACAGGAATGGTTCAAAACATAGACAGTAAGAAGAGTCAGTTTTCTTGTACTTCAGTCGGCATTTGCCTTTTGTATTTAATTCCGATGCAATTTCTGTGATTCATCGTCAATAAGAAGGTCAGCTGGATACAGTGAACCTGAAGCTAAGCATCGGAATCTATAACTAGTATCACATGTATGGTTCAAATCATGGACAGTAAGAAGAGCCAGTCTTCTTGTACTTGAGACGGCATTGTGCCTTTTGTATTTAATTCCGATCAATTTTCTGTGTTTGATCGTCAATAAGAGGGTCAGGGTTATACAGTAAAAATGAAGTGAAGCATCGGAATCTATAACTAGTTTCATAGGAATGGTTCAAAACATAGACAGTAAGAAGAGTCAGTCTTCTTGTACTTAAGTCGGCATTGTGCACTTTGTATTTAATTATGATGCAATTTCTGTGTTTCGTCGTCAATAAGAAGGTCAGCTGAGTACAGTAAACCTGAAGTGAAGCTCCGGAATCTATAAATAGTGTCACAGGAATGGTTCAAATTATAGGCAGTAAGAAGAGCCAGTCTTCGTGTACTTAAGTCGGCATTGTGCCATTTGTATTTAATTCCGATGCAGTTTCTGTGTTCCACCGTCAATAAGAAGGTCAGAGGGACACAGTAAACCTGAAGTGAAGCAGCGGAATCTATAACTAGTGTCACAGGAATGGTTCAAAGCATAGACAGTAGGAAGAGTCAGTCTTCTTGTACTTAAGTCGGCATTGTGCCTTTTGTATTTAATTCCGTTGCAATTTCTATGTTTCATCGTCAATAAGAAGGTCACAGGGATACAGTAAACCTGAAGTGAAACTTCGGAATCTATAACTATTGTCACAGGAATGTTTCTAAACACAGGCAGTAAGAAGAGCAAGTCTTCTTGTACTTGAGTCGGCATTGTGCCTTTTGTATTTAATTCCGATGCATTTTCTGTGATTCATCGTCAATAAGAAGGACAGAGGGATACAGTAAACCTGAAGTGAAGCATCGGAATCTATAACTAGTGTCACAGGAATGGTTCAAAACATAGACAGTAAGATGAGTCAATCTTCTTGTACTTGTGTCGGCATTGTGCCTTTTGTATTTAATTCCGATGCAGTTTCTGTGTTTCATCGTCAATAAGAAGGTCAGAGGGATACAGTAATACTGGAGTGAGGCATCGGAATCTATAACTAGTGTCACAGGAATGGTTCAAAACATAGACAGTAAGAAGAGTCAGTTTTCTTGTACTTAAGTCGGCATTGTGCCTTTTGTGTTTCATTCCGATGCAATTTCTGTGTTTCATCGTCAATAAGAAGGTCAGGGGGATACAGTAAACCTGAAGTGAAGCATCGGATTCTATAGCTAGTGTCACGGGAATGGTTCAAAAATTAGACAGTAAGAAGAGTCAGCTTTCTTGTACTTAAGTCGGCATTGTGCCTTTTGTATTTAATTCCGATGCATTTTCTGTGATTCATCGTCAATAAGAAGGTCACAGGAATACAGTAAACCTGAAGTGAAGCATCGGAATCTATAACTAGTGTCACAGGAATGGTTCAAAACATAAACAGTAAGAAGAGTCAGTTTTTTTTGTACTTAAGTCGCGCATTGCGCCTTTTGTATTTAATTAAGAATCAATTTCTGTGTTTCATCGTCAATGGTAAAGTCAGAGGGACACAGTAAACCTGAAGTGAAGCTTCGGAATCTATAACTAGTGTCACAGGAATGGTTCAAACCATTGACAGTTAGAAGAGTCAGTGTTCTTGTACTGATGTCGGCATTGTGCCTTTTGTATTTAATTAAGATGCAATTTCTGTGTCTCATCGTCAATAAGACGGTCAGAGGGATACAGTAAACCAGAAGTGAAGCATCGGAATCTATAACTAGTGTCACAGGAATGGTTCAAAACATAGACAGTAAGAGTAGTCAGTATTCTTGTACTTAAGTCGGCATTGTGCCTTTTGTATAAAATGCCGATGCAATTTCTGTGTTTCATCGTCAATAAGAAGGTCAGCTGGGTACAGTAAACCTGAAGTGAAGCTTCGGAATCTATAAATAGGGTCAGAGGAATAATTCAAAACATAGGCAATAAGAAGAGCCAGTCTTCTTGTACTTGAGTCGGCATTGTGCCCTTTGTATTTAATTCCGATGAAATTTCTGTGTTTGGTCGTCAATAAGATGGACTGAGGGATACAGTAAACTAGAAGTGAAGCATCGGAATCTATAACTAGTGTCACAGGAATGGTTCAAAACATAGACTGTAAGAAGAGCCAGTCTTCTTGTACTTGAGTCGGCATTGTGCCTTTTGTATTTAATTCCGTTGCAATATCTATGTTTCATCGTCAATAAGAAGGTCTGAGGGATACAGTAAACCTGAAGTGAAGCATCGGAAACTATAACTAGTGTCACCGGAATGGTTCAAAACGTAGACAATAGAAAGAGTCAGTCTTCTTGTACTTCACTCGGCATTTTGCCTTTTGTATTTAATTGCGATGCAATTTCTGTGTTTCATCGTGAGTAAGATGGTCAAAGGGATACAGTAAACCTGAAGTGAAGCATCGGAATCAATAGCTAGTGTCACAGGAATGGTTCAAAACATAGACAGTAAGAAGAGTCAGTTTTCTTGTACTTCAGTCGGCATTTGCATTTTGTATTTAATTCCGATGCAATTTCTGTGATTCATCGTCAATAAGAAGGTCAGCTGGATACAGTGAACCTGAAGCTAAGCATCGGAATCTATAACTAGTATCACATGTATGGTTCAAATCATGGACAGTAAGAAGAGCCAGTCTTCTTGTACTTGAGACGGCATTGTGCCTTTTGTATTTAATTCCGATCAATTTTCTGTGTTTGATCGTCAATAAGAGGGTCAGGGTTATACAGTAAAAATGAAGTGAAGCATCGGAATCTATAACTAGTTTCATAGGAATGGTTCAAAACATAGACAGTAAGAAGAGTCAGTCTTCTTGTACTTAAGTCGGCATTGTGCACTTTGTATTTAATTATGATGCAATTTCTGTGTTTCATCGTCAATAAGAAGGTCAGCTGAGTACAGTAAACCTGAAGTGAAGCTCCGGAATCTATAAATAGTGTCACAGGAATGGTTCAAATTATAGGCAGTAAGAAGAGCCAGTCTTCGTGTACTTAAGTCGGCATTGTGCCATTTGTGTTTAATTCCGATGCAGTTTCTGTGTTCCATCGTCAATAAGAAGGTCAGAGGGACACAGTAAACCTGAAGTGAAGCAGCGGAATCTATAACTAGTGTCACAGGAATGGTTCAAAGCATAGACAGTAGGAAGAGTCAGTCTTCTTGTACTTAAGTCGGCATTGTGCCTTTTGTATTTAATTCCGTTGCAATTTCTATGTTTCATCGTCAATAAGAAGGTCACAGGGATACAGTAAACCTGAAGTGAAACTTCGGAATCTATAACTATTGTCACAGGAATGTTTCTAAACAAAGGCAGTAAGAAGAGCAAGTCTTCTTGTACTTGAGTCGGCATTGTGCCTTTTGTATTTAATTCCGATGCATTTTCTGTGATTCATCGACAATAAGAAGGTCACAGGAATACAGTAAACCTGAAGTGAAGCATCGGAATCTATAACTAGTGTCACAGGAATGGTTCAAAACATAGACAGTAAGAAGAGTCAGTTTTCTTGTACTTAAGTCGGCATTGTGCCTTTTGTGTTTAATTCCGATGCAATTTCTGTGTTACATCGTCAATAAGAAGGTCAGGGGGATACAGTAAACCTGAAGTGAAGCATCGGAATCTATAGCTAGTGTCACGGGAATGGTTCAAAAATTAGACAGTAAGAAGAGTCAGCTTTCTTGTACTTAAGTCGGCTTTGTGCCTTTTGTATTTAATTCCGATGCATTTTCTGTGATTCATCGTCAATAAGAAGGCCACAGGAATACAGTAAACCTGAAGTGAAGCATCGGAATCTATAACTAGTGTCACAGGAATGGTTCAAAACATAAACAGTAAGAAGAGTCAGTTTTTTTGTACTTAAGTCGCGCATTGCGCCTTTTGTATTTAATTAAGAATCAATTTCTGTGTTTCATCGTCAATGGTAAAGTCAGAGGGACACAGTAAACCTGAAGTGAAGCATCGGAATCTATAACTAGTGTCACAGGAATGGTTCAAAACAAAGACAGTAAGAAGAGTCAGTCTTCTTGTACTTAAGTCGGCATTGTGCCTTTTGTATTTAATTAAGATGCAATTTCTGTGTTTCATCGTCAATAAGAAGGTTAAAGGGATACACTAAACCTGGAGTGAAGCATCGGAATCTATAACTAGTGTCACAGGAATGGTTCAAAACATAGACAGTAATAAGAGTCAGTCTTCTTGTACTTAAGTCGGCATTGTGCCTTTTGTATAAAATGCCGATGCAATTTCTGTGTTTCATCGTCAGTAAGAAGGTCAGCTGGGTACAGTAAACCTGAAGTGAAGCTTCGGAATCTATAACTAGTGTCGCAGGAATGGTTCAAAACATAGGCAGTAGGAAGAGCCTGTCTTTTTGTACTTGAGTCGGCATTGTGCCTTTTGTATTAAATTCCGATGAAATTTCTGTGTTTGATCGTCAATAAGATTGTCAGAGGGATACAGTAAACCTCAAGTGAAGCATCGGAATCTATAACTAGTGTCACAGGAATGGTTCAAACCATTGACAGTTAGAAGAGTCAGTGTTCTTGTACTGAAGTCGGCATTGTGCCTTTTGTATTTAATTAAGATGCAATTTCTGTGTCTCATCGTCAATAAGACGGTCAGAGGGATACAGTAAACCAGAAGTGAAGCATCGGAATCTATAACTAGTGTCACAGGAATGGTTCAAAACATAGACAGTAAGAAGAGTCAGTATTCTTGTACTTAAGTCGGCATTGTGCCTTTTGTATAAAATGCCGATGCAATTTCTGTGTTTCATCGTCAATAAGAAGGTCAGCTGGGTGCAGTAAACCTGAAGTGAAGCTTCGGAATCTATAAATAGGGTCACAGGAATAATTCAAAACATAGGCAATAAGAAGAGCCAGTCTTCTTGTACTTGAGTCGGCATTGTGCCCTTTGTATTTAATTCCGATGAAATTTCTGTGTTTGGTCGTCAATAAGATGGACAGAGGGACACAGTAAACTAGAAGTGAAGCATCGGAATCTATAACTTGTGTCACAGGAATGGTTCAAATCATAGACAGTAAGAAGAGTCAGTCTTCTTGTACTGAAGTCGGCTTTGAGCCTTTTGTGTTTAATTCCGATGCAGTTTCTGTGATTCATCGTCAATAGGAAGGTCAGAGGGATACAGTCAACCTGAAGTGAAGCATCGGGATCAAGAACTAGTGTCACAGGAAAGGTTCAAAGCATAGACAGTAAGAAGAGTCAGTCTTCTTGTATTTAGGTCGGCATTGTGCCCTATGTATATAATTTCGATGCAATTTCTGTGTTTCATCGTCAATAAGAAGATCAGACGGATTCAGTAAACCTGAAGTGAAGCATCGGAATCTATAACTAGTGTCACAGGAATGGTTCAAAACATAGACTGTAAGAAGAGCCAGTCTTCTTGTACTTGAGTCGGCATTGTGCCTTTTCTATTTAATTCCGTTGAAATTTCTATGTTTCATCGTCAATAAGAAGGTCTGAGGGATACAGTAAACCTGAAGTGAAGCATCGGAAACTATAACTAGTGTCACTGGAATGGTTCAAAACGTAGACAATAGAAAGAGTCAGTCTTCTTGTACTTCACTCGGCATTTTGCCTTTTGTATTTAATTCCGATGCAATTTCTGTGTTTCATCGTCAGTAAGATGGTCAAAGGGATACAGTAAACCTGAAGTGAAGCATCGGAATCAATAGCTAGTGTCACAGGAATGGTTCAAAACATAGACAGTAAGAAGAGTCAGTTTTCTTGTACTTCAGTTGGCATTTGCCTTTTGTATTTAATTCCGATGCAATTTCTGTGATTCATCGTCAATAAGAAGGTCAGCTGGATACAGTGAACCTGAAGTTAAGCATCGGAATCTATAACTAGTGTCACATGTATGGTTCAAATCATAGACAGTAAGAAGAGCCAGTCTTCTTGTACTTGAGTCGGCATTGTGCCTTTTGTATTTAATTCCGATCAATTTTCTGTGTTTGTTCGTCAATAAGAGGGTCAGGGTTATACAGTAAAAATGAAGTGAAGCATCGGAATCTATAACTAGTTTCATAGGAATGGTTCAAAACATAGACAGTAAGAAGAGTCAGTCTTCTTGTACTTAGGTCGGCATTGTGCACTTTGTATTTAATTATGATGCAATTTCTGTGTTTCATCGTCAATAAGAAGGTCAGCTGAGTACAGTAAACCTGAAGTGAAGCTCCGGAAACTATAAATAGTGTCACAGGAATGGTTCAAATTATAGGCAGTAAGAAGAGCCAGTCTTCGTGTACTTAAGTCGGCATTGTGCCATTTGTATTTAATTCCGATGCAGTTTCTGTGTTCCATCGTCAATAAGAAGGTCAGAGGGACACAGTAAACCTGAAGTGAAGCAGCGGAATCTATAACTAGTGTCACAGGAATGGTTCAAAACATAGACAGTAGGAAGAGTCACTCTTCTTGTACTTAAGTCGGCATTGTGCCTTTTGTATTTAATTCCGTTGCAATTTCTATGTTTCATCGTCAATAAGAAGGTCGCAGGGATACAGTAAACCTGAAGTGAAACTTCGGAATCTATAACTATTGTCACAGGAATGTTTCTAAACACAGGCAGTAAGAAGAGCCAGTCTTCTTGTACTTGAGTCGGCATTGTGCCTTTTGTATTTAATTCCGATGAAATTTCTGTGTTTGATCGTCAATAAGAAGGTCAGAGGGATACAGTAAACCTGAAGTGAAGCATCGGAATCTATAACTAGTGTCACAGGAATGGTTCAAACCATTGACAGTAAGAAGAGTCAGTGTTCTTGTACTGAAGTCGGCATTGTGCCTTTTGTATTTAATTCCGATGCAATTTCTGTGCTTCATCGTCAATAAGAAGGTCAGCTGGATACAGTGAACCTGAAGTTAAGCATCGGAATCTATAACTAGTGTCACATGTATGGTTCAAATCATAGACAGTAAGAAGAGCCAGTCTTCTTGTACTTGAGTCGGCATTGTGCCTTTTGTATTTAATTCCGATCAATTTTCTGTGTTTGATCGTCAATACGAGGGTCAGGGTTATACAGTAAAAATGAAGTGAAGCATCGGAATCTATAACTAGTTTCATAGGAATGGTTCAAACATAGACAGTAAGAAGAGTCAGTCTTCTTGTACTTAAGTCGGCATTGTGCACTTTGTATTTAATTATGATGCAATTTCTGTGTTTCATCGTCAATAAGAAGGTCAGCTGAGTACAGTAAACCTGAAGTGAAGCTTCGGAATCTATAAATAGTGTCACAGAAATGGTTCAAATTATAGGCAGTAAGAAGAGCCAGTCTTCGTGTATTAAGTCGGCATTGTGCCATTTGTATTTAATGCCGATGCAGTTTCTGTGTTCCATCGTCAATAAGAAGGTCAGAGGGATACAGTAAACCTGAAGTGAAGCAGCGGAATCTATAACTAGTGTCACAGGAAAGGTTCAAAGCATAGACAGTAGGAAGAGTCAGTCTTCTTGTACTTAAGTCGGCATTGTGCCTCTTGTATTTAATTCCGATGCAGTTTCGGTGTTTCATCGTCAATAAGAAGGTCAGAGGGATACAGTAAACCTGAAGTGAAGCATCGGAATCTATAACTAGTGTCACAGGAATGGTTCAAAACGTAGGCAGTAAGAAGAGTCAGTCTTCTTGTACTTATGTCGGCATTGCGGGTTTTGTATTTAATTAAGAATCAATTTCTGTGTTTCATCGTCAATAAGAAGGTCAGAGGGATACAGTCAACCTGAAGTGAAGCATCGGAATCAATAACTAGTGTCACAGGAATGGTTCAAATCATAGACAGTAAGAAGAGTCAGTCTTCTTGTACTTAAGTCGGCATTTTGCCTTTTGTATATACTATCGATGCAATTTCTGTGTTTCATCGACAATAAGAAGGTCAGAGGGATACAGTAAACCTGAAGTGAAGCATAGGAATCTATAACTAGTGTCACAGGAGTGGTTCAAAGCAAAGACAGTAAGAAAAGTCAGACTTCTTGTACTTAAGTCGGCATTGTGCCTTTTGTATTTAATTCCGATGCAATTTCTGTGTTTCATCGTCAATAAGACTGTCAGAGGGAAACAGTAATCCTGTAGTGAAGCATCGGAATCTATAACTAGTGTCACAGGAATATTTAAAACATAGACAGTAAGAAGTGTCAGTCTTTTTGTACTTAAGTCGACTTTGTGCCTTTTGTTTTTAATTCCGATGCAATTTCTGTGTTTCATCGTCAATACGAAGGTCAGAGGGATACAGTAAACCTGAAGTGAAGCATCGGAAACTATAACTAGTGTCACAGGAATGGTTCAAAACATAGACAGTAAGAAGGGTCAGCCTTCTTGTACTTATGTCGGCATAGTGCCTTTTGTATTTAATTCCGATGCAATATCTGTGTTTCTTCGTCAATAAGAAGGTCAGAGCGATACAGTAAACCTGAAGTGAAGCAGCGGAATCTATAACTAGTGTCACAGGAATGGTTCAAAGCATAGACAGTAGGAAGAGTCAGTCTTCTTGTACTTAAGTCGGCATTGTGCCTTTTGTATTTAATTCCGATGCAGTTTCGGTGTTTCATCGTCAATAAGAAGGTCAGAGGGATACAGTAAAACTGAAGTGAAGCATCGGGATCTATAACTAGTGCCACTGGAATGGTTCAAAACATAGACAGTAAGAACAGTCAGTCTTCTTGTACTTAAGTCGGCATTGTGCCTTTTGTATGTAATTAAGAATCAATTTCTGTATTTTATCGTCAATAAAATGGTCAGAGGGATACAGTCAACCTGAAGTGAAGCATCGCAATCAACAACTAGTGTCACAGGAATGGTTCAAAACATAGACAGAAAGAAGAGTCAGTCTTCTTGTACTTAAGTCGGCATTTTGCCTTTCGTATATACTTTCGATGCAATTTCTGTGTTTCATCGACAATAGGAAGGTCAGAGGGATACAGTAAACCTGAAGTGAAGCATAGGAATCTATAACTAGTGTCATAGGTATGGTTCAAAACATAGACAGTGAGAAAAGCCAGTCTTCTTGTACTTGAGTCGGCATTGTGCCTTTTGTATTTAATTCCGGTGCAATTTCTGAGTTTCATCGTCAATAAGGTCAGAGGGATACAGTAAACCTGAAGTGAAGCAACGGAATCTATAAATAGTGTCACAGGAATGGTTCAAAGCATAGAGAGTAAGAAGAGTCAGTCTTTTTGTACTTAAGTCGGCATTGTGCCTTTTATATTTAATTCCGATGCAATTTCTGTATTTCATCGTCAATAAGAAGGTCAGAGGGATACTGTCAACCTGAAGTGAAGCATCGGAATCAATAACTAGTGTCACAGGAAAGGCTCAAAACATAGACAGAAAGAAGAGTCAGTCTTCTTGTACCTAATATGGCATTGTGCCTTTTGCATATAATTTCGATGCAATTTCTGTGTTTCATCGACAATAACAAGGTCAGAGGGATACAGTTAACCTGAAGTGTAGCATCGGAATCTATAACTAGTGTCACAGGAATTGTTTAAAGCATAGACAGTAAGAAGAGCCAGTCTTCCTGTACTTGAGTCGGCATTGTGCCTTTTGTGTTTAATTCCGATGCAATTTCTGTGTTTCATCGTCAAATTGAAGGTCAGAGGGATACAGTCAACCTGAAGTGAAGCATCGGAATCAATAACTAGTGTCACAGGAAAAGTTCAAAACATAGACAGTAAGAAGAGTCAGTCTTCTTGTACTTAAGTCGGCATTTTGCTTTTTGTATATACTTCCGATGCAATTTCTGCGTTTCATCGACAATAAGAAGGTCAGAGGGATACAGTAAACCTGAAGTGAAGCATCGGAATCTATAACTAGTGGCACAGGAATGGTTCTAACCATAGACAGTAAGAAGAGTCAGTGTTCTTGTACAGAAGTCGGCATTGTGCCTTTCGTATTTAATTAAGATGCAATTTCTGTGTTTCATCGTCAATAAGAAGGTCAGCTGGGTACAGTAAACCTGAAGTGAAGCATCGGAATCTATAACTAGTGTCACAGGAATGGTTCAAAACATAGGCAGTAAGAACAGTCAGTCTTCTTGTACTTAAGTCGGTATTGCGCCTTTTGTATTTAATGAAGATTCGATTTCTGTGTTTCATCGTCAATAAGAAGGTGAAAGGGATACAGTCAACTTGAGGTGAAGCATCGGAATCAATAACTAGTGTCACAGGAATGGTTCAAATCATAGACATTAAGAAGAGCCAGTCTTTATGTACTTGAGTCGGCATTGTGCCTTTTGTATTCAATTCCGATCAATTTTCTGTGTTTGATCGTCAATAAGAAGGGCAGAGGGATACAGTAAAAATGAAGTGAAGCATCGGAATCTATAACTAATGTCACAGGAATGGTTCAAAACATATACAGTAAGAAGAGTCAGTGTTCTTGTACTTAAGTCGGCATTGTGTGATTTGTATTTAATTAAGATGCAATTTCTGTGTTTCATCGTCAATAAGAAGGTCAGAGGGATACAGTTAACCTGAAGTGAAGCATCGGAATCTATAATTAGTGTCACAGGAATGGTTCAAAACATAGACAGTAAGAAGCGAAAGTCTTCTTGTACTTGGGTCGGCATTGTGCCTTTTGTGTATAATTCCGATGCAATTTCTGTGTTTCATCGTCAATTAGAAGGTCAGAGGGATACAGTAAACCTGAAGTGAAGCATTGGAATCTATAACTAGTGGCACAGGAATGGTTCTAACCATAGACAGTAAGAAGAGTCAGTGTTCATGTACTGAAGTCGGCATTGTGCATTTCGTATTTAATTAAGATGCAATTTCTGTGTTTCATCGTCAATAAGAAGGTCAGCTGGGTACAGTAAACCTGAAGTGAAGCATCGGCATCTATAACTAGTGTCACAGGAATGGTTCATAACATAGGCAGTAAGAAGAGCCAGTCTTCTTGTACTTGGGTCGGCATATTGCCTTTTGTATTTAATTCCGATGAAATTTCTGTGTTTGATCGTCAATAAGAAGGTCAGAGGGATACAGTAAACCTGAAGGGAAGCATCGGAATCTATAACTAGTGTCACAGGAATGGTTCAAAACATAGAAAGTAAGAAGAGTCAGTCTTCTTGTGCTTAAGTCGGCATTGTGCCTTTTGTATTTAACTCCGATGCAATTTCTGTGCTTCTTCGTCAATAAGAAGGTCAGCTGGATACAGTGAACCTGAAGTTAAGCTACGGAATCTGTAACTAGTGTCACAGGAATGGTTCAAATCATAGACAGTAAGAAGAGCCAGTCTTCTTGTACTTGAGTCGGCATTGTGCCTTTTGTATTCAATTCCGATCAATTTTCTGTGTTTGATCGTCAATAAGAAGGGCAGAGGGATACAGTAAAAATGAAGTGAAGCATCGGAATCTATAACTAGTGACACAGGAATGGTTCAAAACATAAATAGTAAGGAGAGTCAGTTTTCTTGTACTTAAGTCGGCATTGTGTCTTTTGTATTTAATTAAGATGTAATTTCTGTGTTTCATCGTCAATAAGAAGGTCACAGGGATACAGTGAACCTGAAGTGAAGCATCGGAATGAATAACTAGTGTCACAGGAAAGGTTCAAAACATAGACAGTAAGAAGAGTCAGTCTTCCTGTACTTAAGTCGGCATTGTGCCTTTTGTATATAATTCAGATGCAGTTTCTGTGTTTCATCGACAATAAGAAGGTCAGAGGGATACAGTAAACCTGAAGTGAAGCAAAGGAATCTATAACTAGTGTCACAGGAATGTATCAAAACATAGGCAGTAAGAAGAGCCGGTCTTCTTGTACTTGAGTCGGCATTGTGCCTTTTGTTTTTAATTCCGATGCAATTTCTGTGTTTCATCGTCAATAAGAAGGTCAGAGGGATACAGTAAACCTGAAGTGAAGCATCGGAATCTATAACTAGTGTCACAGGAATGGTTCAAAACATAGACAGTAATAAGAGTCAGTCTTCTTGTACTTAAGTCGGCATTGTGCATTTTGTATTTAATTCCGATGCAATTTTTGTGTTTCATCGTCAATAAGCAGCTCAGAGGGATACAGTAAACCTGAAGTGAGGCATCGGAATCTATAACTAGTGTCACTGGAATGGTTCAAAACATAGAGAGTAAGAAGAGACAGTCTTTTTGTACTTAATTCGGCATTGTGCCTTTTATATTTAATTCCGATGCAATTTCTGTGTTTCATCGTCAATAAGAAGATCAGGGTGATACAGTAAACCTGAAGTGAAGCATCGGAATCTATAACTAGTGGCACAGGAATGGTTCTAACCATAGACAGTACGAAGAGTCAGTGTTCTTGTACTGACGTCGGCATTGTGCCTTTTGTATTTAATTAAGACGCAATTTCTGTGTTTCATCGTCAATAAGAAGGTCCAAGGGATACAGTAAACCTGATATGAAGCATCGGAATCTATAACTAGTGTCACAGGAATGGTTCAAAACATAGACAGTAAGAAGAGTCAGTCTTCTTGTACTTAAGTCGGCATTGTGCCTTTTGTATTTAATTCCGATGCAATTTCTGTGCTTCACAGTCAATAAGAAGGTCAGCTGTATACAGTAAATGTGAAGTGAAGCATCGGAATCTATAACCAGTGTCACAGGAATGGTTCAAAGCATAAACAATAAGAAGAGCCAGTCCTCTTGTACTTGAGACGGCATTGTGCCTTTTCTATTTAATTCCGATGAATTTTCTGTGTTTCATCGTCAATAAGAAAGTCAGAGGGGTACAGTAAACCTGAAGTGAAGCATCGGAATCTATTACTAGTGTCAGAGGAATGGTTCAAAACATAGACAGTAAGAAGAGTCAGTTTTCTTGTACTTAAGTCGGCATTGGGCCTTTTGTATATAATTACGATGCAATTTCTATGTTTCATCGTCAACAAGAAGGTCAGAGGGATACAGTAAACCTGAGGTGAAGCATCGGAATCTATAACTTGTGTCACAGAAATGGCTCAAAACATAGACAGTAAGAAGAGCCAGTCTTCTTTTACTTGAGTCGGCATTGTGCATTTTGTTTTTAATTCCGATGCAATTTATGTGTTTCTTCGCCAATAAGAAGGTCAGAGGGATACAATAAACCCGAAGTGAAGCATCGTAATCTATAACTAGTGTCACAGGAATTGTTCAAACCATAGACAGTAAGATGAGCCAGTCTTCTTGTACTTGAGTCGGAATTGTGCCTTTTGTATTTAATTCGGATGCAATTCCTGTGTTTCATAGTCAATAAGAAGGTCAGAGGGATACAGTAAACCTGAAGTGAAGCATCGGAATCTATAACTAGTGTCACAGGAATGGTACAAAACATGGACAGAAGGAAGAGTCAGTTTTCTTGTACTTAAGTCGGCATTGTGCCTTATGTATTTAATTCCGATGCAATTTCTGTGTTTCATGGTCAATAAGAAGGTCAGCTGGATACAGTAAACCTGAAGTGAAGCATCGGAATCTATAACTAGTGGCACAGGAATGGTTCAAAACATAGGCAGTAAGAAGAGCCAGTCTTCTTATACTTGAGTCGGCATATTGCCTTTTGTATTTAATTCCGATGAAATTTCTCTGTTTGATCGTCAATAAGAAGGTCAGAGGGATACAGTAAACCTGAAGGGAAGCATCGGAATCTATAACTAGTGTCACAGGAATGGTTCAAATCATAGACAGTAAGAAGAGTCAGTCTTCTTGTGCTTAAGTCGGCATTGTGCCTTTTGTATTTAATTCCGATGCAGTTTTTGTGTTTCATCGTCAATAAGAAGGTCAGAGGGATACAGTAAAACTGAAGTGAAGCATCGGAATCTATGACTAGTGTCACAGGAATGGTTCAAAACATAGACAGTAAGAAGAGTAAGTCTTCTTGTACTTAAGTCGGCATTATGCCTTTTGTATTTAACTCCGATGCAAATTCTGTGCTTCATCGTCAATAAGAAGGTAAGCTGGATACAGTGAACCTGAAGTTAATCTTCGGAATCTGTAACTAGTGTCACAGGAATAGTTCAAATCATAGACAGCAAGAAGAGCCAGTCTTCTTGTACTTGTGTCGGCATTGTGCCTTTTGTATTTAATTCCGATCAATTTTCTGTGTTTCATCGTCAATAAGAAGGTCAGAGGGGTACAGTAAACCTGAAGTGAAGCATCGGAATCTATTACTAGTGTCACAGGAATGGTTCAAATCATAGACAGTAAGAAGAGTCAGTTTTCTTGTACTTAAGTCGGCATTGGGCCTTTTGTATATAATTACGATGCAATTTCTGTGTTTCATCGTCAATAAGAAGGTCAGAGGGATACAGTAAACCTGAGGTGAAGCATCGGAATCTATAACTAGTGTCACAGGAATGGTTCAAACCATAGACAGTAAGAAGAGCCAGTCTTCTTGTACTTGAGTCGGCATTGTGCCTTTTGTTTATAATTCCGCTGCAATTTCTGTGTTTCATCGACAATAAGAAGGTCAGAGGGATACAGTAAACCTGAAGTGAAGCAAAGGAATCTATAACTAGTGTCACAGGAATGGTTCAAAACATAGACAGTAAGAAGAGCCAGTCTTCTTGTGCTTGAGTCGGCATTGTGCCTTTTGTATATAATTCCGATGCAATTTCTGTGTTTCATCGACAATAAGAAGGTCAGAGGGATACAGTAAACCTGAAGTGAAGCAAAGGAATCTATAACTAGTGTCACAGGAATGGTTCAAAACATAGACAGTAAGAAAAGTCAGTCTTCTTGTAGTTAAGTCGGCATTGTGCCTTTTGTATTTAATACCGATGCAATTTTTGTGTTTCATCGTCAATAAGCAGCTCAGAGGGATACAGTAAACCAGAAGTGAAGCATCTGAATCTATAACTAGGGTCACAGGAATGGTTCAAAGCATAGACAGTAAGAAGAGCCAGTCTTCTTGTACTTGAGTCGGCATTGTACCTTTTATATTTAATTCCGATGCAATTTCTGTGTTGCATCGCCAATAAGAAGATCAGAGGGATACAGTAAACCTGAAGTGAAGCATCGGAATCTATAACTAGTGGCACAGGAATGGTTCTAACCATAGACAGTAAGAAGAGTCAGTGTTCTTGTACTGAAGTCGGCATTGTGCCTTTTGTATTTAATTAAGATACAATTTCTGTGTTTCATCGTCAATAAGAAGGTCCAAGGGATATAGCAAACCTGAAGTGAAGCTTTGGAATCTATAACTAGTGTCACAGAAATGGTTCAAAACATAGACAGTAAGAAGAGTCAGTCTTCTTGTACTTAAGTCGCCATTGTGCCTTTTGTATTTAATTCCGATGCAATTTCTGTGCTCCACAGTCAATAAGAAGGTTAGCTGTATACAGTAAACCTGAAGTGAAGCATCGGAATCTATAACTAGTGTCACAGGAATGGTTCAAAGCATAGACAGTAAGAAGAGCCAGTCCTCTTGTACTTGAGTCGGAGTTGTGCCTTTTCTATTTCATTCCGATGAATTTTCTGTGTTTCATCGTCAATAAGAAGGTCAGAGGGGTACATTAAACCTGAAGTGAAGCATCGGAATCTATTACTAGAGTCACAGGAATGGTTCAAAACATAGACAGTAAGAAGAGTCAGTTTTCTTGTACTTAAGTCGGCATTGGGCCTTTTGTATATAATTACGATGCAATTTCTGTGTTTCATCGTCAATAAGAAGGTCAGAGGGATACAGTAAACCTGAGGTGAAGCATCGGAATCTATAACTAGTGTCACAGAAATGGTTCAAACCATAGACAGTAAGAAGAGCCAGTCTTCTTGTACTTGAGTCGGCATTGTGCCTTTTGTTTATAATTCCGCTGCAATTTCTGTGTTTCATCGACAATAAGAAGGTCAGAGGGATACAGTAAACCTGAAGTGAAGCAAAGGAATCTATAACTAGTGTCACAGGAATGGTTCAAAACATACACAGTAAGAAGAGCCAGTCTTCTTGTGCTTGAGTCGGCATTGTGCCTTATGTATTTAATTCCGATGCAGTTTTTGTGTTTCGTCGTCAATAAGAAGGTCAGAGGGATACAGTAAAACTGAAGTGAAGCATCGGAATCTATGACTAGTGTCACAGGAATGGTACAAAACGTAGACAGTAAGAAGAGTCAGTCTTTTTGTACTTAAGTCGGCATTGTGCCTTTTGTATTTAACTCCGATGCAATTTCTGTGCTTCATCGTCAATAAGAAGGTCAGCTGGATACAGTGAACCTGAAGTTAAGCATCGGAATCTGTAACTAGTGTCACGGAAATGGTTCAAATCATAGACAGCAAGAAGAGCCAGTCTTCTTGTACTTGAGTCGACTTTGTGCCTTTTGTATTTAATTCCGATCAATTTTCTGTGATTGATCGTCAATAAGAAGGGCAGAGGTATACAGTAAAAATGAAGTGAAGCATCGGAATCTATAACTAGTGTCACAGGAATGGTTCATAACATAGACAGAAAGAAGAGTCAGTGTTCTTGTACTTAAGTCGGCATTGTGTCTTTTGTAATTAATGAAGATGCAATTTCTGTGTTTCTTCGTCAATAAGAAGGTCACAGGGATACAGTCAACCTGAAGCGAAGCATCGCAATCAACAACTAGTGTCACAGGAATGGTTCAAAACATAGACAGAAAGAAGAGTCAGTCTTCTTGTACTTAAGTCGGCATTTTGCCTTTCGTATATACTTTCGATGCAATTTCTGTGTTTCATCGACAATAGGAAGGTCAGAGGGATACAGTAAACCTGAAGTGAAGCATAGGAATCTATAACTAGTGTCATAGGTATGGTTCAAAACATAGACAGTGAGAAAAGCCAGTCTTCTTGTACTTGAGTCGGCATTGTGCCTTTTGTATTTAATTCCGGTGCAATTTCTGAGTTTCATCGTCAATAAGGTCAGAGGGATACAGTAAACCTGAAGTGAAGCAACGGAATCTATAAATAGTGTCACAGGAATGGTTCAAAGCATAGAGAGTAAGAAGAGTCAGTCTTTTTGTACTTAAGTCGGCATTGTGCCTTTTATATTTAATTCCGATGCAATTTCTGTATTTCATCGTCAATAAGAAGGTCAGAGGGATACTGTCAACCTGAAGTGAAGCATCGGAATCAATAACTAGTGTCACAGGAAAGGCTCAAAACATAGACAGAAAGAAGAGTCAGTCTTCTTGTACCTAATATGGCATTGTGCCTTTTGCATATAATTTCGATGCAATTTCTGTGTTTCATCGACAATAACAAGGTCAGAGGGATACAGTTAACCTGAAGTGTAGCATCGGAATCTATAACTAGTGTCACAGGAATTGTTTAAAGCATAGACAGTAAGAAGAGCCAGTCTTCCTGTACTTGAGTCGGCATTGTGCCTTTTGTGTTTAATTCCGATGCAATTTCTGTGTTTCATCGTCAAATTGAAGGTCAGAGGGATACAGTCAACCTGAAGTGAAGCATCGGAATCAATAACTAGTGTCACAGGAAAGGTTCAAAACATAGACAGTAAGAAGAGTCAGTCTTCTTGTACTTAAGTCGGCATTTTGCTTTTTGTATATACTTCCGATGCAATTTCTGCGTTTCATCGACAATAAGAAGGTCAGAGGGATACAGTAAACCTGAAGTGAAGCATCGGAATCTATAACTAGTGGCACAGGAATGGTTCTAACCATAGACAGTAAGAAGAGTCAGTGTTCTTGTACAGAAGTCGGCATTGTGCCTTTCGTATTTAATTAAGATGCAATTTCTGTGTTTCATCGTCAATAAGAAGATCAGCTGGGTACAGTAAACCTGAAGTGAAGCATCGGAATCTATAACTAGTGTCACAGGAATGGTTCAAAACATAGGCAGTAAGAACAGTCAGTCTTCTTGTACTTAAGTCGGTATTGCGCCTTTTGTATTTAATGAAGATTCGATTTCTGTGTTTCATCGTCAATAAGAAGGTGAAAGGGATACAGTCAACTTGAGGTGAAGCATCGGAATCAATAACTAGTGTCACAGGAATGGTTCAAATCATAGACATTAAGAAGAGCCAGTCTTTATGTACTTGAGTCGGCATTGTGCCTTTTGTATTCAATTCCGATCAATTTTCTGTGTTTGATCGTCAATAAGAAGGGCAGAGGGATACAGTAAAAATGAAGTGAAGCATCGGAATCTATAACTAATGTCACAGGAATGGTTCAAAACATATACAGTAAGGAGAGTCAGTGTTCTTGTACTTAAGTCGGCATTGTGTGATTTGTATTTAATTAAGATGCAATTTCTGTGTTTCATCGTCAATAAGAAGGTCAGAGGGATACAGTTAACCTGAAGTGAAGCATCGGAATCTATAATTAGTGTCACAGGAATGGTTCAAAACATAGACAGTAAGAAGCGCCAGTCTTCTTGTACTTGGGTCGGCATTGTGCCTTTTGTGTTTAATTCCGATGCAATTTCTGTGTTTCATCGTCAATTAGAAGGTCAGAGGGATACAGTAAACCTGAAGTGAAGCATTGGAATCTATAACTAGTGGCACAGGAATGGTTCTAACCATAGACAGTAAGAAGAGTCAGTGTTCATGTACTGAAGTCGGCATTGTGCATTTCGTATTTAATTAAGATGCAATTTCTGTGTTTCATCGTCAATAAGAAGGTCAGCTGGGTACAGTAAACCTGAAGTGAAGCATCGGCATCTATAACTAGTGTCACAGGAATGGTTCATAACATAGGCAGTAAGAAGAGCCAGTCTTCTTGTACTTGGGTCGGCATATTGCCTTTTGTATTTAATTCCGATGAAATTTCTGTGTTTGATCGTCAATAAGAAGGTCAGAGGGATACAGTAAACCTGAAGGGAAGCATCGGAATCTATAACTAGTGTCACAGGAATGGTTCAAAACATAGAAAGTAAGAAGAGTCAGTCTTCTTGTGCTTAAGTCGGCATTGTGCCTTTTGTATTTAACTCCGATGCAATTTCTGTGCTTCTTCGTCAATAAGAAGGTCAGCTGGATACAGTGAACCTGAAGTTAAGCTACGGAATCTGTAACTAGTGTCACAGGAATGGTTCAAATCATAGACAGTAAGAAGAGCCAGTCTTCTTGTACTTGAGTCGGCATTGTGCCTTTTGTATTCAATTCCGATCAATTTTCTGTGTTTGATCGTCAATAAGAAGGGCAGAGGGATACAGTAAAAATGAAGTGAAGCATCGGAATCTATAACTAGTGACACAGGAATGGTTCAAAACATAAATAGTAAGAAGAGTCAGTTTTCTTGTACTTAAGTCGGCATTGTGTCTTTTGTATTTAATTAAGATGTAATTTCTGTGTTTCATCGTCAATAAGAAGGTCACAGGGATACAGTGAACCTGAAGTGAAGCATCGGAATGAATAACTAGTGTCACAGGAAAGGTTCAAAACATAGACAGTAAGAAGAGTCAGTCTTCCTGTACTTAAGTCGGCATTGTGCCTTTTGTATATAATTCAGATGCAGTTTCTGTGTTTCATCGACAATAAGAAGGTCAGAGGGATACAGTAAACCTGAAGTGAAGCAAAGGAATCTATAACTAGTGTCACAGGAATGTATCAAAACATAGGCAGTAAGAAGAGCCGGTCTTCTTGTACTTGAGTCGGCATTGTGCCTTTTGTTTTTAATTCCGATGCAATTTCTGTGTTTCATCGTCAATAAGAAGGTCAGAGGGATACAGTAAACCTGAAGTGAAGCATCGGAATCTATAACTAGTGTCACAGGAATGGTTCAAAACATAGACAGTAATAAGAGTCAGTCTTCTTGTACTTAAGTCGGCATTGTGCATTTTGTATTTAATTCCGATGCAATTTTTGTGTTTCATCGTCAATAAGCAGCTCAGAGGGATACAGTAAACCTGAAGTGAGGCATCGGAATCTATAACTAGTGTCACTGGAATGGTTCAAAACATAGAGAGTAAGAAGAGACAGTCTTTTTGTACTTAATTCGGCATTGTGCCTTTTATATTTAATTCCGATGCAATTTCTGTGTTTCATCGTCAATAAGAAGATCAGGGTGATACAGTAAACCTGAAGTGAAGCATCGGAATCTATAACTAGTGGCACAGGAATGGTTCTAACCATAGACAGTACGAAGAGTCAGTGTTCTTGTACTGACGTCGGCATTGTGCCTTTTGTATTTAATTAAGACGCAATTTCTGTGTTTCATCGTCAATAAGAAGGTCCAAGGGATACAGTAAACCTGATATGAAGCATCGGAATCTATAACTAGTGTCACAGGAATGGTTCAAAACATAGACAGTAAGAAGAGTCAGTCTTCTTGTACTTAAGTCGGCATTGTGCCTTTTGTATTTAATTCCGATGCAATTTCTGTGCTTCACAGTCAATAAGAGGGTCAGCTGTATACAGTAAATGTGAAGTGAAGCATCGGAATCTATAACCAGTGTCACAGGAATGGTTCAAAGCATAAACAATAAGAAGAGCCAGTCCTCTTGTACTTGAGACGGCATTGTGCCTTTTCTATTTAATTCCGATGAATTTTCTGTGTTTCATCGTCAATAAGAAAGTCAGAGGGGTACAGTAAACCTGAAGTGAAGCATCGGAATCTATTACTAGTGTCAGAGGAATGGTTCAAAACATAGACAGTAAGAAGAGTCAGTTTTCTTGTACTTAAGTCGGCATTGGGCCTTTTGTATATAATTACGATGCAATTTCTATGTTTCATCGTCAACAAGAAGGTCAGAGGGATACAGTAAACCTGAGGTGAAGCATCGGAATCTATAACTTGTGTCACAGAAATGGCTCAAAACATAGACAGTAAGAAGAGCCAGTCTTCTTTTACTTGAGTCGGCATTGTGCATTTTGTTTTTAATTCCGATGCAATTTATGTGTTTCTTCGCCAATAAGAAGGTCAGAGGGATACAAGAAACCCGAAGTGAAGCATCGTAATCTATAACTAGTGTCACAGGAATTGTTCAAACCATAGACAGTAAGATGAGCCAGTCTTCTTGTACTTGAGTCGGAATTGTGCCTTTTGTATTTAATTCGGATGCAATTCCTGTGTTTCATAGTCAATAAGAAGGTCAGAGGGATACAGTAAACCTGAAGTGAAGCATCGGAATCTATAACTAGTGTCACAGGAATGGTACAAAACATGGACAGAAGGAAGAGTCAGTTTTCTTGTACTTAAGTCGGCATTGTGCCTTATGTATTTAATTCCGATGCAATTTCTGTGTTTCATGGTCAATAAGAAGGTCAGCTGGATACAGTAAACCTGAAGTGAAGCATCGGAATCTATAACTAGTGGCACAGGAATGGTTCAAAACATAGGCAGTAAGAAGAGCCAGTCTTCTTATACTTGAGTCGGCATATTGCCTTTTGTATTTAATTCCGATGAAATTTCTCTGTTTGATCGTCAATAAGAAGGTCAGAGGGATACAGTAAACCTGAAGGGAAGCATCGGAATCTATAACTAGTGTCACAGGAATGGTTCAAATCATAGACAGTAAGAAGAGTCAGTCTTCTTGTGCTTAAGTCGGCATTGTGCCTTTTGTATTTAATTCCGATGCAGTTTTTGTGTTTCATCGTCAATAAGAAGGTCAGAGGGATACAGTAAAACTGAAGTGAAGCATCGGAATCTATGACTAGTGTCACAGGAATGGTTCAAAACATAGACAGTAAGAAGAGTAAGTCTTCTTGTACTTAAGTCGGCATTATGCCTTTTGTATTTAACTCCGATGCAAATTCTGTGCTTCATCGTCAATAAGAAGGTAAGCTGGATACAGTGAACCTGAAGTTAATCTTCGGAATCTGTAACTAGTGTCACAGGAATAGTTCAAATCATAGACAGCAAGAAGAGCCAGTCTTCTTGTACTTGTGTCGGCATTGTGCCTTTTGTATTTAATTCCGATCAATTTTCTGTGTTTCATCGTCAATAAGAAGGTCAGAGGGGTACAGTAAACCTGAAGTGAAGCATCGGAATCTATTACTAGTGTCACAGGAATGGTTCAAATCATAGACAGTAAGAAGAGTCAGTTTTCTTGTACTTAAGTCGGCATTGGGCCTTTTGTATATAATTACGATGCAATTTCTGTGTGTCATCGTCAATAAGAAGGTCAGAGGGATACAGTAAACCTGAGGTGAAGCATCGGAATCTATAACTAGTGTCACAGGAATGGTTCAAACCATAGACAGTAAGAAGAGCCAGTCTTCTTGTACTTGAGTCGGCATTGTGCCTTTTGTTTATAATTCCGCTGCAATTTCTGTGTTTCATCGACAATAAGAAGGTCAGAGGGATACAGTAAACCTGAAGTGAAGCAAAGGAATCTATAACTAGTGTCACAGGAATGGTTCAAAACATAGACAGTAAGAAGAGCCAGTCTTCTTGTGCTTGAGTCGGCATTGTGCCTTTTGTATATAATTCCGATGCAATTTCTGTGTTTCATCGACAATAAGAAGGTCAGAGGGATACAGTAAACCTGAAGTGAAGCAAAGGAATCTATAACTAGTGTCACAGGAATGGTTCAAAACATAGACAGTAAGAAAAGTCAGTCTTCTTGTAGTTAAGTCGGCATTGTGCCTTTTGTATTTAATACCGATGCAATTTTTGTGTTTCATCGTCAATAAGCAGCTCAGAGGGATACAGTAAACCAGAAGTGAAGCATCTGAATCTATAACTAGGGTCACAGGAATGGTTCAAAGCATAGACAGTAAGAAGAGCCAGTCTTCTTGTACTTGAGTCGGCATTGTACCTTTTATATTTAATTCCGATGCAATTTCTGTGTTGCATCGCCAATAAGAAGATCAGAGGGATACAGTAAACCTGAAGTGAAGCATCGGAATCTATAACTAGTGGCACAGGAATGGTTCTAACCATAGACAGTAAGAAGAGTCAGTGTTCTTGTACTGAAGTCGGCATTGTGCCTTTTGTATTTAATTAAGATACAATTTCTGTGTTTCATCGTCAATAAGAAGGTCCAAGGGATATAGCAAACCTGAAGTGAAGCTTTGGAATCTATAACTAGTGTCACAGAAATGGTTCAAAACATAGACAGTAAGAAGAGTCAGTCTTCTTGTACTTAAGTCGCCATTGTGCCTTTTGTATTTAATTCCGATGCAATTTCTGTGCTCCACAGTCAATAAGAAGGTTAGCTGTATACAGTAAACCTGAAGTGAAGCATCGGAATCTATAACTAGTGTCACAGGAATGGTTCAAAGCATAGACAGTAAGAAGAGCCAGTCCTCTTGTACTTGAGTCGGAGTTGTGCCTTTTCTATTTCATTCCGATGAATTTTCTGTGTTTCATCGTCAATAAGAAGGTCAGAGGGGTACATTAAACCTGAAGTGAAGCATCGGAATCTATTACTAGAGTCACAGGAATGGTTCAAAACATAGACAGTAAGAAGAGTCAGTTTTCTTGTACTTAAGTCGGCATTGGGCCTTTTGTATATAATTACGATGCAATTTCTGTGTTTCATCGTCAATAAGAAGGTCAGAGGGATACAGTAAACCTGAGGTGAAGCATCGGAATCTATAACTAGTGTCACAGAAATGGTTCAAACCATAGACAGTAAGAAGAGCCAGTCTTCTTGTACTTGAGTCGGCATTGTGCCTTTTGTTTATAATTCCGCTGCAATTTCTGTGTTTCATCGACAATAAGAAGGTCAGAGGGATACAGTAAACCTGAAGTGAAGCAAAGGAATCTATAACTAGTGTCACAGGAATGGTTCAAAACATACACAGTAAGAAGAGCCAGTCTTCTTGTGCTTGAGTCGGCATTGTGCCTTATGTATTTAATTCCGATGCAGTTTTTGTGTTTCGTCGTCAATAAGAAGGTCAGAGGGATACAGTAAAACTGAAGTGAAGCATCGGAATCTATGACTAGTGTCACAGGAATGGTACAAAACGTAGACAGTAAGAAGAGTCAGTCTTTTTGTACTTAAGTCGGCATTGTGCCTTTTGTATTTAACTCCGATGCAATTTCTGTGCTTCATCGTCAATAAGAAGGTCAGCTGGATACAGTGAACCTGAAGTTAAGCATCGGAATCTGTAACTAGTGTCACGGAAATGGTTCAAATCATAGACAGCAAGAAGAGCCAGTCTTCTTGTACTTGAGTCGACTTTGTGCCTTTTGTATTTAATTCCGATCAATTTTCTGTGATTGATCGTCAATAAGAAGGGCAGAGGTATACAGTAGAAATGAAGTGAAGCATCGGAATCTATAACTAGTGTCACAGGAATGGTTCATAACATAGACAGAAAGAAGAGTCAGTGTTCTTGTACTTAAGTCGGCATTGTGTCTTTTGTAATTAATGAAGATGCAATTTCTGTGTTTCTTCGTCAATAAGAAGGTCACAGGGATACAGTCAACCTGAAGCGAAGCATCGGAATGAGTAACTAGTGTCACAGGAAAGGTTCAAAACATAGACAGTAAGAAGAGTCAGTCTTCTTGTACTTAAGTCGGCATTGTGCCTTTTGTATTTAATTCCGATGCAATTTCTGTGTTTCATCGTCAATAAGAAGGTCAGAGGGATTCAGTGAACCTGAAGTGAAGCATCGGAATCTATAACCAGTGTCACAGGAATGGTTCAAAACATAGACAGTAAGAAGTGTCAGTCTTCTTGTAATTAGGTCGGCATTGTGCCTTTTCTATTTAATTCCGATGCAATTTTTGTGTTTCATCGTCAATAAGCAGCTCAGAGGGATACAGTAAACCTGAAGTGAAGCATCGGAATCTATAACTAGTGTCACATGAATGGTTCAAAACATAGACAGTAAGAAGAGTCAGTTTTTTTGTACTTAAGTCGGCATTGGGACTTTTGTATATAATTACGATGCAATGTCTGTGTTTCATCGTCAATAAGAAGGTCAGAGGGATACAGTAAACCTGAGGTGAAGCATCGGAATCTATAACTAGTGTCACAGAAATGGTTCAAAAACATAGACAGTAAGAAGAGCCAGTCTTCTTGTACTTGAGTAGGCATTGTGCCTTTTGTTTATAATTCCGGTGCAATTTCTGTGGTTCATCGACAATAAGAAGGTCAGAGGGATACAGTAAACCTGAAGTGAAGCAAAGGAATCTATAACTAGTGTCACGGGAATGGTTCAAAACATAGACAGTAAGAAGAGCCAGTCTTCTTGTGCTTGAGTCGGCATTGTGCCTTTTGTATTTAATTCCGACGCAGTTTTTGTGTTTCGTCGTCAATAGGAAGGTCAGAGGGATACAGTAAAACTGAAGTGAAGCAACGGAATCTATGACAAGTGTCACAGGAATGTTACAAAACGTAGACAGTAAGAAGAGTCAGTCTTCTTGTACTTAAGTCGGCATTGTGTCTTTTGTATATAATTCCGATGCAATTTCTGTGTTTCATCGACAATAAGAAGGTCAGAGGGATACAGTAACCCTGAAGTGAAGCAAAGGAATCTATAACTAGTGTCACAGGAATGGTTCAAAACATAGACAGTAAGAAGAGCCAGTCTTCTTGTACTTGAGTCAGCATTGTGCATTTTGATTTTAATTCCGATGCAATTTCTGTGTTTCATCGTCAATAAGAAGGTCAGAGGGATACAGTGAACCAGAAGTGAAGCATCAGAATCTATAACTAGTGTCACAGGAATGGTTCAAAACATAGACAGTAAGAAGAGTCAGTCTTCTTGTACTTAAGTCGGCATTGTGCCTTTTGTATTTAATTCCGTTGCAATTTTTGTGTTTCATCGTCAATAAGCAGCTCAGAGGGATACAGTAAACCTGAAGTGAAGCATCGGAATCTACAACTAGTGTCACACGAATGGTTCAAAACATAGAGAGTAAGAAGAGTCAGTCTTTTTGTACTTAAGTCGGCATTGTGCCTTTTATATTTAATTCCGATGCAATATCTGTGTTTCATCGTCAATAAGAAGATCAGAGGGATACAGTAAACCTGAAGTGAAGCATCGGAATCTATAACTAGTGTCACATGAATGGTTCAAAACATAGACAGTAAGAGGAGTCAGTCTTCATGTACTTAAGTCGGCATTGTGCGTTTTGTGTTTAATTCCGATGCAATATCTGTGTTTCATCGTCAATAAGAGGGTCGGAGGGATACAGTAAACCTGAAGTGAAGCATCGGAATCTATAACTAGTGGCATAGGAATGGTTCTATCCATAGACAGTAAGAAGAGTCAGTGTTCTTGTACAGAAGTCGGCATTGTGCCTTTTGTATTTAATTAAGATGCAATTTCTGTGTTTCATCGACAACAAGAAGGTCAGAGGGATACAGTAAACCTGAAGTGAAGCATCGGAAACTATAACTAGTGTCACAGGAATGGTTCAAAGCATAGACAGTAAGAAGAGCCAGTCCTCTTGTACTTGAGTCGGCATTGTGCCTTTTCTATGTAATTCCGATGAATTTTCTGTGTTTCATCGTTAATAAGAAGGTCAGAGGGGTACAGTAAACCTGAAGTGAAGCATCGGAATCTATTACTAGTGTCACAGGAATGGTTCAAAACATAGACAGTAAGTAGAGTCAGTCTCCTTGTACTTTATTCAGCATTGTGAGTTTTGTATTTAATTCCGATGCAGTTTCTGTGTTTCATCGTTAATAAGAAGGTCAGAGGGATACAGTAAAACTGAAGTGAAGCACCGGAATCCATAACTAGTGTCACAGGAATGGTTGAAAACATAGACTGTAAGAAGAGTCAGTCTTCTTGTACTTAAGTCGGCATTGTGCCGTTTGTATTTAACTCCGATGCAATTTCTTTGCTTCATCGTCAATAAGAAGGTCAGCTGGATACAGTGAACCTGAAGTTAAGCATCGGAACCTAAAACTAGTGTCACAGGAATGGTTCAAATCATAGACAGTAATAAGAGCCAGTCTTCTTGTACTTGAGTCGGCATTGTGCCTTTTGTATTTAATTCCGTTCAATTTTCTGTGTTTGGTCGTCAATAAGAAGGTCAGTGGGATACAGTAAAAATGAAGTGAAGCATCGGAATCTATAACTAGGGTCACAGGAATGGTTCAAAACATAGACAGTAAGAAGAGTCGGTCTTCTTGTACTTAAGTCGGCATTGTGCATTTTGTATTTATTTAAGATGGAATATCTGTGTTTCATCGTCAATAAGAATGTCAGAGGGATACTGTAAAAATGAAGAGAAGCATCGGAATCTATAAATAGGGTCACAGGAATGGTTCAAAACATAGCCAGTAAGAAGAGTCAGTCTTCTTGTACTTAAGTCGGCATTGTGCCTTTTGTATTTAATTAAGATGCAATATCTGTGTTTCATCGTCAATAAGAGGGTCAGAGGGATACAGTAAACCTGAAGTGAAGCATCGGAATCTATAACTAGTGTCACAGGAATGGTTCAAAACATAGACAGTAAGAAGAGTCAGTTTTCTTGTACTTAGGTCCGCATTGTGCCTTTTGTATTTAATTCCGATGCAATTTCTGTGTATCATCGTCAATAAGAAGGTCAGAGGGATACAGTAAACCTGAAGTGAAGCATCGGAATCTATAACTAGTGTCACAGGAATGGTTCAAAGCATAGGGAGTGAGAAGAGTCAGTTTCTTTGTACTTAAGTTGGCAATGTGCCTTTTATAATTGACTCCGATGCAATTTCTGTGTTTCATCGTCAATAAGAAGATCAGAGGGTTACAGTAAACCTGAAGTGAAGCATCGGAATCTATAACTAGTGTCACAGGAATGGTTCAAAACATAGATAGTAAGAAGAGCCAGTCTTCTTGTACTTGAGTCGGCAATGAGCCTTTTGTGTTTAATTCCGATGCAATTTCTGTGTTTCATCGTCATTAAGAAGGTCAGAGGGATACAGTAAACCTGAAGTGAAGCATCGGAATCTATTACTAGTGTCACAGGAATGGTTCAAAACATAGACAGTAAGAAGAGTCAGTCTTCTTGTACTTACGTCTCCATTGTGCATTTTGTATTTAATTATGATGCAATTTCTGTGTTTCATCGTCAATAAGAAGGTCAGAGGGATACAGTAACCATGAAGTGAAGCATCGGAATCTATAACTAGTGTCACAGGAATGGTTCAAAACATAGACAGTAAGAAGAGGCAGTTTCCTTGTACTTAAGTAGGCATTGGGCCTTTTTTATATAATTACGATGCAATTTCTGTGTTTCATCGTCAATAAGAAGGTCAGAGGGATACAGTAAACCTGAGGTGAAGCATCGGAATCTATAACTAGTGTCACAGAAATGGTTCAAAACATAGACAGTAAGAAGAGCCAGTCTTCTTGTACTTGAGTCGGCATTGTGCCTTTTGTATTTAATTCCGATGCAATTTATGTGTTTCTTCGTCAATAAGAAGGTCAGAGGGATACAATAAACCAGAAGTGAAGCATCGGACCTATAACTAGTGTCACAGGAATGGTTCAAAACATAGATAGTAAGAAGAGCCAGTCATCTTCTACTTGGGTCGGCATTGTTCCTTTTGTACTTAATTCCGATGCAATTTCTGTGTTTCATCGTCAATATGAAGGTCTGCTGGATACAGTAAACCTGAAGTGAAGCATCGGAATCAATAACTAGGGGCACAGGAATGGTTCAAATCCTAAACAGTAAGTAAAGTCAGTCTTCTTGTACTTTAGTCAGCATTGTGTCTCTTGTATTTAATTCCGATGCAGTTTCTGAGTTTCATCGTCAATAAGAAGGTCAGAGGGATACAGTAAACCTGAAGTGAAGCATCAGAATCCATAACTAGTGTCACAGGAATGGTTCAAAGCATAGACAGTAAGAAGGGCTAGTCTTCTTGTACTTGAGTCGGCATTGTGCCTTTTCTATTTAATTCCGATGAATTTTCTGTGTTGATCGTCAATAAGAAGGTCAGAGGGATACATTAAACCTGAAGTGAAGCATCGGAATCCGTAACTAGTGTCACAGGAATGGTTCAAAACTAAGACAGTAGGAAGAGTCAGTTTTCTTGTACTTAAGTCGGCATTGGGCCTTTTGTATATAATTACGATGCAATTTCTGCGTTTCATCGTCAATAAGAAGGTCAGAGGGATACAGTAAACCTGAGGTGAAGCATCGGAATCCATAACTAGTGTCACAGAAATGGTTCAAAACATAGACAGTAAGAAGAGCCAGTCTTCTTGTACTTGAGTCGGCATTGTGCCTTTTGTTTATAATTCCGATGCAATTTCTGTGTTTCATCGACAATAAGAAGGTCAGAGGGATACAGTAAACCTGAAGTGAAGCAAAGGAATCTATAACTAGTGTCACAGGTATGGTTCAAAACATAGACAGTAAGAAGAGCCAGTCTTCTTGTGCTTGAGTCGGCATTGTGCCTTTTCTATTTAATTCCGATACAGTTTTTGTGTTTCGTCGTCAATAAGAAGGTCAGAGGGATACAGTAAAACTGAAGTGAAGCATCGGAATCTATGACTAGTGTCACAGGAATGATACAAAACGTAGACAGTAAGAAGAGTCAGTCTTCTTGTACTTAAGTCGGCATTGTGCCTTTTGTATTTAACTCCGATACAATTTCTGTGCTTCATCGTCAATAAGAAGGTCAGCTGGATACAGTGAACCTGAAGTTAAGCATCGGAATCTGTAACTAGTGTCACAGAAATGGTTCAAATCATAGACAGCAAGAAGAGCCAGTCTTCTTGTACTTGAGTCGGCATTGTGCCTTTTGTATTTAATTCCGATCAATTTTCTGTGTTTGATCGTCAATAAGAAGGGCAGAGGTATACAGTAAAAATGAAGTGAAGCATCGGAATCTATTACTAGTGTCACAGGAATGGTTCATAACATAGACAGAAAGAAGAGTCAGTGTTCTTGTACTTGAGTCGGCATTCTGTCTTTTGTAATTAATTAAGATGCAATTTCTGTGTTTCATCATCAATAAGAAGGTCAGAGGGATACAGTCAACCTGAATCGAAGCATCGGAATCTATAACTAGTGTCACAGGAATGGTTCAAAACATAGACAGTAAGAAAAGTCAGTCTTCTTGTACTTAAGTCGGCATTGTGCCTTTTGTATTTAATACCGATGCAATTTTTGTGTTTCATCGTCAATAAGCAGCTCAGAGGGATACAGTAAACCAGAAGTGAAGCATCTTAATCTATAACTAGGGTCACAGGAATGGTTCAAAACATAGAGAGTAAGAAGAGTCAGTCTTTTTGTACTTAAGTCGGCATTGTGCCTTTTATATTTAATTCCGATGCAATTTCTGTGTTTCATCGTCAATAAGAAGATCAGAGGGATACAGTAAACCTGAAGTGAAGCATCGGAATCTATAACTAGTGTCACATGAATGGTTCAAAACATGGACAGCAAGAAGAGCCAGTCTTCTTGTACTTGAGTCGGCATTGTGCGTTTTGTGTTTAATTCCGATACAATTTCTGTGTTTCATCGTCAATAAGAAGGTCGGAGGGATACAGTAAACCTGAAGTGAAGCATAGGTATCTATAACTAGTGGCATAGGAATGGTTCTAACCATAGACAGTAAGAAGAGTCAGTGTTCTTGTACAGAAGTCGGCATTGTGCCTTTTGTATTTAACTAAGATGCAATTTCTGTGTTTCATCGGCAACAAGATGGTCAGAGGGATACAGTAAACCTGAAGTGTGGCGTCGGAATCTATAACTAGTGTCACAGAAATGGTTCAAAACATAGACAGTAAGAAGAGCCAGTCCTCTTGTACTTGAGTCGGAGTTGTGACTTTTCTATTTAATTCCGATGAATTTTCTGTGTTTCATCGTCAATAAGAAGGTCAGAGGGGTACATTAAACCTGAAGTGAAGCATCGGAATCTATTACTAGTGTCACAGGAATGGTTCAAAACATAGACAGTAAGAAGAGACAGTTTTCTTGTACTTAAGTCGGCATTGGGCCTTTTGTATATAATTACGATGCAATTTCTGTGTTTCATCGTCAATAAGAAGGTCAGAGGGATACAGTAAACCTGAGGTGAAGCATCGGAATCTATAACTAGTGTCACAGAAATGGTTCAAACCATAGACAGTAAGAAGAGCCAGTCTTCTTGTACTTGAGTCGGCATTGTGCCTTTTGTTTATAATTCCGCTGCAATTTCTGTGCTTCATCGTCAATAAGAAGGTCAGCTGGATACAGTGAACCTGAAGTTAAGCATTGGAATCTGTAACTAGTGTCACGGAAATGGTTCAAATCATAGACAGCAAGAAGAGCCAGTCTTCTTGTACTTGAGTCGACTTTGTGCCTTTTGTATTTAATTCCGATCAATTTTCTGTGATTGATCGTCAATAAGAAGGGCAGAGGTATACAGTAAAAATGAAGTGAAGCATCGGAATCTATAACTAGTGTCACAGGAATGGTTCAAAACATAGACAGAAAGAAGAGTCAGTGTTCTTGTACTTAAGTCGGCATTGTGTCTTTTGTAATTAATGAAGATGCAATTTCTGTGTTCCTTCGTCAATAAGAAGGTCACAGGGATACAGTCAACCTGAAGCGAAGCATCGGAATGAGTAACTAGTGTCACAGGAAAGGTTCAAAACATAGACAGTAAGAAGAGTCAGTCTTCTTGTACTTAAGTCGGCATTGTGCCTTTTGTATTTAATTCCGATGCAATTTCTGTGTTTCATCGTCAATAAGAAGGTCAGAGGGATTCAGTGAACCTGAAGTGAAGCATCGGAATCTATAACCAGTGTCACAGGAATGGTTCAAAACATAGACAGTAAGAAGTGTCAGTCTTCTTGTACTTAGGTCGGCATTGTGCCTTTTCTATTTAATTCCGATGCAATTTTTGTGTTTCATCGTCAATAAGCAGTTCAGAGGGATACAGTAAACCTGAAGTGAAGCATCGGAATCTATAACTAGTGTCACATGAATGGTTCAAAACATAGACAGTAAGAAGAGTCAGTTTTTTTGTACTTAAGTCGGCATTGGGACTTTTGTATATAAATACGATGCAATGTCTGTGTTTCATCGTCAATAAGAAGGTCAGAGGGATACAGTAAACCTGAGGTGAAGCATCGGAATCTATAACTAGTGTCACAGGAATGGTTCAAAACATAGACAGTAAGAAAAGTCAGTCTTCTTGTACTTGAGTCGGCATTGTGCCTTTTGTTTATAATTCCGGTGCAATTTCTGTGTTTCATCGACAATAAGATGGTCAGAGGGATACAGTAAACCTGAAGTGAAGCAAAGGAATCTATAACTAGTGTCACGGGAATGGTTCAAAACATAGACAGTAAGAAGAGCCAGTCTTCTTGTGCTTGAGTCGGCATTGTGCCTTTTGTATTTAATTCCGACGCAGTTTTTGTGTTTCGTCGTCAATAGGAAGGTCAGAGGGATACAGTAAAACTGAAGTGAAGCAACGGAATCTATGACTAGTGTCACAGGAATGTTACAAAACGTAGACAGTAAGAAGAGTCAGTCTTCTTGTACTTAAGTCGGCATTGTGTCTTTTGTATATAATTCCGATGCAATTTCTGTGTTTCATCGACAATAAGAAGGTCAGAGGGATACAGTAACCCTGAAGTGAAGCAAAGGAATCTATAACTAGTGTCACAGGAATGGTTCAAAACATAGACAGTAAGAAGAGCCAGTCTTCTTGTACTTGAGTCAGCATTGTGCATTTTGATTTTAATTCCGATGCAATTTCTGTGTTTCATCGTCAATAAGAAGGTCAGAGGGATACAGTGAACCAGAAGTGAAGCATCGGAATCTATAACTAGTGTCACAGGAATGGTTCAAAACATAGACAGTAAGAAGAGTCAGACTTCTTGTACTTAAGTCGGCATTGTGCCTTTTGTATTTAATTCCGATGCAATTTTTGTGTTTCATCGTCAATAAGCAGCTCAGAGGGATACAGTAAACCTGAAGTGAAGCATCGGAATCTACAACTAGTGTCACACGAATGGTTCAAAACATAGAGAGTAAGAAGAGTCAGTCTTTTTGTACTTAAGTCGGCATTGTGCCTTTTATATTTAATTCCGATGCAATTTCTGTGTTTCATCGTCAATAAGAAGATCAGAGGGATACAGTAAACCTGAAGTGAAGCATCGGAATCTATAACTAGTGTCACATGAATGGTTCAAAACATAGACAGTAAGAGGAGTCAGTCTTCATGTACTTAAGTCGGCATTGTGCGTTTTGTGTTTAATTCCGATGCAATATCTGTGTTTCATCGTCAATAAGAGGGTCGGAGGGATACAGTAAACCTGAAGTGAAGCATCGGAAACTATAACTAGTGGCATAGGAATGGTTCTAACCATAGACTGTAAGAAGAGTCAGTGTTCATGTACAGAAGTCGGCATTGTGCCTTTTGTATTTAATTAAGATGCAATTTCTGTGTTTCATCGCCAACAAGAAGGTCAGAGGGATACAGTAAACCTGAAGTGAAGCATCGGAAACTATAACTAGTGTCACAGGAATGGTTCAAAGCATAGACAGTAAGAAGAGCCAGTCCTCTTGTACTTGAGTCGGCATTGTGCCTTTTCTATGTAATTCCGATGAATTTTCTGTGTTTCATCGTTAATAAGAAGGTCAGAGGGGTACAGTAAACCTGAAGTGAAGCATCGGAATCTATTACTAGTGTCACAGGAGTGGTTCAAAACATAGACAGTAAGTAGAGTCAGTCTTCTTGTACTTTAGTCAGCATTGTGAGTTTTGTATTTAATTCCGATGCAGTTTCTGTGTTTCATCGTTAATAAGAACGTCAGAGGGATACAGTAAAACTGAAGTGAAGCACCGGAATCCATAACTAGTGTCACAGGAATGGTTGAAAACATAGACTGTAAGAAGAGTCAGTCTTCTTGTACTTAAGTCGGCATTGTGCCTTTTGTATTTAACTCCGATGCAATTTCTTTGCTTCATCGTCAATAAGAAGGTCAGCTGGATACAGTGAACCTGAAGTTAAGCATCGGAACCTAAAACTAGTGTCACAGGAATGGTTCAAATCATAGACTGTAATAAGAGCCAGTCTTCTTGTACTTGAGTCGGCATTGTGCCTTTTGTATTTAATTCCGTTCAATTTTCTGTGTTTGGTCGTCAATAAGAAGGTCAGTGGGATACAGTAAAAATGAAGTGAAGCATCGGAATCTATAACTAGGGTCACAGGAATGGTTCAAAACATAGACAGTAAGAAGAGTCGGTCTTCTTGTACTTAAGTCGGCATTGTGCATTTTGTATTTATTTAAGATGCAATATCTGTGTTTCATCGTCAATAAGAAAGTCAGAGGGATACTGTAAAAATGAAGAGAAGCATCGGAATCTATAAATAGGGTCACAGGAATGGTTCAAAACATAGCCAGTAAGAAGAGTCAGTCTTCTTGTACTTAAGTCGGCATTGTGCCTTTTGTATTTAATTAAGATGCAATATCTGTGTTTCATCGTCAATAAGAGGGTCAGAGGGATACAGTAAACCTGAAGTGAAGCATCGGAATCTATAACTAGTGTCACAGGAATGGTTCAAAACATAGACAGTAAGAAGAGTCAGTTTTCTTGTACTTAGGTCCGCATTGTGCCTTTTGTATTTAATTCCGATGCAATTTCTGTGTATCATCGTCAATAAGAAGGTCAGAGGGATACAGTAAACCTGAAGTGAAGCATCGGAATCTATAACTAGTGTCACAGGAATGGTTCAAAGCATAGGGAGTAAGAAGAGTCAGTTTTTTTGTACTTAAGTTGGCAATGTGCCTTTTATAATTGACTCCGATGCAATTTCTGTGTTTCATCGTCAATAAGAAGATCAGAGGGTTACAGTAAACCTGAAGTGAAGCATCGGAATCTATAACTAGTGTCACAGGAATGGTTCAAAACATAGATAGTAAGAAGAGCCAGTCTTCTTGTACTTGAGTCGGCAATGAGCCTTTTGTGTTTAATTCCGATGCAATTTCTGTGTTTCATCGTCATTAAGAAGGTCAGAGGGATACAGTAAACCTGAAGTGAAGCATCGGAATCTATTACTAGTGTCACAGGAATGGTTCAAAACATAGACAGTAAGAAGAGTCAGTCTTCTTGTACTTACGTCTCCATTGTGCATTTTGTATTTAATTATGATGCAATTTCTGTGTTTCATCGTCAATAAGAAGGTCAGAGGGATACAGTAACCATGAAGTGAAGCATCGGAAAATATAACTAGTGTCACAGGAATGGTTCAAAACATAGACAGTAAGAAGAGGCAGTTTCCTTGTACTTAAGTAGGCATTGGGCCTTTTTTATATAATTACGATGCAATTTCTGTGTTTCATCGTCAATAAGAAGGTCAGAGGGATACAGTAAACCTGAGGTGAAGCATCGGAATCTATAACTAGTGTCACAGAAATGATTCAAAACATAGACAGTAAGAAGAGCCAGTCTTCTTGTACTTGAGTCGGCATTGTGCCTTTTGTATTTAATTCCGATGCAATTTATGTGTTTCTTCGTCAATAAGAAGGTCAGAGGGATACAATAAACCAGAAGTGAAGCATCGGACCTATAACTAGTGTCACAGGAATGGTTCAAAACATAGATAGTAAGAAGAGCCAGTCATCTTCTACTTGGGTCGGCATTGTTCCTTTTGTATTTAATTCCGATGCAATTTCTGTGTTTCATCGTCAATAAGAAGGTCTGCTGGATACAGTAAACCTGAAGTGAAGCATCGGAATCAATAACTAGTGGCACAGGAATGGTTCAAATCCTAAACAGTAAGTAAAGTCAGTCTTCTTGTACTTTAGTCAGCATTGTGTCTCTTGTATTTAATTCCGATGCAGTTTCTGAGTTTCATCGTCAATAAGAAGGTCAGAGGGATACAGTAAACCTGAAGTGAAGCATCAGAATCCATAACTAGTGTCACAGGAATGGTTCAAAGCATAGACAGTAAGAAGGGCTAGTCTTCCTGTACTTGAGTCGGCATTGTGCCTTTTGTTTATAATTCCGATGCAATTTCTGTGTTTCATCGACAATAAGAAGGTCAGAGGGATACAGTAAACCTGAGGTGAAGCATCGGAATCTATAACTAGTGTCACAGCAATGGTTCAAAACTAAGACAGTAGGAAGAGTCAGTTTTCTTGAACTTAACTCGGCATTGGGCCTTTTGTATATAATTACGATGCAATTTCTGTGTTTCATCGTCAATAAGAAGGTCAGAGGGATACAGTAAACCTGAGGTGAAGCATCGGAATCCATAACTAGTGTCACAGAAATGGTTCAAAACATAGACAGTAAGAAGAGCCAGTCTTCTTGTACTTGAGTCGGCATTGTGCCTTTTGTTTATAATTCCGATGCAATATCTGTGTTTCATCGACAATAAGAAGGTCAGAGGGATACAGTAAACCTGAAGTGAAGCAAAGGAATCTATAACTAGTGTCACAGGTATGGTTCAAAACATAGACAGTAAGAAGAGCCAGTCTTCTTGTGCTTGAGTCGGCATTGTGCCTTTTCTATTTAATTCCGATACAGTTTTTGTGTTTCGTCGTCAATAAGAAGGTCAGATTGATACAGTAAAACTGAAGTGAAGCATCGGAATCTATGACTAGTGTCACAGGAATGATACAAAACGTAGACAGTAAGAAGAGTCAGTCTTCTTGTACTTAAGTCGGCATTGTGCCTTTTGTATTTAACTCCGATACAATTTCTGTGCTTCATCGTCAATAAGAAGGTCAGCTGGATACAGTGAACCTGAAGTTAAGCATCGGAATCTGTAACTAGTGTCACAGAAATGGTTCATATCATAGACAGCAAGAAGAGCCAGTCTTCTTGTACTTGAGTCGGCATTGTGCCTTTTGTATTTAATTCCGATCAATTTTCTGTGTTTGATCGTCAATAAGAAGGGCAGAGGTATACAGTAAAAATGAAGTGAAGCATCGGAATCTATTACTAGTGTCACAGGAATGGTTCATAACATAGACAGAAAGAAGAGTCAGTGTTCTTGTACTTGAGTCGGCATTCTGTCTTTTGTAATTAATTAAGATGCAATTTCTGTGTTTCATCATCAATAAGAAGGTCAGAGGGATACAGTCAACCTGAATCGAAGCATCGGAATCTATAACTAGTGTCACAGGAATGGTTCAAAACATAGACAGTAAGAAAAGTCAGTCTTCTTGTACTTAAGTCGGCATTGTGCCTTTTGTATTTAATACCGATGCAATTTTTGTGTTTCATCGTCAATAAGCAGCTCAGAGGGATACAGTAAACCAGAAGTGAAGCATCTTAATCTATAACTAGGGTCACAGGAATGGTTCAAAACATAGAGAGTAGGAAGAGTCAGTCTTTGTGTACTTAAGTCGGCATTGTGCCTTTTATATTTACTTCCGATGCAATTTCTGTGTTTCATCGTCAATAAGAAGATCAGAGGGATACAGTAAACCTGAAGTGAAGCATCGGAATCTATAACTAGTGTCACATGAATGGTTCAAAACATGGACAGCAAGAAGAGCCAGTCTTCTTGTACTTGAGTCGGCATTGTGCGTTTTGTGTTTAATTCCGATACAATTTCTGTGTTTCATCGTCAATAAGAAGGTCGGAGGGATACAGTAAACCTGAAGTGAAGCATCGGTATCTATAACTAGTGGCATAGGAATGGTTCTAACCATAGACAGTAAGAAGAGTCAGTGTTCTTGTACAGAAGTCGGCATTGTGCCTTTTGTATTTAACTAAGATGCAATTTCTGTGTTTCATCGGCAACAAGATGGTCAGAGGGATACAGTAAACCTGAAGTGTGGCGTCGGAATCTATAACTAGTGTCACAGAAATGGTTCAAAACATAGACAGTAAGAAGAGTCAGTCTTCTTGTACTTAATTCGGCATTGTGCCTTTTGTATTTAATTCCGATGCAATTTCTGTGCTTCATAGTCAATAAGAAGGTCAGCTGTATACAGTAAACCTGAAGTGAAGCATCGGAATCTATAACTAGTGTCACAGGAATGGTTCAAAGCATAGACAGTAAGAAGAGCCAGTCTTCTTGTACTGGAGTCGGCATTGTACCTTTTATATTTAATTCCGATGCAATTTCTGTGTTTCATCGCCAATAAGAAGATCAGAGGGATACAGTAAACCTGAAGTGAAGCATCGGAATCTATAACCAGTGGCACAGGAATGGTTCTAACCATAGACAGTAAGAAGAGTCAGTGTTCTTGTACTGAAGTCGGCATTGTGCCTTTTGTATTTAATTAAGATACAATTTCTGTGTTTCATCGTCAATAAGAAGGTCCAAGGGATATAGCAAACCTGAAGTGAAGCTTTGGAATCTATAACTAGTGTCACAGAAATGGTTCAAAACATAGACAGTAAGAAGAGTCAGTCTTCTTGTACTTAAGTCGGCATTGTGCCTTTTGTATTTAATTCCGATGCAATTTCTGTGCTCCACAGTCAATAAGAAGGTTAGCTGTATACAGTAAACCTGAAGTGAAGCATCGGAATCTATAACTAGTGTCACAGGAATGGTTCAAAGCATAGACAGTAAGAAGAGCCAGTCCTCTTGTACTTGAGTCGGAGTTGTGCCTTTTCTATTTAATTCCGATGAATTTTCTGTGTTTCATCGTCAATAAGAAGGTCAGAGGGGTACATTAAACCTGAAGTGAAGCATCGGAATCTATTACTAGTGTCACAGGAATGGTTCAAAACATAGACAGTAAGAAGAGTCAGTTTTCTTGTACTTAAGTCGGCACTGGGCCTTTTGTATATAATTACGATGCAATTTCTGTGTTTCATCGTCAATAAGAAGGTCAGAGGGATACAGTAAACCTGAGGTGAAGCATCGGAATCTATAACTAGTGTCACAGAAATGGTTCAAACCATAGACAGTAAGAAGAGCCAGTCTTCTTGTACTTGAGTCGGCATTGTGCCTTTTGTTTATAATTCCGCTGCAATTTCTGTGTTTCATCGACAATAAGAAGGTCAGAGGGATACAGTAAACCTGAAGTGAAGCAAAGGAATCTATAACTAGTGTCACAGGAATGGTTCAAAACATAGACAGTAAGAAGAGTCAGTCTTCTTGTACTTAAGTCGGCATTGTGCCTTTTGTATTTAATTCCGATGCAATTTTTGTGTTTCATCGTCAATAAGCAGCTCAGAGGGATACAGTAAACCTGAAGTGAAGCAACGGAATCTACAACTAGTGTCACACGAATGGTTCAAAACATAGAGAGTAAGAAGAGTCAGTCTTTTTGTACTTAAGTCGGCATTGTGCCTTTTATATTTAATTCCGATGCAATTTCTGTGTTTCATCGTCAATAAGAAGATCAGAGGGATACAGTAAACCTGAAGTGAAGCATCGGAATCTATAACTAGTGTCACATGAATGGTTCAAAACATAGACAGTAAGAGGAGTCAGTCTTCATGTACTTAAGTCGGCATTGACCGATTTGTGTTTAATTCCGATGCAATATCTGTGTTTCATCGTCAATAAGAGGGTCGGAGGGATACAGTAAACCTGAAGTGAAGCATCGGAATCTATAACTAGTGGCATAGGAATGGTTCTAACCATAGACAGTAAGAAGAGTCAGTGTTCTTGTACAGAAGTCGGCATTGTGCCTTTTGTATTTAATTAAGATGCAATTTCTGTGTTTCATCGTCAACAAGAAGGTCAGAGGGATACAGTAAACCTGAAGTGAAGCATCGGAAACTATAACTAGTGTCACAGGAATGGTTCAAAGCATAGACAGTAAGAAGAGCCAGTCCTCTTGTACTTGAGTCGGCATTGTGCCTTTTCTATGTATTTCCGATGAATTTTCTGTGTTTCATCGTTAATAAGAAGGTCAGAGGGGTACAGTAAACCTGAAGTGAAGCATCGGAATCTATTACTAGTGTCACAAAAATGGTTCAAAACATAGACAGTAAGTAGAGTCAGTCTTCTTGTACTTTAGTCAGCATTGTGAGTTTTGTATTTAATTCCGATGCAGTTTCTGTGTTTCATCGTTAATAAGAAGGTCAGAGGGATACAGTAAAACTGAAGTGAAGCACCGGAATCCATAACTAGTGTCACAGGAATGGTTGAAAACATAGACTGTAAGAAGAGTCAGTCTTCTTGTACTTAAGTCGGCATTGTGCCTTTTGTATTTAACTCTGATGCAATTTCTTTGCTTCATCGTCAATAAGAAGGTCAGCTGGATACAGTGAACCTGAAGTTAAGCATCGGAACCTAAAACTAGTGTCACAGGAATGGTTCAAATCATAGACAGTAATAAGAGCCAGTCTTCTTGTACTTGAGTCGGCATTGTGCCTTTTGTATTTAATTCCGTTCAAATTTCTGTGTTTGGTCGTCAATACGAAGGTCAGTGGGATACAGTAAAAATGAAGTGAAGCATCGGAATCTATAACTAGGGTCACAGGAATGGTTCAAAACATAGACAGTAAGAAGAGTCGGTCTTCTTGTACTTAAGTCGGCATTGTGCATTTTGTATTTATTTAAGATGCAATATCTGTGTTTCATCGTCAATAAGAAAGTCAGAGGGATACTGTAAAAATGAAGAGAAGCATCGGAATCTATAAATAGGGTCACAGGAATGGTTCAAAACATAGCCAGTAAGAAGAGTCAGTCTTCTTGTACTTAAGTCGGCATTGTGCCTTTTGTATTGAATTACGATGCAATATCTGTGTTTCATCGTCAATAAGAGGGTCAGAGGGATACAGTAAACCTGAAGTGAAGCATCGGAATCTATAACTAGTGTCACAGGAATGGTTCAAAACATAGACAGTAAGAAGAGTCAGTTTTCTTGTACTTAAGTCCGCATTGTGCCTTTTGTATTTAATTCCGATGCAATTTCTGTGTATCATCGTCAATAAGAAGGTCAGAGGGATACAGTAAACCTGAAGTGAAGCATCGGAATCTATAACTAGTGTCACAGGAATGGTTCAAAGCATAGGGAGTAAGAAGTCAGTTTTTTTGTACTTAAGTTGGCATTGTGCCTTTTATAATTGACTCCGATGCAATTTCTGTGTTTCATCGTCAATAAGAAGATCAGAGGGTTACTGTAAACCTGAAGTGAAGCATCGGAATCTATAACTAGTGTCACAGGAATGGTTCAAAAATAGATAGTAAGAAGAGCCAGTCTTTTTGTACTTGAGTCGGCAATGAGCCTTTTGTGTTTAATTCCGATGCAATTTCTGTGTTTCATCGTCATTAAGAAGGTCAGAGGGATACAGTAAACCTGAAGTGAAGCATCGGAATCTATTACTAGTGTCACAGGAATGGTTCAAAACATAGACAGTAAGAAGAGTCAGTCTTCTTGTACTTACGTCTGCATTGTGCATTTTGTATTTAATTATGATGCAATTTCTGTGTTTCATCGTCAATAAGAAGGTCAGAGGGATACAGTAACCATGAAGTGAAGCATCGGAATCTATAACTAGTGTCACAGGAATGGTTAAAAACATAGACAGTTAGAAGAGGCATCTTCCTTGTACTTAAGTAGGCATTGGGCCTTTTTTATATAATTACGATGCAATTTCTGTGTTTCATCGTCAATAAGAAGGTCAGAGGGATACAGTAAACCTGAGGTGAAACATCGGAATCTATAACTAGTGTCACAGAAATGGTTCAAAACATAGACAGTAAGAAGAGCCAGTCTTCTTGTACTTGAGTCGGCATTGTGCCTTTTGTATTTAATTCCGATGCAATTTATGTGTTTCTTCGTCAATAAGAAGGTCAGAGGGATACAATAAACCAGAAGTGAAGCATCGGACCTATAACTAGTGTCACAGGAATGGTTCAAAACATAGACAGTAAGAAGAGCCAGTCATCTTCTACTTCAGTCGGCATTGTTCCTTTTGTATTTAATTCCGATGCAATTTCTGTGTTTCATCGTCAATAAGAAGGTCTGCTGGATACGGTAAACCTGAAGTGAAGCATCGGAATCAATAACTAGTGGCACAGGAATGGTTCAAATCCTAAACAGTAAGTAAAGTCAGTCTTCTTGTACTTTAGTCAGCATTGTGTCTCTTGTATTTAATTCCGATGCAGTTTCTGAGTTTCATCGTCAATAAGAAGGTCAGAGGGATACAGTAAACCTGAAGTGAAGCATCAGAATCCATAACTAGTGTCACAGGAATGGTTCAAAGCATAGACAGTAAGAAGGGCTAGTCTTCTTGTACTTGAGTCGGCATTGTGCCTTTTCTATTTAATTCCGATGAATTTTCTGTGTTGATCGTCAATAAGAAGGTCAGAGGGATACATTAAACCTGAAGTGAAGCATCGGAATCCATAACTAGTGTCAAAGGAATGGTTCAAAACTAAGACATTAGGAAGAGTCAGTTTTCTTGTACTTAACTCGGCATTGGGCCTTTTGTATATAATTACGATGCAATTTCTGTGTTTCATCGTCAATAAGAAGGTCGGAGGGATACAGTGAACCTGAGGTGAAGCATCGGAATCTATAACTAGTGTCACATGAATGGTTCAAAACATAGACAGTAAGAAGAGTCAGTTTTCTTGTACTTAAGTCGGCATTGGGCCTTTTGTATATAATTACGATGCAATTTCTGTGTTTCATCGTCAATAAGAAGGTCAGAGGGATACAGTAAACCTGAGGTGAAGCATCGGAATCCATAACTAGTGTCACAGAAATGGTTGAAAACATAGACAGTAAGAAGAGCCAGTCTTCTTGTACTTGAGTCGGCATTGTGCCTTTTGTTTATAATTCCGATGCAATTTCTGTGTTTCATCGACAATAAGAAGGTCCAAGGGAAACAGTAAACCTGAAGTGAAGCATCGGAATCTATAACTAGTGTCTCAGGAATGGTTTAAAGCATAGACAGTAGGAAGAGTCAGTCGTCTTGCACTTAAGTCGGCATTGTGCCTTTTGTATTTAATACCGATGCAATTTTTGTGTTTCATCGTCAATAAGCAGCTCAGAGGCATACAGTAAACCAGAAGTGAAGCATCTGAATCTATAACTAGGGTCACAGGAATGGTTCAAAACATAGACAGCAAGAAGAGCCAGTCTTCTTGTACTTGAGTCGGCATTGTGCGTTTTGTGTTTAATTCCGATACAATTTCTGTGTTTCATCGTCAATAAGAAGGTCGGAGGGATACAGTAAACCTGAAGTGAAGCATCGGTATCTATAACTAGTGGCATAGGAATGGTTCTAACCATAGACAGTAAGAAGAGTCAGTGTTCTTGTACAGAAGTCGGCATTGTGCCTTCTGTATTTAACTAAGATGCAATTTCTGTGTTTCATCGGCAACAAGATGGTCAGAGGGATACAGTAAACCTGAAGTGTGGCGTCGGAATCTATAACTAGTGTCACAGAAATGGTTCAAAACATAGACAGTAAGAAGAGTCAGTCTTCTTGTACTTAATTCGGCTTTGTGATTTTTGTATTTAATTCCGATGCAATTTCTGTGCTTCATAGTCAATAAGAGGGTCAGCTGTATACAGTAAACCTGAAGTGAAGCATCGGAATCTATAACTAGTGTCACAGGAATGGTTCAAAGCATAGACAGTAAGTAGAGCCAGTCTTCTTGTACTTGAGTCGGCATTGTACCTTTTATATTTAATTCCGATGCAATTTCTGTGTTTCATCGCCAATAAGAAGATCAGAGGGATACAGTAAACCTGAAGTGAAGCATCGGAATCTATAACTAGTGGCACAGGAATGGTTCTAACCATAGACAGTAAGAAGAGTCAGTGTTCTTGTACTGAAGTCGGCATTGTGCCTTTTGTATTTAATTAAGATACAATTTCTGTGTTTCATCGTCAATAAGAAGGTCCAAGGGATATAGCAAACCTGAAGTGAAGCTTTGGAATCTATAACTAGTGTCACAGAAATGGTTCAAAACATAGACAGTAAGAAGAGTCAGTCTTCTTGTACTTAAGTCGGCATTGTGCCTTTTGCATTTAATTCCGATGCAATTTCTGTGCTCCACAGTCAATAAGAAGGTTAGCTGTATACAGTAAACCTGAAGTGAAGCATCGGAATCTATAACTAGTGTCACAGGAATGGTTCAAAGCATAGACAGTAAGAAGAGCCAGTCCTCTTGTACTTGAGTCGGAGTTGTGCCTTTTCTATTTAATTCCGATGAATTTTCTGTGTTTCATCGTCAATAAGAAGGTCAGAGGGGTACATTAAACCTGAAGTGAAGCATCGGAATCTATTACTAGTGTCACAGGAATGGTTCAAAACATAGACAGTAAGAAGAGTCAGTTTTCTTGTACTTAAGTCGGCATTGGGCCTTTTGTATATAATTACGATGCAATTTCTGTGTTTCATCGTCAATAAGAAGGTCAGAGGGATACAGTAAACCTGAGGTGAAGCATCGGAATCTATAACTAGTGTCACAGAAATGGTTCAAACCATAGACAGTAAGAAGAGCCAGTCTTCTTGTACTTGAGTCGGCATTGTGCCTTTTGTTTATAATTCCGCTGCAATTTCTGTGTTTCATCGACAATAAGAAGGTCAGAGGGATACAGTAAACCTGAAGTGAAGCAAAGGAATCTATAACTAGTGTCACAGGAATGGTTCAAAACATAGACAGTAAGAAGAGCCAGTCTTCTTGTGCTTGAGTCGGCATTGTGCCTTTTGTATTTAATTCCGATGCAGTTTTTGTGTTTCGTCGTCAATAAGAAGGTCAGAGGGATACAGTAAAACTGAAGTGAAGCATCGGAATCTATGACTAGTGTCACAGGAATGGTACAAAACGTAGACAGTAAGAAGAGTCAGTCTTTTTGTACTTAAGTCGGCATTGTGCCTTTTGTATTTAACTCCGATGCAATTTCTGTGCTTCATCGTCAATAAGAAGGTCAGCTGGATACAGTGAACCTGAAGTTAAGCATCGGAATCTGTAACTAGTGTCACGGAAATGGTTCAAATCATAGACAGCAAGAAGAGCCAGTCTTCTTGTACTTGAGTCGACTTTGTGCCTTTTGTATTTAATTCCGATCAATTTTCTGTGATTGATCGTCAATAAGAAGGGCAGAGGTATACAGTAAAAATGAAGTGAAGCATCGGAATCTATAACTAGTGTCACAGGAATGGTTCAAAACATAGACAGAAAGAAGAGTCAGTGTTCTTGTACTTAAGTCGGCATTGTGTCTTTTGTAATTAATGAAGATGCAATTTCTGTGTTTCTTCGTCAATAAGAAGGTCACAGGGATACAGTCAACCTGAAGCGAAGCATTGGAATGAGTAACTAGTGTCACAGGAAAGGTTCAAAACATAGACAGTAAGAAGAGTCAGTCTTCTTGTACTTAAGTCGCATTGTGCCTTTTGTATTTAATACCGATGCAATTTCTGTGTTTCATCGTCAATAAGAAGGTCAGAGGGATTCAGTGAACCTGTAGTGAAGCAGCGGAATCTATAACCAGTGTCACAGGAATGGTTCAAAACATAGACAGTAAGAAGTGTCAGTCTTCTTGTACTTAGGTCGGCATTGTGCCTTTTCTATTTAATTCCGATGCAATTTTTGTGTTTCATCGTCAATAAGCAGCTCAGAGGGATACAGTAAACCCGAAGTGAAGCATCGGAATCTATAACTAGTGTCACATGAATGGTTCAAAACATAGACAGTAAGAAGAGTCAGTTTTTTTGTACTTAAGTCGGCATTGGGACTTTTGTATATAATTACGATGCAATGTCTGTGTTTCATCGTCAATAAGAAGGTCAGAGGGATACAGTAAACCTGAGGTGAAGCATCGGAATCTATAACTAGTGTCACAGAAATGGTTCAAAAACATAGACAGTAAGAAGAGCCAGTCTTCTTGTACTTGAGTCGGCATTGTGCCTTTTGTTTATAATTCCGGTGCAATTTCTGTGTTTCATCGACAATAAGAAGGTCAGAGGGATACAGTAAACCTGAAGTGAAGCAAAGGAATCTATAACTAGTGTCACGGGAATGGTTCAAAACATAGACAGTAAGAAGAGCCAGTCTACTTGTGCTTGAGTCGGCATTGTGCCTTTTGTATTTAATTCCGAGCAGTTTTTGTGTTTCGTCGTCAATAGGAAGGTCAGAGGGATACAGTAAAACTGAAGTGAAGCATCGGAATCTATGACTAGTGTCACAGGAATGTTACAAAACGTAGACAGTAAGAAGAGTCAGTCTTCTTGTACTTAAGTCGGCATTGTGTCTTTTGTATATAATTCCGATGCAATTTCTGTGTTTCATCGACAATAAGAAGGTCAGAGGGATACAGTAACCCTGAAGTAAAGCAAAGGAATCTATAACTAGTGTCACAGGAATGGTTCAAAACATAGACAGTAAGAAGAGCCAGTCTTCTTGTACTTGAGTCAGCATTGTGCATTTTGTTTTTAATTCCGATGCAATTTCTGTGTTTCATCGTCAATAAGAAGGTCAGTGGGATACAGTGAACCAGAAGTGAAGCATCGGAATCTATAACTAGTGTCAAAGGAATGGTTCAAAACATAGACAGTAAGAAGAGTCATTCTTCTTGTACTTAAGTCGGCATTGTGCCTTTTGTATTTAATTCCGATGCAATTTTTGTGTTTCATCGTCAATAAGCAGCTCAGAGGGATACAGTAAACCTGAAGTGAAGCATCGGAATCTACAACTAGTGTCACACGAATGGTTCAAAACATAGAGAGTCAGAAGAGTCAGTCTTTTTGTACTTAAGTCGGCATTGTGCCTTTTATATTTAATTCCGATGCAATTTCTGTGTTTCATCGTCAATAAGAAGATCAGAGGGATACAGTAAACCTGAAGTGAAGCATTGGAATCTATAACTAGTGTCACATGAATGGTTCAAAACATAGACAGTAAGAGGAGTCAGTCTTCATGTACTTAAGTCGGCATTGTGCGTTTTGTGTTTAATTCCGATGCAATATCTGTGTTTCATCGTCAATAAGAGGGTCGGAGGGATACAGTAAACCTGAAGTGAAGCATCGGAATCTATAACTAGTGGCATAGGAATGGTTCTAACCATAGACAGTAAGAAGAGTCAGTGTTCTTGTACAGAAGTCGGCATTGTGCCTTTTGTATTTAATTAAGATGCAATTTCTGTGTTTCATCATCAACACGAAGGTCAGAGGGATACAGTAAACCTGAAGTGAAGCATCGGAAACTATAACTAGTGTCACAGGAATGGTTCAAAGCATAGACAGTAAGAAGAGCCAGTCCTCTTGTACTTGAGTCGGCATTGTGCCTTTTCTATGTAATTCCGATGAATTTTCTGTGTTTCATCGTTAATAAGAAGGTCAGAGGGGTACAGTAAACCTGTAGTGAAGCATCGGAATCTATTACTAGTGTCACAGGAATGGTTCAAAACATAGACAGTAAGTAGAGTCAGTCTTCTTGTACTTTAGTCAGCATTGTGAGTTTTGTATTTAATTCCGATGCAGTTTCTGTGTTTCATCGTTAATAAGAAGGTCAGAGGGATACAGTGAAACTGAAGTGAAGCACCGGAAGCCATAACTAGTGTCACAGGAATGGTTGAAAACATAGACTGTAAGAAGAGTCAGTCTTCTTGTACTTAAGTCGGCATTGTGCCTTTTGTATTTAACTCCGCTGCAATTTCTTTGCTTCATCGTCAATAAGAAGGTCAGCTGGATACAGTGAACCTGAAGTTAAGCATCGGAACCTAAAACTAGTGTCACAGGAATGGTTCAAATCATAGACAGTAATAAGAGTCAGTCTTCTTGTACTTGAGTCGGCATTGTGCCTTTTGTATTTAATTCCGTTCAATTTTCTGTGTTTGGTCGTCAATAAGAAGGTCAGTGGGATACAGAAAAATGAAGTGAAGCATCGGAATCTATAACTAGGGTCACAGGAATGGTTCAAAACATAGACAGTAAGAAGAGTCGGTCTTCTTGTACTTAAGTCGGCATTGTGCATTTTGTATTTATTTAAGATGCAATATCTGTGTTTCATCGTCAATAAGAAAGTCAGAGGGATACTGTAAAAATGAAGAGAAGCATCGGAATCTATAAATAGGGTCACAGGAATGGTTCAAAACATAGCCAGTAAGAAGAGTCAGTCTTCTTGTACTTAAGTCGGCATTGTGCCTTTTGTATTTAATTAAGATGCAATATCTGTGTTTCATCGTCAATAAGAGGGTCAGAGGGATACAGTAAACCTGAAGTGAAGCATCGGAATCTATAACTAGTGTCACAGGAATGGTTCAAAACATAGACAGTAAGAAGAGTCAGTTTTCTTGTACTTAAGTCTGCATTGTGCCTTTTGTATTTAATTCCGATGCAATTTCTGTGTATCATCGTCAATAAGAAGGTCAGAGGGATACAGTAAACCTGAAGTGAAGCATCGGAATCTATACCTAGTGTCACAGGAATGGTTCAAAGCATAGGGAGTAAGAAGAGTCAGTTTTTTTGTACTTAAGTTGGCATTGTGCCTTTTATAATTGACTCCGATGCAATTTCTGTGTTTCATCGTCAATAAGAAGATCAGAGGGTTACAGTAAACCTGAAGTGAAGCATCGGAATCTATAACTAGTGTCACAGGAATGGTTCAAAACATAGATAGTAAGAAGAGCCAGTCTTCTTGTACTTGAGTCGGCAATGAGCCTTTTGTGTTTAATTCCGATGCAATTTCTGTGTTTCATCGTCATTAAGAAGGGCAGAGGGATACAGTAAACCTGAAGTGAAGCATCGGAATCTATTACTAGTGTCACAGGAATGGTTCAAAACATAGACAGTAAGAAGAGTCAGTCTTCTTGTACTTACGTCTGCATTGTGCATTTTGTATTTAATTATGATGCAATTTCTGTGTTTCATCGTCAATAAGAAGGTCAGAGGGATACAGTAACCATGAAGTGAAGCATCGGAATCTATAACTAGTGTCACAGGAATGGTTCAAAACATAGACTGTAAGAAGAGGCAGTTTCCTTGTACTTAAGTAGGCATTGGGCCTTTTTTATATAATTACGATGCAATTTCTGTGTTTCATCGTCAATAAGAAGGTCAGAGGGATACAGTAAACATGAGGTGAAGCATCGGAATCTATAACTAGTGTCACAGAAATGGTTCAAAACATAGACAGTAAGAAGAGCCAGTCTTCTTGTACTTGAGTCGGCATTGTGCCTTTTGTATTTAATTCCGATGCAATTTATGTGTTTCTTCGTCAATAAGAAGGTCAGAGGGATACAATAAACCAGAAGTGAAGCATCGGACCTATAAATAGTGTCACAGGAATGGTTCAAAACATAGACAGTAAGAAGAGCCAGTCATCTTCTACTTGGGTCGGCATTGTTCCTTTTGTATTTAATTCCGATGCAATTTCTGTGTTTCATCGTCAATAAGAAGGTCTGCTGGATACAGTAAACCTGAAGTGAAGCATCAGAATCCATAACTAGTGTCACAGGAATGGTTCAAAGCATAGACAGTAAGAAGGGCTAGTCTTCTTGTACTTGAGTCGGCATTGTGCCTTTTCTATTTATTTCCGATGAATTTTCTGTGTTGATCGTCAATAAGAAGGTCAGAGGGATACATTAAACCTGAAGTGAAGCATCGGAATCCATAACTAGTGTCACAGGAATGGTTCAAAACTAAGACAGTAGGAAGAGTCAGTTTTCTTGTACTTAACTCGGCATTGGGCCTTTTGTATATAATTACGATGCAATTTCTGTGTTTCATCGTCAATAAGAAGGTCGGAGGGATACAGTGAACCTGAGGTGAAGCATCGGAATCTATAACTAGTGTCACATGAATGGTTCAAAACATAGACAGTAAGAAGAGTCAGTTTTCTTGTACTTAAGTCGGCATTGGGCCTTTTGTATATAATTACGATGCAATTTCTGTGTTTCATCGTCAATAAGAAGGTCAGAGGGATACAGTAAACCTAAGGTGAAGCATCGGAATCCATAACTAGTGTCACAGAAATGGTTCAAAACATAGACAGTAAGAAGAGCCAGTCTTCTTGTACTTGAGTCGGCATTGTGCCTTTTGTTTATAACTCCGATGCAATTTCTGTGCTTCATCGTCAATAAGAAGGTCAGCTGGATACAGTGAACCTGAAGTTAAGCATCGGAATCTGTAACTAGTGTCACAGAAATGGTTCAAATCATAGACAGCAAGAAGAGCCAGTCTTCTTGTACTTGAGTCGGCATTGTGCCTTTTGTATTTAATTCCGATCAATTTTCTGTGTTTGATCGTCAATAAGAAGGGCAGAGGTATACAGTAAAAATGAAGTGAAGCATCGGAATCTATTACTAGTGTCACAGGAATGGTTCATAACATAGACAGAAAGAAGAGTCAGTGTTCTTGTACTTGAGTCGGCATTCTGTCTTTTGTAATTAATTAAGATGCAATTTCTGTGTTTCATCATCAATAAGAAGGTCAGAGGGATACAGTCAACCTGAATCGAAGCATCGGAATCTATAACTAGTGTCACAGGAATGGTTCAAACCATAGACAGTAAGAAGAGTCAGTCTTCTTGTACTTAAGTCGGCATTGTGCCTTTTGTATATAATTCCGATGCAATTTCTGTGTTTCATCGCCAATAAGAAGGTCCAAGGGATACAGTTAATCTGAAGTGAAGCATCGGAATCTATAACTAGTGTCACAGGAATGGCTCAAAACTTAGATAGTAAGAAGAGTCAGTCTTCTAGTACTTAAGTCGGCATTGTGCTTTTTGTATTAATTTCCGATCCAATTTCTGTGTTTAATCGTCAATAAGAAGGTCAGAGGGATACAGTAAACCTGAAGTGAAGCATCGGAATCTATAACTAGTGTCACAGGAATGGTTCAAAACATAGACAGTAAGAAGGGTCAATCTTCTTGTGCTTAAGTCGGCACTGTGCCTTTTGTGTTTATTTCCGATGCAATATCTGTGTTTCTTCGTCAATAAGAAGGTCAGAGGAATACAGTAAACCTAAAGTGAAGCATCGGAATCTATAACTAGTGTCACAGAAATGGTCCAAAACATAGACAGTAAGAAGAGCCAGTCTTGTTGTACTTGAGTCGGCATTGTGCAATTTGTATTTAATTCCGTTGCAATTTCTGTGCTTCATCGTCAATAAGAAGGTCAGAGTGATCCAGTAAACCTGAAGTGAAGCATCGGAATCTATAACTAGTGTCACAGGAATGGTTCAAAACATAGACAGTAAGAAGAGTCAGTCTTCTTGGACTTGGGTCGGCATTGTGCCTTTTGTATTTAATTCGGATGCAATTTCGGTGTTTAATAGTCAATAAGAAGGTCAGAGGGATAGAGTAAACCAGAGGTGAAACATCGGAATCTATAACTAGTGTCACAGGAATGGTTCACAACATAGACAGTAAGAAGAGTCAGTCTTCTTGTACTTATGTCGGCAATGTGCCTTTTGTATTTAGTTCCGATGCAATTTCTGTGCTTCATAGTCAATAAGAAGGTCAGCTGGATACAGTAAACCTGAAGTGAAGCATCGGAATCTATAACTAGGTTCACAGGAATGGTTCAAAGCATAGACAGTAAGAAGAGCCAGTCTTCTTGCACTTCATTCGACATTGTGCCTTTTCTATTTAATTCCGATGAATTTTCCGCGTTTGATCGTCAATAAGAAGGTCAGAGGTATAGAGTAAACCTGAAGTGAAGCATCGGAATCTATTACTAGTGTCACAGGAATGGTTCAAAACATAGACAGTAAGATGAGTCAAGCTTCTTGAACTTACGTCTGCATTGTTCCTTTTGTATTTAATTAAGATGCAATTGCTGTGTTTCATCGTCAATAAGAAGGTCAGAGGGATAAAGCAAAACCTGAAGTTAAGCATCGGAATCTATAACTAGTGTCACAGGAATGGTTCAAAACATAGACAGTAAGAAGAGTCAATTTTCTTGTACTTAAGTCGGCGTTGGGCCTTTTGTATATAATTACGATGCTATTTCTGTGTTTCTTCGTCAATAAGAAGGTCAGAGGAATACAGTAAAACTAAAGTGAAGCATCGGAATCCATAACTAGTGTCACAGGAATGGTTCAAAGCATAGACAGTAAGAAGGGCTAATCTTCTTGTACTTGAGTCGGCATTGTGCCTTTTCTATTTAATTCCGATGAATTTTCTGTGTTGATCGTCAATAAGAAGGTCAGAGGGATACAGTAAACCTGAAGTGAAGCATCGGAATCCATAACTAGTGTCACAGGAATGGTTCAAAACATAGACAGTAGGAAGAGTCAGTTTTCTTGTACTTAACTCGGCATTGGGCCTTTTGTATATAATTACGATGCAATTTCTGTGTTTCATCGTCAATAAGAAGGTCGGAGGGATACAGTGAACCTGAGGTGAAGCATCGGAATCTATAACTAGTGTCACATGAATGGTTCAAAACATAGACAGTAAGAAGAGTCAGTTTTCTTGTACTTAAGTCGGCATTGGGCCTTTTGTATATAATTCCGATGCAATTTCTGTGTTTCATCGACAATAAGTAGGTCAGAGGGATACAGTAAACCTGAAGTGAAGCAAAGGAATCTATAACTAGTGTCACAGGGATGATTCAAAACATAGACAGTAAGAAGAGCCAGTCTTCTTGTGCTTGAGTCGGCATTGTGCCTTTTGTATTTAATTCCGATGCAGTTTTTGTGTTTCGTCGTCAATAAGAAGGTCAGAAGGATACAGTAAAACTGAAGTGAAGCATCGGAATCTATGACTAGTGTCACAGGAATGATACAAAACGTAGACAGTAAGAAGAGTCAGTCTTCTTGTACTTAAGTCGGCATTGTGCCTTTTGTATTTAACTCCGATGCAATTTCTGTGCTTCGTCGTCAATAAGAAGGTCAGCTGGATACAGTGAACCTGAAGGTAAGCATTGGAATCTGTAACTAGTGTCACAGAAATGGTACAAATCATAGACAGCAAGAAGAGCCAGTCTCCTTGTACTTGAGTCGGCATTGTGCCTTTTGTATTTAATTCCGATCAATTTTCTGTGTTTGATCGTCAATAAGAAGGGCAGAGGTATACAGTAAAAATGAAGTGAAGCATCGGAATCTATAACTAGTGTCACAGGAATGGTTCATAACATAGACAGAAAGAAGAGTCAGTGTTCTTGTACTTGAGTCGGCATTGTGTCTTTGTAATTAATTAAGATGCAATTTCTGTGTTTCATCGTCAATAAGAAGGTCAGAGGGATACAGTCAACCTGAATCGAAGCATCGTAATGAGTAACTAGTGTCACAGGAAAGGTTCATACCATAGACAGTAAGAAGAGTCAGTCTTCTTGTACTTAAGTCGGCATTGTGCCTTTTGTATATAATTCCGATCCAATTTCTGTGTTTCATCGCCAATAAGAAGGTCCAAGGGATACAGTAAATCTGAAGTGAAGTATCGGAATCTATAACTAGTGTCACAGGAATGGCTCAAAACTTAGATAGTAAGAAGAGTCAGTCTTCTAGTACTTAAGTCGGCGTTGTACCTTTTGTATTAATTTCCGATCCAATTTCTGTGTTTATCGTCAATAAGAAGGTCAGAGGGATACAGTAAACCTGAAGTGAAGCATCGGAATCTATAACTAGTGTCACAGGAATGGTTCAAACATAGACAGTAAGAAGGGTCAGTCTTCCAGTGCTTAAGTCGGCACTGTGCCTTTTGTATTTATTTCCGATGCAATATCTGTGTTTCTTGGTCAATAAGAAGGTCAGAGGAATACAGTAAACCTAAAGTGAAGAATCGGAATCTTTAACTAGTGTCACAGAAATGGTTCAAAACATAGACAGTAAGAAGAGCCAGTCTTGTTGTACTTGAGTCGGCATTGTGCAATTTGTATTTAATTCCTTTGCAATTTCTGTGCTTCATCGTCAATAAGAAGGTCAGAGGGATCCAGTAAACCTGAAGTGAAGCATCGGAATCTATAACTAGTGTCACAGGAATGGTTCAAATCATAGACAGTAAGAAGAGTCAGTCTTCTTGTACTTGGGTCGGCATTGTGCCTTTTGTATTTAATTCGGATGCAATTTCGGTGTTTAATAGTCAATAAGAAGGTCAGAGGGATAGAGTAAACCAGAGGTGAAACATCGGAATCTATAACTAGTGTCACAGGAATGGTTCACAACATAGACAGTAAGAAGAATCAGTCTTCTTGTACTTATGTCGGCAATGTGCCTTTTGTATTTAGTTCCGATGCAATTTCTGTGCTTCATAGTCAATAAGAAGGTCAGCTGGATACAGTAAACCTGAAGTGAAGCATCGGAATCTATAACTAGGTTCACAGGAATGGTTCAAAGCATAGACAGTAAGAAGAGCCAGTCTTCTTGCACTCCATTCGGCATTGTGCCTTTTCTATTTAATTCCAATGAATTTTCCGCGTTTGATCGTCAATAAGAAGGTCAGAGGTATACAGTAAACCTGAAGTGAAGCATCGGAATCTATTACTAGTGTCACAGGAATGGTTCAAAACATAGACAGTATGATGAGTCAAGCTTCTTGAACTTACGTCTGAATTGTGCCTTTTGTATTTAATTAAGATGCAATTTCTGTGTTTCACCGTCAATAAGAAGGTCAGAGGGATAAAGCAAAACCTGAAGCGAAGCATCGGAATCTATAACTAGTGTCACAGGAATGGTTCAAAACATAGACAGTAAGAAGAGTCAATTTTCTTGTACTTAAGCCGGCGTTGGGCCTTTTGTATATAATTACGATGCTATTTCTGTGTTTCATCGTCAATAAGAAGGTCAGAGGGATACAGTAAACCTGAAGTGAAGCATCGGAATCTATAACTAGTGTCACAGAAATGGATCAAAGCATAGACAGAAGGAAGAGTCAGTCTTCTTGTACTTAGGTCGGCATTGTGCTTTTGTATGTAATTCCGATGCAATTTCTGCGTCACTGTCAATAAGAAGGTCAGAGGGATACAGTAAACCTGATGTGAGGCATCGGAATCTGTAACTAGTGTCACAGAAATGGTTCAAAACATAGACAGTAAGAAGAGACAGTCTTCTTGTACCTGAGTCGGCATTGCGCCTTTTGTATTTAATTTCGATGAATTTTCTGTGTTTGATCGTCAATAAGAAGGTCATAGGGATACAGTAAACCTGAAGTGAAGCATCGGAATCTATAACTAGTGTCGCAGGAATGGTTCAAACCATAGACAGTAAGAAGAGTCAGTGTTCTTTTACTGAAGTCGGCATTCTGCCTTTTGTATTTAATTAAGATGCAATTTCTGTGTCTCAACGTCAATAATAAGGTCAGAGGGATACAGTAAACCTGAAGTGAAGCATCGGAATCTATAACTAGTGTCACAGGAATGGTTCAAACATAGACAGTAAGAAGAGTCAGTCATCTTGTACTTAAGGCGGCATTGTGCCTTTTGCATTTAATTAAGATGCAATTTCTGTGTTTCAACGTCAATAAGAAGGTGAAAGGGATACAGTAAACCTGAAGTGAAGCATCGGAAGCTATAAGTAGTGTCACTGGAATGGTTCAAAACATAGACAGTAAGAAGGGTCAATCTTCTTGTGCTTAAGTCGGCACTGTGCCTTTTGTGTTTATTTCCGATGCAATATCTGTGTTTCTTCGTCAATAAGAAGGTCAGAGGAATACAGTAAACCTAAAGTGAAGCATCGGAATCTATAACTAGTGTCACAGAAATGGTCCAAAACATAGACAGTAAGAAGAGCCAGTCTTGTTGTACTTGAGTCGGCATTGTGCAATTTGTATTTAATTCCGTTGCAATTTCTGTGCTTCATCGTCAATAAGAAGGTCAGAGTGATCCAGTAAACCTGAAGTGAAGCATCGGAATCTATAACTAGTGTCACAGGAATGGTTCAAAACATAGACAGTAAGAAGAGTCAGTCTTCTTGTACTTGGGTCGGCATTGTGCCATTTGTATTTAATTCGGATGCAATTTCGGTGTTTAATAGTCAATAAGAAGGTCAGAGGGATAGAGTAAACCAGAGGTGAAACATCGGAATCTATAACTAGTGTCACAGGAATGGTTCACAACATAGACAGTAAGAAGAGTCAGTCTTCTTGTACTTATGTCGGCAATGTGCCTTTTGTATTTAGTTCCGATGCAATTTCTGTGCTTCATAGTCAATAAGAAGGTCAGCTGGATACAGTAAACCTGAAGTGAAGCATCGGAATCTATAACTAGGTTCACAGGAATGGTTCAAAGCATAGACAGTAAGAAGAGCCAGTCTTCTTGCACTTCATTCGACATTGTGCCTTTTCTATTTAATTCCGATGAATTTTCCGCGTTTGATCGTCAATAAGAAGGTCAGAGGTATAGAGTAAACCTGAAGTGAATCATCGGAATCTATTACTAGTGTCACAGGAATGGGTTAAAACATAGACAGTAAGATGAGTCAAGCTTCTTGAACTTACGTCTGCATTGTTCCTTTTGTATTTAATTAAGATGCAATTGCTGTGTTTCATCGTCAATAAGAAGGTCAGAGGGATAAAGCAAAACCTGAAGTTAAGCATCGGAATCTATAACTAGTGTCACAGGAATGGTTCAAAACATAGACAGTAAGAAGAGTCAATTTTCTTGTACTTAAGTCGGCGTTGGGCCTTTTGTATATAATTACGATGCTATTTCTGTGTTTCTTCGTCAATAAGAAGGTCAGAGGAATACAGTAAAACTAAAGTGAAGCATCGGAATCTATAACTAGTGTCACAGAAATGGTCCAAAACATAGACAGTAAGAAGAGCCAGTCTTGTTGTACTTGAGTCGGCATTGTGCAATTTGTATTTACTCCCGTTGCAATTTCTGTGCTTCATCGTCAATAAGAAGGTCAGAGTGATCCAGTAAACCTGAAGTGAAGCATCGTAATCTATAACTAGTGTCACAGGAATGGTTCAAAACATAGACAGTAAGAAGAGTCAGTCTTCTTGTACTTGGGTCGCTATTGTGCCTTATGTATTTAATTCGGATGCAATTTCGGTGTTTAATAGTCAAGAAGAAGGTCAGAGGGATAGAGTAAACCAGAGGTGAAACATCGGAATCTATAACTAGTGTCACAGGAATGGTTCACAACATAGACAGTAAGAAGAGTCAGTCTTCTTGTACTTATGTCGGCAATGTGCCTTTTGTATTTAGTTCCGATGCAATTTCTGTGCTTCATAGTCAATAAGAAGGTCAGCTGGATACAGTAAACCTGAAGTGAAGCATCGGAATCTATAACTAGGTTCACAGGAATGGTTCAAAGCATAGACAGTAAGAAGAGCCAGTCTTCTTGCACTTCATTCGGCATTGTGCCTTTTCTAATTAATTCCGATGAATTTTCCGCGTTTGATCGTCAATAAGAAGGTCAGAGGTATACAGTAAACCTGAAGTGAAGCATCGGAATCTATTACTAGTGTCACAGGAATGGTTCAAAACATAGACAGTAAGATGAGTCAAGCTTCTTGAACTTACGTCTGCCCTGTGCCTTTTGTATTTAATTAAGATGCAATTTCTGTGTTTCATCGTCAATAAGAAGGTCAGAGGGATAAAGCAAAACCTGAAGTGAAGCATCGGAATCCATAACTAGTGTCACAGGAATGGTTCAAAGCATAGACAGTAAGAAGGGCTAATCTTCTTGTACTTGAGTCGGCATTGTGCCTTTTCTATTTAATTCCGATGAATTTTCTGTGTTGATCGTCAATAAGAAGGTCAGAGGGATACAGTAAACCTGAAGTGAAGCATCGGAATCCATAACTAGTGTCACAGGAATGGTTCAAAACATAGACAGTAGGAAGAGTCAGTTTTCTTGTACTTAACTCGGCATTGGGCCTTTTGTATATAATTACGATGCAATTTCTGTGTTTCATCGTCAATAAGAAGGTCGGAGGGATACAGTGAACCTGAGGTGAAGCATCGGAATCTATAACTAGTGTCACATGAATGGTTCAAAACATAGACAGTAAGAAGAGTCAGTTTTCTTGTACTTAAGTCGGCATTGGGCCTTTTGTATATAATTCCGATGCAATTTCTGTGTTTCATCGACAGTAAGTAGGTCAGAGGGATACAGTAAACCTGAAGTGAAGCAAAGGAATCTATAACTAGTGTCACAGGGATGGTTCAAAACATAGACAGTAAGAAGAGCCAGTCTTCTTGTGCTTGAGTCGGCATTGTGCCTTTTGTATTTAATTCCGATGCAGTTTTTGTGTTTCGTCGTCAATAAGAAGGTCAGAAGGATACAGTAAAACTGAAGTGAAGCATCGGAATCTATGACTAGTGTCACAGGAATGATACAAAACGTAGACAGTAAGAAGAGTCAGTCTTCTTGTACTTAAGTCGGCATTGTGCCTTTTGTATTTAACTCCGATGCAATTTCTGTGCTTCGTCGTCAATAAGAAGGTCAGCTGGATACAGTGAACCTGAAGGTAAGCATTGGAATCCGTAACTAGTGTCACAGAAATGGTACAAATCATAGACAGCAAGAAGAGCCAGTCTCCTTGTACTTGAGTCGGCATTGTGCCTTTTGTATTTAATTCCGATCAATTTTCTGTGTTTGATCGTCAATAAGAAGGGCAGAGGTATACAGTAAAAATGAAGTGAAGCATCGGAATCTATAACTAGTGTCACAGGAATGGTTCATAACATAGACAGAAAGAAGAGTCAGTGTTCTTGTACTTGAGTCGGCATTGTGTCTTTGTAATTAATTAAGATGCAATTTCTGTGTTTCATCGTCAATAAGAAGGTCAGAGGGATACAGTCAACCTGAATCGAAGCATCGTAATGAGTAACTAGTGTCACAGGAAAGGTTCATACCGTAGACAGTAAGAAGAGTCAGTCTTCTTGTACTTATGTCGGCATTGTGCCTTTTGTATATAATTCCGATCCAATTTCTGTGTTTCATCGCCAATAAGAAGGTCCAAGGGATACAGTAAATCTGAAGTGAAGCATCGGAATCTATAACTAGTGTCACAGGAATGGCTCAAAACTTAGATAGTAAGAAGAGTCAGTCTTCTAGTACTTAAGTCGGCGTTGTACCTTTTGTATTAATTTCCGATCCAATTTCTGTGTTTATCGTCAATAAGAAGGTCAGAGGGATACAGTAAACCTGAAGTGAAGCATCGGAATCTATAACTAGTGTCGCAGGAATGGTTCAAACATAGACAGTAAGAAGGGTCAGTCTTCTTGTGCTTAAGTCGGCACTGTGTCTTTTGTATTTATTTCCGATGCAATATCTGTGTTTCTTCGTCTATAAGAAGGTCAGAGGAATACAGTAAACCTAAAGTGAAGAATCGGAATCTTTAACTAGTGTCACAGAAATGGTTCAAAACATAGACAGTAAGAAGAGCCAGTCTTGTTGTACTTGAGTCGGCATTGTGCAATTTGTATTTAATTCCTTTGCAATTTCTGTGCTTCATCGTCAATAAGAAGGTCAGAGGGATCCAGTAAACCTGAAGTGAAGCATCGGAATCTATAACTAGTGTCACAGGAATGGTTCAAATCATAGACAGTAAGAAGAGTCAGTCTTCTTGTACTTGGGTCGGCATTGTGCCTTTTGTATTTAATTCGGATGCAATTTCGGTGTTTAATAGTCAATAAGAAGGTCAGAGGGATAGAGTAAACCAGAGGTGAAACATCGGAATCTATAACTAGTGTCACAGGAATGGTTCACAACATAGACAGTAAGAAGAATCAGTCTTCTTGTACTTATGTCGGCAATGTGCCTTCTGTATTTAGTTCCGATGCAATTTCTGTGCTTCATAGTCAATAAGAAGGTCAGCTGGATACAGTAAACCTGAAGTGAAGCATCGGAATCTATAACTAGGTTCACAGGAATGGTTCAAAGCATAGACAGTAAGAAGAGCCAGTCTTCTTGCACTCCATTCGGCATTGTGCCTTTTCTATTTAATTCCAATGAATTTTCCGCGTTTGATCGTCAATAAGAAGGTCAGAGGTATACAGTAAACCTGAAGTGAAGCATCGGAATCTATTACTAGTGTCACAGGAATGGTTCAAAACATAGACAGTATGATGAGTCAAGCTTCTTGAACTTACGTCTGAATTGTGCCTTTTGTATTTAATTAAGATGCAATTTCTGTGTTTCACCGTCAATAAGAAGGTCAGAGGGATAAAGCAAAACCTGAAGTGAAGCATCGGAATCTATAACTAGTGTCACAGGAATGGTTCAAAACATAGACAGTAAGAAGAGTCAATTTTCTTGTACTTAAGTCGGCGTTGGGCCTTTTGTATATAATTACGATGCTATTTCTGTGTTTCATCGTCAATAAGAAGGTCAGAGGGATACAGTAAACCTGAAGTGAAGCATCGGAATCTATAACTAGTGTCACAGAAATGGATCAAAGCATAGACAGAAGGAAGAGTCAGTCTTCTTGTACTTAGGTCGGCATTGTGCTTTTGTATTTAATTCCGATGCAATTTCTGCGTCACTGTCAATAAGAAGGTCAGAGGGATACAGTAAACCTGATGTGAGGCATCGGAATCTGTAACTAGTGTCACAGAAATGGTTCAAAACATAGACAGTAAGAAGAGACAGTCTTCTTGTACCTGAGTCGGCATTGTGCCTTTTGTATTTAATTTCGATGAATTTTCTGTGTTTGATCGTCAATAAGAAGGTCATAGGGATACAGTAAACCTGAAGTGAAGCATCGGAATCTATAACTAGTGTCACAGGAATGGTTCAAACCATAGACAGTAAGAAGAGTCAGTGTTCTTTTACTGAAGTCGGCATTCTGCCTTTTGTATTTAATTAAGATGCAATTTCTGTGTCTCAACGTCAATAATAAGGTCAGAGGGATACAGTAAACCTGAAGTGAAGCATCGGAATCTATAACTAGTGTCACAGGAATGGTTCAAACATAGACAGTAAGAAGAGTCAGTCATCTTGTACATAAGGCGGCATTGTGCCTTTTGCATTTAATTAAGATGCAATTTCTGTGTTTCAACGTCAATAAGAAGGTGAAAGGGATACAGTAAACCTGAAGTGAAGCATCGGAAGCTATAAGTAGTGTCACTGGAATGGTTCAAAACATAGACAGTAAGAAGAGTCAGTCTTCTTGTACTTAAGTCGGCATTGTGCCTCTTGTATATAATTCCGATGCAATTTCTGTGTTTCATCGTAAATAAGAAGCTGAGAGGGATACTGTAAACCTGAAGTGAAGCATCGGAATCTATAACTAGTGTCACAGGAATGGTTCAAAATATAGAGAGTAAGAAGGGTCAGTTTTCTTGTACTTAAGTCGGCATTGTGCCTTTTGTAATTAATTCCGATGCAATTTATGTGTTTCATCGTCAATAAGAAGGTCAGAGGGATACAATAAACCAGAAGTGAAGCGTCGGAACCTATAACTAGTGTCACAGGAATGGTTCAAAACATAGACAGTAAGAAGAGCCAGTCTTCTTGTGCTTGATTCGGCATTGTGCCTTTAGTGTTTCATTCCGATGCAATTTCTGTGTTTCATCGTCAATAAGAAGGTCAGAGTGATACAGTAAACCTGAAGTGAAGCATCGGAATCTATAACTAGTGGCACAGGAATGGTTCTAACTATAGACAAAAAGAAGAGTAAGTGTTCTTGTACTGAAGTCGGCATTGTGCCATTTGAATTTAATTAAGATGCAATTTCTGTGTTTCATCGTCAATAAGAAGGTCAGAGGGATACAGTAAACCTGAAGAGAAGCATCGGAATCTATAACTAGTGTCACAGGAATGGTTCAAAACGTAGACAGTAAGAAGAATCAGTCTCTTTGTACTTAAGTCGGCATTGTGCCTTTGTATTTAATTCCGATGCAATTTCTGTGTTTCATCGTCAATACGAAGGTCAGAGGGACACAGTAAACCTGAAGTGAAGCATCGGAATCTATAACTAGTGTCACAGGAATGGTTCAAAACATAGACAGTAGGAAGGGTCAGTCTTCTTGTACTTAAGTCGGCACTGTGCCTTTTGTATTTAATTCCGATGCAATATCTGTGTTTCAACGTCAATGAGAAGGTGAAAGGGATACAGTAAACCTGAAGTGAAGCATCGGAAGCTATAAGTAGTGTCACTGGAATGGTTCAAAACATAGACAGTAAGAAGAGTCAGTCTTCTTGTACTTAAGTCGGCATTGTGCCTCTTGTATATAATTCCGATGCAATTTCTGTGTTTCATCGTAAATAAGAAGCTGAGAGGGATACAGTAAACCTGAAGTGAAGCATCGGAATCTATAACTAGTGTCACAGGTATGGTTCAAAATATAGAGAGTAAGAAGGGTCAGTTTTCTTGTACTTAAGTCGGCATTGTGCCTTTTGTATTTAATTCCGATGCAATTTCTGTGTTTCATCGTCAATAAGAAGGTCAGAGGGATACAATAAACCAGAAGTGAAGCGTCGGAATCTATAACTAGTGTCATAGGAATGGTTCAAAACATAGACAGTAAGAAGAGCCAGTCTTCTTGTGCTTGAGACGGCATTGTGCCTTTTGTGTTTCATTCCGATGCAATTTCTGTGTTTCATCGTCAATAAGAAGGTCAGAGTGATACAGTAAACCTGAAGTGAAGCATCGGAATCTATAACTAGTGGCACAGGAATGGTTCTAACTATAGACAAAAAGAAGAGTAAGTGTTCTTGTACTGAATTCGGCATTGTGCCATTTGAATTTAATTAAGATGCAATTTCTGTGTTTCATCGTCAATAAGAAGGTCAGAGGGATACAGTAAACCTGAAGTGAAGCATCGGAATCTATAACTAGTGTCACAGGAATGGTTCAAAACGTAGACAGTAAGAAGAATCAGTCTCTTTGTACTTAAGTCGGCATTGTGCCTTTGTATTTAATTCCGATGCAATTTCTGTGTTTCATCGTCAATACGAAGGTCAGAGGGACACAGTAAACCTGAAGTGAAGCATCGGAATCTATAACTAGTGTCACAGGAATGGTTCAAAACATAGACAGTAGGAAGGGTCAGTCTTCTTGTACTTAAGTCGGCACTGTGCCTTTTGTATTTAATTCCGATGCAATATCTGTGTTTCTTCGTTAATAAGAAGATCAGAGGAATACAGTAAACCTGAAGTGAAGCATCGGAATCTATAACCAGAGTCACAGAAATGGTTCAAAACATAGACAGTAAGAAGAGCCAGTCTTGTTGTACTTGAGTTGGCATTGTGCCTTTTGTATTTAATTCCGTTGCAATTTCTGTGCTTCATCGTCAATAAGAAGGTCAGAGTGATACAGTAAACCTGAAGTGAAGCATCGGAATCTATAACTAGTGTCACAGGAATGGTTCAAACCATAGGCAGTAAGAAGAGTCAGTCTTCTTGTACTTGGGTCGGCATTGTGCCTTTTGTATTTAATTCGGATGCAATTTCGGTGTTTAATAGTCAATAAGAACGTCAGAGGGATACAGTAAACCAGAAGTGAAGCATCGGAATCTATAACTAGTGTCACAGGATGTGTTCCTATCATAGACAGTAGGAAGAGTCAGTCTTCTTGCACTTAAGTCGGCATTGTGCCTTTTGTATTTAATTCCGATGCAATTTCTGTGTTTCATCGTCCATAAGAAAGTCCAAGGGATACAGTACACCTGAAGTGAAGCATCGGAATCTATAACTAGTGTCACAGGAATGGTTCAAATCAGAGACAGTAAGATGAGTCAGTCTTGTTGTACTTAAGTCAGCATTGTGCTGTTTCTATTTAATTACGATGCAATTTTTGTGTTTCATCGTCAATAAGAAGGTCAGAGGGATACAGTAAACCTGGAGTGAAGCATCGTAATCTATAACTAGTGTCACAGGATGTGTTCAAATCATAGACAGTAGGAAGAGTCAGTCTTCTTGCACTTAAGTCGGCATTGTGCCTTTTGTATTTAATTCCGATGCAATTTCTGTGTTTCATCGTCAATAAGAAGGTCAAAGGGATACAGTTAACCTGAAGTGAAGCATCAGAATCTATAACTAGTGTCTCAGGAATGGTTCAAAACATAGACAGTAAGAAGAGTCAGTCCACTTGTACTTGAGTCGGCATTGTGCCTTTTGTATTTATTTCCGATGCAATTTCTGTGTTTCATCGTCCATAAGAAAGTCCAAAGGATACAGTACACCTGAAGTGAAGCATCGGAAACTATAACTAGTGTCACAGGAATGGTTCAAATCATAGACAGTAAGATGAGTCAGTCGTGTTGTACTTAAGTCAGCATTGTGCTGTTTCTATTTAATTCCGATGCAATTTCTGTGTTTCATCGTCAATAAGAAGGTCAGAGGGATACAGTAAACCTGGAGTGAAGCATCGGAAACTGTAACTAGTGTCACAGGAATGCTTCAAAACATAGACAGTAGGAAGAGTCTGTCTTCTTGTACATGAGTCGGCAATTTGCCTTCTGTATTTAATTCCGATGTAATTTCTGTGTTTCATCGTCAATAAGAAGGTCCAAGGGATGCAGTACACCTGAAGTGAAGCATCGGAATCTATAACTAGTGTCATAGGAATGGTTCAAAACATAGACAGTAAGATGTGTCAGTCTTCTTGTACTTAAGTCGGCATTATGCCTTTTCTATTTAATTCCGATGCAATTTCTGTGTTTCGTCGTCAATAAGAAGGTCCAAGGGATACAATAAACCTGAAGTGAAGCATCGGAATCTATAACTAGTGTCACAGGAATTTTTCAAAACACAGACAGTAATAAGAGTCAGTCTTCTTGTACTTAAGTCGGCATTGTGCCTTTTGTATTTAATTCCGAAGCAATTTCTGTGTTTCATCTTCAATAAGAGAGTCAGAGGGATACAGTAAACCTGAAGTGAAGCATCGGAATCTATAACTAGTGTCACAGGAATGGTTCAAAACATATTGAGTAGGAAGAGTCAATCTTCTTGTACTTAAGTCGGCATTGTGCCTTTTGTATTTCATTCCGATGCAATTTCTGTGTTTCATCGGCAATAAGAAGGTCAGAGGGATACAGTAAACCTGAAGTGAAGCATCGGAATCTATAACTAGTGTCACAGGAATGGTTCAAACCATAGGCAGTAAGAAGAGTCAGTCTTCTTGTACTTGGGTCGGCATTGTGCCTTTTGTATTTAATTCGGATGCGATTTCGGTGTTTAATAGTCAATAAGAAGGTCAGAGGGATACAGTAAACCAGAAGTGAAGCATCGGAATCTATAACTAGTGTCACAGGATGTGTTCATATCATAGACAGTAGGAAGAGTCAGTCTTCTTGCACTTAAGTCGGCATTGTGCCTTTTGTATTTAATTCCGATGCAATTTCTGTGTTTCATCGTCAATAAGAAGGTCAAAGGGATACAGTTAACCTGAAGTGAAGCATCAGAATCTATAACTAGTGTCACAGGAATGGTTCAAAACATAGACAGTAAGAAGAGTCAGTCCACTTGTACTTAAGTCGGCATTGTGCCTTTTGTATTTAATTCCGATGCAATTTCTGTGTTTCATCGTCCATAAGAAAGTCCAAGGGATACAGTACACCTGAAGTGAAGCATCGGAATCTATAACTAGTGTCACAGGAATGGTTCAAATCACAGACTGTAAGATGAGTCAGTCTTGTTGTACCTAAGTCAGCATTGTACTGTTTCTATTTAATTCCGATGCAATTTCTGTGTTTCATCGTCAATAAGAAGGTCAGAGGGATACAGTAAACCTGGAGTGAAGCATCGTAATCTATAACTAGTGTCACAGGATGTGTTCAAATCATAGACAGTGGGAAGAGTCAGTCTTCTTGCACTTAAGTCGGCATTGTGCCTTTTGTATTTAATTCCGATGCAATTTCTGTGTTTCATCGTCAATAAGAAGGTCAAACGGATACAGTTAAACTGAAGTGAAGCATCAATATCTATAACTAGTGTCACAGGAATGGTTCAAATCACAGACTGTAAGATGAGTCAGTCTTGTTGTACCTAAGTCAGCATTGTGCTGTTTCTATTTAATTCCGATGCAATTTCTGTGTTTCATCGTCAATAAGAAGGTCAGAGGGATACAGTAAACCTGGAGTGAAGCATCGGAAACTATAACTAGTGTCACAGGAATGCTTCAAAACATAGACAGTAGGAAGAGTCTGTCTTCTTGTACATGAGTCGGCAATTTGCCTTCTGTATTTAATTCCGATGTAATTTCTGTGTTTCATCGTCAATAAGAAGGTCCAAGGGATGCAGTACACCTGAAGTGAAGCATCGGAATCTGTAACTAGTGTCACAGGAATGGTTCAAAACATAGACAGTAAGATGGGTCAGTCTTCTTGTACTTAAGTCGGCATTATGCCTTTTCTATTTAATTCCGATGCAATTTCTGTGTTTCGTCGTCAATAAGAAGGTCCAAGGGATACAATAAACCTGAAGTGAAGCATCGGAATCTATAACTAGTGTCACAGGAATGGTTCAAAACGCAGACAGTAATAAGAGTCAGACTTCTTGTACTTAAGTCGGCATTGTGCCTTTTGTATTTAATTCCGAAGCAATTTCTGTGTTTCATCTTCAATAAGAAAGTCAGAGGGATACAGTAAACCTGAAGTGAAGCATCGGAATCTATAACTAGTGTCACAGGAATGGTTCAAACATAGAGAGTAGGAAGAGTCAGTCTTCTTGTACTTAAGTCGGCACTGTGCCTTTTGTATTTCATTCCGATGCAATTTCTGTGTTTCATCGGCAATAAGAAGGTCAGAGGGATACAGTAAACCTGAAGTGAAGCATCGGAATCTATAACCAGAGTCACAGAAATGGTTCAAAACATAGACAGTAAGAAGAGCCAGTCTTGTTGTACTTGAGTTGGCATTGTGCCTTTTGTATTTAATTCCGTTGCAATTTCTGTGCTTCATCGTCAATAAGAAGGTCAGAGTGATACAGTAAACCTGAAGTGAAGCATCGGAATCTATAACTAGTGTCACAGGAATGGTTCAAACCATAGGCAGTAAGAAGAGTCAATCTTCTTGTACTTGGGTCGGCATTGTGCCTTTTGTATTTAATTCGGATGCAATTTCGGTGTTTAATAGTCAATAAGAACGTCAGAGGGATACAGTAAACCAGAAATGAAGCATCGGAATCTATAACTAGTGTCACAGGATGTGTTCCTATCATAGACAGTAGGAAGAGTCAGTCTTCTTGCACTTAAGTCGGCATTGTGCCTTTTGTATTTAATTCCGATGCAATTTCTGTGTTTCATCGTCCATAAGAAAGTCCAAGGGATACAGTACACCTGAAGTGAAGCATCGGAATCTATAACTAGTGTCACAGGAATGGTTCAAATCATAGACAGTGAGATGAGTCAGTCTTGTTGTACTTAAGTCAGCATTGTGCTGTTTCTATTTAATTACGATGCAATTTTTGTGTTTCATCGTCAATAAGAAGGTCAGAGGGATACAGTAAACCTGGAGTGAAGCATCGTAATCTATAACTAGTGTCACAGGATGTGTTCAAATCATAGACAGTAGGAAGAGTCAGTCTTCTTGCACTTAAGTCGGCATTGTGCCTTTTGTATTTAATTCCGATGCAATTTCTGTGTTTCATCGTCAATAAGAAGGTCAAAGGGATACAGTTAACCTGAAGTGAAGCATCAGAATCTATAACTAGTGTCACAGGAATGGTTCAAAACATAGACAGTAAGAAGAGTCAGTCCACTTGTACTTGAGTTGGCATTGTGCCTTTTGTATTTATTTCCGATGCAATTTCTGTGTTTCATCGTCCATAAGAAAGTCCAAGGGATACAGTACACCTGAAGTGAAGCATCGGAAACTATAACTAGTGTCACAGGAATGGTTCAAATCATAGACAGTAAGATGAGTCAGTCGTGTTGTACTTAAGTCAGCATTGTGCTGTTTCTATTTAATTCCGATGCAATTTCTGTGTTTCATCGTCAATACGAAGGTCAGAGGGATACAGTAAACCTGGAGTGAAGCATCGGAAACTGTAACTAGTGTCACAGGAATGCTTCAAAACATAGACAGTAGGAAGAGTCTGTCTTCTTGTACATGAGTCGGCAATTTGCCTTCTGTATTTAATTCCGATGTAATTTCTGTGTTTCATCGTCAATAAGAAGGTCTAAGGGATGCAGTACACCTGAAGTGAAGCATCGGAATCTATAACTAGTGTCATGGGAATGGTTCAAAACATAGACAGTAAGATGTGTCAGTCTTCTTGTACTTAAGTCGGCATTATGCCTTTTCTATTTAATTCCGATGCAATTTCTGTGTTTCGTCGTCAATAAGAAGGTCCAAGGGATACAATAAACCTGAAGTGAAGCATCGGAATCTATAACTAGTGTCACAGGAATTTTTCAAAACACAGACAGTAATAAGAGTCAGTCTTCTTGTACTTAAGTCGGCATTGTGCCTTTTGTATTTAATTCCGAAGCAATTTCTGTGTTTCATCTTCAATAAGAGAGTCAGAGGGATACAGTAAACCCGAAGTGAATCATCGGAATCTATAACTAGTGTCACAGGAATGGTTCAAAACATAGTGAGTAGGAAGAGTCAATCTTCTTGTACTTAAGTCGGCATTGTGCCTTTTTTATTTCATTCCGATGCAATTTCTGTGTTTCATCGGCAATAAGAAGGTCAGAGGGATACAGTAAACCTGAAGTGAAGCATCGGAATCTATAACTAGTGTCACAGGAATGGTTCAAACCATAGGCAGTAAGAAGAGTCAGTCTTCTTGTACTTGGGTCGGCATTGTGCCTTTTGTATTTAATTCGGATGCGATTTCGGTGTTTAATAGTCAATAAGAAGGTCAGAGGGATACAGTAAACCAGAAGTGAAGCATCGGAATCTATAACTAGTGTCACAGGATGTGTTCATATCATAGACAGTAGGAAGAGTCAGTCTTCTTGCACTTAAGTCGGCATTGTGCCTTTTGTATTTAATTCCGATGCAATTTCTGTGTTTCATCGTCAATAAGAAGGTCAAAGGGATACAGTTAACCTGAAGTGAAGCATCAGAATCTATAACTAGTGTCACAGGAATGGTTCAAAGCATAGACAGTAAGAAGAGTCAGTCCACTTGTACTTAAGTCGGCATTGTGCCTTTTGTATTTAATTCCGATGCAATTTCTGTGTTTCATCGTCCATAAGAAAGTCCAAGGGATACAGTACACCTGAAGTGAAGCATCGGAATCTATAACTAGTGTCACAGGAATGGTTCAAATCACAGACTGTAAGATGAGTCAGTCTTGTTGTACCTAAGTCAGCATTGTGCTGTTTCTATTTAATTCCGATGCAATTTCTGTGTTTCATCGTCAATAAGAAGGTCAGAGGGATACAGTAAACCTGGAGTGAAGCATCGTAATCTATAACTAGTGTCACAGGATGTGTTCAAATCATAGACAGTGGGAAGAGTCAGTCTTCTTGCACTTAAGTCGGCATTGTGCCTTTTGTATTTAATTCCGATGCAATTTCTGTGTTTCATCGTCAATAAGAAAGTCCAAGGGATACAGTACACCTGAAGTGAAGCATCGGAATCTATAACTAGTGTCACAGGAATGGTTCAAAACATAGACAGTAAGATGAGTCAGTCTTGTTGTACTTAAGTCAGCATTGTGCTGTTTCTATTTAATTCCGATGCAATTTCTGTGTTTCATCGTCAATAAGAAGGTCATAGGGATACAGTAAACCTGGAGTGAAGCATCGGAAACTATAACTAGTGTCACAGGAATGCTTCAAAACATAGACAGTAGGAAGAGTCTGTCTTCTTGTACATGAGTCGGCAATTTGCCTTCTGTATTTAATTCCGATGTAATTTCTGTGTTTCATCGTCAATAAGAAGGTCCAAGGGATGCAGTACACCTGAAGTGAAGCATCGGAATCTATAACTAGTGTCACAGGAATGGTTCAAAACATAGACAGTAAGATGGGTCAGTCTTCTTGTACTTAAGTCGGCATTATGCCTTTTCTATTTAATTCCGATGCAATTTCTGTGTTTCGTCGTCAATACGAAGGTCCAAGGGATACAATAAACCTGAAGTGAAGCATCGGAATCTATAACTAGTGTCACAGGAATGGTTCAAAACGCAGACAGTAATAAGAGTCAGACTTCTTGTACTTAAGTCGGCATTGTGCCTTTTGTATTTAATTCCGAAGCAATTTCTGTGTTTCATCTTCAATAAGAAAGTCAGAGGGATACAGTAAACCTGAAGTGAAGCATCGGAATCTATAACTAGTGTCACAGGAATGGTTCAAACATAGAGAGTAGGAAGAGTCAGTCTTCTTGTACTTAAGTCGGCATTGTGCCTTTTGTATTTCATTCCGATGCAATTTCTGTGTTTCATCGGCAATACGAAGGTCAGAGGGATACAGTAAACCTGAAGTGAAGCATCGGAATCTATATCTAGTGTCACAGGAATGGTTCAAAACAGTGTCAGTAAGAAGAATCAGTCTTCTTGTTCTTAAATCGGCGTTGTGCCCTTTTATTGAATTCCGATGCAATTTCTGTGTTTTATCGTCAATAAGAAGGTCAGAGGGATACAGTAAACCTATAAGTGAAGCATCGGAATCTATAACTAGTGTCACAGGAATGGTTCAAATCACAGTCAGTAAGAAAAGTCAGTCTTCTTGTACATAAGTCGGCATTGTGCCTTTTGTATTTAATTCCAATGCAATTTCTGTGTTTCGTCGTCAATAGGAAGGTCAGAGGGACACAGTAATACTGAAGTGAAGCATCAAAATCTATAACTAGTGTTACTGGAATGATTCAAAACATAGACAGTAAGAAGAGTCAGTCTACTTGTACTTAAGTCGGCATTGTGCCTTATATATTTAATTCCGATGCAATTTCTGTGTTTCATCGTCAATAAGAAAGTCCAAGGGATAAAGTACAGCTGAAGTGAAGCATCGGAATCTATAACTTGTGTCACAGGAATGGTTAAAATCATAGACAGTAAGATGAGTCAGTCTTCTTGTACGTAAGTCAGCATTATGCTTTTTCTATTTAATTCCGATGCAGTTTCTGTGTTTCATCGTCAATAAGAAGGTCAGAGGGATACAGTAAACCTGGAGCGCAGCATTGGAATCTACAACTAGTGTCACAGGAGTGCTTCGAAACATAGACAGTAGGAAGAGTCAGTCTTCTTGTACTTGAGTCGGCATTTTGCCTTCTGTATTTAATTCCGTTGTAGTTTCTGTGTTTCGTCGTCAATAAGAAGGTCAGAGGGATACAGTAAACCTGAAGTGAAGCATCGGAATCTATAACTAGTGTCACAGGAATGGTTCAAATCCTAGACAGTAGGAAGAGTCAGTCTTCTTGTACTTAAGTCGGCATTGTGCTTTTTCTATTTAATTCAGATCCAATTTCTGTGTTTCATCGTCAATAAGAAGGTCAAAGGGATACAGTAAACCTGAAGTGGGGCATCGGTATCTATAACTAGTGTCACAGGACTGGTTCAAAACATAGACAGTAGGAAGGGTCAGTCTTCTTGTACTGAGGTCGGCACTGTGCCTTTTGTATTTAATTCCGAAGCAATATCTGTGTTTCTTCGTCAATAAGAAGGTCAGAGGAATACAGTAAACCTGAAGTGAAGTATCGGAATCTATAACTATTGTCACAGGAATGGTTCAAAACATAGACAGTAAGAAGAGCCAGTCTTGTTGTACTTGAGTCGGCATTGTGCCTTTTGTATTTAATTCCGTTGCAATTTCTGTGCTTCATCGTCAATAAGAAGGTCAGAGTGATACAGTAAACCTGAAGTGAAGTATCGGAATCTATAACTAGTGTCACAGGAATGGTTCAAACCATAGGCAGTAAGAAGAGTCTGTCTTCTTGTACTCGGGTCGGCATTGTGCCTTTTGTATTTAATTCGGATGCTAATTCGGTGTTTAATAGTCAATAAGAAGGTCTGAGGGATACAGTAAACCAAAAGTGAAGCATCGGAATCTATAACTAGTGTCACAGGATGTGTTCAAATCATAGACAGTAGGAAGAGTCAGTCTTCTTGCACTTAAGTTGGCATTGTGCCTTTTGTATTTAATTCCGATGCAATTTCTGTGTTTCATCGTCAATAAGAAGGTCAAAGGGATACAGTTAACCTGAAGTGAAGCATCAGAATCTATAACTAATGTCACAGGAATGGTTCAAAACATAGACAGTAAGGAGAGTCAGTCCACTTGTACTTAAGTCGGCATTGTGCCTTTTGTATTTAATTCCGATGCAATTTCTGTGTTTCATCGTCCATAAGAAAGTCCAAGGGATACAGTACACCTGAAGTGAAGCATCGGAATCTATAACTAGTGTCACAGGAATGGTTCAAAACACAGACAGTAAGAAGAGTCAGTCCACTTGTACTTAAGTCGGCATTGTGCCTTTTGTATTTAATTCCGATGCAATTTCTGTGTTTCATCGTCCATAAGAAAGTCCAAGGGATACAGTACACCTGAAGTGAAGCATCGAAATCTATAACTAGTGTCACAGGAATGTTTCAAATCATAGACAGTAAGATGAGTCAGTCTTGTTGTACTTAAGTCAGCATTGTGCTGTTTCTATTTAATTCCGATGCAATTTCTGTGTTTCATCGTCAATAAGAAGGTCAGAGGGATACAGTAAACCTGGAGTGAAGCATCGGAAACTATAACTGGTGTCACAGGAATGCTTCAAAACATAGACAGTAGGAAGAGTCTGTCTTCTTGTACATGAGTCGGCAATTTGCCTTCTGTATTTAATTCCGATGTAATTTCTGTGTTTCATCGTCAATAAGAAGGTCCAAGGGATACAATAAACCTGAAGTGAAGCATCGGAATCTATAACTAGTGTCACAGGAATGGTTCAAAACACAGACAGTAATAAGAGTCAGTCTTCTTCTACTTAAGTCGGCATTGTGCCTTTTGTATTTCATTCCGATTGCAATTTCTGTGTTTCATCTTCAATAAGAAGGTCAGAGGGATACAGTAAACCTGAAGTGAAGCATCGGAATCTATAACTAGTGTCACAGGAATGGTTCAAAACATAGACAGTAGGAAGAGTCGGTCTTCTTGTACTTAAGTCGGCATTGTGCCTTTTGTATTTAATTCCGATGCAAGTTCTGTGTTTCAACGTCAATAAGAAGGTCTGAGGTATACAGTAAACATGAAGTGAAGCATCGGAACCTATAACTAGTGTAACAGGAATGGTTCAAACATAGACAGTAAGAAGAATCAGTCTTCTTGTACTTAAGTCGGCATTGTGCCTTTTGTATTTAATTCCGATTGCAATTTCTGTGTTTCATCGTCAATAAGAAGGTCAGAGGGATACAGTAAACCTGAAGTGAAGCATCGGAATCTATAACTAGTGTCACAGGAATGGTTTAAAACATAGACAGTAAGATGTGTCAGTCTTCTTGTACTTAAGTCGGCATTATGCCTTTTCTATTTAATTCCGATGCAATTTCGGTGTTTCATCGTCAATAAGTAGGTCCAAGGGATACAATAAACCCGAAGTGAAGCATCGAAATCTATAACTAGTGTCACAGGAATGGTTCAAAACATAGAGAGTAGGAAGAGTCAGTCTTCTTGTACTTAAGTCGGCATTGTGCCTTTTGTATTTCATTCCGATGCAATTTCTGTGTTTCATCGGCAATAAGAAGGTCAGAGGGATACAGTAAACCTGAAGTGAAGCATCGGAATCTATATCTAGTGTCACAGGAATGGTTCAAAACAGTGTCAGTAAGAAGAATCAGTCTTCTTGTACTTAAATCGGCGTTGTGCCTTTTTATTGAATTCCGATGCAATTTCTGTGTTTCATCGTCAATAAGAAGGTCAGAGGGATACAGTAAACCTATAAGTGAAGCATCGGATCCTATAACTAGTGTCACAGGAGTGCTTCAAAACATAGACAGTAGGAAGAGTCAGTTTTCTTGTACTTGGGTCGGCATTTTGCCTTCTGTATTTAATTCCGTTGTAATTTCTGTGTTTCATCGTCAATAAGAAGGTCAGAGGGATACAGTAAACCTGAAGTGAAGCATCGGAATCTATAACTAGTGTCACAGGAATGGTTCAAATCATAGACAGTAGGAAGAGTCAGTCTTCTTGTACTTAAGTCGGCTTTGTGCTTTTTCTATTTAATTCAGATCCAATTTCTGTGTTTCATCGTCAATAAGAAGGTCAGAGGGATTCAGTAAACCTGAAGTGGGGCATCGGAATCTATAACTAGTGTCACAGGAATGGTTCTAATCATAGACAGTAAGAAGAGTCAGTCTTCTTGTACGTGAGTCGGCATTGTTCCTTTTGTAATTAATTCCGATGCAATTTCTGTGTTTCATCGTCAATAAAAAGGGCAGAGGGATTCAGTAAACCTGAAGTGAAGAATCGGAATCTATAACTAGTGTCACAGGAATGGTTCAAAACATACACAGTAGGAAGAGTCAGTCTTCCTGTACTTAAGTCAGCATTGTGCCTTTTCTATTTAATTCCGGTGCAATTTCTGTGTTTCATCGTCAATAAGAAGGTCCAAGGGATACTGTAAACCTGAAGTGAATCATCGGAATCTGTAACTAGTGTCACAGGAATGGTTCAAAGCATAGACAATAAGAAGGATCAGTCTTCTTGTACTTAAGTCGGCATTGTGCCTTTTGTATTTCATTCCGATGCAATTTCGGTGTTTCATCGACTATAAGAAGTACAGAGGGATTCAGTTAACCGGAAGTGAAGCATCGGAATCTATAACTAGTGTCACAGGAATGGTTCAAAACATGGACAGTAGGAAGAGTCAGTCTTCTTGTACCTGAGTCGGCATTGTGCCTTTTGTATTTAAATCCGATGCAATTTCTGTGTTTCATTGTCAATACGAAGGTCAGAGGGATACAGTAAACCTGAAGTGAAGCATCGGAAACTGTAACTAGTGTCACAGGAATGGTTCAAAACGTAGACAGTTGGAAGAATCAGTCTTTTTGTACTTAAGTCGGCATTGTGCCTTTTCTATTTAATTCCGTTGCACATTCTGTGTTTCATCGTCAATAAGAAGATCTAAGGGATACAGTAAACCTGAAGTGAAGCATCGGATTCTATAACTAGTGTCACAGGAATTGTTCAAAACATAGCCAGTAGGAAGAGTCAGTCTTCTTGTACTTGAGTCGGCATTGTGCCTTTTGCATTTAAATCCGATGCAATCTCTGTGTTTCATCGTCAATAAGAAGGTCAGAGGGATACAGTAAACCTGAAGTGAAGCATCGGAATCTAAAACTAATGTCACAGGAATGGTTCAAAACATAGACAGTAGGAGGAGTCAGTCTTCTTGTACTTAAGTCGGCATTTTGCCTTTTCCATTTAATTCCGATGCAATATCTCTGTTTCTTCGTCAATAAGAAGGTCAGATGGATACAGTAAACCTGAAGTGATAAATCGGAATCTATAAATAGTGTCACAGGAATGGTTCAAATCATAGACAGTAGGAAAGGTGAAACTACTTGTACTTAAGTCGGCATTGTGCCTTTTGTATTTAATTCCGATAAAATTTCTGTGTTTCATCGTCAATACGAAAGTCCAAGGGAAACAGTAAACCTGAAGTGAGGCATCGGAATCTATAACTAGTGTCACAGGAATGGTTCAAAACATAGTCAGTAAAAAGAGTCAGTCTTCTTGTAATTAAGTCAGCATTGTGCCTTTTCTATTTAATTCCGATGCAATTTCTGTGTTTCATCGGCAGTAAGACGGTCCAAGCGTTGCAGTACACCAGAAGTGAAGTATCGGAACCTATAACTAGTGTCACAGGAATGGTTCAAATCATAGACAGTAAATAGAGTCAGTCTTCTTGTTTTTAAGTCGGCATTGTGCCTTTCGTATTTAATTCCGTTGCAATTTCGTTGTATCATCGTCAATAAGAAGGTCCAAGGGAAACAGTAAACCTGACGTGAAGCATCGGAAGCTATAACTAGTGTCACAGGATCGGTTCTGAACATAGACAGTATGAAGAGTCAGTCTTCTTGTACTTAAGTCGGCATTGTGCCTTTTGTATTTAATTCCGATGCAATTTCTGTGTTTCATCATCAATAAGAAGATATGAGGGATACAGTAAACCTGAAGTGAAGCATCGGAGTATATAACTAGTGTCACAGGAATGGTTCAAAACATAGTCATTAGGGAGAGTCAGTCTTCTTGTACTTAAGTCGGCATTGTGCCTTTTCTATTTAAATCCGATGCATTATCTGTGTCCAATCGTCAATAAGAAGGTCAGAGGGATACAGTAAACCTGAAGTGAAGCATCGGAATCCATAACTAGTGTCACAGGAATGGTTAAAAACATAGTCAGTAAGAAGAGTCAGTCTTCTTGTACTTAGGTCGGCATTGTGCCTTTTGTATTTAATTCCGATGCAATTTCTGTGTTTCTTCGTCAATAAGAACGTCCAAGGAATACAGTAAACCTGAAGTGAAGCATCGCAATCTATAACTATTGTCACAGGAATGATTCAAAACATAGTCAGTAAGAAGAGTCAGTCTTCTTGTACTTACGTCGGCATTGTGCCTTTTCTATTTAATTCCGATGCAATTTCTAAGTTTCATCGTCAATAAGAAGGTAAGAGGAATACAGTAAACCTGAAGTGAAGCATTGGAATCTATAACTAGTGTAACAGGAATGGTTCAAAACATAGACGGTAGGAAGAGTCAGTCTTCTTGTAATTATCTCGGCATTGTGCCTTTTCTATTTCATTCCGATGGAATTTCTGTGTTTCATCGTCAATAAGAAGGTCAGAGGGATACAGTAAACCTGAAGTGAGGCATCGGAATCTATAACTAGTGTCACAGGAATGGTTCAAACATAGACAGTAAGAAGAATCAGTCTTCTAGTACTTGAGTCGGCATTGTGCCTTTAGGATTTACTTCCGATGCAATTTCTGTGTTTCATCGTCAATAAGAAGGTCAGAGGGATACAGTAAACCTGAAGTGAAGAATCGGAATCTATAACTAGTGTCACAGGAATGGTTCAAAACATAGAAAGTAGGAAGAGTCAGTCTTCTTGTACTTAGGTCGGCATTGTGCCTTTTCTTTTTAATTCCGAGGCAATTTATTTGTCTCATCGTCAATAAGAAGGTCAGAGGCATACAGTAAACCTGAAGTGAGGCATCGGAATCTATAACTAGTGTTACAGGAATGGTTCAAAACATAGACAGTAAGAAGAGTCAGTCTTCTTGTACTTAAGTCGGCATTGTGCCTTTTCTATTTAATTCCGATGCAATTTCCGTGTTTCATCGTCAGTAACAAGGTCCAAGGGATGCAGTACACGTGAAGTGAAGCATCGGAATCTATAACTAGTGTCAGAGGGATGGTTCAAAACATAGACAGTAAGAAGAGTCAGTTTTCCTGTACATAAGTCGGCATTGTGGTTCAAATGCTCTGAGCACTATGGAACTCAACTGCTGTGGTCATCAGTCCCCTAGAACTTAGAACTACTTAAATCTAACTAACCTAAGGACATCACACACATCCATGCCCGAGGCAGGTTTCGAACCTGCGACCGCAGCAGTCGCACGGTTCCGGACTGCGCGCCTAGAACCGCGAGACCACCGCGGCAGGCCTCGGCATTGTGCCATTTCTATTTATTTCCGATGTAATTTCTGTGTTTCATCGTCAATAAGAAGGTCCAAGGGATACTGTAAAACTGAAGTGAAGCATCGGAATCTATAACTAATGTCACAGGAATGGTTCAAAACATAGACAGTAGGAGGAGTCAGTCTTCTTGTACTTAAGTCGGCATTTTGCCTTTTCCATTTAATTCCGATGCAATATCTCTGTTTCTTCGTCAATAAGAAGGTCAGATGGATACAGTAAACCTGAAGTGATAAATCGGAATCTATAAATAGTGTCACAGGAATGGTTCAAATCATAGACAGTAGGAAAGGTGAAACTACTTGTACTTAAGTCGGCATTGTGCCTTTTGTATTTAATTCCGATGGAATTTCTGTGTTTCATCGTCAATACGAAAGTCCAAGGGAAACAGTAAACCTGAAGTGAGGCATCGGAATCTATAACTAGTGTCACAGGAATGGTTCAAAACATAGTCAGTAAAAAGAGTCAGTCTTCTTGTACTTAAGTCGGCATTGTGCCTTTTCTATTTAATTCCGATGCAATTTCTGTGTTTCATCGGCAATAAGACGGTCCAAGCGTTGCAGTACACCAGAAGTGAAGCATCGGAACCTATAACTAGTGTCACAGGAATGGTTCAAATCATAGACAGTAAATAGAGTCAGTCTTCTTGTTTTTAAGTCGGCATTGTGCCTTTCGTATTTAATTCCGTTGCAATTTCGTTGTATCATCGTCAATAAGAAGGTCCAAGGGAAACAGTAAACCTGACGTGAAGCATCGGAAGCTATAACTAGTGTCACAGGATCGGTTCTGAACATAGACAGTATGAAGAGTCAGTCTTCTTGTACTTAAGTCGGCATTGTGCCTTTTGTATTTAATTCCGATGCAATTTCTGTGTTTCATCATCAATAAGAAGGTATGAGGGATACAGTAAACCTGAAGTGAAGCATCGGAGTATATAACTAGTGTCACAGGAATGGTTCAAAACATAGTCATTAGGGAGAGTCAGTCTTCTTGTACTTAAGTCGGCATTGTGCCTTTTCTATTTAAATCCGATGCATTATCTGTGTCCAATCGTCAATAAGAAGGTAAGAGGGATACAGTAAACCTGAAGTTAAGCATCGGAATCCATAACTAGTGTCACAGGAATGGTTAAAAACATAGTCAGTAAGAAGAGTCAGTCTTCTTGTACTTAGGTCGGCATTGTGCCTTTTGTATTTAATTCCGATGCAACTTCTGTGTTTCTTCGTCAATAAGAAGGTCCAAGGAATACAGTAAACCTGAAGTGAAGCATCGCAATCTATAACTATTGTCACAGGAATGATTCAAAACATAGTCAGTAAGAAGAGTCAGTCTTCTTGTACTTACGTCGGCATTGTGCCTTTTCTATTTAATTCCGATGCAATTTCTAAGTTTCATCGTCAATAAGAAGGTAAGAGGTATACAGTAAACCTGAAGTGAAGCATTGGAATCTATAACTAGTGTAACAGGAATGGTTCAAAACATAGACGGTAGGAAGAGTCAGTCTTCTTGTACTTATCTCGGCATTGTGCCTTTTCTATTTCATTCCGATGGAATTTCTGTGTTTCATCGTCAATAAGAAGGTCAGAGGGATACAGTAAACCTGAAGTGAGGCATCGGAATCTATAACTAGTGTCACAGGAATGGTTCAAACATAGACAGTAAGAAGAATCAGTCTTCTAGTACTTGAGTCGGCATTGTGCCTTTTGGATTTACTTCCGATGCAATTTCTGTGTTTCATCGTCAATAAGAAGGTCAGAGGGATACAGTAAACCTGAAGTGAAGAATCGGAATCTATAACTAGTGTCACAGGAATGGTTCAAAACATAGAAAGTAGGAAGAGTCAGTCTTCTTGTACTTAGGTCGGCATTGTGCCTTTTCTATTTAATTCCGAGGCAATTTATTTGTCTCATCGTCAATAAGAAGGTCAGAGGCATACAGTAAACCTGAAGTGAGGCATCGGAATCTATAACTAGTGTTACAGGAATGGTTCAAAACATAGACAGTAAGAAGAGTCAGTCTTCTTGTACTTAAGTCGACATTGTGCCTTTTCTATTTAATTCCGATGCAATTTCCGTGTTTCATCGTCAGTAACAAGGTCCAAGGGATGCAGTACACGTGAAGTGAAGCATCGGAATCTATAACTAGTGTCAGAGGGATGGTTCAAAACATAGACAGTAAGAAGAGTCAGTTTTCCTGTACATAAGTCGGCATTGTGGTTCAAATGGCTCTGAGCACTATGGGACTCAACTGCTGTGGTCATCAGTCCCCTAGAACTTAGAACTACTTAAATCTAACTAACCTAAGGACATCACACACATCCATGCCCGAGGCAGGTTTCGAACCTGCGACCGCAGCAGTCGCACGGTTGCGGACTGCGCGCCTAGAACCGCGAGACCACCGCGGCCGGCCTCGGCATTGTGCCATTTCTATTTAATTCCGATGCAATTTCTGTGTTTCATCGTCAATAAGAAGGTCCAAGGGATACTGTAAAACTGAAGTGAAGCATCGGAATCTATAACTGTTGTCACAGGAATGGTTCAAAACATAGACAGTAGGAAGAGTCAGTCTACATGTACTTAAGTTGGCATTGTGCCTTTTGTATTTAATTCCGATGCAATTTCTGTGTTTCATCGTCAATAAGAAGGTCAGAGGGATACAGTAAACCTGAAGTGAAGCATCGGAATCTATAACTAGTGTCACAGGAATGGTTCAAATCATAGACAGTTGGAAGAGTCAGTCTTCTTGTACTTAAGTCGGCATTGTGCCTTTTCTATTTAATTCCGATGCAATATTTCTGTTTCATCGTCAATAAGAAGGTCAGATGGATACAGTAAACCAGAAGTGAAGCATCGGAATCTATAACTAGTGTCACAGGAATGGTTCAAAACGTAGACAATAGGAAAAGTCAGACTACTTTTACTTAAGTCGGCATTTTGCCTTTTGTATTTAATTCCGATGGAATTTCTGTGTTACATCGTCAATAAGAAAGTCCAAGGGATACAGTAAACCTGAAGTGAGGCATCGGAATCTATAAGTAGTGTCACAGGAATGGTTAAAAACATAGTCAGTAAGAAGAGTCAGTCTTCTTGTACTTAGCTCGGCATTGTGCCTTTTGTATTTAATTCCGATGCAATTTCTGTGTTTCATCGTCAATGAGAAGGTCCAAGGGATACTGTAAACCTGAAGTCAACTATCGCAATCTATAACTAGTGTCACAGGAATGGTTGAAAACATAGTCAGTAAGAAGAGTCAGTCTTCTTGTACTTAAGTCGGCATTGTGCCTTTTCTATTTAATTCCGATGCAATTTCTGTGTTTCATCGTCAATAAGAAGGTAAGAGGTATGCAGTAAACCTGAAGTGAAGCATCGGAATCTATAACTAGTGTAACAGGAATGGTTCAAAACATAGACGGTAGGATTAGTCAGTGTTCTTGTACATAAGTCGGCATTGTGCATTTTCTACTTAATTCCGATGCAAATTCTGTGTTTCGTCATCAATATGAAGGTCAGAGGGACACAGTAAACCTGAAGTGAAGCATCAGAATCTATAACAAGAGTCACAGGAATGGTTCAAGACATAGACAGTACGAAGGGTCAGTCTACTTGTACTTTAGTCGGCATTGTGCCTTTTGTATTTATTCCGATGCAGTTTCTGTGTTTCATCGTCATTAAGAAAGTCCAAGGGATACAGTACACCTGAAGTGAAGCATCAGAATCTATAACTAGTGTCACAGGAATGGTTCAAATCATAGAGAATAAAATGAGTCCGTCTACTTGTACTTAAGTCAGCATTGTGCCTTTTCTATTTCATTCGGATGCAATTTCTGTGTTTCATCGTCAATAAGAAGTTCAGAGGGATACAGTAAACCTGAAGTGAAGCATCGGAATCTATAACTAGTGTCACAGGAATGGTTCAAAACATAGACAGTAGGAAGACTCAGTCTTCTTGTACTTGAGTCGGCATTGTGCCTTTTGTATTCAATTCCGATGCAATTTCTGTGTTTCATCGTCAATAAGAAGGTCAGAGGGATCCAGTAAACCTGAAGTGAAGCATCGGAATCAATAACTAGTGTCACAGGAATGGTTCAAACCATAGACAGTAGGAAGTGTCAGACTTCTTGTACTTAAGTCGGCATTGTGCTTTTTCTATTTAATTCCGATGCAATTTCTGTGTTTCATCGTCAGTAAGATGGACAAAGGGATACAGTAAACCTGAAGTCAAGCATCGGAATCTATAACTAGGTTCACAGGAATGGTTCAAACATAGACAGTAAGAAGAGTCAGTCTTCTTGTTCTTAAGTCGGCATTGTGCCTTTTGTATTTAATTCCGACGCAAATTCTGTGTTTCATCGTCAATAAGAAGATCAGAGGGATGCAGTAAACCAGAAGTGAGGCATCGGAATCTATAACTAGTGTCACATAAATGGTTCAAAACATAGACATTAGGAAGAGTCAGTCTTCTTGTACTTAAGCCGGCATAGTGCCTTTCCTATTTAATTCCAATGCAATTTCTGTGTTTCGTCGTCAATAAGAAGGTCCAAGGGATACAGTAAATCTGAAGTGAAGCATTGGAATTTATAACTAGTGACACAGGAATGGTTCAAAGCAAAGTCGGTAGGAAGAGTCAGTCTTCCTGTACATAAGTCGGCATTGTGCCTTTTGTATTTAATTCCGATGCAATTTCTGTGTTTCATCATCGATAAGAAGGTCCAAGGGATGCAGTAAACCTGAAGTGAAGCATCAGAATCTATAACTAGTGTCACAGGAATGGTTCGAAACATAGACAGTAAGAAGAGTCAGTCTTCTTGTACTTAAGTCGGCATTGTGCATTTTGTATTTAATTCCGATGCAATTTCTGTGTTTCATCGTCAATAAGAAGGTCAGAGGGATACAGTAAACCTGAAGTGAAGCATCGGAATCTATAACTAGTGTCACAGGAATGGTTCAAAACATTGACAGTAGGAAGAGTCAGTCTTCTTGTACTTAAGTCGGCATTGTGCCTTTTGTATTTAATTCCGATGCAATTTCTGTGTTTCGTCGTCAATAAGAAGGTCAGAGCGACACAGTAAACCTGAAGTGAAGCATCAGAATCCATAACTAGTGCCACAGGAATGGTTCAAGACATAGACAGTACGAAGGGTCAGTCTACTTGTACTTATGTCGGCATTGTGCCTTTTGTATTTATTCCGATGCAGTTTCCGTGTTTCATCGTCATTAAGAAAGTCCAAGGGATACAGTACACCTGAAGTGAAGCATCGGAATCTATAACTAGTGTCACAGGAATGGTTCAAATCATAGAGAGTAAAAAGAGTCAGTCTACTTGTACTTAAGTCAGCATTGCGCCTTTTCTATTTAATTCGGATGCAATTTCTGTGTTTCATCGTCAATAAGAAGTTCAGAGGGATACAGTAAACCTGAAGTGAAGCATCGGAATCTATAACTAGTGTCACAGGAATGGTTCAAAACATAGACAGTAGGAAGACTCAGTCTTCTTGTACTTGAGTCGGCATTTTGCCTTTTGTGTTCCATTCCGATGCAATTTCTGTGTTTCATCGTCAACAAGAAGGTCAGAGGGATACAGTAAACCTGAAGTGAGGCATCGGAATCAATAACTAGTGTCACTGGAGTGGTTCAAAACATAGGCAGTATGAAGAGTCAGTCTTCTTGTACTTGAGTCGGCATTGTGCCTTTTGTATTTAATTCCGATGCAATTTCTGTGTTTCATCGTCAATAAGAAGGTCCAAGAGATACAGTAAACCTTAAGTGAAGCATCGGAATCTATAACTATTGTCACAGGAATGGTTCAAAACATAGTCAGTAAGAAGAGTCAGTCTCCTTGTACTTAAGTCAGCATTGTGCCTTTTCTATTTAATTCCGATGCAATTTCTGTGTTTTATCGTCCATAAGAAGGTAAGAGGTATACAGTAAACCTGAGGTGAAGCATCGGAATCTATAACTAGTGTCATAGGAATGGTTCAAATCATAGACACTTAGAAGAGTCAGTCTTCTTGTACTTAAGTCGGTATTGTGCCTTTTCTATTTAATTCCGATGCAATTTCTGTGTTTCATCGTCAATAAGAAGGTCACAGGGATACAGTAAACCTGAAGTGAGGCATCGGAATCTATAACTAGTGTCACAGGAATGGTTCAAAACATAGGCAGTAAGAAGAGTCAGACTTCTTGTACTTAAGTCGGCATTGTGCCTTTTGTATTTAATTCCGATGCAGTTTCTGTGTTTCATCGTCAATAAGAAGGTCAGAGGGATACAGTAAACCTGAAGTGAGAAATCGGAATCTATAGCTAGTGACACAGGAATGGTTCAAAGCATAGTTAGTGGGAAGAGTCAATCTTCTTGTACTTAAGTCGGCATTGTGACTTTTGCATTTAATTCCGATGCAATTTCTGTGTTTCATCGCCGATAAGAAGGTCCAAGGGATGCAGTAAACCTGAAGTGAAGCATCGGAATCTATAACTAGTGTCACAGGAATGGTTCGAAACATAGACAGTAAGAAGAGGCAGTCTTCTTGTACTTAAGTCTACATTGTGCATTTTGTATTTAATTCCGATGCAATTTCTGTGTTTCATCGTCAATAAGAAGGTCAGAGGGATACTGTAATTCTGAAGTGAAGCATCGGAATCAATAACTGTTGTCACAGGAATTGTTCAAAACATAGACAGTAAGATGGGTCAGTCTTCTTGTACTTAAGTCGGCATTGTGCCTTTTGTATTTAATTCCGATGCAATTTCGGTGTTTCATCGTCAATAAGAAGATCAGAGGGATACAGTAAACCTGAAGTGAAGCATCGGAATCTATAACTAGTGTCACAGGAATGGTTCAAAACATTGACAATAGGATGAGTCAGTCTTCTTCCACTTAAGTCGGCATTGTGCCTTTTGTATTTAATTCCGATGCAATTTCTGTGTTTCATCGTCAATAACAATGTCCAAGGGATACAGTAAACCTGAAGTGAAGCATCGGAATCTATAACTAGTGTCACAGGAATGGTTCAAAACATAGACAGTAAGAAGGGTCAGTATTCTTGTACTTAAGTCGGCAATGTGCCTTTTGTATTAAATTCCGATGCAATTTCTGTGTTTCATCGTCAATACGACGGTCCAAGAGGTACAGTAAACCTTAAGTGAAGCATCGGAATCTATAACTATTGTCACAGGAATGGTTCAAAACATAGTCAGTAAGAAGAGTCAGTCTCCTTGTACTTAAGTCAGCATTGTGCCTTTTCTATTTAATTCCGATGCAATTTCTGTGTTTCATCGTCCATAAGAAGGTAAGAGGTATACAGTAAACCTGATGTGAAGCATCGGAATCTAAAACTAGTGTCACAGGAATGGTTCAAATCATAGACAGTTAGAAGAGTCAGTCTTCTTGTACTTAAGTCGGCATTGTGCCTTTTCTATTTAATTCCGATGCAATTTCTGTGTTTCATCGTCAATAAGAAGGTCACAGGGATACAGTAAACCTGAAGTGAGGCATCGGAATCTATAACTAGTGTCACAGGAATGGTTCAAAACATAGGCAGTAAGAAGAGTCAGTCTTCTTGTACTTAAGTCGGCATTGTGCCTTTTCTATTTAATTCCGATAGAATTTCTGTGTTTCCTCGTCAATAAGAAGGTCAGAGGGATACAGTAAACCTGAAGTGAGGCATCGGAATCTATAACTAGTGTCACAGGAATGGTTCAAAGCATAGTCAGTAAGAAGAGTCAGTCTTCTTGTATATAAGTCGGCATTGTGCCTTTTCTATTTGATTCCGATGCAATTTCGGTGTTTCATCGTCAATATGAAGGTCTGAGGGATACTGTAAACCTGAAGTGAAGCATCGGAATCTATAACTATTGTCACAGGAATTGTTCAAAACATAGACAGTAAGATGGGTCAGTCTTCTTGTACTTAAGACGGCATTGTGCCTTTTGTATTTAATTCCGATGCAATTTCTGTGTTTCATCGTCAATAAGAAGGTCAGAGGGATACTGTAATTCTGAAGTGAAGCATCGGAATCAATAACTATTGTCACAGGAATTGATCAAAACATAAACAGTAAGATGGGTCAGTCTTCTTGTACTTAAGTCGGCATTGTGCCTTTTGTATTTAATTCCGATGCAATTTCGGCGTTTCATCGTCAATAAGAAGATCAGAGGGATACAGTAAACCTGAAGTGAAGCATCGGAATCTATAACTAGTGTCACAGGAATGGTTCAAAACATTGACAATAGGATGAGTCAGTCTTCTTCCACTTAAGTCGGCATTGTGCCTTTTGTATTTAATTCCGATGCAATTTCTGTGTTTCATCGTCAATAAGAAGGTCCAAGGGATACAGTAAACCTGAAGTGAAGCATCGGAATCTATAACTAGTGTCACAGGAATGGTTCAAATCATAGACAGTAAGAAGGGTCAGTATTCTTGTCTTAAGTCGGCATTGTGCCTTTTGTATTAAATTCCGATGCAATTTCTGTGTTTCATCGTCAATAACAAGGTCCAAGAGATACAGTAAACCTTAAGTGAAGCATCGGAATCTATAACTATTGTCACAGGAATGGTTCAAAACATAGTCAGTAAGAAGAGTCAGTCTCCTTGTACTTAAGTCAGCATTGTGCCTTTTCTATTTAATTCCGATGCAATTTCTGTGTTTCATCGTCCATAAGAAGGTAAGAGGTATACCGTAGACCTGATGTGAAGCATCGGAATCTATAACTAGTGTCACAGGAATGGTTCAAATCATAGACAGTTAGAAGAGTCAGTCTTCTTGTACTTAAGTCGGCATTGTGCCTTTTCTATATAATTCCGATGCAATTTCTGTGTTTCATCGTCAATAAGAAGGTCACAGGGATACAGTAAACCTGAAGTGAGGCATCGGAATCTATAACTAGTGTCACAGGAATGGTTCAAAACATAGGCAGTAAGAAGAGTCAGTCTTCTTGTACTTAAGTCGGCATTGTGCCTTTTCTATTTAATTCCGATAGAATTTCTGTGTTTCCTCGTCAATAAGAAGGTCAGAGGGATACAGTAAACCTGAAGTGAGGCATCGGAATCTATAACTAGTGTCACAGGAATGGTTCAAAACATAGTCAGTAAGAGGAGTCAGTCTTCTTGTATATAAGTCGGCATTGTGCCTTTTCTATTTGATTCCGATGCAATTTCGGTGTTTCATCGTCAATAAGAAGGTCACAGGGATACAGTAAACCTGAAGTGAGGCATCGGAATCTATAACTAGTGTCACAGGAATGGTTCAAAACATAGGCAGTAAGAAGAGTCAGACTTCTTGTACTTAAGTCGGCATTGTGCCTTTTGTATTTAATTCCGATGCAGTTTCTGTGTTTCATCGTCAATAACAAGGTCAGAGGGATATAGTAAACCTGAAGTGGAGCATCGGAATCCGTAACTAGTGTCACAGGAATGGGTCAAAACATAGACAGTAGGAAGAGTCAGTCTTCTTGTACTTAAGTCGCCATTGTGCCTTTTCCATTTAATTCCGTTGCACTTTCTGTGTTTCATCGTCAATGAGAAGGTCCAAGGGATACAGTGAACCTGAAATGAAGCATCGGATTCTATAACTAGTGTTACGGGAATGGTTCAAATCATAGACAGTAGGAAGAGTCAGTCTTCATGTACTTAGCCGGCATTGTGCCTTTTCTATTTAATTCCGATGCAATTTCTGTGTTTCGTCGTCAATAAGAAGGTATAAGGGATACAGTAAACCTGAAGTGAAACATCGGGATCTATAACTAGTGTCACAGAAATGGTTCAAAACATAGACAGTAAGAAGAGTCGGTCGTTTTGCACTGTAGTCGGCATTGTGCATTTTGTATCTAATTCCAATGCAATTTCTGGGTTTCATCGTCAATAAGAAGGTCCGAGAGATACAGTAAACCTGAGGTGAAGCATCGGAATCTATAATTAGTGTCACAGGAATGGTTGAAAACATAGACCGTAGGAAGAGACAGTCTTCTTGTACTTAAGTCGGCATTGTGCCTCTTCTATTTAATTCCGATGCAATTTCTGTGTTTCGTCGTCAATAAGAAGGTCCAAGGGATACAGTCAACCTGAAGTGAAGCATCGGAATCTATAACTAGTGTCACTGGAATGGTTCATAACATAGACAGTAATAAGAGTCAGTCGTCTTGTACTTAAGTCGGCATTGTGCCTTTTGTATTTAATTCCGATGCATTTTCAGTGTTTCACCGTCAATAAGAAGGACAGAGGGATACAGTAAACCTGAAGTGAAGCAACGTAATCTATAACTAGTGTCACAGGTATGGTTCAAAACATAGTCAGAAAGAAGAGTCAGTCTGCTTGTACTTAAGTCGGCATTGTGCCTTTTCTATTAAATTCCGATGCAATTTCTGTGTTTCATTGTCAATAAGAAGGTCAGAGGGATACAGTAAACCTGAAATGAAGCATCGGATTCTATAACTAGTGTCACGGGAATGGTTCAAAACATAGACAGTAGCCGGCCGAAGTGGCCGTGCGGTTAAAGGCGCTGCAGTCTGGCACCGCAAGACCGCTATGGTCGCAGGTTCGAATCCTGCCTCGACCGTGGATGTTTGTGATGTCCTTAGGTTAGTTAGGTTTAACTATTTCTAAGTTCTAGGGGACTAATGACCTCAGCAGTTGAGTCCCATAGTGCTCAGAGCCATTTGAACCATTTGAAACATAGACAGTAGGAAGAGTCAGTCTTCATGTACTTAGCCGGCATTGTGCCTTTTCTATTTCATTCCGATGCAATTTCTGTGTTTCGTCGTCAATACGAAGGTCCAAGGGATACTATTAATCTGAAGTGCAGCATCGGAATCTATAACTAGTGTCACAGGAATGGTTCAAACGTAGACAGTAGGACGAATCATTCTTCTTGCACCTAAGTCGGCATTGTGCCTTTTCTATTTAATTCCGATGCAATTTCTGTGTTTCATCGTCAATAAGAAGGTCAGAGGGATACAGTAAACCTGAAGTGAAGCATCGGAATCAATAACTAGTGTCACAGGAGTGGTTCAAAACATAGTCAATAGGAAGGGTCAGTCTTCTTGTACTAAAGTCAGCATTGTGCCTTTTCTATTTAATTCCGATGCAATTTCTGTGCTTCGTCGTCAATAAGAAGGTATAAGGGATACAGTAAACCTGAAGTGAAACATCGGAATCTATAACTAGTGTCACAGAAATGGTTCAGACATAGACAGTAAGAAGAGTCGGTCCTTTTGCACTGTAGTCGGCATTGTCCATTTTGTATCTAATTCCAATGCAGTTTCTGTGTTTCATCGTCAATAAGAAGGTCAGAGAGATACAGTAAACCTGAGGTGAAGCATCGGAATCTATAACTAGTGTCACAGGAATCGTTGAAAACATAGACCGTAGGAAGAGTCAGTCTTCTTGTACTTATGTCGGCATTGTGCCTCTTCTATTTAATTCCGATGCAATTTCTGTGTTTCTTCGTCAATAAGAAGATCCAAGGGATACAGTAAACCTGAAGTGAAGCATCGGAATCCATAACTAGTGTCACAGGAAAGGTTCAGAACATAGACAGTGATAAGAGTCAGTCTTCTTGTTCTTAAGTCGGCATTGTGCCTTTTGTATTTAATTCCGATGCAATATCAGTGTTTCATCGTCAATAAGAAGGTCAGAGGGATACAGTAAACGTGAAGTGAAGCATCGGAATCTATAACTAGCGTCACAAGAATGGTTCAAAACATAGAGATTTGGAAGAGACAGTCTTCTTGTACTTAAGTCGGCATTGTGCCTTCTGTATTTAATTCCGATGCAATTTCTGTGTTTCATCGTCAATAAGAGGGTCTGAGGGATATAGTAAACCTGAAGTGAAGCATCGGAATCTATAACTAGTGTCACAGGAATGGTTCAAACATAGTCAGTAAGAAGAGTCAGTCTCCTTGTACTTAAGTCGGCATTGTGCCTCTTCTATTTACTTCCGATGCAATTTCTGTGTTTCGTCGTCAATAAGAAGGTGCAAGGGATACAGTAAACCTGAAGTGAAGCATCGGAATCTCTAACTAGTGTCACAGGAATGGTTTAAACATAGACAGTGGGAAGACTCAGTCTTCTTGTACTTAGGTCGGCATTGTGCCTTTTCTATTTAATTCCGATGCAATTTCTGTGTTTCATCGTCAATAAGAAGGTCAGAGGGATACAGTAAACCTGAAGTGAAACATCGGAATCTATAACTAGTGTCACAGGAATGGTTCAAAGCATAGTCAGTAAGAAGAGTCAGTCTTCTTGGACTTAAGTCGGCATTGTGCCTTTTGTATTTAATTCCGATGCAATTTCTGTGTTTCATCGTCAATAAGAAGGTCAGAGGGATACAGTAAACCTGAAGTGGAGCATCGGAATCCGTAACTAGTGTCACAGGAATGGGTCAAAACATAGACAGTAGGAAGAGTCAGTCTTCTTGTACTTAAGTCGGAATTGTGCCTTTTCTATTTAATTCCGATGCAATTTCTGTGTTTCATCGTCAATAAGATGATCAGAGGGATACAGTAAACCTGAAGTGAAGCATCGGAATCTATAACTAGTGTCACATAAATGGTTCAAAACATAGACATTAGGAAGAGTCAGTCTTCTTGTACTTAAGCCGGCATAGTGCCTTTCCTATTTAATTCCGATGCAATTTCTGTGTTTCGTCGTCAATAAGAAGGTCCAAGGGATACAGTAAATCTGAAGTGAAGCATCGGAATTTATAACTAGTGACACAGGAATGGTTCAAAGCAAAGTCGGTAGGAAGAGTCAGTCTTCTTGTACATAAATCGGCATTGTGCCTTTTGTATTTAATTCCGATGCAATTTCTGTGTTTCATCATCGATAAGAAGGTCCAAGGGATGCAGTAAATCTGAAGTGAAGCATCAGAATCTATAACTAGTGTCACAGGAATGGTTCGGAACATAGACAGTAAGAAGAGTCAGTCTTCTTGTACTTAAGTCGGCATTGTGCATTTTGTATTTAATTCCGATGCAATTTCTGTGTTTCGTCGTCAATAAGAAGGTCAGAGCGACACAGTAAACCTGAAGTGAAGCATCAGAATCCATAACTAGTGCCACAGGAATGGTTCAAGACATAGACAGTACGAAGGGCCAGTCTACTTGTACTTAAGTCGGCATTGTGCCTTTTGTATTTATTCCGATGCAGTTTCCGTGTTTCATCGTCATTAAGAAAGTCCAAGGGATACAGTACACCTGAAGTGAAGCATCGGAATCTATAACTAGTGTCACAGGAATGGTTCAAATCATAGAGGGTAAAAAAAGAGTCAGTCTACTTGTACTTAAGTCAGCATTGCGCCTTTTCTATTTAATTCGGATGCAATTTCTGTGTTTCATCGTCAATAAGAAGTTCAGAGGGATACAGTAAACCTGAAGTGAAGCATCGGAATCTATAACTAGTGTCACAGGAATGGTTCAAAACATAGACAGTAGGAAGACTCAGTCTTCTTGTACTTGAGTCGGCATTGTGCCTTTTGTGTTCCATTCCGATGCAATTTCTGTGTTTCATCGTCAATAACAAGGTCAGAGGGATATAGTAAACCTGAAGTGGAGCATCGGAATCCGTAACTAGTGTCACAGGAATGGGTCAAAACATAGACAGTAGGAAGAGTCAGTCTTCTTGTACTTAAGTCGGCATTGTGCCTTTTCCATTTAATTCCGTTGCACTTTCTGTGTTTCATCGTCAATGAGAAGGTCCAAGGGATACAGTGAACCTGAAATGAAGCATCGGATTCTATAACTAGTGTTACGGGAATGGTTCAAATCATAGACAGTAGGAAGAGTCAGTCTTCATGTACTTAGCCGGCATTGTGCCTTTTCTATTTAATTCCGATGCAATTTCTGTGTTTCGTCGTCAATAAGAAGGTATAAGGGATACAGTAAACCTGAAGTGAAACATCGGAATCTATAACTAGTGTCACAGAAATGGTTCAAAAGATAGACAGTAAGAAGGGTCAGTATTCTTGTACTTAAGTCGGCATTGTGCCTTTTGTATTAAATTCCGATGCAATTTCTGTGTTTCATCGTCAATAAGAAGGTCCAAGGGATACAGTAAACCTGAAGTGAAGCATCGGAATCTATAACTAGTGTCACAGGAATGGTTCAAAAGATAGACAGTAAGAAGGGTCAGTATTCTTGTACTTAAGTCGGCATTGTGCCTTTTGTATTAAATTCCGATGCAATTTCTGTGTTTCATCGTCAATAAGAAGGTCCAAGAGATACAGTAAACCTTAAGTGAAGCATCGGAATCTATAACTATTGTCACAGGAATGGTTCAAACATAGTCAGTAAGAAGAGTCAGTCTCCTTGTACTTAAGTCAGCATTGTGCCATTTCTATTTAATTCCGATGCAATTTCTGTGTTTCATCGTCCATAAGAAGGTAAGAGGTATACCGTAAACCTGATGTGAAGCATCGGAAACTATAACTAGTGTCACAGGAATGGTTCAAATCATAGACAGTTAGAAGAGTCAGTCTTCTTGTACTTAAGTCGGCATTGTGCCTTTTCTATTTAATTCCGATGCAATTTCTGTGTTTCATCGTCAATAAGAAGGTCACAGGGATACAGTAAACCTGAAGTGAAGCATCAGAATCTATAACTAGTGTCACAGGAATGGTTCGAAACATAGACAGTAAGAAGAGTCAGTCTTCTTGTACTTAAGTCGGCATTGTGCATTTTGTATTTAATTCCGATGCAATTTCTGTGTTTCCTCGTCAATAAGAAGGTCAGAGGGATACAGTAAACCTGAAGTGAGGCATCGGAATCTATAACTAGTGTCACAGGAATGGTTCAAAACATAGTCAGTAAGAGGAGTCAGTCTTCTTGTATATAAGTCGGCATTGTGCCTTTTCTATTTGATTCCGATGCAATTTCGGTGTTTCATCGTCAATAAGAAGGTCACAGGGATACAGTAAACCTGAAGTGAGGCATCGGAATCTATAACTAGTGTCACAGGAATGGTTCAAAACATAGGCAGTAAGAAGAGTCAGACTTCTTGTACTTAAGTCGGCATTGTGCCTTTTGTATTTAATTCCGATGCAGTTTCTGTGTTTCATCGTCAATAACAAGGTCAGAGGGATATAGTAAACCTGAAGTGGAGCATCGGAATCCGTAACTAGTGTCACAGGAATGGGTCAAAACATAGACAGTAGGAAGAGTCAGTCTTCTTGTACTTAAGTCGGCATTGTGCCTTTTCCATTTAATTCCGTTGCACTTTCTGTGTTTCATCGTCAATGAGAAGGTCCAAGGGATACAGTGAACCTGAAATGAAGCATCGGATTCTATAACTAGTGTTACGGGAATGGTTCAAATCATAGACAGTAGGAAGAGTCAGTCTTCATGTACTTAGCCGGCATTGTGCCTTTTCTATTTAATTCCGATGCAATTTCTGTGTTTCGTCGTCAATAAGAAGGTATAAGGGATACAGTAAACCTGAAGTGAAACATCGGAATCTATAACTAGTGTCACAGAAATGGTTCAAAACATAGACAGTAAGAAGAGTCGGTCCTTTTGCACTGTAGTCGGCATTGTGCATTTTGTATCTAATTCCAATGCAATTTCTGGGTTTCATCGTCAATAAGAAGGTCCGAGAGATACAGTAAACCTGAGGTGAAGCATCGGAATCTATAATTAGTGTCACAGGAATGGTTGAAAACATAGACCGTAGGAAGAGACAGTCTTCTTGTACTTAAGTCGGCATTGTGCCTCTTCTATTTAATTCCAATGCAATTTCTGTGTTTCGTCGTCAATAAGAAGGTCCAAGGGATACAGTCAACCTGAAGTGAAGCATCGGAATCTATAACTAGTGTCACTGGAATGGTTCATAACATAGACAGTAATAAGAGTCAGTCGTCTTGTACTTAAGTCGGCATTGTGCCTTTTGTATTTAATTCCGATGCATTTTCAGTGTTTCACCGTCAATAAGAAGGACAGAGGGATACAGTAAACCTGAAGTGAAGCAACGTAATCTATAACTAGTGTCACAGGTATGGTTCAAAACATAGTCAGAAAGAAGAGTCAGTCTGCTTGTACTTAAGTCGGCATTGTGCCTTTTCTATTAAATTCCGATGCAATTTCTGTGTTTCATTGTCAATAAGAAGGTCAGAGGGATACAGTAAACCTGAAATGAAGCATCGGATTCTATAACTAGTGTCACGGGAATGGTTCAAAACATAGACAGTAGCCGGCCGAAGTGGCCGTGCGGTTAAAGGCGCTGCAGTCTGGCACCGCAAGACCGCTATGGTCGCAGGTTCGAATCCTGCCTCGACCGTGGATGTTTGTGATGTCCTTAGGTTAGTTAGGTTTAACTATTTCTAAGTTCTAGGGGACTAATGACCTCAGCAGTTGAGTCCCATAGTGCTCAGAGCCATTTGAACCATTTGAAACATAGACAGTAGGAAGAGTCAGTCTTCATGTACTTAGCCGGCATTGTGCCTTTTCTATTTCATTCCGATGTAATTTCTGTGTTTCGTCGTCAATACGAAGGTCCAAGGGATACTATTAATCTGAAGTGCAGCATCGGAATCTATAACTAGTGTCACAGGAATGGTTCAAACGTAGACAGTAGGAAGAATCATTCTTCTTGCACCTAAGTCGGCATTGTGCCTTTTCTATTTAATTCCGATGCAATTTCTGTGTTTCATCGTCAATAAGAAGGTCAGAGGGATACAGTAAACCTGAAGTGAAGCATCGGAATCAATAACTAGTGTCACAGGAGTGGTTCAAAACATAGTCAATAGGAAGGGTCAGTCTTCTTGTACTAAAGTCAGCATTGTGCCTTTTCTATTTAATTCCGATGCAATTTCTGTGTTTCGTCGTCAATAAGAAGGTATAAGGGATACAGTAAACCTGAAGTGAAACATCGGAATCTATAACTAGTGTCACAGAAATGGTTCAGACATAGACAGTAAGAAGAGTCGGTCCTTTTGCACTGTAGTCGGCATTGTCCATTTTGTATCTAATTCCAATGCAGTTTCTGTGTTTCATCGTCAATAAGAAGGTCAGAGAGATACAGTAAACCTGAGGTGAAGCATCGGAATCTATAACTAGTGTCACAGGAATCGTTGAAAACATAGACCGAAGGAAGAGTCAGTCTTCTTGTACTTATGTCGGCATTGTGCCTCTTCTATTTAATTCCGATGCAATTTCTGTGTTTCTTCGTCAATAAGAAGATCCAAGGGATACAGTAAACCTGAAGTGAAGCATCGGAATCCATAACTAGTGTCACAGGAAAGGTTCAGAACATAGACAGTGATAAGAGTCAGTCTTCTTGTTCTTAAGTCGGCATTGTGCCTTTTGTATTTAATTCCGATGCAATATCAGTGTTTCATCGTCAATAAGAAGGTCAGAGGGATACAGTAAACCTGAAGTGAAGCATCAGAATCTATAACTAGCGTCACAAGAATGGTTCAAAACATAGAGAGTTGGAAGAGACAGTCTTCTTGTACTTAAGTCGGCATTGTGCCTTCTGTATTTAATTCCGATGCAATTTCTGTGTTTCATCGTCAATAAGAGGGTCTGAGGGATATAGTAAACCTGAAGTGAAGCATCGGAATCTATAACTAGTGTCACAGGAATGGTTCAAACATAGTCAGTAAGAAGAGTCAGTCTCCTTGTACTTAAGTCGGCATTGTGCCTCTTCTATTTACTTCCGATGCAATTTCTGTGTTTCGTCGTCAATAAGAAGGTGCAAGGGATACAGTAAACCTGAAGTGAAGCATCGGAATCTCTAACTAGTGTCACAGGAATGGTTTAAACATAGACAGTGGGAAGACTCAGTCTTCTTGTACTTAGGTCGGCATTGTGCCTTTTCTATTTAATTCCGATGCAATTTCTGTGTTTCATCGTCAATAAGAAGGTCAGAGGGATACAGTAAACCTGAAGTGAAACATCGGAATCTATAACTAGTGTCACAGGAATGGTTCAAAGCATAGTCAGTAAGAAGAGTCAGTCTTCTTGGACTTAAGTCGGCATTGTGCCTTTTGTATTTAATTCCGATGCAATTTCTGTGTTTCATCGTCAATAAGAAGGTCAGAGGGATACAGTAAACCTGAAGTGGAGCATCGGAATCCGTAACTAGTGTCACAGGAATGGGTCAAAACATAGACAGTAGGAAGAGTCAGTCTTCTTGTACTTAAGTCGGAATTGTGCCTTTTCTATTTAATTCCGATGCAATTTCTGTGTTTCATCGTCAATAAGATGATCAGAGGGATACAGTAAACCTGAAGTGAAGCATCGGAATCTATAACTAGTGTCACATAAATGGTTCAAAACATAGACATTAGGAAGAGTCAGTCTTCTTGTACTTAAGCCGGCATAGTGCCTTTCCTATTTAATTCCGATGCAATTTCTGTGTTTCGTCGTCAATAAGAAGGTCCAAGGGATACAGTAAATCTGAAGTGAAGCATCGGAATTTATAACTAGTGACACAGGAATGGTTCAAAGCAAAGTCGGTAGGAAGAGTCAGTCTTCTTGTACATAAATCGGCATTGTGCCTTTTGTATTTAATTCCGATGCAATTTCTGTGTTTCATCATCGATAAGAAGGTCCAAGGGATGCAGTAAATCTGAAGTGAAGCATCAGAATCTATAACTAGTGTCACAGGAATGGTTCGAAACATAGACAGTAAGAAGAGTCAGTCTTCTTGTACTTAAGTCGGCATTGTGCATTTTGTATTTAATTCCGATGCAATTTCTGTGTTTCGTCGTCAATAAGAAGGTCAGAGCGACACAGTAAACCTGAAGTGAAGCATCAGAATCCATAACTAGTGCCACAGGAATGGTTCAAGACATAGACAGTACGAAGGGCCAGTCTACTTGTACTTAAGTCGGCATTGTGCCTTTTGTATTTATTCCGATGCAGTTTCCGTGTTTCATCGTCATTAAGAAAGTCCAAGGGATACAGTACACCTGAAGTGAAGCATCGGAATCTATAACTAGTGTCACAGGAATGGTTCAAATCATAGAGAGTAAAAAAAGAGTCAGTCTACTTGTACTTAAGTCAGCATTGCGCCTTTTCTATTTAATTCGGATGCAATTTCTGTGTTTCATCGTCAATAAGAAGTTCAGAGGGATACAGTAAACCTGAAGTGAAGCATCGGAATCTATAACTAGTGTCACAGGAATGGTTCAAAACATAGACAGTAGGAAGACTCAGTCTTCTTGTACTTGAGTCGGCATTGTGCCTTTTGTGTTCCATTCCGATGCAATTTCTGTGTTTCATCGACAATAAGAAGGTCAGAGGGATATAGTAAACCTGAAGTGAGGCATCGGAATCTATAACTAGTCTCACTGGAGTGGTTCAAAACATAAGCAGTATGAAGAGTCAGTCTTCTTGTACTTGAGTCGGCATTGTGCCTTTTGTATTTAATTCCGATGCAATTTCTGTGTTTCATCGACAATAAGAAGGTCCAAGAGATACAGTAAACCTTAAGTGAAGCATCGGAATCTATAACTATTGTCACAGGAATGGTTCAAAGCATAGTCTGTAAGAAGAGTCAGTCTCCTTGTACTTAAGTCAGCATTGTGCCTTTTCTATTTAATTCCGATGCAATTTCTGTGTTTCATCGTCCATAAGAAGGTAAGAGGTATACAGTAAACCTGAAGTGAAGCATCGGAATCTATAACTAGTGTCATAGGAATGGTTCAAATCAAGGACACTTAGAAGAGTCAGTCTTCTTGTACTTAAGTCGGTATTGTGCCTTTTGTATTTAATTCCGATGCAATTTCTGTGTTTCATCGTCAATAAGAAGGTCACAGGGATACAGTAAACCTGAAGTGAGGCATCGGAATCTATAACTAGTGTCACAGGAATGGTTCAAAACATAGGCAGTAAGAAGAGTCAGACTTCTTGTACTTAAGTCGGCATTGTGCCTTTTGTATTTAATTCCGATGCAGTTTCTGTGTTTCATCGTCAATAAGAAGGTCAAAGGGATACAGTAAACCTGAAGTGAGAAAACGGAATCTATAGCTAGTGACACAGGAATGGTTCAAAGCATAGTTAGTAGGAAGAGTCAATCTTCTTGTACTTAAGTCGGCATTGTGCCTTTTGTATTTAATTCCGATGCAATTTCTGTGTTTCATCGCCGATAAGAAGGTCCAGGGGATGCAGTAAACCTGAAGTGAAGCATCAGAATCTATAACTAGTGTCACAGGAATGGTTCGAAACATAGACAGTAAGAAGAGTCAGTCTTCTTGTACTTAAGTCTACATTGTGCATTTTGTATTTAATTCCGATGCAATTTCTGTGTTTCATCGTCAATAAGAAGGTCAGAGGGATACTGTAATTCTGAAGTGAAGCATCGGAATCAATAACTATTGTCACAGGAATTGTTCAAAACATAGACAGTAAGATGGGTCAGTCTTCTTGTACTTAAGTCGGCATTGTGCCATTTGTATTTAATTCCGATGCAATTTCGGTGTTTCATCGTCAATAAGAAGATCAGAGGGATACAGTAAACCTGAAGTGAAGCATCGGAATCTATAACTAGTGTCACAGGAATGGTTCAAAACATTGACAATAGGATGAGTCAGTCTTCTTCCACTTAAGTCGGCATTGTGCCTTTTGTATTTAATTCCGATGCAATTTCTGTGTTTCATCGTCAATAAGAAGGTCCAAGGGATACAGTAAACCTGAAGTGAAGCATCGGAATCTATAACTAGTGTCACAGGAATGGTTCAAAAGATAGACAGTAAGAAGGGTCAGTATTCTTGTACTTAAGTCGGCATTGTGCCTTTTGTAATATATTCCGATGCAATTTCTGTGTTTCATCGTCAATAAGAAGGTCCAAGAGATACAGTAAACCTTAAGTGAAGCATCGGAATCTATAACTATTGTCACAGGAATGGTTCAAACATAGTCAGTAAGAAGAGTCAGTCTCCTTGTACTTAAGTCAGCATTGTGCCATTTCTATTTAATTCCGATGCAATTTCTGTGTTTCATCGTCCATAAGAAGGTAAGAGGTATACCGTAAACCTGATGTGAAGCATCGGAATCTATAACTAGTGTCACAGGAATGGTTCAAATCATAGACAGTTAGAAGAGTCAGTCTTCTTGTACTTAAGTCGGCATTGTGCCTTTTCTATTTAATTCCGATGCAATTTCTGTGTTTCATCGTCAATAAGAAGGTCACAGGGATACAGTAAACCTGAAGTGAGGCATCGGAATCTATAACTAGTGTCACAGGAATGGTTCAAAACATAGGCAGTAAGAAGAGTCAGTCTTCTTGTACTTAAGTCGGCATTGTGCCTTTTCTATTTAATTCCGATAGAATTTCTGTGTTTCCTCGTCAATAAGAAGGTCAGAGGGATACAGTAAACCTGAAGTGAGGCATCGGAATCTATAACTAGTGTCACAGGAATGGTTCAAAACATAGTCAGTAAGAAGAGTCAGTCTTCTTGTATATAAGTCGGCATTGTGCCTTTTCTATTTGATTCCGATGCAATTTCGGTGTTTCATCGTCAATACGAAGATCAGAGGGATACAGTAAACCTGAAGTGAAGCATCGGAATCTATAACTATAGTCACAGGAATTGTTCAAAACATACACAGTAAGATGGGTCAGTCTTCTTGTACTTAAGTCTACATTGTGCATTTTGTATTTAATTCCGATGCAATTTCTGTGTTTCATCGTCAATAAGAAGGTCAGAGGGATACTGTAATTCTGAAGTGAAGCATCGGAATCAATAACTATTGTCACAGGAATTGTTCAAAACATAGACAGTAAGATGGGTCAGTCTTCTTGTACTTAAGTCGGCATTGTGCCTTATGTATTTAATTCCGATGCAATTTCGGTGTTTCATCGTCAATAAGAAGATCAGAGGGATACAGTAAACCTGAAGTGAAGCATCGGAATCTATAACTAGTGTCACAGGAATGGTTCAAAACATTGACAATAGGATGAGTCAGTCCTCTTCCACTTAAGTCGGCATTGTGCCTTTTGTATTTAATTCCGATGCAATTTCTGTGTTTCATCGTCAATAAGAAGGTCCAAGGGATACAGTAAACCTGAAGTGAAGCATCGGAATCTATAACTAGTGTCACAGGAATGGTTCAAAACATAGACAGTAAGAAGGGTCAGTATTCTTGTACTTAAGTCGGCATTGTGCCTTTTGTATTAAATTCCGATGCAATTTCTGTGTTTCATCGTCAATAAGAAGGTCCAAGAGATACAGTAAACCTTAAGTGAAGCATCAGAATCTATAACTATTGTCACAGGAATGGTTCAAAACATAGTCAGTAAGAAGGGTCAGTCTCCTTGTACTTAAGTCAGCATTGTGCTTTTTCTATTTAATTCCGATGCAATTTCTGTGTTTCATCGTCCATAAGAAGGTAAGAGGTATACCGTAAACCTGATGTGAAGCATCGGAATCTATAACTAGTGTCACAGGAATGGTTCAAATCATAGACAGTTAGAAGAGTCAGTCTTCTTGTACTTAAGTCGGCATTGTGCCTTTTCTATTTAATTCCGATGCAATTTCTGTGTTTCATCGTCAATAAGAAGGTCACAGGGATACAGTAAACCTGAAGTGAGGCATCGGAATCTATAACTAGTGTCACAGGAATGGTTCAAAACATAGGCAGTAAGAAGAGTCAGACTTCTTGTACTTAAGTCGGCATTGTGCCTTTTGTATTTAATTCCGATGCAATTTCGGTGTTTCATCGTCAATAAGAAGGTCCAAGGGATACAGTAAACCTGAAATGAAGCTTCGGATTCTATAACTAGTGTCACGGGAATGGTTCAAAACATAGACAGTAGGAAGAGGCAGTCTTCATGTACTTAGCCGGCATTGTGCCTTTTCTATTTCATTCCGATGCAATTTCTGGGTTTCGTCGTCAATACGTAGGTCCAAGGGATACAATTAAACTGAAGTGAAGCATCGGAATCTATAACTAGTGTCACAGGAATGGTTCAAAACATAGACAGTAAGAAGAGTCAGTCTTCTTGTACTTAAGTCGGCAATGTGCCTTTTGTATTTAATTCCGATGCAATTTCTGTGTTTCATCGTCAATAGCAAGGTCCAAGGGATACAGTAAACCTGAAGTGAAGCATCGGAATCTATAACTAGTGTCACAGGAATGGTTCCAAACATAGACAGTAAGAAGATCAGTCTTCTTGCACTTAAGTCGGCATTGTGCCTTTTCTATTTAATTCCGATGCAATTTCTGTGGTTCATCGTCAATAAGAAGGTCAGAGGGATACAGTAAACCTGAAGTGAAGCATCGGAATCTATAACTAGTGTCACAGGAATGGATCAAAACATAGACAATAGGAAGGGTCAGTCTTCTTGTACTCAAGTCAGCATTGTGCCTTTTCTATTTAATTCCGATGCCATTTCTGTGTTTCGCCGTCAATAAGAAGGTATAAGGGATACAGTAAACCTGAAGTGAAACATCGGAATCTATAACTAGTGTCACAGAAATGGGTCCAAGCATAGACAGTAAGAAGAGTCGGTCCTTTTACACTGTAGTCGGCATTGTGCATTTTGTATCTAATTCCAATGCAATTTCTGGGTTTCATCGTCAATAAGAAGGTCCGAGAGATACAGTAAACCTGAGGTGAAGCATCGGAATCTATAACTAGTGTCACAGGAATGGTTGAAAACATAGACCGTAGGAAGAGACAGTCTTCTTGTACTTAAGTCGGCATTGTGCCTCTTCTATTTAATTCCGATGCAATTTCTGTGTTTCGTCGTCAATAAGAAGGTCCAAGGGATACAGTCAACCTGAAGTGAAGCATCGGAATCTATAACTAGTGTCACTGGAATGGTTCATAACATAGACAGTAATAAGAGTCAGTCGTCTTGTACTTAAGTCGGCATTGTGCCTTTTGTATTTAATTCCGATGCATTTTCAGTGTTTCATCGTCAATAAGAAGGACAGAGGGATACAGTAAACCTGAAGTGAAGCAACGTAATCTATAACTAGTGTCACAGGTATGGTTCAAAACATAGTCAGAAAGAAGAGTCAGTCTGCTTGTACTTAAGTCGGCATTGTGCCTTCTCTATTAAATTCCGATGTAATTTCTGTGTTTCATTGTCAATAAGAAGGTCAGAGGGATACAGTAAAACTGAAATGAAGCATCGGATTCTATAACTAGAGTCACGGGAATGGTTCAAAACATAGACAGTAGCCGGCCGAAGTGGCCGTGCGGTTAAAGGCGCTGCTGTCTGGAAACGCAAGACCGCTACGGTCGCAGGTTCGAATCCTGCCTCGGGCGTGGATGTTTGTGATGTCCTTAGGTTAGTAAGGTTTAACTATTTCTAAGTTCTAGGGGACTAATGACCTCAGCAGTTGAGTCCCATAGTGCTCAGAGCCATTTGAACCATTTGAAACATAGACAGTAGGAAGAGTCAGTCTTCATGTACTTAGCCGGCATTGTGCCTTTTCTATTTCATTCCGATGCAATTTCTGTGTTTCGTCGTCAATACGAAGGTCCAAGGGATACAATTAATCTGAAGTGAAGCATCGGAATCTATAACTAGTGTCACAGGAATGGTTTAAACGTAGACAGTAGGAAGAATCATTCTTCTTGCACCTAAGTCGGCATTGTGCCTTTTCTATTTAATTCCGATGCAATTTCTGTGTTTCATCGTCAATAAGAAGGTCAGAGGGATACAGTAAACCTGAAGTGAAGCATCGGAATCAATAACTAGTGTCACAGGAATTGTTCAAAACATAGACAGTAAGATGGGTCAGTCTTCTTGTACTTAAGTCGGCATTGTGCCTTTTGTATTTAATTCCGATGCAATTTCGGTGTTTCATCGTCAATAAGAAGATCAGAGGGATACAGTAAACCTGAAGTGAAGCATCGGAATCTATAACTAGTGTCACAGGAATGGTTCAAAACATTGACAATAGGATGAGTCAGTCTTCTTCCACTTAAGTCGGCATTGTGCCTTTTGTATTTAATTCCGATGCAATTTCTGTGTTTCATCGTCAATAAGAAGGTCCAAGGGATACAGTAAACCTGAAGTGAAGCATCGGAATCTATAACTAGTGTCACAGGAATGGTTCAAAACATAGACAGCAAGAAGGGTCAGTATTCTTGTACTTAAGTCGGCATTGTGCCTTTTGTATTAAATTCCGATGCAATTTCTGTGTTTCATCGTCAATAAGAAGGTCCAAGAGATACAGTAAACCTTAAGTGAAGCATCGGAATCTATAACTATTGTCACAGGAATGGTTCAAAACATAGTCAGTAAGAAGAGTCAGTCTCCTTGTACTTAAGTCAGCATTGTGCCTTTTCTATTTAATTCCGATGCAATTTCTGTGTTTCATCGTCCATAAGAAGGTAAGAGGTATACCGTAAACCTGATGTGAAGCATCGGAATCTATAACTAGTGTCACAGGAATGGTTCAAATCATAGACAGTTAGAAGAGTCAGTCTTCTTGTACTTAAGTCGGCATTGTGCCTTTTCTATTTAATTCCGATGCAATTTCTGTGTTTCATCGTCAATAAGAAGGTCACAGGGATACAGTAAACCTGAAGTGAGGCATCGGAATCTATAACTAGTGTCACAGGAATGGTTCAAAACATAGGCAGTAAGAAGAGTCAGACTTCTTGTACTTAAGTCGGCATTGTGCCTTTTGTATTTAATTCCGATGCAGTTTCTGTGTTTCATCGTCAATAAGAAGGTCAGAGGGATACAGTAAACCTGAAGTGAGAAATCGGAATCTGTAGCTAGTGACACAGGAATGGTTCAAAGCATAGTTAGTAGGAAGAGTCAATCTTCTTGTACTTAAGTCGGCATTGTGCCTTTTGTATTTAATTCCGATGCAATTTCTGTGTTTCATCGCCGATAAGAAGGTCCAAGGGATGCAGTAAACCTGAAGTGAAGCATTAGAATCTATAACTAGTGTCACAGGAATGGTTCGAAACATAGACAGTAAGAAGAGTCAGTCTTCTTGTACTTAAGTCTACATTGTGCATTTTGTATTTAGTTCCGATGCAATTTCTGTGTTTCATCGTCAATAAGAAGGTCAGAGGGATACTGTAATTCTGAAGTGAAGCATCGGAATCAATAACTATTGTCACAGGAATTGTTCAAAACATAGACAGTAAGATGGGTCAGTCTTCTTGTACTTAAGTCGGCATTGTGCCTTTTGTATTTAATTCCGATGCAATTTCTGTGTTTCATCGTCCATAAGAAGGTAAGAGGTATACCGTAAACCTGATGTGAAGCATCGGAATCTATAACTAGTGTCACAGGAATGGTTCAAATCATAGACAGTTAGAAGAGTCAGTCTTCTTGTACTTAAGTCGGCATTGTGCCTTTTCTATTTAATTCCGATGCAATTTCTGTGTTTCATCGTCAATAAGAAGGTCAGAGGGATACAGTAAACCTGAAGTGAAGCATCGGAATCTATAACTAGTGTCACAGGAATGGATCAAAACATAGACAATAGGAAGGGTCAGTCTTCTTGTACTCAAGTCAGCATTGTGCCTTTTCTATTTAATTCCGATGCCATTTCTGTGTTTCGCCGTCAATAAGACGGTATAAGGGATACAGTAAACCTGAAGTGAAACATCGGAATCTATAACTAGTGTCACAGAAATGGGTCAAAGCATAGACAGTAAGAAGAGTCGGTCCTTTTGCACTGTAGTCGGCATTGTGCATTTTGTATCTAATTCCAATGCAATTTCTGGGTTTCATCGTCAATACGAAAGGTCCGAGAGATACAGTAAACCTGAGGTGAAGCATCGGAATCTATAACTAGTGTCACAGGAATGGTTGAAAACATAGACCGTAGGAAGAGACAGTCTTCTTGTACATAAGTCGGCATTGTGCCTCTTCTATTTAATTCCGATGCAATTTCTGTGTTTCGTCGTCAATAAGAAGGTCCAAGGGATACAGTCAACCTGAAGTGAAGCATCGGAATCTATAACTAGTGTCACTGGAATGGTTCATAACATAGACAGTAATAAGAGTCAGTCGTCTTGTACTTAAGTCGGCATTGTGCCTTTTGTATTTAATTCCGATGCATTTTCAGTGTTTCATCGTCAATAAGAAGGACAGAGGGATACAGTAAACCTGAAGTGAAGCAACGTAATCTATAACTAGTGTCACAGGTATGGTTCAAAACATAGTCAGAAAGAAGAGTCAGTCTGCTTGTACTTAAGTCGGCGTTGTGCCTTTTCTATTAAATTCCGATGCAATTTCTGTGTTTCATTGTCAATAAGAAGGTCAGAGGGATACAGTAAAACTGAAATGAAGCATCGGATTCTATAACTAGAGTCACGGGAATGGTTCAAAACATAGACAGTAGCCGGCCGAAGTGGCCGTGCGGTTAAAGGCGCTGCTGTCTGGAAACGCAAGACCGCTACGGTCGCAGGTTCGAATCCTGCCTCGGGCGTGGATGTTTGTGATGTCCTTAGGTTAGTAAGGTTTAACTATTTCTAAGTTCTAGGGGACTAATGACCTCAGCAGTTGAGTCCCATAGTGCTCAGAGCCATTTGAACCATTTGAAACATAGACAGTAGGAAGAGTCAGTCTTCATGTACTTAGCCGGCATTGTGCCTTTTCTATTTCATTCCGATGCAATTTCTGTGTTTCGTCGTCAATACGAAGGTCCAAGGGATACAATTAATCTGAAGTGAAGCATCGGAATCTATAACTAGTGTCACAGGAATGGTTTAAACGTAGACAGTAGGAAGAATCATTCTTCTTGCACCTAAGTCGGCATTGTGCCTTTTCTATTTAATTCCGATGCAATTTCTGTGTTTCATCGTCAATAAGAAGGTCAGAGGGATACAGTAAACCTGAAGTGAAGCATCGGAATCAATAACTAGTGTCACAGGAATGGTTCAAAACAAAGTCAATAGGAAGGGTCAGTCTTCTTGTACTAAAGTCAGCATTGTGCCTTTTCTATTTAATTCCGATGCAATTTCTGTGTTTCGTCGTCAATAAGAAGGTATAAGGGATACAGTAAACCTGAAGTGAAACATCGGAATCTATAACTAGTGTCACAGAAGTGGTTCAGACATAGACAGTAAGAAGAGTCGGTCCTTTTGCACTGTAGTCGGCATTGTGCATTTTGTATCTAATTCCAATGCAGTTTCTGTGTTTCATCGTCAATAAGAAGGTCAGAGAGATACAGTAAACCTGAGGTGAAGCATCGGAATCTATAACTAGTGTCACAGGAATCGTTGAAAACATAGACCGTAGGAAGAGTCAGTCTTCTTGTACTTAAGTCGGCATTGTGCCTCTTCTATTTAATTCCGATGCAATTTCTGTGTTTCTTCGTCAATAAGAAGATCCAAGGGATACAGTAAACATGAAGTGAAGCATCGGAATCCATAACTAGTGTCACAGGAAAGGTTCAGAACATAGACAGTGATACTTAAGTCGGCATTGTGCCTTTTGTATTTAATTCCGATGCAATATCAGTGTTTCATCGTCAATAAGAAGGTCAGAGGGATACAGTAAACCTGAAGTGAAGCATCGGAATCTATAACTAGCGTCACAAGAATGGTTCAAAACATAGAGAGTTGGAAGAGACAGTCTTCTTGTACTTAAGTCGGCATTGTGCCTTTTGTATTTAATTCCGATGCAATTTCTGTGTTTCATTGTCAATAAGATGGTCTGAGGGATATAGTAAACCTGAAGTGAAGCATCGGAATCTATAACTAGTGTCACAGGAATGGTTCAAACATAGTCAGTAAGAAGAGTCAGTCTCCTTGTACTTAAGTCGGCATTGTGCCTCTTTTATTTACTTCGCATGCAATTTCTGTGTTTCGTCGTCAATAAGAAGGTCCAAGGGATACAGTAAACCTGAAGTGAAGCATCGGAATCTCTAACTAGTGTCACAGGAATGGTTTAAACATAGAGAGTAGGAAGACTCAGTCTTCTTGTACTTAGGTCGGCATTGTGCCTTTTCTATTTAATTCCGATGCAATTTCTGTGTTTCATCGTCAATAAGAAGGTCAGAGGGATACAGTAAACCTGAAGTGAAACATCGGAATCTATAACTAGTGTCACAGAAATGGTTCAAAACATAGACAGTAAGAAGAGTCGGCCCTTTTGCACTGTAGTCGGCATTGTGCATTTTGTATCTAATTCCAATGCAATTTCTGGGTTTCATCGTCAATAAGAAGGTCCGAGAGATACAGTAAACCTGAGGTGAAGCATCGGAATCTATAACTAGTGTCACTGGAATGGTTCATAACATAGACAGTAATAAGGGTCAGTCGTCTTGTACTTAAGTCGGCATTGTGCCTTTTGTATTTAATTCCGATGCATTTTCAGTGTTTCATCGTCAATAAGAAGGTCAGAGGGATACAGTAAACCTGAAATGAAGCATCGGATTCTATAACTAGTGTCACGGGAATGGTTCAAAACATAGACAGTAAGAAGAGTCGGTCCTTTTTCACTGTAGTCGGCATTGTGCATTTTGTATCTAATTCCAATGCAGTTTCTGTGTTTCATCGTCAATAAGAAGGTCAGAGAGATACAGTAAACCTGAGGTGAAGCATCGGAATCTATAACTAGTGTCACAGGAATCGTTGAAAACATAGACCGTAGGAAGAGTCAGTCTTCTTGTACTTATGTCGGCATTGTGCCCCTTCTATTTAATTCCGATGCATTTTCAGTGTTTCATCGTCAATAAGAAGGTCAGAGGGATACAGTAAACCTGAAGTGAAGCATCGGAATCTATAACTAGCGTCACAAGAATGGTTCAAAACATAGAGATTTGGAAGAGACAGTCTTCTTGTACTTAAGTCGGCATTGTGCCTTTTCTATTTACTTCCGATGCAATTTCTGTGTTTCGTCGTCAATAAGAAGGTGCAAGGGATACAGTAAACCTGAAGTGAAGCATCGGAATCTCTAACTAGTGTCACAGGAATGGTTCAAAGCATAGTCAGTAAGAAGAGTCAGTCTTCTTGGACTTAAGTCGGCATTGTGCCTTTTGTATTTAATTCCGATGCAATTTCTGTGTTTCATCGTCAATAAGAAGGTCAGAGGGATACAGTAAACCTGAAGTGGAGCATCGGAATCCGTAACTAGTGTCACAGGAATGGGTCAAAACATAGACAGTAGGAAGAGTCAGTCTTCTTGTACTTAAGTCGGCATTGTGCCTTTTCTATTTAATTCCGTTGCACTTTCTGTGTTTCATCGTCAATAAGAAGGTCCAAGGGATACAGTAAACCTGAAATGAAGCATCGGATTCTATAACTAGTGTTACGGGAATGGTTCAAAACATAGACAGTAGGAAGAGTCAGTCTTCATGTACTTAGCCGGCATTGTGCCTTTTCTATTTCATTCCGATGCAATTTCTGTGTTTCGTCGTCAATACGAAGGTCCAAGGGATACAATTAATCTGAAGTGAAGCATCGGAATCTATAACTAGTGTCACAGGAATGGTTCAAAACATAGACAGTAAGAAGAGTCAGTCTTCTTGTACTTAAGTCGGCAATGTGCCTTTTGTATTTAATTCCGATGCAATTTCTGTGTTTCATCGTCAATAGGAAGGTCCAAGGGATACAGTAAACCTGAAGTGAAGCATCGGAATCTATAACTAGTGTCACAGGAATGGTTCAAAACATAGACAATAGGAAGGGTCAGTCTTCTTGTACTCAAGTCAGCATTCTGCCTTTTCTATTTAATTCCGATGCAATTTCTGTGTTTCGTCGTCAATAAGAAGGTATAAGGGATACAGTAAACCTGAAGTGAAACATCGGAATCTATAACTAGTGTCACAGAAATGGTTCAAAACATAGACAGTAAGAAGAGTCGGTCCTTTTTCACTGTAGTCGGCATTGTGCATTTTGTATCTAATTCCAATGCAATTCCTGTGTTTCTATGTCAATAAGAAGGTCCGAGAGATACAGTAAACCTGAGGTGAAGTATCGGATTCTATAACTAGTGTCTACATCTACATCTACATCTACATTGATACTCCGCAAGCCACCCAACGGTGTGTGGCGGAGGGCACTTTACGTGCCACTGTCATTACCTCCCTTTCCTGTTCCAGTCGCGTATGGTTCGCGGGAAGAACGACTGTCTGAAATGACATGATACGCGAGCAAAAAGCATGTTCTAAAATTCTACAAGAGATCGACGTAAGAGATATAGGTCTATAGTTTTGCGCATCTGCTCGACGACCCTTCTTGAAGACTGGGACTATCTGTGCTCTTTTCCAATCATTTGGAACCCTCCGTTCCTCTAGAGACTTGCGGTACACGGCTGTTAGAAGGGGGGCAAGTTCTTTCGCGTACTCTGTGTAGAATCGAATTGGTATCCCGTCAGGTCCAGTGGACTTTCCTCTATTGAGTGATTCCAGTTGCTTTTCTATTCCTTGGACACTTATTTCAATGTCAGCCATTTTCTCGTTTGTGCGAGGATTTAGAGTAGGAACTGCAGTGCGGTCTTCCTCTGTGAAACAGCTTTGGAAAAAGGTGTTTAGTATTTCAGGAAAGGTTGAAAACATAGACAGTAGGAAGAGTCAGTCTTCTTATACTTAGGTCGGCATTGTGCCTCTTCTATTTAATTCCGATGCAATTTCTGTGTTTCGTCGTCAATAAGAAGGTCCAGGGGATACAGTCAACCTGAAGTGAAGCATCGGAATCTATAACTAGTGTCACAGGAAAGGTTCAGAACATAGACATTAATAAGAGTCAGTCTTCTTGTACTTAGGTCGGCATTGTGCCTTTTGTATTTAATTCCGATGCAATTTCAGTGTTTCGTCGTCAATAAGAAGGACAGGGGGATACAGTAAACCTGAAGTGAAGCAACGGAATCTCTAACTAGTGTCACAGGAATGGTTTAAACATAGACAGTAGGAAGACTCAGTCTTCTTGTACTTAGGTCGGCATTGTGCCTTTTCTATTTAATACCGATGCAAATTCTGTGTTTCATCGTCAATAAGAAGGTCAGAGGTATACAGTAAACCTGAAGTGATCATCGGAATCTCTAACTAGTGTCACAGGAATGGTTCAAAGCATAGTCAGTAAGAAGAGTCAGTCTTCTTGGACTTAAGTCGGCATTGTGCCTTTTAATTGAATTCCGATGCAATTTCTGTGTTTCATCGTCAATAAGAAAGTCAGAGGGATACCGTAAACCTGAAGTGAAGCATCGGAATCTCTAACTAGTGTCACAGGAATGGTTCAAATCTTAGTCAGTAAGAAGAGTCAGTCTTCTTGTACTTAAGTCGTCATTGTGCCTTTTGTATTTAATTCCGATGCAATTTCTGTGTTTCATCGTCAATAAGAAGGTCAGAGGGATATAGTAAACCTGAAGTGGAGCATCGGAATCCGTAACTAGTGTCACAGGAATGGTTAAAATCATAGACAGTAGGAAGAGTCAGTCTTCTTGTACTTAACTCGGCATTGTGCGTTTTCTATTTAATTCCGTTGCACTTTCTGTGTTTCATCGTCAATAAGAAGGTCCAAGGGATACAGTAAACCTGAAATGAAGCATCGGATTCTGTAACTAGTGTCACGGGAATGGTTCACAACATAGACAGTAAGAAGAATCAGTCTTCTTGCACTTAAGTCGGCAATGTGCCTTTTCTATTTAATTCCGATGCAATTTCTGTGGTTCATCGTCAATAAGAAGGTCAGAGGGATACAGTAAACCTGAAGAGAAGCATCGGAATCTATAACTAGTGTCACAGGAATGGTTCAAAACATAGACAATAGGAAGGGTCAGTCTTCTTGTACTCAAGTCAGCATTGTGCCTTTTCTATTTAATTCCGATGCAATTTCTGTGTTTCGTCGTCAATAAGAAGGTATAAGGGATACAGTAAACCTGAAGTGAAACATCGGAATCTATAACTAGTGTCACAGAAATGGTTCAAAACATAGACAGTAAGAAGAGTCGGTCCTTTTGCACTGTAGTCGGCATTGTGCATTTTGTATCTAATTCCAACGCAATTTCTGTGTTTCATCGTCAATAAGCAGGTCCGAGATATACAGTAAACCTGAGGTGAAGCATCGGAATCTATAACTTGTGTCACAGGAATGGTTGCAAACATAGACCGTAGGAAGAGACAGTCTTCTTTTACTTAAGTCGGCATTGTGCCTTTTCTATTTCATTCCGATGCAATTTCTGTGTTTGGTCGTCAATACGAAGGTCCAAGGGATACAATTAGTCTGCAGTGAAGCATCGGAATCTATAACTAGTGTCACAGGAATGGTTCAAAACATAGACAGTAAGAAAAGTCAGTCTTCTTGTACTATAGTCGGCAATGTGCCTTTTGTATATAATTCCGATGCAATTTCTGTGTTTCATCGACAATAGGAAGGTCCAAGGGATACAGTAAACCTAAAAAGAAGCATCGGATTCTATAACTAGTGTCACAGGAATGGTTCCAAACACAGACAGTAAGAAGAATCAGTCTTCTTGCACTTAAGTCGGCAATGTGCCTTTTCTATTTAATTCCGATGCAATTTCTGTGGTTCATCGTCAATAAGAAGGTCAGAGGGATACAGTAAACCTGAAGTGAAGCATCGGAATCTATAACTAGTGTCACAGGAATGGTTCAAAACTTAGACAATAGGAAGGGTCAGTCTTCTTGTACTCAAGTCAGCATTGTGCCTTTTCTATTTGATTCCGATGCAATTTCTGTGTTTCGTCGTCAATAAGAAGGTATAAGGGATACAATTAATCTGAAGTGAAGGATCGGAATCTATAACTAGTGTCACAGGAATGGTTTAAACATAGACAGTAGGAAGACTCAGTCTTCTTGTACTTAGGTCGGCATTGTGCCTTTTCTATTTAATTCCGATGCAATTTCTGTGATTCATCGTCAATAAGAAGGTCAGAGGGATAGAGTAAACCTGAAGTGAAGCATCGGAAACTATAACTAGTGTCACAGGAATGGTTCAAAACATAGTCAGAAAGAAGAGTCAGTCTGCTTGTACTTAAGTCGGCATTGTGCCTTTTCTATTTAATTCCGATGCAATTTCTGTGTTTCATTGTCAATAAGAAGATCAGAGGGATACAGTAAACCTGATGTGAGGCATCGGAATCTATAACTAGTGTCACAGCAATGGTTCCAAACATAGTCAGTAAGAAGATTCAGTCTTCTTGTACTTAAGTCGGCATTGTGCCCTTTGTATTTAATTCCGATGCAATTTCTGTGTTTCATCGTCAATAAGAAGGTCAGAGGGATACAGTAAACCTGAAGTGAAGCATCGGAATCAATAACTAGTGTCACAGGAATGGTTCAAAACATAGACAATAGGAAGGGTCAGTCTTCTTGTACTAAAGTCAGCATTGTGCCTTTTCTATTTAATTCCGATGCAATTTCTGTGTTTCGTCGTCAATAAGAAGGTATAAGGGATACAGTAAACCTGAAGTGAAACATCGGAATCTATAACTAGTGTCACAGATATGGTTCAGACATAGACAGTAAGAAGAGTCGGTCCTTTTGCACTGTAGTCGGCATTGTGCATTTTGTATCTAATTCCAATGCAGTTTCTGTGTTTCATCGTCAATAAGAAGGTCAGAGAGATACAGTAAACCTGAGGTGTAGCATCGGAATCTTTAACTAGTGTCACAGGAATCGTTGAAAACATAGACCGTAGGAAGAGTCAGTCTTCTTGTACTTAAGTCGGCATTGTGCCTCTTCTATTTAATCCCGATGCAATTTCTGTGTTTCGTTGTCAATAAGAACGTCCAATGGATACAGTAAACCTGAAGTGAAGCATCGGAATCTCTAACTAGTGTCACAGGAATGGTTTAAACATAGACAGTAGGAAGACTCAGTCTTCTTGTACTTAGTTCGGCATTGTGCCTTTTCTATTTAATTCCGATGCAATTTCTGTGTTTCATCGTCAATACGAAGGTCAGAGGGATACAATTAATCTGAAGTGAAGCATCGGAATCTGTAACTAGTGTCACAGGAATGGTTCAAAACATAGACAGTAAGAAGAGTCAGTCTTCTTGTACTTAAGTCGGCAATGTGCCTTTTGTATTTAATTCCGATGCAATTTCTGTGTTTCATCGTCAATAGGAAGGTCCACGGGATACAGTAAACCTGAAGTGATGCATCGGAATCTATAACTAGTGTCACAGGAATGGTTTGAACGTAGACAGTAGGAAGGGTCAGTCTTCTTGTACTCTTGTCAGCATTGTGCCTTTTCTATTTAATTCCGATGCAATTTCTGTGTTTCATCGTCAATAAGAAGGTCAGAGGGATACAGTAAACCTGAAGTGAATCATCGGAATCTCTAACTAGTGTCACAGGAATGGTTCAAAGCATAGTCAGTAAGAAGAGTCAGTCTTCTTGGACTTAAGTCGGCATTGTGCCTTTTAATTGAATTCCGATGCAATTTCTGTGTTTCATAGTCAATAAGAAAGTCAGAGGGATATCGTAAACCTGAAGTGAAGCATCGGAATCTCTAACTAGTGTCACAGGAATGGTTCAAATCATAGTCAGTAAGAAGAGTCAGTCTTCTTGTACTTAAGTCGTCATTGTGCCTTTTGTATTTAATTCCGATGCAATTTCTGTGTTTCATCGTCAATAAGAAGGTCAGAGGGATATAGTAAACCTGAAGTGGAGCAACGGAATCCGTAACTAGTGTCACAGGAATGGTTAAAATCATAGACAGTAGGAAGAGTCAGTCTTCTTGTACTTAACTCGGCATTGTGCGTTTTCTATTTAATTCCGTTGCACTTTCTGTGTTTCATCGTCAATAAGAAGGTCCAAGGGATACAGTAAACCTGAAATGAAGCATCGGATTCTATAACTAGTGTCACGGGAATGGTTCAAAACATAGACAGTAGGAAGAGTCAGTCTTCATGTACTTAGCCGGCATTGTGCCTTTTCTATTTCATTCCGATGCAATTTCTGTGTTTCGTCGTCAGTACGAAGGTCCAAGGGATACAATTAATCTGAAGTAAAGCATCGGAATCTATAACTAGTGTCACAGGAATGGTTCAAAACATGGACAGTAAGAAGAGTCAGTCTTCTTGTACTATAGTCGGCAATGTGCCTTTTGTATATAATTCCGATGCAATTTCTGTGTTTCATCGACAATAGGAAGGTCCAAGGGATACAATAAACCTAAAAAGAAGCATCGGAATCTATAACTAGTGTCACAGGAATGGTTCCAAACATAGACAGTAAGAAGAATCAGTCTTCTTGCACTTAAGTCGGCAATGTGCCTTTTCTATTTAATTCCGATGCAATTTCTGTGGTTCATCGTCAATAAGAAGGTCAGAGGGATACAGTAAACCTGAAGTGAAGCATCGGAATCTATAACTAGTGTCACAGGAATGGTTCAAAGCATAGACAATAGGAAGGGTCAGTCCTCTTGTACTCAAGTCAGCATAGTGCCTTTTCTATTTAATTCCGATGCAATTTCTGTGTATCGTCGTCAATGAGAAGGTATAAGGGATACAGTAAACCTGAAGTGAAACATCGGAATCTATAACTAGTGTCACAGAAATGGTTCAAAACATAGACAGTAAGAAGAGTCGATCCTTTTGCACTGTAGTCGGCATTGTGCATTTTGTATCTAATTCCAATGCAATTTCTGTGTTTCATCGTCAATAAGAAGGTCCGAGAGATACAGTAAACCTGAGGTGAAGCATTGGAATCTATAACTAGTGTCACAGGAATGGTTGAAAACATAGACCGTAGGAAGAGACAGTCTTCTTGTACTTAAGTCGGCATTGTGCCTTTTCTATTTAATTCCGATGCAATTTCTGTGTTTCATTGTCAATAAGAAGGTCAGAGGGATACAGTAAACCTGAAATGAAGCATCGGATTCTATAACTAGTGTCACAGGAATGGTTCAAAACATAGACAGTAGGAAGAGTCAGTGTTCATGTACTTAGCCGGCATTCTGCCTTTTCTATTTCATTCCGATGCATTTTCAGTGTTTCGTCGTCAATACGAAGGTCCAAAGGATACAATTAATCTGAAGTGAAGCATCGGAATCTATAACTAGTGTCACAGGAATGGTTTGAACATAGACAGTAGGAAGAATCAGTCTTCTTGCACCTAAGTCGGCATTGTGCCTTTTCTATTTAATTCCGATGCAATTTCTGTGTTTCATCGTCAATAAGAAGGTCAGAGGGATACAGTAAACCTGAAGTGAAGCATCGGAATCAATAACTAGTGTCACAGGAATGGTTCAAAACATAGACAATAGGAAGGGTTAGTCTTCTTGTACTAAAGTCAGCATTGTGCCTTTTCTATTTAATTCCGATGCAATTTCTGTGTTTCGTCGTCAATAAGAAAGTATAAGGGATACAGTAAACCTGAAGTGAAACATCGGAATCTATAACTAGTGTCACAGAAATGGTTCAGACATAGACAGTAAGAAGAGTCGGTCCTTTTGCACTGTAGTCGGCATTGTGCTTTTTGTATCTAATTCCAATGCAGTTTCTGTGTTTCATCGTCAATAAGAAGGTCAGAGAGATACAGTAAACCTGAGGTGAAGCATCGGAATCTATAACTAGTGTCACAGGAATCGTTGAAAACATCTACCGTAGGAAGAGTCAGTCTTCTTGTACTTAAGTCGGCATTGTGCCTCTTCTATTTAACCCCGATGCAATTTCTGTGTTTCTTTGTCAATAAGAAGATCCAAGGGATACAGTAAACCTGAAGTGAAGCATCGGAATCCATAACTAGTGTCATAGGAAAGGTTCAGAACATAGACAGTGATAAGAGTCAGTCTTCTTGTACTTAAGTCGGCATTGTGCCTTTTGTATTTAATTCCGATGCAATATCAGTGTTTCATCGTCAATAAGAAGGTCAGAGGGATACAGGAAACCTGAAGTGATGCATCGGAATCTATAACTAGTGTCACAGGAATGGTTCAAAACATAGAGAGTTGGAAGAGACAGTCTTCTTGTACTTAAGTCGGCATTGTGCCTTTTGTATTTAATTCCGATGCAATTTCTGTGTTTCATCGTCAATAAGAAGGTCTGAGGGATATAGTAAATCTGAAGTGAAGCATCGGAATCTATAACTAGTGTCACAGGAATGGTTCAAACATAGTCAGTAAGAAGAGTTAGTCTCCATGTACTTAAGTCGGCATTGTGCCTCTTCTATTTACTTCCGATGCTATTTCTGTGTTTCGTTGTCAATAAGAAGGTCCAATGGATACAGTAAACCTGAAGTGAAGCATCGGAATCTCTAACTAGTGTCACAGGAATGGTTTAAACATAGACAGTAGGAAGACTCAGTCTTCTTGTACTTAGGTCGGCATTGTGCCTTTTCTATTTAATTCCGATGCAATTTCTGTGTTTCGTCGTCAATAAGAAGGTCAGAGGGATACAATTAATCTGAAGTGAACCATCGGAATCTATAACTAGTGTCACAGGAATGGTTCAAAACATAGACAGTAAGAACAATCAGTCTTCTTGTACTTAAGTCGGCAATGTGCCTTTTGTATTTAATTCCGATGCAATTTCTGTGTTTCATCGCCAATAGGAAGGTCCAAGGGATACAGTAAACCTGAAGTGAAGCATCGTAATCTATAACTAGTGTCACAGGAATGGTTCCAAACATAGACAGTAAGAAGAATCAGTTTTCTTGCACTTATGTCGGCATTGTGCCTTTTCTATTTAATTCCGATGCAATTTCTGTGGTTCATCGTCAATAAGAAGGTCAGAGGGATACAGTGAACCTGAAGTGAAGCATCGGAATCTATAACTAGTGTCACAGGAATGGTTCAAAACATAGACAATAGGAAGGGTCAGTCTTCTTGTACTCAAGTCAGCATGTGCCTTTTCTATTTAATTCCGATGCAATTTCTGTGTTTCGTCGTCAATAAGAAGGTATAAGGGATACAGTAAACCTGAAGTGAAACATCGGAATCTATAACTAGTGTCACAGAAATTTTTCTTAACATAGACAGTAAGAAGAGTCGGTCCTTTTGCACTGTAGTCGGCATTGTGCATTTTGTATCTAATTCCAATGCAATTCCTGTGTTTCATCGTCAATAAGAAGGTCCGAGAGATACAGTAAACCTGAGGTGAAGTATCGGATTCTATAACTAGTGTCACGGGAATGGTTCAAAACATAGACAGTAGCCGGCCGAAGTGGCCGTGCGGTTAAAGGCGCTGCAGTCTGGAACCGCAAGACCGCTACGGTCGCAGGTTCGAATCCTGCCTCGGGCGTGGATGTTTGTGATGTCCTTAGGTTAGTTAGGTTTAACTATTTCTAAGTTCTAGGGGACTAATGACCTCAGCAGTTGAGTCCCATAGTGCTCAGAGCCATTTGAACCATTTGAAACATAGACAGTAGGTAGAGTCAGTCTTCATGTACTTAGCCGGCATTGTGCCTTTTCTATTTCATTCCGATGCAATTTCTGTGTTTCGTCGTCAATACGAAGGTCCAAGGGATACAATTAATCTGAAGTGAAGCATCGGAATCTATAACTAGTGTCACAGGAATGGTTTAAACAAAGACAGTAGGAAGAATCAGTCTTCTTGCACCTAAGTCGGCTTTGTGCCTTTTCTATTTAATTCCGATGCAATTTCTGTGTTCATCGTCAATAAGAAGGTCAGAGGGATACAGTAAACCTGAAGTGAAGCATCGGAATCAATAACTAGTGTCACAGGAATGGTTCAAAACATAGACAATAGGAAGGGTCAGTCTTCTTGTACTACAGTCAGCATTGTGCCTTTTCTATTTAATTCCGATGCAATTTCTGTGTTTCGTCGTCAATAAGAAGGTATAAGGGATACAGTAAACCTGAAGTGAAACATCGGAATCTATAACTAGTGTCACAGGAATCGTTGAAAACATAGACCGTAGGAAGCGTCAGTCTTCTTGTACTTAAGTCGGCATTGTGCCTCTTCTATTTAATTCCGATGCAATTTCTGTGTTTCTTCGTCAATAAGAAGATCCAAGGGATACAGTAAACCTGAAGTGAAGCATCCGAATCCATAACTAGTGTCACAGGAAAGGTTCAGAACATAGACAGTAAGAAGAGTCAGTCTTCTTGTACTTAAGTCGGCATTGTGCCTTTTGTATTTAATTCCGATGCAATTTCTGTGTTTCATCGTCAATAAGAGGGTCTGAGGGATATACTAAACCTGAAGTGAAGCATCGGAATCTATAACTAGTCTCACAGGAATGGTTCAAACATAGTCAGTAAGAAGAGTCAGTCTCCTTGTACTTAAGTCGGCATTGTGCCTCTTCTATTTACTTCCGATGCAATTTCTGTGTTTCGTCTTCAATAAGAAGGTCCAAGGGATACAGTAAACCTGAAGTGAAGCATCGGAATCTCTAACTAGTGTCACAGGAATGGTTTAAACATAGACAGTAGGAAGACTCAGTCTTCTTGTACTTAGGTCTGCATTGTGCCTATTCTATTTAATTCCGATGCAATTTCTGTGTTTCATCGTCAATAAGAAGGTCAGAGGGATACAGTAAACCTGAAGTGAAACATCGGAATCTATAACTAGTGTCACAGGAATGGTTTAAACATAGACAGTAGGAAGACTCAGTCTTCTTGTACTTAAGTCGGCAATGTGCCTTTTGTATTTAATTCCGATGCAATTTCTGTGTTTCATCGTCAATAGGAAGGTCCACGGGATACAGTAAACCTGAAGTGATGCATCGGAATCTATAACTAGTGTCACAGGAATGGTTTGAACATAGACAGTAGGAAGGGTCAGTCTTCTTGTACTCTTGTCAGCATTGTGCCTTTTCTATTTAATTCCGATGCAATTTCTGTGTTTCATCGTCAATAAGAAGGTCAGAGGGATACAGTAAACCTGAAGTGAATCATCGGAATCTCTAACTAGTGTCACAGGAATGGTTCAAAGCATAGTCAGTAAGAAGAGTCAGTCTTCTTGGACTTAAGTCGGCATTGTGCCTTTTAATTGAATTCCGATGCAATTTCTGTGTTTCATAGTCAATAAGAAAGTCAGAGGGATATCGTAAACCTGAAGTGAAGCATCGGAATCTCTAACTAGTGTCACAGGAATGGTTCAAATCATAGTCAGTAAGAAGAGTCAGTCTTCTTGTACTTAAGTCGTCATTGTGCCTTTTGTATTTAATTCCGATGCAATTTCTGTGTTTCATCGTCAATAAGAAGGTCAGAGGGATATAGTAAACCTGAAGTGGAGAGACGGAATCCGTAACTAGTGTCACAGGAATGGTTAAAATCATAGACAGTAGGAAGAGTCAGTCTTCTTGTACTTAACTCGGCATTGTGCGTTTTCTATTTAATTCCGTTGCACTTTCTGTGTTTCATCGTCAATAAGAAGGTCCAAGGGATACAGTAAACCTGAAATGAAGCATCGGATTCTATAACTAGTGTCACGGGAATGGTTCAAAACATAGACAGTAGGAAGAGTCAGTCTTCATGTACTTAGCCGGCATTGTGCCTTTTCTATTTCATTCCGATGCAATTTCTGTGTTTCGTCGTCAGTACGAAGGTCCAAGGGATACAATTAATCTGAAGTAAAGCATCGGAATCTATAACTAGTGTCACAGGAATGGTTCAAAACATGGACAGTAAGAAGAGTCAGTCTTCTTGTACTATAGTCGGCAATGTGCCTTTTGTATATAATTCCGATGCAATTTCTGTGTTTCATCGACAATAGGAAGGTCCAAGGGATACAGTAAACCTAAAAAGAAGCATCGGAATCTATAACTAGTGTCACAGGAATGGTTCCAAACATAGACAGTAAGAAGAATCAGTCTTCTTGCACTTAAGTCGGCAATGTGCCTTTTCTATTTAATTCCGATGCAATTTCTGTGGTTCATCGTCAATAAGAAGGTCAGAGGGATACAGTAAACCTGAAGTGAAGCATCGGAATCTATAACTAGTGTCACAGGAATGGTTCAAAGCATAGACAATAGGAAGGGTCAGTCCTCTTGTACTCAAGTCAGCATAGTGCCTTTTCTATTTAATTCCGATGCAATTTCTGTGTATCGTCGTCAATGAGAAGGTATAAGGGATACAGTAAACCTGAAGTGAAACATCGGAATCTATAACTAGTGTCACAGAAATGGTTCAAAACATAGACAGTAAGAAGAGTCGATCCTTTTGCACTGTAGTCGGCATTGTGCATTTTGTATCTAATTCCAATGCAATTTCTGTGTTTCATCGTCAATAAGAAGGTCCGAGTGATACAGTAAACCTGAGGTGAAGCATTGGAATCTATAACTAGTGTCACAGGAATGGTTGAAAACTTAGACCGTAGGAAGAGACAGTCTTCTTGTACTTAAGTCGGCATTGTGCCTCTTCTATTTAGTTCCGTTGCAATTTCTGTGTTTCGTCGTCAATAAGAAGGTCCAAGGGATACAGTCAACCTGAAGTGAATCATCGGAATCTGTAACTAGTGTCACAGGAATGGTTCAAAACATAGTCAGAAAGAAGAGTCAGTCTGCTTGTACTTAAGTCGGCATTGTGCCTTTTCTATTTAATTCCGATGCAATTTCTGTGTTTCATTGTCAATAAGAAGATCAGAGGGATACAGTAAACCTGAAATGAAGCATCGGATTCTATAACTAGTGTCACAGGAATGGTTCAAAACATAGACAGTAGGAAGAGTCAGTGTTCATGTACTTAGCCGGCATTCTGCCTTTTCTATTTCATTCCGATGCATTTTCTGTGTTTCGTCGTCAATACGAAGGTCCAAAGGATACAATTAATCTGAAGTGAAGCATCGGAATCTATAACTAGTGTCACAGGAATGGTTTGAACATAGACAGTAGGAAGAATCAGTCTTCTTGCACCTAAGTCGGCATTGTGCCTTTTCTATTTAATTCCGATGCAATTTCTGTGTTTCATCGTCAATAAGAAGGTCAGAGGGATACAGTAAACCTGAAGTGAAGCATCGGAATCAATAACTAGTGTCACAGGAATGGTTCAAAACATAGACAATAGGAAGGGTTAGTCTTCTTGTACTAAAGTCAGCATTGTGCCTTTTCTATTTAATTCCGATGCAATTTCTGTGTTTCGTCGTCAATAAGAAAGTATAAGGGATACAGTAAACCTGAAGTGAAACATCGGAATCTATAACTAGTGTCACAGAAATGGTTCAGACATAGACAGTAAGAAGAGTCGGTCCTTTTGCACTGTAGTCGGCATTGTGCTTTTTGTATCTAATTCCAATGCAGTTTCTGTGTTTCATCGTCAATAAGAAGGTCAGAGAGATACAGTAAACCTGAGGTGAAGCATCGGAATCTATAACTAGTGTCACAGGAATCGTTGAAAACATCTACCGTAGGAAGAGTCAGTCTTCTTGTACTTAAGTCGGCATTGTGCCTCTTCTATTTAACCCCGATGCAATTTCTGTGTTTCTTTGTCAATAAGAAGATCCAAGGGATACAGTAAACCTGAAGTGAAGCATCGGAATCCATAACTAGTGTCATAGGAAAGGTTCAGAACATAGACAGTGATAAGAGTCAGTCTTCTTGTACTTAAGTCGGCATTGTGCCTTTTGTATTTAATTCCGATGCAATATCAGTGTTTCATCGTCAATAAGAAGGTCAGAGGGATACAGGAAACCTGAAGTGATGCATCGGAATCTATAACTAGTGTCACAGGAATGGTTCAAAACATAGAGAGTTGGAAGAGACAGTCTTCTTGTACTTAAGTCGGCATTGTGCCTTTTGTATTTAATTCCGATGCAATTTCTGTGTTTCATCGTCAATAAGAAGGTCTGAGGGATATAGTAAATCTGAAGTGAAGCATCGGAATCTATAACTAGTGTCACAGGAATGGTTCAAACATAGTCAGTAAGAAGAGTTAGTCTCCATGTACTTAAGTCGGCATTGTGCCTCTTCTATTTACTTCCGATGCTATTTCTGTGTTTCGTTGTCAATAAGAAGGTCCAATGGATACAGTAAACCTGAAGTGAAGCATCGGAATCTCTAACTAGTGTCACAGGAATGGTTTAAACATAGACAGTAGGAAGACTCAGTCTTCTTGTACTTAGGTCGGCATTGTGCCTTTTCTATTTAATTCCGATGCAATTTCTGTGTTTCGTCGTCAATAAGAAGGTCAGAGGGATACAATTAATCTGAAGTGAACCATCGGAATCTATAACTAGTGTCACAGGAATGGTTCAAAACATAGACAGTAAGAACAATCAGTCTTCTTGTACTTAAGTCGGCAATGTGCCTTTTGTATTTAATTCCGATGCAATTTCTGTGTTTCATCGCCAATAGGAAGGTCCAAGGGATACAGTAAACCTGAAGTGAAGCATCGTAATCTATAACTAGTGTCACAGGAATGGTTCCAAACATAGACAGTAAGAAGAATCAGTCTTCTTGCACTTATGTCGGCATTGTGCCTTTTCTATTTAATTCCGATGCAATTTCTGTGGTTCATCGTCAATAAGAAGGTCAGAGGGATACAGTGAACCTGAAGTGAAGCATCGGAATCTATAACTAGTGTCACAGGAATGGTTCAAAACATAGACAATAGGAAGGGTCAGTCTTCTTGTACTCAAGTCAGCATGTGCCTTTTCTATTTAATTCCGATGCAATTTCTGTGTTTCGTCGTCAATAAGAAGGTATAAGGGATACAGTAAACCTGAAGTGAAACATCGGAATCTATAACTAGTGTCACAGAAATTTTTCTTAACATAGACAGTAAGAAGAGTCGGTCCTTTTGCACTGTAGTCGGCATTGTGCATTTTGTATCTAATTCCAATGCAATTCCTGTGTTTCATCGTCAATAAGAAGGTCCGAGAGATACAGTAAACCTGAGGTGAAGTATCGGATTCTATAACTAGTGTCACGGGAATGGTTCAAAACATAGACAGTAGCCGGCCGAAGTGGCCGTGCGGTTAAAGGCGCTGCAGTCTGGAACCGCAAGACCGCTACGGTCGCAGGTTCGAATCCTGCCTCGGGCGTGGATGTTTGTGATGTCCTTAGGTTAGTTAGGTTTAACTATTTCTAAGTTCTAGGGGACTAATGACCTCAGCAGTTGAGTCCCATAGTGCTCAGAGCCATTTGAACCATATGAAACATAGACAGTAGGTAGAGTCAGTCTTCATGTACTTAGCCGGCATTGTGCCTTTTCTATTTCATTCCGATGCAATTTCTGTGTTTCGTCGTCAATACGAAGGTCCAAGGGATACAATTAATCTGAAGTGAAGCATCGGAATCTATAACTAGTGTCACAGGAATGGTTTAAACAAAGACAGTAGGAAGAATCAGTCTTCTTGCACCTAAGTCGGCTTTGTGCCTTTTCTATTTAATTCCGATGCAATTTCTGTGTTCATCGTCAATAAGAAGGTCAGAGGGATACAGTAAACCTGAAGTGAAGCATCGGAATCAATAACTAGTGTCACAGGAATGGTTCAAAACATAGACAATAGGAAGGGTCAGTCTTCTTGTACTACAGTCAGCATTGTGCCTTTTCTATTTAATTCCGATGCAATTTCTGTGTTTCGTCGTAAATAAGAAGGTATAAGGGATACAGTAAACCTGAAGTGAAACATCGGAATCTATAACTAGTGTCACAGGAATCGTTGAAAACATAGACCGTAGGAAGCGTCAGTCTTCTTGTACTTAAGTCGGCATTGTGCCTCTTCTATTTAATTCCGATGCAATTTCTGTGTTTCTTCGTCAATAAGAAGATCCAAGGGATACAGTAAACCTGAAGTGAAGCATCCGAATCCATAACTAGTGTCACAGGAAAGGTTCAGAACATAGACAGTAAGAAGAGTCAGTCTTCTTGTACTTAAGTCGGCATTGTGCCTTTTGTATTTAATTCCGATGCAATTTCTGTGTTTCATCGTCAATAAGAGGGTCTGAGGGATATACTAAACCTGAAGTGAAGCATCGGAATCTATAACTAGTCTCACAGGAATGGTTCAAACATAGTCAGTAAGAAGAGTCAGTCTCCTTGTACTTAAGTCGGCATTGTGCCTCTTCTATTTACTTCCGATGCAATTTCTGTGTTTCGTCTTCAATAAGAAGGTCCAAGGGATACAGTAAACCTGAAGTGAAGCATCGGAATCTCTAACTAGTGTCACAGGAATGGTTTAAACATAGACAGTAGGAAGACTCAGTCTTCTTGTACTTAGGTCTGCATTGTGCCTTTTCTATTTAATTCCGATGCAATTTCTGTGTTTCATCGTCAATAAGAAGGTCAGAGGGATACAGTAAACCTGAAGTGAAACATCGGAATCTATAACTAGTGTCACAGGAATGGTTTAAACATAGACAGTAGGAAGACTCAGTCTTCTTGTACTTAGGTCGGCATTGTGCCTTTTCTATTTAATTCCGATGCAATTTCTGTGTTTCATCGTCAATACGAAGGTCAGAGGGATACAATTAATCTGAAGTGAAGCATCGGAATCTATAACTAGTGTCACAGGAATGGTTCAAAACATAGACAGTAAGAAGAGTCAGTCTTCTTGTACTTAAGTCGGCAATGTGCCTTTTGTATTTAATTCCGATGCAATTTCTGTGTTTCATCGTCAATAGGAAGGTCCACGGGATACAGTAAACCTGAAGTGATGCATCGGAATCTATAACTAGTGTCACAGGAATGGTTTGAACATAGACAGTAGGAATAGTCAGTCTTCTTGTACTCTTGTCAGCATTGTGCCTTTTCTATTTAATTCCGATGCAATTTCTGTGTTTCATCGTCAATAAGAAGGTCAGAGTGATACAGTAAACCTGAAGTGAATCATCGGAATCTCTAACTAGTGTCACAGGAATGGTTCAAAGCATAGTCAGTAAGAAGAGTCAGTCTTCTTGGACTTAAGTCGGCATTGTGCCTTTTAATTGAATTCCGATGCAATTTCTGTGTTTCATAGTCAATAAGAAAGTCAGAGGGATATCGTAAACCTGAAGTGAAGCATCGGAATCTCTAACTAGTGTCACAGGAATGGTTCAAATCATAGTCAGTAAGAAGAGTCAGTCTTCTTGTACTTAAGTCGTCATTGTGCCTTTTGTATTTAATTCCGATGCAATTTCTGTGTTTCATCGTCAATAAGAAGGTCAGAGGGATATAGTAAACCTGAAGTGGAGCATCGGAATCCGTAACTAGTGTCACAGGAATGGTTAAAATCATAGACAGTAGGAAGAGTCAGTCTTCTTGTACTTAACTCGGCATTGTGCGTTTTCTATTTAATTCCGTTGCACTTTCTGTGTTTCATCGTCAATAAGAAGGTCCAAGGGATACAGTAAACCTGAAATGAAGCATCGGATTCTATAACTAGTGTCACGGGAATGGTTCAAAACATAGACAGTAGGAAGAGTCAGTCTTCATGTACTTAGCCGGCATTGTGCCTTTTCTATTTCATTCCGATGCAATTTCTGTGTTTCGTCGTCAGTACGAAGGTCCAAGGGATACAATTAATCTGAAGTAAAGCATCGGAATCTATAACTAGTGTCACAGGAATGGTTCAAAACATGGACAGTAAGAAGAGTCAGTCTTCTTGTACTATAGTCGGCAATGTGCCTTTTGTATATAATTCCGATGCAATTTCTGTGTTTCATCGACAATAGGAAGGTCCAAGGGATACAGTAAACCTAAAAAGAAGCATCGGAATCTATAACTAGTGTCACAGGAATGGTTCCAAACATAGACAGTAAGAAGAATCAGTCTTCTTGCACTTAAGTCGGCAATGTGCCTTTTCTATTTAATTCCGATGCAATTTCTGTGGTTCATCGTCAATAAGAAGGTCAGAGGGATACAGTAAACCTGAAGTGCAGCATCGGAATCTATAACTAGTGTCACAGGAATGGTTCAAAGCATAGACAATAGGAAGGGTCAGTCCTCTTGTACTCAAGTCAGCATAGTGCCTTTTCTATTTAATTCCGATGCAATTTCTGTGTATCGTCGTCAATGAGAAGGTATAAGGGATACAGTAAACCTGAAGTGAAACATCGGAATCTATAACTAGTGTCACAGAAATGGTTCAAAACATAGACAGTAAGAAGAGTCGATCCTTTTGCACTGTAGTCGGCATTGTGCATTTTGTATCTAATTCCAATGCAATTTCTGTGTTTCATCGTCAATAAGAAGGTCCGAGAGATACAGTAAACCTGAGGTGAAGCATTGGAATCTATAACTAGTGTCACAGGAATGGTTGAAAACATAGACCGTAGGAAGAGACAGTCTTCTTGTACTTAAGTCGGCATTGTGCCTCTTCTATTTAATTCCGTTGCAATTTCTGTGTTTCGTCGTCAATAAGAAGGTCCAAGGGATACAGTCAACCTGAAGTGAATCATCGGAATCTGTAACTAGTGTCACAGGAATGGTTCAAAACATAGTCAGAAAGAAGAGTCAGTCTGCTTGTACTTAAGTCGGCATTGTGCCTTTTCTATTTAATTCCGATGCAATTTCTGTGTTTCATTGTCAATAAGAAGGTCAGAGGGATACAGTAAACCTGAAATGAAGCATCGGATTCTATAACTAGTGTCACAGGAATGGTTCAAAACATAGACAGTAGGAAGAGTTAGTGTTCATGTACTTAGCCGGCATTCTGCCTTTTCTATTTCATTCCGATGCATTTTCTGTGTTTCGTCGTCAATACGAAGGTCCAAAGGATACAATTAATCTGAAGTGAAGCATCGGAATCTATAACTAGTGTCACAGGAATGGTTTGAACATAGACAGTAGGAAGAATCAGTCTTCTTGCACCTAAGTCGGCATTGTGCCTTTTCTATTTAATTCCGATGCAATTTCTGTGTTTCATCGTCAATAAGAAGGTCAGAGGGATACAGTAAACCTGAAGTGAAGCATCGGAATCAATAACTAGTGTCACAGGAATGGTTCAAAACATAGACAATAGGAAGGGTCAGTCTTCTTGTACTAAAGTCAGCATTGTGCCTTTTCTATTTAATTCCGATGCAATTTCTGTGTTTCGTCGTCAATAAGAAAGTATAAGGGATACAGTAAACCTGAAGTGAAACATCGGAATCTATAACTAGTGTCACAGAAATGGTTCAGACATAGACAGTAAGAAGAGTCCGTCCTTTTGCACTGTAGTCGGCATTGTGCTTTTTGTATCTAATTCCAATGCAGTTTCTGTGTTTCATCGTCAATAAGAAGGTCAGAGAGATACAGTAAACCTGAGGTGAAGCATCGGAATCTATAACTAGTGTCACAGGAATCGTTGAAAACATCTACCGTAGGTAGTGTCAGTCTTCTTGTACTTAAGTCGGCATTGTGCCTCTTCTATTTAACCCCGATGCAATTTCTGTGTTTCTTTGTCAATAAGAAGATCCAAGGGATACAGTAAACCTGAAGTGAAGCATCGGAATCCATAACTAGTGTCATAGGAAAGGTTCAGAACATAGACAGTGATAAGAGTCAGTCTTCTTGTACTTAAGTCGGCATTGTGCCTTTTGTATTTAATTCCGATGCAATATCAGTGTTTCATCGTCAATAAGAAGGTCAGAGGGATACAGGAAACCTGAAGTGATGCATCGGAATCTATAACTAGTGTCACAGGAATGGTTCAAAACATAGAGAGTTGGAAGAGACAGTCTTCTTGTACTTAAGTCGGCATTGTGCCTTTTGTATTTAATTCCGATGCAATTTCTGTGTTTCATCGTCAATAAGAGGGTCTGAGGGATATAGTAAATCTGAAGTGAAGCATCGGAATCTATAACTAGTGTCACAGGAATGGTTCAAACATAGTCAGTAAGAAGAGTTAGTCTCCATGTACTTAAGTCGGCATTGTGCCTCATCTATTTACTTCCGATGCTATTTCTGTGTTTCGTTGTCAATAAGAAGGTCCAATGGATACAGTAAACCTGAAGTGAAGCATCGGAATCTCTAACTAGTGTCACAGGAATGGTTTAAACATAGACAGTAGGAGGACTCAGTCTTCTTGTACTTAGGTCGGCATTGTGCCTTTTCTATTTAATTCCGATGCAATTTCTGTGTTTCGTCGTCAATAAGAAGGTCAGAGGGATACAATTAATCTGAAGTGAACCATCGGAATCTATAACTAGTGTCACAGGAATGGTTCAAAACATAGACAGTAAGAACAATCAGTCTTCTTGTACTTAAGTCGGCAATGTGCCTTTTGTATTTAATTCCGATGCAATTTCTGTGTTTCATCGCCAATAGGAAGGTCCAAGGGATACAGTAAACCTGAAGTGAAGCATCGTAATCTATAACTAGTGTCACAGGAATGGTTCCAAACATAGACAGTAAGAAGAATCAGTCTTCTTGCACTTATGTCGGCATTGTGCCTTTTCTATTTAATTCCGATGCAATTTCTGTGGTTCATCGTCAATAAGAAGGTCAGAGGGATACAGTGAACCTGAAGTGAAGCATCGGAATCTATAACTAGTGTCACAGGAATGGTTCAAAACATAGACAATAGGAAGGGTCAGTCTTCTTGTACTCAAGTCAGCATTGTGCCTTTTCTATTTAATTCCGATGCAATTTCTGTGTTTCGTCGTCAATAAGAAGGTATAAGGGATACAGTAAACCTGAAGTGAAACATCGGAATCTATAACTAGTGTCACAGAAATTTTTCTTAACATAGACAGTAAGAAGAGTCGGTCCTTTTGCACTGTAGTCGGCATTGTGCATTTTGTATCTAATTCCAATGCAATTCCTGTGTTTCATCGTCAATAAGAAGGTCCGAGAGATACAGTAAACCTGAGGTGAAGTATCGGATTCTATAACTAGTGTCACGGGAATGGTTCAAAACATAGACAGTAGCCGGCCGAAGTGGCCGTGCGGTTAAAGGCGCTGCAGTCTGGAACCGCAAGACCGCTACGGTCGCAGGTTCGAATCCTGCCTCGGGCGTGGATGTTTGTGATGTCCTTAGGTTAGTTAGGTTTAACTATTTCTAAGTTCTAGGGGACTAATGACCTCAGCAGTTGAGTCCCATAGTGCTCAGAGCCATTTGAACCATTTGAAACATAGACAGTAGGTAGAGTCAGTCTTCATGTACTTAGCCGGCATTGTGCCTTTTCTATTTCATTCCGATGCAATTTCTGTGTTTCGTCGTCAATACGAAGGTCCAAGGGATACAATTAATCTGAAGTGAAGCATCGGAATCTATAACTAGTGTCACAGGAATGGTTTAAACAAAGACAGTAGGAAGAATCAGTCTTCTTGCACCTAAGTCGGCTTTGTGCCTTTTCTATTTAATTCCGATGCAATTTCTGTGTTCATCGTCAATAAGAAGGTCAGAGGGATACAGTAAACCTGAAGTGAAGCATCGGAATCAATAACTAGTGTCACAGGAATGGTTCAAAACATAGACAATAGGAAGGGTCAGTCTTCTTGTACCACAGTCAGCGTTGTGCCTTTTCTATTTAATTCCGATGCAATTTCTGTGTTTCGTCGTCAATAAGAAGGTATAAGGGATACAGTAAACCTGAAGTGAAACATCGGAATCTATAACTAGTGTCACAGGAATCGTTGAAAACATAGACCGTAGGAAGCGTCAGTCTTCTTGTACTTAAGTCGGCATTGTGCCTCTTCTATTTAATTCCGATGCAATTTCTGCGTTTCTTCGTCAATAAGAAGATCCAAGGGATACAGTAAACCTGAAGTGAAGCATCCGAATCCATAACTAGTGTCACAGGAAAGGTTCAGAACATAGACAGTAAGAAGAGTCAGTCTTCTTGTACTTAAGTCGGCATTGTGCCTTTTGTATTTAATTCCGATGCAATTTCTGTGTTTCATCGTCAATAAGAGGGTCTGAGGGATATACTAAACCTGAAGTGAAGCATCGGAATCTATAACTAGTCTCACAGGAATGGTTCAAACATAGTCAGTAAGAAGAGTCAGTCTCCTTGTACTTAAGTCGGCATTGTGCCTCTTCTATTTACTTCCGATGCAATTTCTGTGTTTCGTCTTCAATAAGAAGGTCCAAGGGATACAGTAAACCTGAAGTGAAGCATCGGAATCTCTAACTAGTGTCACAGGAATGGTTTAAACATAGACAGTAGGAAGACTCAGTCTTCTTGTACTTAGGTCTGCATTGTGCCTTTTCTATTTAATCCCGATGCAATTTCTGTGTTTCATCGTCAATAAGAAGGTCAGAGGGATACAGTAAACCTGAAGTGAAACATCGGAATCTATAACTAGTGTCACAGGAATGGTTCAAAGCATAGTCAGTAAGAAGAGTCAGTCTTCTTGGACTGAAGTCGGCATTGTGCCTTTTGTATTTAATTCCGATACAATTTCTGTGTTTCATCGTCAATAGGAAGTTCAGTGGGATGCAGTAAACCTGAAGTGAAGCATCGGGATCTATAACTAGTGTCACAGGAGTGGTTCAAAACATAGACAGTAAGAAGAGTCAGTCTTCTTGTACTTAAGTCGGCATTGTGCCTTTTGTATTTAATTCCGATGCAATTTCTGTGTTTCATCGTCAATAAGAGGGTCTGAGGGATATAGTAAACCTGAAGTGAAGCATCGGAATCTATAACTAGTGTCAAAGGAATAGTTCAAACATAGTCAGTAAGAAGAGTCAGTCTCCTTGTACTTAAGTCGGCATTGTGCCTCTTCTATTCACTTCCGATGCAATTTCTGTGTTTCGTCTTCAATAAGAAGGTCCAAGGGATACAGTAAACCTGATAGAAGCATCGGATTCTATAACTAGTGTTACGGGAATGGTTCAAAACATAGACAGTAGGAAGAGTCAGTCTTCATGTACTTAGCCGGCATTGTGCCTTTTGTATATCATTCCGATGCAATATCTATGTTTCGTCGTCAATACGAAGGTCCAAGGGAGACAGTAAACCTGAAGTGAAGCATCGGAATCTATAACTATAGTCACAGGAATGGTTCAAAACATAGACAGCAAGAAGTCCTCATTGTGCCTTTTGTATTTAATTCCGATGCAATTTCTGTGTTTCATCGTCAATAAGAAGGTCAGAGGGATACAGTAAACCTGAAGTGGAGCATCGGAATCCGTAACTAGTGTCACAGGAATGGTTCAAAACATAGACAGTAGGAAGAGTCAGTCTTCATGTACTTAGCCGGCATTGTGCCTTTTCTATTTCATTCCGATGCAATTCCTGTGTTTCGTCGTCAATACTAAGGTCCAAGGGATAGAATTAATCTGAAGTGAAGCATCGGAATCTATAACTAGTGTCACAGGAATGGTTCAAAACATAGACAGTTAGAAGAGTCAGTCTTCTTGTACTATAGTCGGCAATGTGCCTTTTGTATATAATTCCGATGCAATTTCTGTGTTTCATCGACAATACGAAGGTCCAAGGGATACAGTAAACCTAAAAAGATGCATCGGAATCTATAACTAGTGTCACAGGAATGGTTCCAAACATAGACAGTAAGAAGAATCAGTCTTCTTGCACTTAATTCGGCATTGTGCCTTTTCTATTTAATTCCGATGCAATTTCTGTGGTTCATCGTCAATAAGAAGGTCAGAGGGATACAGTAAACCTGAAGTGAAGCATCGGAATCCATAACTAGTGTCACAGGAATGGTTCAAAACATAGACAATAGGATGGGTCAGTCTTCCTGTACTCAAGTCAGCATTGTGCCTTTTCTATTTAATTCCGATGCAATTTCTGTGTTTCGTCGTCAATAAGAAGGTATAAGGGATACAGTAAACCTGAAGTGAAACATCGGAATCTGTAACTAGTGTCACAGAAATGGTTCAAAAAATAGACAGTAAGAAGAGTCGGTCCTTTTGCACTGTAGTCGGCATTGTGCATTTTGTATCTAATTCCAATGCAATTTCTGTGTTTCATCGTCAATAAGAAGGTCCGAGAGATACAGTAACCCTGAGGTGAAGCATCGGAATCTAATACTAGTGTCACAGGAATGGTTCAAAACATAGTCAGAAAGAAGGGTCAGTCTGCTTGTACTTAAGTCGGCATTGTGCCTTTTCTATTTAATTCCGATGCAATTTCTGTGTTTCATTGTCAATAAGAAGGTCAGAGGGGTACAGTAAACCTGAAATGAAGCATCGGATTCTATAACTAGTGTCACGGGAATGGTTCAAAACATAGACAGTAGGAAGAGTCAGTCTTCATGTACTTAGCCGGCATTCTGCCTTTTCTATTTCATTCCGACGCAATTTCTGTGTTTCGTCGTCAATACGATGGTCCAAGGGATACAATTAATCTGAAGTGAAGCATCGGAATCTATAACTAGTGTCACAGGAATGGTTTAAACATTGACGGTAGGAAGTCTCAGTCTTCTTGTACTTAGGTCGGCATTTTGCCTTTTCTATTTAATTCCGATGCAATTTCTGTGTTTCGTCGTCAAGAAGAAGGTCAGAGGGATAGAGTAAACCTGAAGTGAAGCATCGGAAACTATAACTAGTGTCACAGGAATGGTTCAAAACATAGTCAGAAAGAAGAGTCAGTCTGCTTGTACTTAAGTCGGCGTTGTGCCTTTTCTATTTAATTCCGATGCAATTTCTGTGTTTCATTGTCAATAAGAAGATCAGAGGGATACAGTAAACCTGAAGTGAAGCATCGGAATCTATAACTAGTGTCACAGCGATGGTTCCAAACATAGTCAGTAAGAAGAGTCAGTCTTCTTGTACTTAAGTCGGCATTGTGCCTTTTGTATTTAATTCCGATGCAATTTCTGTGTTTCATCGTCAATAAAAAGGTCCAAGGGATACAGTAAACCTGAAGTGAATCATCGGAATCTATAACTAGTGTCACAGGAATGGTTCAAAACATAGTCAGTAAGAAGAGTCAGACTTCTTGGACTTAAGTCGGCATTGTGCCTTTTGTACTTAATTCCGATGCAATTTCTGTGTTTCATCGTCAATAGGTAGGTCAGAGGGATGCAGTAAACCTCAAGTGAAGCGTCGGAATCTATAACTAGTGTCACAGGAATGGTTCGAAACATAGACAGTAAGAAGATTCAGTCTTCTTGTACTTAAGTCGGCATTGTGCCTTTTGTATTTAATTCCGATGCAATTTCTGTGTTTCATCGTCAATAAGAAGGTCAGCTGGGTACAGTAAACCAGAAGTGAAGCATCGGAATCTATAACTAGTGTCACAGGAATGGTTCAAAACATAGACAGTAAGAGTAGTCAGTATTCTTGTACTTAAGTCGGCATTGTGCCTTTTGTATAAAATGCCGATGCAATTTCTGTGTTTCATCGTCAATAAGAAGGTCAGCTGGGTACAGTAAACCTGAAGTGAAGCTTCGGAATCTATAAATATTGTCAGAGGAATAATTCAAAACATAGGCAATAAGAAGAGCCAGTCTTCTTGTACTTGAGTCGGCATTGTGCCCTTTGTATTTAATTCCGATGAAATTTCTGTGTTTGGTCGTCAATAAGATGGACTGAGGGATACAGTAAACTAGAAGTGAAGCATCGGAATCTATAACTAGTGTCACAGGAATGGTTCAAAACATAGACAGTAAGAGTAGTCAGTATTCTTGTACTTAAGTCGGCATTGTGCCTTTTGTATAAAATGCCGATGCAATTTCTGTGTTTCGTCGTCAATAAGAAGGTCAGCTGGGTACAGTAAACCTGAAGTGAGGCATCGGAATCTATAACTAGTGTCACAGGAATGGTTCAAAACATAGACAATAGGAAGGGTCAGTCTTCTTGTACTCAAGTCAGCATTGTGCCTTTTCTATTTAATTCCGATACAATTTCTGTGTTTCGTCGTCAATAAGAAGGTATAAGGGATACAGTAAACCTGAAGTGAAACATCGGAATCTATAACTAGTGTCACAGAAATGGTTCAAAACATAGACAGTAAGAAGAGTCGGTCCTTTTGCACTGTAGTCGGCATTGTGCATTTTGTATCTAATTCCAATGCAATTCCTGTGTTTCATCGTCAATAAGAGGGTCCCAGAGATACAGTAAACTGGAGGTGAAGTATCGGATTCTATAACTAGTGTCACAGGAATGGTTGAAAACATAGACAGTAGCAAGAGTCAGTCTTCTTGTACTGAGGTCGGCATTGTGCCTCTTCTATTTCATTCCGATGCAATTTCTGTGTTTCGTCGTCAATAAGAAGGTCCAAGGGATACAGTCAACCTGAAGTGAAGCATCGGAATCTATAACTAGTGTCACAGGAATGGTTCAAACATAGTCAGTAAGAAGAGTCAGTCTCCTTGTACTTAAGTCGGCATTGTGACTCTTCTATTTAATTCCGATGCAATTTCTGTGTTTCGTCGTCAATAAGAAGGTCCAAGGGAGACAGTAAACCTGAAGTGAAGCATCGGAATCTATAACTATAGTCACAGGAATGGTTCAAAACATAGACATCAAGAAGTCCTCATTGTGCCTTTTGTATTTAATTCCGATGCAATTTCTGTGTTTCATCGTCAATAAGAAGGTCAGAGGGATACAGTAAACCTGAAGTGGAGCATCGGAATCCGTAACTAGTGTCACAGGAATGGTTCAAAACATAGACAGTAGGAAGAGTCAGTCTTCATGTACTTAGCCGGCATTGTGCCTTTTCTATTTCATTCCGATGCAATTCCTGTGTTTCGTCGTCAATACTAAGGTCCAAGGGATAGAATTAATCTGAAGTGAAGCATCGGAATCTATAACTAGTGTCACAGGAATGGTTCAAAACATAGACAGTAAGAAGAGTCAGTCTTCTTGTACTATAGTCGGCAATGTGCCTTTTGTATATAATTCCGATGCAATTTCTGTGTTTCATCGACAATACGAAGGTCCAAGGGATACAGTAAACCTAAAAAGATGCATCGGAATCTATAACTAGTGTCACAGGAATGGTTCCAAACATAGACAGTAAGAAGAATCAGTCTTCTTGCACTTAATTCGGCATTGTGCCTTTTCTATTTAATTCCGATGCAATTTCTGTGGTTCATCGTCAATAAGATGGTCAGAGGGATACAGTAAACCTGAAGTGAAGCATCGGAATCCATAACTAGTGTCACAGGAATGGTTCAAAACATAGACAATAGGATGGGTCAGTCTTCCTGTACTCAAGTCAGCATTGTGCCTTTTCTATTTAATTCCGATGCAATTTCTGTGTTTCGTCGTCAATAAGAAGGTATAAGGGATACAGTAAACCTGAAGTGAAACATCGGAATCTGTAACTAGTGTCACAGAAATGGTTCAAAAAATAGACAGTAAGAAGAGTCGGTCCTTTTGCACTGTAGTCGGCATTGTGCATTTTGTATCTAATTCCAATGCAATTTCTGTGTTTCATCGTCAATAAGAAGGTCCGAGAGATACAGTAACCCTGAGGTGAAGCATCGGAATCTAATACTAGTGTCACAGGAATGGTTCAAAACATAGTCAGAAAGAAGGGTCAGTCTGCTTGTACTTAAGTCGGCATTGTGCCTTTTCTATTTAATTATGATGCAATTTCTGTGTTTCATCGTCAATAAGAGGGTCTGAGGGATATACTAAACCTGAAGTGAAGCATCGGAATCTATAACTAGTCTCACAGGAATGGTTCAAACATAGTCAGTAAGAAGAGTCAGTCTCCTTGTACTTAAGTCGGCATTGTGCCTCTTCTATTTACTTCCGATGCAATTTCTGTGTTTCGTCTTCAATAAGAAGGTCCAAGGGATACAGTAAACCTGAAGTGAAGCATCGGAATCTCTAACTAGTGTCACAGGAATGGTTTAAACATAGACAGTAGGAAGACTCAGTCTTCTTGTACTTAGGTCTGCATTGTGCCTTTTCTATTTAATTCCGATGCAATTTCTGTGTTTCATCGTCAATAAGAAGGTCAGAGGGATACAGTAAACCTGAAGTGAAACATCGGAATCAATAACTAGTGTCACAGGAATGGTTCAAAGCATAGTCAGTAAGAAGAGTCAGTCTTCTTGGACTGAAGTCGGCATTGTGCCTTTTGTATTTAATTCCGATACAATTTCTGTGTTTCATCGTCAATAGGAAGTTCAGTGGGATGCAGTAAACCTGAAGTGAAGCATCGGGATCTATAACTAGTGTCACAGGAGTGGTTCAAAACATAGACAGTAAGAAGAGTCAGTCTTCTTGTACTTAAGTCGGCATTGTGCCTTTTGTATTTAATTCCGATCCAATTTCTGTGTTTCATCGTCAATAAGAAGGTCAGAGGGATACAGTAAACCCGAAGTGAAGCATCGGAATCTATAACTAGTGTCACAGGAATGGTTCAAAACTTAGAGAGTTGGAAGAGACAGTCTTCTTGTACTTAAGTCGGCATTGTGCCTTTTGTATTTAATTCCGATGCAATTTCTGTGTTTCATCGTCAATAAGAGGGTCTGAGGGATATAGTAAACCTGAAGTGAAGCATCGGAATCTATAACTAGTGTCAAAGGAATAGTTCAAACATAGTCAGTAAGAAGAGTCAGTCTCCTTGTACTTAAGTCGGCATTGTGCCTCTTCTATTCACTTCCGATGCAATTTCTGTGTTTCGTCTTCAATAAGAAGGTCCAAGGGATACAGTAAACCTGAAATGAAGCATCGGATTCTATAACTAGTGTTACGGGAATGGTTCAAAACATAGACAGTAGGAAGAGTCAGTCTTCATGTACTTAGCCGGCATTGTGCCTTTTGTATATCATTCCGATGCAATATCTATGTTTCGTCGTCAATACGAAGGTCCAAGGGATACAATTAATCTGAAGTGAAGCATCGGAATCTATAACTAGTGTCACAGGAATGGTTCAAAACATAGACAGTAAGAAGAGTCAGTCTTCTTGTACTTAAGTCGGCAATGTGCCTTTTGTATTTAATTCCGATGCAATTTCTGTGGTTCATCGTCAATAGGAAGGTCCAAGGGATACAGTAAACCTGAAGTGAAGCATCGGAATCTATAACTAGTGTCACAGGAATGGTTCCAAACATAGACAGTAAGAAGAATCAGTCTTCTTGCAGTTATGTCGGCATTGTGCCTTTTCTATTTAATTACGATGCAATTTCTGTGGTCCATCGTCAATAAGAAGATCAGAGGGATACAGTAAACCTGAAGTGAGGCATCGGAATCTATAACTAGTGTCACAGGAATGGTTCAAAACATAGACAATAGGAAGGGTCAGTCTTCTTGTACTCAAGTCAGCATTGTGCCTTTTCTATTTAATTCCGATACAATTTCTGTGTTTCGTCGTCAATAAGAAGGTATAAGGGATACAGTAAACCTGAAGTGAAATATCGGAATCTATAACTAGTGTCACAGAAATGGTTCAAAACATAGACAGTAAGAAGAGTCGGTCCTTTTGCACTGTAGTCGGCATTGTGCATTTTGTATCTAATTCCAATGCAATTCCTGTGTTTCATCGTCAATAAGAGGGTCCCAGAGATACAGTAAACTGGAGGTGAAGTATCGGATTCTATAACTAGTGTCACAGGAATGGTTGAAAACATAGACAGTAGCAAGAGTCAGTCTTCTTGTACTGAGGTCGGCATTGTGCCTCTTCTATTTCATTCCGATGCAATTTCTGTGTTTCGTCGTCAATAAGAAGGTCCAAGGGATACAGTCAACCTGAAGTGAAGCATCGGAATCTATAACTAGTGTCACAGGAATGGTTCAAACATAGTCAGTAAGAAGAGTCAGTCTCCTTGTACTTAAGTCGGCATTGTGACTCTTCTATTTAATTCCGATGCAATTTCTGTGTTTCGTCGTCAATAAGAAGGTCCAAGGGAGACAGTAAACCTGAAGTGAAGCATCGGAATCTATAACTATAGTCACAGGAATGGTTCAAAACATAGACAGCAAGAAGTCCTCATTGTGCCTTTTGTATTTAATTCCGATGCAATTTCTGTGTTTCATCGTCAATAAGAAGGTCAGAGGGATACAGTAAACCTGAAGTGGAGCATCGGAATCCGTAACTAGTGTCACAGGAATGGTTCAAAACATAGACAGTAGGAAGAGTCAGTCTTCATGTACTTAGCCGGCATTGTGCCTTTTCTATTTCATTCCGATGCAATTCCTGTGTTTCGTCGTCAATACTAAGGTCCAAGGGATAGAATTAATCTGAAGTGAAGCATCGGAATCTATAACTAGTGTCACAGGAATGGTTCAAAACATAGACAGTAAGAAGAGTCAGTCTTCTTGTACTATAGTCGGCAATGTGCCTTTTGTATATAATTCCGATGCAATTTCTGTGTTTCATCGACAATACGAAGGTCCAAGGGATACAGTAAACCTAAAAAGATGCATCGGAATCTATAACTAGTGTCACAGGAGTTTTTCCAAACATAGACAGTAAGAAGAATCAGTCTTCTTGCACTTAATTCGGCATTGTGCCTTTTCTATTTAATTCCGATGCAATTTCTGTGGTTCATCGTCAATAAGAAGGTCAGAGGGATACAGTAAACCTGAAGTGAAGCATCGGAATCCATAACTAGTGTCACAGGAATGGTTCAAAACATAGACAATAGGATGGGTCAGTCTTCCTGTACTCAAGTCAGCATTGTGCCTTTTCTATTTAATTCCGATGCAATTTCTGTGTTTCGTCGTCAATAAGAAGGTATAAGGGATACAGTAAACCTGAAGTGAAACATCGGAATCTGTAACTAGTGTCACAGAAATGGTTCAAAAAATAGACAGTAAGAAGAGTCGGTCCTTTTGCACTGTAGTCGGCATTGTGCATTTTGTATCTAATTCCAATGCAATTTCTGTGTTTCATCGTCAATAAGAAGGTCCGAGAGATACAGTAACCCTGAGGTGAAGCATCGGAATCTAATACTAGTGTCACAGGAATGGTTCAAAACATAGTCAGAAAGAAGGGTCAGTCTGCTTGTACTTAAGTCGGCATTGTGCCTTTTCTATTTAATTCCGATGCAATTTCTGTGTTTCATTGTCAATAAGAAGGTCAGAGGGGTACAGTAAACCTGAAATGAAGCATCGGATTCTATAACTAGTGTCACGGGAATGGTTCAAAACATAGACAGTAGGAAGAGTCAGTCTTCATGTACTTAGCCGGCATTCTGCCTTTTCTATTTCATTCCGACGCAATTTCTGTGTTTCGTCGTCAATACGATGGTCCAAGGGATACAATTAATCTGAAGTGAAGCATCGGAATCTATAACTAGTGTCACAGGAATGGTTTAAACATTGACGGTAGGAAGTCTCAGTCTTCTTGTACTTAGGTCGGCATTTTGCCTTTTCTATTTAATTCCGATGCAATTTCTGTGTTTCGTCGTCAAGAAGAAGGTCAGAGGGATAGAGTAAACCTGAAGTGAAGCATCGGAAACTATAACTAGTGTCACAGGAATGGTTCAAAACATAGTCAGAAAGAAGAGTCAGTCTGCTTGTACTTAAGTCGGCGTTGTGCCTTTTCTATTTAATTCCGATGCAATTTCTGTGTTTCATTGTCAATAAGAAGATCAGAGGGATACAGTAAACCTGAAGTGAAGCATCGGAATCTATAACTAGTGTCACAGCGATGGTTCCAAACATAGTCAGTAAGAAGAGTCAGTCTTCTTGTACTTAAGTCGGCATTGTGCCTTTTGTATTTAATTCCGATGCAATTTCTGTGTTTCATCGTCAATAAAAAGGTCCAAGGGATACAGTAAACCTGAAGTGAATCATCGGAATCTATAACTAGTGTCACAGGAATGGTTCAAAACATAGTCAGTAAGAAGAGTCAGACTTCTTGGACTTAAGTCGGCATTGTGCCTTTTGTACTTAATTCCGATGCAATTTCTGTGTTTCATCGTCAATAGGTAGGTCAGAGGGATGCAGTAAACCTCAAGTGAAGCGTCGGAATCTATAACTAGTGTCACAGAAATGGTTCGAAACATAGACAGTAAGAAGATTCAGTCTTCTTGTACTTAAGTCGGCATTGTGCCTTTTGTATTTAATTCCGATGCAATTTCTGTGTTTCATCGTCAATAAGAAGGTCAGCTGGGTACAGTAAACCAGAAGTGAAGCATCGGAATCTATAACTAGTGTCACAGGAATGGTTCAAAACATAGACAGTAAGAGTAGTCAGTATTCTTGTACTTAAGTCGGCATTGTGCCTTTTGTATAAAATGCCGATGCAATTTCTGTGTTTCATCGTCAATAAGAAGGTCAGCTGGGTACAGTAAACCTGAAGTGAAGCTTCGGAATCTATAAATAGGGTCAGAGGAATAATTCAAAACATAGGCAATAAGAAGAGCCAGTCTTCTTGTACTTGAGTCGGCATTGTGCCCTTTGTATTTAATTCCGATGAAATTTCTGTGTTTGGTCGTCAATAAGATGGACTGAGGGATACAGTAAACTAGAAGTGAAGCATCGGAATCTATAACTAGTGTCACAGGAATGGTTCAAAACATAGACTGTAAGAAGAGCCAGTCTTCTTGTACTTGAGTCGGCATTGTGCCTTTTGTATTTAATTCCGTTGCAATATCTATGTTTCATCGTCAATAAGAAGGTCTGAGGGATACAGTAAACCTGAAGTGAAGCATCGGAAACTATAACTAGTGTCACCGGAATGGTTCAAAACGTAGACAATAGAAAGAGTCAGTCTTCTTGTACTTCACTCGGCATTTTGCCTTTTGTATTTAATTGCGATGCAATTTCTGTGTTTCATCGTGAGTAAGATGGTCAAAGGGATACAGTAAACCTGAAGTGAAGCATCGGAATCAATAGCTAGTGTCACAGGAATGGTTCAAAACATAGACAGTAAGAAGAGTCAGTTTTCTTGTACTTCAGTCGGCATTTGCATTTTGTATTTAATTCCGATGCAATTTCTGTGATTCATCGTCAATAAGAAGGTCAGCTGGATACAGTGAACCTGAAGCTAAGCATCGGAATCTATAACTAGTATCACATGTATGGTTCAAATCATGGACAGTAAGAAGAGCCAGTCTTCTTGTACTTGAGACGGCATTGTGCCTTTTGTATTTAATTCCGATCAATTTTCTGTGTTTGATCGTCAATAAGAGGGTCAGGGTTATACAGTAAAAATGAAGTGAAGCATCGGAATCTATAACTAGTTTCATAGGAATGGTTCAAAACATAGACAGTAAGAAGAGTCAGTCTTCTTGTACTTAAGTCGGCATTGTGCACTTTGTATTTAATTATGATGCAATTTCTGTGTTTCATCGTCAATAAGAAGGTCAGCTGAGTACAGTAAACCTGAAGTGAAGCTCCGGAATCTATAAATAGTGTCACAGGAATGGTTCAAATTATAGGCAGTAAGAAGAGCCAGTCTTCGTGTACTTAAGTCGGCATTGTGCCATTTGTATTTAATTCCGATGCAGTTTCTGTGTTCCATCGTCAATAAGAAGGTCAGAGGGACACAGTAAACCTGAAGTGAAGCAGCGGAATCTATAACTAGTGTCACAGGAATGGTTCAAAGCATAGACAGTAGGAAGAGTCAGTCTTCTTGTACTTAAGTCGGCATTGTGCCTTTTGTATTTAATTCCGTTGCAATTTCTATGTTTCATCGTCAATAAGAAGGTCACAGGGATACAGTAAACCTGAAGTGAAACTTCGGAATCTATAACTATTGTCACAGGAATGTTTCTAAACAAAGGCAGTAAGAAGAGCAAGTCTTCTTGTACTTGAGTCGGCATTGTGCCTTTTGTATTTAATTCCGATGCATTTTCTGTGATTCATCGACAATAAGAAGGTCACAGGAATACAGTAAACCTGAAGTGAAGCATCGGAATCTATAACTAGTGTCACAGGAATGGTTCAAAACATAGACAGTAAGAAGAGTCAGTTTTCTTGTACTTAAGTCGGCATTGTGCCTTTTGTGTTTAATTCCGATGCAATTTCTGTGTTTCATCGTCAATAAGAAGGTCAGGGGGATACAGTAAACCTGAAGTGAAGCATCGGAATCTATAGCTAGTGTCACGGGAATGGTTCAAAAATTAGACAGTAAGAAGAGTCAGCTTTCTTGTACTTAAGTCGGCTTTGTGCCTTTTGTATTTAATTCCGATGCATTTTCTGTGATTCATCGTCAATAAGAAGGTCACAGGAATACAGTAAACCTGAAGTGAAGCATCGGAATCTATAACTAGTGTCACAGGAATGGTTCAAAACATAAACAGTAAGAAGAGTCAGTTTTTTTGTACTTAAGTCGCGCATTGCGCCTTTTGTATTTAATTAAGAATCAATTTCTGTGTTTCATCGTCAATGGTAAAGTCAGAGGGACACAGTAAACCTGAAGTGAAGCATCGGAATCTATAACTAGTGTCACAGGAATGGTTCAAAACAAAGACAGTAAGAAGAGTCAGTCTTCTTGTACTTATGTCGGCATTGTGCCTTTTGTATTTAATTAAGATGCAATTTCTGTGTTTCATCGTCAATAAGAAGGTTAAAGGGATACACTAAACCTGGAGTGAAGCATCGGAATCTATAACTAGTGTCACAGGAATGGTTCAAAACATAGGCAGTAATAAGAGTCAGTCTTCTTGTACTTAAGTCGGCATTGTGCCTTTTGTATAAAATGCCGATGCAATTTCTGTGTTTCATCGTCAGTAAGAAGGTCAGCTGGGTACAGTAAACCTGAAGTGAAGCTTCGGAATCTATAACTAGTGTCGCAGGAATGGTTCAAAACATAGGCAGTAGGAAGAGCCTGTCTTTTTGTACTTGAGTCGGCATTGTGCCTTTTGTATTAAATTCCGATGAAATTTCTGTGTTTGATCGTCAATAAGATTGTCAGAGGGATACAGTAAACCTCAAGTGAAGCATCGGAATCTATAACTAGTGTCACAGGAATGGTTCAAACCATTGACAGTTAGAAGAGTCAGTGTTCTTGTACTGAAGTCGGCATTGTGCCTTTTGTATTTAATTAAGATGCAATTTCTGTGTCTCATCGTCAATAAGACGGTCAGAGGGATACAGTAAACCAGAAGTGAAGCATCGGAATCTATAACTTGTGTCACAGGAATGGTTCAAAACATAGACAGTAAGAAGAGTCAGTATTCTTGTACTTAAGTCGGCATTGTGCCTTTTGTATAAAATGCCGATGCAATTTCTGTGTTTCATCGTCAATAAGAAGGTCAGCTGGGTGCAGTAAACCTGAAGTGAAGCTTCGGAATCTATAAATAGGGTCACAGGAATAATTCAAAACATAGGCAATAAGAAGAGCCAGTCTTCTTGTACTTGAGTCGGCATTGTGCCCTTTGTATTTAATTCCGATGAAATTTCTGTGTTTGGTCGTCAATAAGATGGACAGAGGGATACAGTAAACTAGAAGTGAAGCATCGGAATCTATAACTTGTGTCACAGGAATGGTTCAAATCATAGACAGTAAGAAGAGTCAGTCTACTTGTACTGAAGTCGGCTTTGAGCCTTTTGTGTTTAATTCCGATGCAGTTTCTGTGATTCATCGTCAATAGGAAGGTCAGAGGGATACAGTAAAACTGGAGTGAAGCATCGGAATCTATAACTAGTGTCACAGGAATGGTTCAAAACATAGACAGTAAGAAGAGTCAGTCTTCTTGTACATAAGTCGGCATTGTGCCTTTTGTATTCAATTCCGATGCAATTTCTGTGCTTCATCGTCAATAAGAAGGTCAGCTGGATACAATGACCCTGAAGTTAAGCATCGGAATCTATACCTAGTGTCACAGGAATGGTTCAAATCATAGACAGTAAGAAGAGCCAGTCTTGTTGTACTGGAGTCGGCATTGTGCCTTCTGTATTTAATTCCGATCAATTTTCTGTGTTTGGTCGTCAATAAGAAGGTGAGAGGGGTACAGTAAAAATGAAGTGAAGCATCGGAATCTATAACGAGTGTCATAGGACTGGTTTAAAGCATAGACAGTAAGAAGAGTCAGTCTTCTTCTACTTAAGTCGGCATTGTGCCTTTTGTATTTAATTAAGATGCAATTTCTGTGTTTCATCGTCAATAAGTAGGTCAGAGGGATACAGTCAACCTGAAGTGAAGCATCGGGATCAAGAACTAGTGTCACAGGAAAGGTTCAAAGCATAGACAGTAAGAAGAGTCAGTCTTCTTGTATTTAGGTCGGCATTGTGCCCTATGTATATAATTCCGATGCAATTTCTGTGTTTCATCGTCAATAAGAAGATCAGACGGATTCAGTAAACCTGAAGTGAAGCATCGGAATCTATAACTAGTGTCACAGGAATGGTTCAAAACATAGACTGTAAGAAGAGCCAGTCTTCTTGTACTTGAGTCGGCATTGTGCCTTTTCTATTTAATTCCGTTGAAATTTCTATGTTTCATCGTCAATAAGAAGGTCTGAGGGATACAGTAAACCTGAAGTGAAGCATCGGAAACTATAACTAGTGTCACTGGAATGGTTCAAAACGTAGACAATAGAAAGAGTCAGTCTTCTTGTACTTCACTCGGCATTTTGCCTTTTGTATTTAATTCCGATGCAATTTCTGTGTTTCATCGTCAGTAAGATGGTCAAAGGGATACAGTAAACCTGAAGTGAAGCATCGGAATCAATAGCTAGTGTCACAGGAATGGTTCAAAACATAGACAGTAAGAAGAGTCAGTTTTCTTGTACTTCAGTTGGCATTTGCCTTTTGTATTTAATTCCGATGCAATTTCTGTGATTCATCGTCAATAAGAAGGTCAGCTGGATACAGTGAACCTGAAGTTAAGCATCGGAATCTATAACTAGTGTCACATGTATGGTTCAAATCATAGACAGTAAGAAGAGCCAGTCTTCTTGTACTTGAGTCGGCATTGTGCCTTTTGTATTTAATTCCGATCAATTTTCTGTGTTTGTTCGTCAATAAGAGGGTCAGGGTTATACAGTAAAAATGAAGTGAAGCATCGGAATCTATAACTAGTTTCATAGGAATGGTTCAAAACATAGACAGTAAGAAGAGTCAGTCTTCTTGTACTTAGGTCGGCATTGTGCACTTTGTATTTAATTATGATGCAATTTCTGTGTTTCATCGTCAATAAGAAGGTCAGCTGAGTACAGTAAACCTGAAGTGAAGCTCCGGAAACTATAAATAGTGTCACAGGAATGGTTCAAATTATAGGCAGTAAGAAGAGCCAGTCTTCGTGTACTTAAGTCGGCATTGTGCCATTTGTATTTAATTCCGATGCAGTTTCTGTGTTCCATCGTCAATAAGAAGGTCAGAGGGACACAGTAAACCTGAAGTGAAGCAGCGGAATCTATAACTAGTGTCACAGGAATGGTTCAAAACATAGACAGTAGGAAGAGTCACTCTTCTTGTACTTAAGTCGGCATTGTGCCTTTTGTATTTAATTCCGTTGCAATTTCTATGTTTCATCGTCAATAAGAAGGTCGCAGGGATACAGTAAACCTGAAGTGAAACTTCGGAATCTATAATTATTGTCACAGGAATGTTTCTAAACACAGGCAGTAAGAAGAGCCAGTCTTCTTGTACTTGAGTCGGCATTGTGCCTTTTGTATTTAATTCCGATGAAATTTCTGTGTTTGATCGTCAATAAGAAGGTCAGAGGGATACAGTAAACCTGAAGTGAAGCATCGGAATCTATAACTAGTGTCACAGGAATGGTTCAAACCATTGACAGTAAGAAGAGTCAGTGTTCTTGTACTGAAGTCGGCATTGTGCCTTTTGTATTTAATTCCGATGCAATTTCTGTGCTTCATCGTCAATAAGAAGGTCAGCTGGATACAGTGAACCTGAAGTTAAGCATCGGAATCTATAACTAGTGTCACATGTATGGTTCAAATCATAGACAGTAAGAAGAGCCAGTCTTCTTGTACTTGAGTCGGCATTGTGCCTTTTGTATTTAATTCCGATCAATTTTCTGTGTTTGATCGTCAATACGAGGGTCAGGGTTATACAGTAAAAATGAAGTGAAGCATCGGAATCTATAACTAGTTTCATAGGAATGGTTCAAACATAGACAGTAAGAAGAGTCAGTCTTCTTGTACTTAAGTCGGCATTGTGCACTTTGTATTTAATTATGATGCAATTTCTGTGTTTCATCGTCAATAAGAAGGTCAGCTGAGTACAGTAAACCTGAAGTGAAGCTTCGGAATCTATAAATAGTGTCACAGAAATGGTTCAAATTATAGGCAGTAAGAAGAGCCAGTCTTCGTGTATTAAGTCGGCATTGTGCCATTTGTATTTAATGCCGATGCAGTTTCTGTGTTCCATCGTCAATAAGAAGGTCAGAGGGATACAGTAAACCTGAAGTGAAGCAGCGGAATCTATAACTAGTGTCACAGGAAAGGTTCAAAGCATAGACAGTAGGAAGAGTCAGTCTTCTTGTACTTAAGTCGGCATTGTGCCTCTTGTATTTAATTCCGATGCAGTTTCGGTGTTTCATCGTCAATAAGAAGGTCAGAGGGATACAGTAAACCTGAAGTGAAGCATCGGAATCTATAACTAGTGTCACAGGAATGGTTCAAAACGTAGGCAGTAAGAAGAGTCAGTCTTCTTGTACTTATGTCGGCATTGCGGGTTTTGTATTTAATTAAGAATCAATTTCTGTGTTTCATCGTCAATAAGAAGGTCAGAGGGATACAGTCAACCTGAAGTGAAGCATCGGAATCAATAACTAGTGTCACAGGAATGGTTCAAATCATAGACAGTAAGAAGAGTCAGTCTTCTTGTACTTAAGTCGGCATTTTGCCTTTTGTATATACTATCGATGCAATTTCTGTGTTTCATCGACAATAAGAAGGTCAGAGGGATACAGTAAACCTGAAGTGAAGCATAGGAATCTATAACTAGTGTCACAGGAGTGGTTCAAAGCAAAGACAGTAAGAAAAGTCAGACTTCTTGTACTTAAGTCGGCATTGTGCCTTTTGTATTTAATTCCGATGCAATTTCTGTGTTTCATCGTCAATAAGACTGTCAGAGGGAAACAGTAATCCTGTAGTGAAGCATCGGAATCTATAACTAGTGTCACAGGAATATTTAAAACATAGACAGTAAGAAGTGTCAGTCTTTTTGTACTTAAGTCGACTTTGTGCCTTTTGTTTTTAATTCCGATGCAATTTCTGTGTTTCATCGTCAATACGAAGGTCAGAGGGATACAGTAAACCTGAAGTGAAGCATCGGAAACTATAACTAGTGTCACAGGAATGGTTCAAAACATAGACAGTAAGAAGGGTCAGCCTTCTTGTACTTATGTCGGCATAGTGCCTTTTGTATTTAATTCCGATGCAATATCTGTGTTTCTTCGTCAATAAGAAGGTCAGAGCGATACAGTAAACCTGAAGTGAAGCAGCGGAATCTATAACTAGTGTCACAGGAATGGTTCAAAGCATAGACAGTAGGAAGAGTCAGTCTTCTTGTACTTAAGTCGGCATTGTGCCTTTTGTATTTAATTCCGATGCAGTTTCGGTGTTTCATCGTCAATAAGAAGGTCAGAGGGATACAGTAAACCTGAAGTGAAGCATCGGAATCTATAACTAGTGTCACAGGAATGGTTCAAAACGTAGGCAGTAAGAAGAGTCAGTCTTCTTGTACTTATGTCGGCATTGCGGGTTTTGTATTTAATTAAGAATCAATTTCTGTGTTTCATCGTCAATAAGAAGGTCAGAGGGATACAGTCAACCTGAAGTGAAGCATCGGAATCAATAACTAGTGTCACAGGAATGGTTCAAATCATAGACAGTAAGAAGAGTCAGTCTTCTTGTACTTAAGTCGGCATTTTGCCTTTTGTATATACTATCGATGCAATTTCTGTGTTTCATCGACAATAAGAAGGTCAGAGGGATACAGTAAACCTGAAGTGAAGCATAGGAATCTATAACTAGTGTCACAGGAGTGGTTCAAAGCAAAGACAGTAAGAAAAGTCAGACTTCTTGTACTTAAGTCGGCATTGTGCCTTTTGTATTTAATTCCGATGCAATTTCTGTGTTTCATCGTCAATAAGACTGTCAGAGGGAAACAGTAATCCTGTAGTGAAGCATCGGAATCTATAACTAGTGTCACAGGAATATTTAAAACATAGACAGTAAGAAGTGTCAGTCTTTTTGTACTTAAGTCGACTTTGTGCCTTTTGTTTTTAATTCCGATGCAATTTCTGTGTTTCATCGTCAATACGAAGGTCAGAGGGATACAGTAAACCTGAAGTGAAGCATCGGAAACTATAACTAGTGTCACAGGAATGGTTCAAAACATAGACAGTAAGAAGGGTCAGCCTTCTTGTACTTATGTCGGCATAGTGCCTTTTGTATTTAATTCCGATGCAATATCTGTGTTTCTTCGTCAATAAGAAGGTCAGAGCGATACAGTAAACCTGAAGTGAAGCAGCGGAATCTATAACTAGTGTCACAGGAATGGTTCAAAGCATAGACAGTAGGAAGAGTCAGTCTTCTTGTACTTAAGTCGGCATTGTGCCTTTTGTATTTAATTCCGATGCAGTTTCGGTGTTTCATCGTCAATAAGAAGGTCAGAGGGATACAGTAAAACTGAAGTGAAGCATCGGGATCTATAACTAGTGCCACTGGAATGGTTCAAAACATAGACAGTAAGAACAGTCAGTCTTCTTGTACTTAAGTCGGCATTGTGCCTTTTGTATGTAATTAAGAATCAATTTCTGTATTTTATCGTCAATAAAAAGGTCAGAGGGATACAGTCAACCTGAAGTGAAGCATCGCAATCAACAACTAGTGTCACAGGAATGGTTCAAAACATAGACAGAAAGAAGAGTCAGTCTTCTTGTACTTAAGTCGGCATTTTGCCTTTCGTATATACTTTCGATGCAATTTCTGTGTTTCATCGACAATAGGAAGGTCAGAGGGATACAGTAAACCTGAAGTGAAGCATAGGAATCTATAACTAGTGTCATAGGTATGGTTCAAAACATAGACAGTGAGAAAAGCCAGTCTTCTTGTACTTGAGTCGGCATTGTGCCTTTTGTATTTAATTCCGGTGCAATTTCTGAGTTTCATCGTCAATAAGGTCAGAGGGATACAGTAAACCTGAAGTGAAGCAACGGAATCTATAAATAGTGTCACAGGAATGGTTCAAAGCATAGAGAGTAAGAAGAGTCAGTCTTTTTGTACTTAAGTCGGCATTGTGCCTTTTATATTTAATTCCGATGCAATTTCTGTATTTCATCGTCAATAAGAAGGTCAGAGGGATACTGTCAACCTGAAGTGAAGCATCGGAATCAATAACTAGTGTCACAGGAAAGGCTCAAAACATAGACAGAAAGAAGAGTCAGTCTTCTTGTACCTAATATGGCATTGTGCCTTTTGCATATAATTTCGATGCAATTTCTGTGTTTCATCGACAATAACAAGGTCAGAGGGATACAGTTAACCTGAAGTGTAGCATCGGAATCTATAACTAGTGTCACAGGAATTGTTTAAAACATAGACAGTAAGAAGAGCCAGTCTTCCTGTACTTGAGTCGGCATTGTGCCTTTTGTGTTTAATTCCGATGCAATTTCTGTGTTTCATCGTCAAATTGAAGGTCAGAGGGATACAGTCAACCTGAAGTGAAGCATCGGAATCAATAACTAGTGTCACAGGAAAGGTTCAAAACATAGACAGTAAGAAGAGTCAGTCTTCTTGTACTTAAGTCGGCATTTTGCTTTTTGTATATACTTCCGATGCAATTTCTGCGTTTCATCGACAATAAGAAGGTCAGAGGGATACAGTAAACCTGAAGTGAAGCATCGGAATCTATAACTAGTGGCACAGGAATGGTTCTAACCATAGACAGTAAGAAGAGTCAGTGTTCTTGTACAGAAGTCGGCATTGTGCCTTACGTATTTAATTAAGATGCAATTTCTGTGTTTCATCGTCAATAAGAAGGTCAGCTGGGTACAGTAAACCTGAAGTGAAGCATCGGAATCTATAACTAGTGTCACAGGAATGGTTCAAAACATAGGCAGTAAGAACAGTCAGTCTTCTTGTACTTAAGTCGGTATTGCGCCTTTTGTATTTAATGAAGATTCGATTTCTGTGTTTCATCGTCAATAAGAAGGTGAAAGGGATACAGTCAACTTGAGGTGAAGCATCGGAATCAATAACTAGTGTCACAGGAATGGTTCAAATCATAGACATTAAGAAGAGCCAGTCTTTATGTACTTGAGTCGGCATTGTGCCTTTTGTATTCAATTCCGATCAATTTTCTGTGTTTGATCGTCAATAAGAAGGGCAGAGGGATACAGTAAAAATGAAGTGAAGCATCGGAATCTATAACTAATGTCACAGGAATGGTTCAAAACATATACAGTAAGAAGAGTCAGTGTTCTTGTACTTAAGTCGGCATTGTGTGATTTGTATTTAATTAAGATGCAATTTCTGTGTTTCATCGTCAATAAGAAGGTCAGAGGGATACAGTTAACCTGAAGTGAAGCATCGGAATCTATAACTAGTGTCACAGGAATGGTTCAAAACATAGACAGTAAGAAGCGCCAGTCTTCTTGTACTTGGGTCGGCATTGTGCCTTTTGTGTTTAATTCCGATGCAATTTCTGTGTTTCATCGTCAATTAGAAGGTCAGAGGGATACAGTAAACCTGAAGTGAAGCATTGGAATCTATAACTAGTGGCACAGGAATGGTTCTAACCATAGACAGTAAGAAGAGTCAGTGTTCATGTACTGAAGTCGGCATTGTGCATTTCGTATTTAATTAAGATGCAATTTCTGTGTTTCATCGTCAATAAGAAGGTCAGCTGGGTACAGTAAACCTGAAGTGAAGCATCGGCATCTATAACTAGTGTCACAGGAATGGTTCATAACATAGGCAGTAAGAAGAGCCAGTCTTCTTGTACTTGGGTCGGCATATTGCCTTTTGTATTTAATTCCGATGAAATTTCTGTGTTTGATCGTCAATAAGAAGGTCAGAGGGATACAGTAAACCTGAAGGGAAGCATCGGAATCTATAACTAGTGTCACAGGAATGGTTCAAAACATAGAAAGTAAGAAGAGTCAGTCTTCTTGTGCTTAAGTCGGCATTGTGCCTTTTGTATTTAACTCCGATGCAATTTCTGTGCTTCTTCGTCAATAAGAAGGTCAGCTGGATACAGTGAACCTGAAGTTAAGCTACGGAATCTGTAACTAGTGTCACAGGAATGGTTCAAATCATAGACAGTAAGAAGAGCCAGTCTTCTTGTACTTGAGTCGGCATTGTGCCTTTTGTATTCAATTCCGATCAATTTTCTGTGTTTGATCGTCAATAAGAAGGGCAGAGGGATACAGTAAAAATGAAGTGAAGCATCGGAATCTATAACTAGTGACACAGGAATGGTTCAAAACATAAATAGTAAGAAGAGTCAGTTTTCTTGTACTTAAGTCGGCATTGTGTCTTTTGTATTTAATTAAGATGTAATTTCTGTGTTTCATCGTCAATAAGAAGGTCACAGGGATACAGTGAACCTGAACTGAAGCATCAGAATGAATAACTAGTGTCACAGGAAAGGTTCAAAACATAGACAGTAAGAAGAGTCAGTCTTCCTGTACTTAAGTCGGCATTGTGCCTTTTGTATATAATTCAGATGCAGTTTCTGTGTTTCATCGACAATAAGAAGGTCAGAGGGATACAGTAAACCTGAAGTGAAGCAAAGGAATCTATAACTAGTGTCACAGGAATGTATCAAAACATAGGCAGTAAGAAGAGCCGGTCTTCTTGTACTTGAGTCGGCATTGTGCCTTTTGTTTTTAATTCCGATGCAATTTCTGTGTTTCATCGTCAATAAGAAGGTCAGAGGGATACAGTAAACCTGAAGTGAAGCATCGGAATCTATAACTAGTGTCACAGGAATGGTTCAAAACATAGACAGTAATAAGAGTCAGTCTTCTTGTACTTAAGTCGGCATTGTGCATTTTGTATTTAATTCCGATGCAATTTTTGTGTTTCATCGTCAATAGGCAGCTCAGAGGGATACAGTAAACCTGAAGTGAGGCATCGGAATCTATAACTAGTGTCACTGGAATGGTTCAAAACATAGAGAGTAAGAAGAGACAGTCTTTTTGTACTTAAGTCGGCATTGTGCCTTTTATATTTAATTCCGATGCAATTTCTGTGTTTCATCGTCAATAAGAAGATCAGGGTGATACAGTAAACCTGAAGTGGAGCATCGGAATCTATAACTAGTGGCACAGGAATGGTTCTAACCATAGACAGTACGAAGAGTCAGTGTTCTTGTACTGACGTCGGCATTGTGCCTTTTGTATTTAATTAAGACGCAATTTCTGTGTTTCATCGTCAATAAGAAGGTCCAAGGGATACAGTAAACCTGATATGAAGCATCGGAATCTATAACTAGTGTCACAGGAATGGTTCAAATCATAGACAGTAAGAAGAGTCAGTCTTCTTGTACTTAAGTCGGCATTGTGCCTTTTGTATTTAATTCCGATGCAATTTCTGTGCTTCACAGTCAATAAGAAGGTCAGCTGTATACAGTAAATGTGAAGTGAAGCATCGGAATCTATAACCAGTGTCACAGGAATGGTTCAAAGCATAAACAATAAGAAGAGCCAGTCCTCTTGTACTTGAGACGGCATTGTGCCTTTTCTATTTAATTCCGATGAATTTTCTGTGTTTCATCGTCAATAAGAAAGTCAGAGGGGTACAGTAAACCTGAAGTGAAGCATCGGAATCTATTACTAGTGTCAGAGGAATGGTTCAAAACATAGACAGTAAGAAGAGTCAGTTTTCTTGTACTTAATTCGGCATTGGGCCTTTTGTATATAATTACGATGCAATTTCTATGTTTCATCGTCAACAAGAAGGTCAGAGGGATACAGTAAACCTGAGGTGAAGCATCGGAATCTATAACTTGTGTCACAGAAATGGCTCAAAACATAGACAGTAAGAAGAGCCAGTCTTCTTTTACTTGAGTCGGCATTGTGCATTTTGTTTTTAATTCCGATGCTATTTGTGTGTTTCTTCGCCAATAAGAAGGTCAGAGGGATACAATAAACCCGAAGTGAAGCATCGTAATCTATAACTAGTGTCACAGGAATTGTTCAAACCATAGACAGTAAGATGAGCCAGTCTTCTTGTACTTGAGTCGGAATTGTGCCTTTTGTATTTAATTCGGATGCAATTCCTGTGTTTCATAGTCAATAAGAAGGTCAGAGGGATACAGTAAACCTGAAGTGAAGCATCGGAATCTATAACTAGTGTCACAGGAATGGTACAAAACATGGACAGAAGGAAGAGTCAGTTTTCTTGTACTTAAGTCGGCATTGTGCCTTATGTATTTAATTCCGATGCAATTTCTGTGTTTCATGGTCAATAAGAAGGTCAGCTGGATACAGTAAACCTGAAGTGAAGCATCGGAATCTATAACTAGTGGCACAGGAATGGTTCAAAACATAGGCAGTAAGAAGAGCCAGTCTTCTTATACTTGAGTCGGCATATTGCCTTTTGTATTTAATTCCGATGAAATTTCTCTGTTTGATCGTCAATAAGAAGGTCAGAGGGATACAGTAAACCTGAAGGGAAGCATCGGAATCTATAACTAGTGTCACAGGAATGGTTCAAATCATAGACAGTAAGAAGAGTCAGTCTTCTTGTGCTTAAGTCGGCATTGTGCCTTTTGTATTTAATTCCGATGCAGTTTTTGTGTTTCATCGTCAATAAGAAGGTCAGAGGGATACAGTAAAACTGAAGTGAAGCATCGGAATCTATGACTAGTGTCACAGGAATGGTTCAAAACATAGACAGTAAGAAGAGTAAGTCTTCTTGTACTTAAGTCGGCATTATGCCTTTTGTATTTAACTCCGATGCAAATTCTGTGCTTCATCGTCAATAAGAAGGTAAGCTGGATACAGTGAACCTGAAGTTAATCTTCGGAATCTGTAACTAGTGTCACAGGAATAGTTCAAATCATAGACAGCAAGAAGAGCCAGTCTTCTTGTACTTGTGTCGGCATTGTGCCTTTTGTATTTAATTCCGATCAATTTTCTGTGTTTCATCGTCAATAAGAAGGTCAGAGGGGTACAGTAAACCTGAAGTGAAGCATCGGAATCTATTACTAGTGTCACAGGAATGGTTCAAATCATAGACAGTAAGAAGAGTCAGTTTTCTTGTACTTAAGTCGGCATTGGGCCTTTTGTATATAATTACGATGCAATTTCTGTGTTTCATCGTCAATAAGAAGGTCAGAGGGATACAGTAAACCTGAGGTGAAGCATCGGAATCTATAACTAGTGTCACAGGAATGGTTCAAACCATAGACAGTAAGAAGAGCCAGTCTTCTTGTACTTGAGTCGGCATTGTGCCTTTTGTTTATAATTCCGCTGCAAATTCTGTGTTTCATCGACAATAAGAAGGTCAGAGGGATACAGTAAACCTGAAGTGAAGCAAAGGAATCTATAACTAGTGTCACAGGAATGGTTCAAAACATAGACAGTAAGAAGAGCCAGTCTTCTTGTGCTTGAGTCGGCATTGTGCCTTTTGTATATAATTCCGATGCAATTTCTGTGTTTCATCGACAATAAGAAGGTCAGAGGGATACAGTAAACCTGAAGTGAAGCAAAGGAATCTATAACTAGTGTCACAGGAATGGTTCAAAACATAGACAGTAAGAAAAGTCAGTCTTCTTGTAGTTAAGTCGGCATTGTGCCTTTTGTATTTAATACCGATGCAATTTTTGTGTTTCATCGTCAATAAGCAGCTCAGAGGGATACAGTAAACCAGAAGTGAAGCATCTGAATCTATAACTAGGGTCACAGGAATGGTTCAAAACATAGAGAGTAAGAAGAGTCAGTCTTTTTGTACTTAAGTCGGCATTGTGCCTTTTATATTTAATTCCGATGCAATTTCTGTGTTTCATCGTCAATAAGAAGAACAGAGGGATACAGTAAACCTGAAGTGAAGCATCGGAATCTATAACTAGTGTCACATGAATGGTTCAAAACATGGACAGCAAGAAGAGCCAGTCTTCTTGTACTTGAGTCGGCATTGTGCGTTTTGTGTTTAATTCCGATACAATTTCTGTGTTTCATCGTCAATAAGAAGGTCGGAGGGATACAGTAAAACTGAAGTGAAGCATCGGTATCTATAACTAGTGGCATAGGAATGGTTCTAACCATAGACAGTAAGAAGAGTCAGTGTTCTTGTACAGAAGTCGGCATTGTGCCTTTTGTATTTAACTAAGATGCAGTTTCTGTGTTTCATCGGCAACAAGATGGTCAGAGGGATACAGTAAACCTGAAGTGTGGCGTCGGAATCTATAACTAGTGTCACAGAAATGGTTCAAAACATAGACAGTAAGAAGAGTCAGTCTTCTTGTACTTAATTCGGCATTGTGCCTTTTGTATTTAATTCCGATGCAATTTCTGTGCTTCATAGTCAATAACAAGGTCAGCTGTATACAGTAAACCTGAAGTGAAGCATCGGAATCTATAACTAGTGTCACAGGAATGGTTCAAAGCATAGACAGTAAGAAGAGCCAGTCTTCTTGTACTTGAGTCGGCATTGTACCTTTTATATTTAATTCCGATGCAATTTCTGTGTTGCATCGCCAATAAGAAGATCAGAGGGATACAGTAAACCTGAAGTGAAGCATCGGAATCTATAACTAGTGGCACAGGAATGGTTCTAACCATAGACAGTAAGAAGAGTCAGTGTTCTTGTACTGAAGTCGGCATTGTGCCTTTTGTATTTAATTAAGATACAATTTCTGTGTTTCATCGTCAATAAGAAGGTCCAAGGGCTATAGCAAACCTGAAGTGAAGCTTTGGAATCTATAACTAGTGTCACAGAAATGGTTCAAAACATAGACAGTAAGAAGAGTCAGTCTTCTTGTACTTAAGTCGCCATTGTGCCTTTTGTATTTAATTCCGATGCAATTTCTGTGCTCCACAGTCAATAAGAAGGTTAGCTGTATACAGTAAACCTGAAGTGAAGCATCGGAATCTATAACTAGTGTCACAGGAATGGTTCAAAGCATAGACAGTAAGAAGAGCCAGTCCTCTTGTACTTGAGTCGGAGTTGTGCCTTTTCTATTTAATTCCGATGAATTTTCTGTGTTTCATCGTCAATAAGAAGGTCAGAGGGGTACATTAAACCTGAAGTGAAGCATCGGAATCTATTACTAGTGTCACAGGAATGGTTCAAAACATAGACAGTAAGAAGAGTCAGTTTTCTTGTACTTAAGTCGGCATTGGGCCTTTTGTATATAATTACGATGCAATTTCTGTGTTTCATCGTCAATAAGAAGGTCAGAGGGATACAGTAAACCTGAGGTGAAGCATCGGAATCTATAACTAGTGTCACAGAAATGGTTCAAACCATAGACAGTAAGAAGAGCCAGTCTTCTTGTACTTGAGTCGGCATTGTGCCTTTTGTTTATAATTCCGCTGCAATTTCTGTGTTTCATCGACAATAAGAAGGTCAGAGGGATACAGTAAACCTGAAGTGAAGCAAAGGAATCTATAACTAGTGTCACAGGAATGGTTCAAAACATACACAGTAAGAAGAGCCAGTCTTCTTGTGCTTGAGTCGGCATTGTGCCTTATGTATTTAATTCCGATGCAGTTTTTGTGTTTCGTCGTCAATAAGAAGGTCAGAGGGATACAGTAAAACTGAAGTGAAGCATCGGAATCTATGACTAGTGTCACAGGAATGGTACAAAACGTAGACAGTAAGAAGAGTCAGTCTTTTTGTACTTAAGTCGGCATTGTGCCTTTTGTATTTAACTCCGATGCAATTTCTGTGCTTCATCGTCAATAAGAAGGTCAGCTGGATACAGTGAACCTGAAGTTAAGCATCGGAATCTGTAACTAGTGTCACGGAAATGGTTCAAATCATAGACAGCAAGAAGAGCCAGTCTTCTTGTACTTGAGTCGACTTTGTGCCTTTTGTATTTAATTCCGATCAATTTTCTGTGATTGATCGTCAATAAGAAGGGCAGAGGTATACAGTAAAAATGAAGTGAAGCATCGGAATCTATAACTAGTGTCACAGGAATGGTTCATAACATAGACAGAAAGAAGAGTCAGTGTTCTTGTACTTAAGTCGGCATTGTGTCTTTTGTAATTAATGAAGATGCAATTTCTGTGTTTCTTCGTCAATAAGAAGGTCACAGGGATACAGTCAACCTGAAGCGAAGCATCGGAATGAGTAACTAGTGTCACAGGAAAGGTTCAAAACATAGACAGTAAGAAGAGTCAGTCTTCTTGTACTTAAGTCGGCATTGTGCCTTTTGTATTTAATTCCGATGCAATTTCTGTGTTTCATCGTCAATAAGAAGGTCAGAGGGATTCAGTGAACCTGAAGTGAAGCATCGGAATCTATAACCAGTGTCACAGGAATGGTTCAAAACATAGACAGTAAGAAGTGTCAGTCTTCTTGTACTTAGGTCGGCATTGTGCCTTTTCTATTTAATTCCGATGCAATTTTTGTGTTTCATCGTCAATAAGCAGCTCAGAGGGATACAGTAAACCTGAAGTGAAGCATCGGAATCTATAACTAGTGTCACATGAATGGTTCAAAACATAGACAGTAAGAAGAGTCAGTTTTTTTGTACTTAAGTCGGCATTGGGACTTTTGTATATAATTACGATGCAATGTCTGTGTTTCATCGTCAATAAGAAGGTCAGAGGGATACAGTAAACCTGAGGTGAAGCATCGGAATCTATAACTAGTGTCACAGAAATGGTTCAAAAACATAGACAGTAAGAAGAGTCAGTCTTCTTGTGCTTGAGTCGGCATTGTGCCTTTTGTATTTAATTCCGACGCAGTTTTTGTGTTTCGTCGTCAATAGGAAGGTCAGAGGGATACAGTAAAACTGAAGTGAAGCAACGGAATCTATGACAAGTGTCACAGGAATGTTACAAAACGTAGACAGTAAGAAGAGTCAGTCTTCTTGTACTTAAGTCGGCATTGTGTCTTTTGTATATAATTCCGATGCAATTTCTGTGTTTCATCGACAATAAGAAGGTCAGAGGGATACAGTAACCCTGAAGTGAAGCAAAGGAATCTATAACTAGTGTCACAGGAATGGTTCAAAACATAGACAGTAAGAAGAGCCAGTCTTCTTGTACTTGAGTCAGCATTGTGCATTTTGATTTTAATTCCGATGCAATTTCTGTGTTTCATCGTCAATAAGAAGGTCAGAGGGATACAGTGAACCAGAAGTGAAGCATCAGAATCTATAACTAGTGTCACAGGAATGGTTCAAAACATAGACAGTAAGAAGAGTCAGTCTTCTTGTACTTAAGTCGGCATTGTGCCTTTTGTATTTAATTCCGATGCAATTTTTGTGTTTCATCGTCAATAAGCAGCTCAGAGGGATACAGTAAACCTGAAGTGAAGCATCGGAATCTACAACTAGTGTCACACGAATGGTTCAAAACATAGAGAGTAAGAAGAGTCAGTCTTTTTGTACTTAAGTCGGCATTGTGCCTTTTATATTTAATTCCGATGCAATATCTGTGTTTCATCGTCAATAAGAAGATCAGAGGGATACAGTAAACCTGAAGTGAAGCATCGGAATCTATAACTAGTGTCACATGAATGGTTCAAAACATAGACAGTAAGAGGAGTCAGTCTTCATGTACTTAAGTCGGCATTGTGCGTTTTGTGTTTAATTCCGATGCAATATCTGTGTTTCATCGTCAATAAGAGGGTCGGAGGGATACAGTAAACCTGAAGTGAAGCATCGGAATCTATAACTAGTGGCATAGGAATGGTTCTATCCATAGACAGTAAGAAGAGTCAGTGTTCTTGTACAGAAGTCGGCATTGTGCCTTTTGTATTTAATTAAGATGCAATTTCTGTGTTTCATCGTCAACAAGAAGGTCAGAGGGATACAGTAAACCTGAAGTGAAGCATCGGAAACTATAACTAGTGTCACAGGAATGGTTCAAAGCATAGACAGTAAGAAGAGCCAGTCCTCTTGTACTTGAGTCGGCATTGTGCCTTTTCTATGTAATTCCGATGAATTTTCTGTGTTTCATCGTTAATAAGAAGGTCAGAGGGGTACAGTAAACCTGAAGTGAAGCATCGGAATCTATTACTAGTGTCACGGGAATGGTTCAAAACATAGACAGTAAGTAGAGTCAGTCTCCTTGTACTTTATTCAGCATTGTGAGTTTTGTATTTAATTCCGATGCAGTTTCTGTGTTTCATCGTTAATAAGAAGGTCAGAGGGATACAGTAAAACTGAAGTGAAGCACCGGAATCCATAACTAGTGTCACAGGAATGGTTGAAAACATAGACTGTAAGAAGAGTCAGTCTTCTTGTACTTAAGTCGGCATTGTGCCTTTTGTATTTAACTCCGATGCAATTTCTTTGCTTCATCGTCAATAAGAAGGTCAGCTGGATACAGTGAACCTGAAGTTAAGCATCGGAACCTAAAACTAGTGTCACAGGAATGGTTCAAATCATAGACAGTAATAAGAGCCAGTCTTCTTGTACTTGAGTCGGCATTGTGCCTTTTGTATTTAATTCCGTTCAATTTTCTGTGTTTGGTCGTCAATAAGAAGGTCAGTGGGATACAGTAAAAATGAAGTGAAGCATCGGAATCTATAACTAGGGTCACAGGAATGGTTCAAAACATAGACAGTAAGAAGAGTCGGTCTTCTTGTACTTAAGTCGGCATTGTGCATTTTGTATTTATTTAAGATGGAATATCTGTGTTTCATCGTCAATAAGAATGTCAGAGGGATACTGTAAAAATGAAGAGAAGCATCGGAATCTATAAATAGGGTCACAGGAATGGTTCAAAACATAGCCAGTAAGAAGAGTCAGTCTTCTTGTACTTAAGTCGGCATTGTGCCTTTTGTATTTAATTAAGATGCAATATCTGTGTTTCATCGTCAATAAGAGGGTCAGAGGGATACAGTAAACCTGAAGTGAAGCATCGGAATCTATAACTAGTGTCACAGGAATGGTTCAAAACATAGACAGTAAGAAGAGTCAGTTTTCTTGTACTTAGGTCCGCATTGTGCCTTTTGTATTTAATTCCGATGCAATTTCTGTGTATCATCGTCAATAAGAAGGTCCGAGGGATACAGTAAACCTGAAGTGAAGCATCGGAATCTATAACTAGTGTCACAGGAATGGTTCAAAGCATAGGGAGTAAGAAGAGTCAGTTTCTTTGTACTTAAGTTGGCAATGTGCCTTTTATAATTGACTCCGATGCAATTTCTGTGTTTCATCGTCAATAAGAAGATCAGAGGGTTACAGTAAACCTGAAGTGAAGCATCGGAATCTGTAACTAGTGTCACAGGAATGGTTCAAACCATAGATAGTAAGAAGAGCCAGTCTTCTTGTACTTGAGTCGGCAATGAGCCTTTTGTGTTTAATTCCGATGCAATTTCTGTGTTTCATCGTCATTAAGAAGGTCAGAGGGATACAGTAAACCTGAAGTGAAGCATCGGAATCTATTACTAGTGTCACAGGAATGGTTCAAAACATAGACAGTAAGAAGAGTCAGTCTTCTTGTACTTACGTCTCCATTGTGCATTTTGTATTTAATTATGATGCAATTTCTGTGTTTCATCGTCAATAAGAAGGTCAGAGGGATACAGTAACCATGAAGTGAAGCATCGGAATCTATAACTAGTGTCACAGGAATGGTTCAAAACATAGACAGTAAGAAGAGGCAGTTTCCTTGTACTTAAGTAGGCATTGGGCCTTTTTTATATAATTACGATGCAATTTCTGTGTTTCATCGTCAATAAGAAGGTCAGAGGGATACAGTAAACCTGAGGTGAAGCATCGGAATCTATAACTAGTGTCACAGAAATGGTTCAAAACATAGACAGTAAGAAGAGCCAGTCTTCTTGTACTTGAGTCGGCATTGTGCCTTTTGTATTTAATTCCGATGCAATTTATGTGTTTCTTCGTCAATAAGAAGGTCAGAGGGATACAATAAACCAGAAGTGAAGCATCGGACCTATAACTAGTGTCACAGGAATGGTTCAAAACATAGATAGTAAGAAGAGCCAGTCATCTTCTACTTGGGTCGGCATTGTTCCTTTTGTATTTAATTCCGATGCAATTTCTGTGTTTCATCGTCAATATGAAGGTCTGCTGGATACAGTAAACCTGAAGTGAAGCATCGGAATCAATAACTAGGGGCACAGGAATGGTTCAAATCCTAAACAGTAAGTAAAGTCAGTCTTCTTGTACTTTAGTCAGCATTGTGTCTCTTGTATTTAATTCCGATGCAGTTTCTGAGTTTCATCGTCAATAAGAAGGTCAGAGGGATACATTAAACCTGAAGTGAAGCATCGGAATCCATAACTAGTGTCACAGGAATGGTTCAAAACTAAGACAGTAGGAAGAGTCAGTTTTCTTGTACTTAACTCGGCATTGGGCATTTTGTATATAATTACGATGCAATTTCTGTGTTTCATCGTCAATAAGAAGGTCGGAGGGATACAGTGAACCTGAGGTGAAGCATCGGAATCTATAACTAGTGTCACATGAATGGTTCAAAACATTGACAGTAAGAAGAGTCAGTTTTCTTGTACTTAAGTCGGCATTGGGCCTTTTGTATATAATTACGATGCAATTTCTGTGTTTCATCGTCAATAAGAAGGTCAGAGGGATACAGTAAACCTGAGGTGAAGCATCGGAATCCATAACTAGTGTCACAGAAATGGTTCAAAACATAGACAGTAAGAAGAGCCAGTCTTCTTGTACTTGAGTCGGCATTGTGCCTTTTGTTTATATTCCGATGCAATTTCTGTGTTTCATCGACAATAAGAAGGTCAGAGGGATACAGTAAACCTGAAGTGAAGCAAAGGAATCTATAACTAGTGTCACAGGTATGGTTCAAAACATAGACAGTAAGAAGAGCCAGTCTTCTTGTGCTTGAGTCGGCATTGTGCCTTTTCTATTTAATTCCGATACAGTTTTTGTGTTTCGTCGTCAATAAGAAGGTCAGAGGGATACAGTAAAACTGAAGTGAAGCATCGGAATCTATGACTAGTGTCACAGGAATGATACAAAACGTAGACAGTAAGAAGAGTCAGTCTTCTTGTACTTAAGTCGGCATTGTGCCTTTTGTATTTAACTCCGATACAATTTCTGTGCTTCATCGTCAATAAGAAGGTCAGCTGGATACAGTGAACCTGAAGTTAAGCATCGGAATCTGTAACTAGTGTCACAGAAATGGTTCAAATCATAGACAGCAAGAAGAGCCAGTCTTCTTGTACTTGAGTCGGCATTGTGCCTTTTGTATTTAATTCCGATCAATTTTCTGTGTTTGATCGTCAATAAGAAGGGCAGAGGTATACAGTAAAAATGAAGTGAAGCATCGGAATCTATTACTAGTGTCACAGGAATGGTTCATAACATAGACAGAAAGAAGAGTCAGTGTTCTTGTACTTGAGTCGGCATTCTGTCTTTTGTAATTAATTAAGATGCAATTTCTGTGTTTCATCATCAATAAGAAGGTCAGAGGGATACAGTCAACCTGAATCGAAGCATCGGAATCTATAACTAGTGTCACAGGAATGGTTCAAAACATAGACAGTAAGAAAAGTCAGTCTTCTTGTACTTAAGTCGGCATTGTGCCTTTTGTATTTAATACCGATGCAATTTTTGTGTTTCATCGTCAATAAGCAGCTCAGAGGGATACAGTAAACCAGAAGTGAAGCATCTTAATCTATAACTAGGGTCACAGGAATGGTTCAAAACATAGAGAGTAAGAAGAGTCAGTCTTTTTGTACTTAAGTCGGCATTGTGCCTTTTATATTTAATTCCGATGCAATTTCTGTGTTTCATCGTCAATAAGAAGATCAGAGGGATACAGTAAACCTGAAGTGAAGCATCGGAATCTATAACTAGTGTCACATGAATGGTTCAAAACATGGACAGCAAGAAGAGCCAGTCTTCTTGTACTTGAGTCGGCATTGTGCGTTTTGTGTTTAATTCCGATACAATTTCTGTGTTTCATCGTCAATAAGAAGGTCGGAGGGATACAGTAAACCTGAAGTGAAGCATAGGTATCTATAACTAGTGGCATAGGAATGGTTCGAACCATAGACAGTAAGAAGAGTCAGTGTTCTTGTACAGAAGTCGGCATTGTGCCTTTTGTATTTAACTAAGATGCAATTTCTGTGTTTCATCGGCAACAAGATGGTCAGAGGGATACAGTAAACCTGAAGTGTGGCGTCGGAATCTATAACTAGTGTCACAGAAATGGTTCAAAACATAGACAGTAAGAAGAGTCAGTCTTCTTGTACTTAAGTCGGCATTGTGCCTTTTGTATTTAATTCCGATGCAATTTCTGTGCTCCACAGTCAATAAGAAGGTTAGCTGTATACAGTAAACCTGAAGTGAAGCATCGGAATCTATAACTAGTGTCACAGGAATGGTTCAAAGCATAGACAGTAAGAAGAGCCAGTCCTCTTGTACTTGAGTCGGAGTTGTGCCTTTTCTATTTAATTCCGATGAATTTTCTGTGTTTCATCGTCAATAAGAAGGTCAGAGGGGTACATTAAACCTGAAGTGAAGCATCGGAATCTATTACTAGTGTCACAGGAATGGTTCAAAACATAGACAGTAAGAAGAGACAGTTTTCTTGTGCTTAAGTCGGCATTGGGCCTTTTGTATATAATTACGATGCAATTTCTGTGTTTCATCGTCAATAAGAAGGTCAGAGGGATACAGTAAACCTGAGGTGAAGCATCGGAATCTATAACTAGTGTCACAGAAATGGTTCAAACCATAGACAGTAAGAAGAGCCAGTCTTCTTGTACTTGAGTCGGCATTGTGCCTTTTGTTTATAATTCCGCTGCAATTTCTGTGCTTCATCGTCAATAAGAAGGTCAGCTGGATACAGTGAACCTGAAGTTAAGCATTGGAATCTGTAACTAGTGTCACGGAAATGGTTCAAATCATAGACAGCAAGAAGAGCCAGTCTTCTTGTACTTGAGTCGACTTTGTGCCTTTTGTATTTAATTCCGATCAATTTTCTGTGATTGATCGTCAATAAGAAGGGCAGAGGTATACAGTAAAAATGAAGTGAAGCATCGGAATCTATAACTAGTGTCACAGGAATGGTTCAAAACATAGACAGAAAGAAGAGTCAGTGTTCTTGTACTTAAGTCGGCATTGTGTCTTTTGTAATTAATGAAGATGCAATTTCTGTGTTCCTTCGTCAATAAGAAGGTCACAGGGATACAGTCAACCTGAAGCGAAGCATCGGAATGAGTAACTAGTGTCACAGGAAAGGTTCAAAACATAGACAGTAAGAAGAGTCAGTCTTCTTGTACTTAAGTCGGCATTGTGCCTTTTGTATTTAATTCCGATGCAATTTCTGTGTTTCATCGTCAATAAGAAGGTCAGAGGGATTCAGTGAACCTGAAGTGAAGCATCGGAATCTATAACCAGTGTCACAGGAATGGTTCAAAACATAGACAGTAAGAAGTGTCAGTCTTCTTGTACTTAGGTCGGCATTGTGCCTTTTCTATTTAATTCCGATGCAATTTTTGTGTTTCATCGTCAATAAGCAGTTCAGAGGGATACAGTAAACCTGAAGTGAAGCATCGGAATCTATAACTAGTGTCACATGAATGGTTCAAAACATAGACAGTAAGAAGAGTCAGTTTTTTTGTACTTAAGTCGGCATTGGGACTTTTGTATATAAATACGATGCAATGTCTGTGTTTCATCGTCAATAAGAAGGTCAGAGGGATACAGTAAACCTGAGGTGAAGCATCGGAATCTATAACTAGTGTCACAGAAATGGTTCAAAAACATAGACAGTAAGAAGAGCCAGTCTTCTTGTACTTGAGTCGGCATTGTGCCTTTTGTTTATAATTCCGGTGCAATTTCTGTGTTTCATCGACAATAAGAAGGTCAGAGGGATACAGTAAACCTGAAGTGAAGCAAAGGAATCTATAACTAGTGTCACGGGAATGGTTCAAAACATAGACAGTAAGAAGAGCCAGTCTTCTTGTGCTTGAGTCGGCATTGTGCCTTTTGTATTTAATTCCGACGCAGTTTTTGTGTTTCGTCGTCAATAGGAAGGTCAGAGGGATACAGTAAAACTGAAGTGAAGCAACGGAATCTATGACTAGTGTCACAGGAATGTTACAAAACGTAGACAGTAAGAAGAGTCAGTCTTCTTGTACTTAAGTCGGCATTGTGTCTTTTGTATATAATTCCGATGCAATTTCTGTGTTTCATCGACAATAAGAAGGTCAGAGGGATACAGTAACCCTGAAGTGAAGCAAAGGAATCTATAACTAGTGTCACAGGAATGGTTCAAAACATAGACAGTAAGAAGAGCCAGTCTTCTTGTACTTGAGTCAGCATTGTGCATTTTGATTTTAATTCCGATGCAATTTCTGTGTTTCATCGTCAATAAGAAGGTCAGAGGGATACAGTGAACCAGAAGTGAAGCATCGGAATCTATAACTAGTGTCACAGGAATGGTTCAAAACATAGACAGTAAGAAGAGTCAGACTTCTTGTACTTAAGTCGGCATTGTGCCTTTTGTATTTAATTCCGATGCAATTTTTGTGTTTCATCGTCAATAAGCAGCTCAGAGGGATACAGTAAACCTGAAGTGAAGCATCGGAATCTACAACTAGTGTCACACGAATGGTTCAAAACATAGAGAGTAAGAAGAGTCAGTCTTTTTGTACTTAAGTCGGCATTGTGCCTTTTATATTTAATTCCGATGCAATTTCTGTGTTTCATCGTCAATAAGAAGATCAGAGGGATACAGTAAACCTGAAGTGAAGCATCGGAATCTATAACTAGTGTCACATGAATGGTTCAAAACATAGACAGTAAGAGGAGTCAGTCTTCATGTACTTAAGTCGGCATTGTGCGTTTTGTGTTTAATTCCGATGCAATATCTGTGTTTCATCGTCAATAAGAGGGTCGGAGGGATACAGTAAACCTGAAGTGAAGCATCGGAAACTATAACTAGTGGCATAGGAATGGTTCTAACCATAGACAGTAAGAAGAGTCAGTGTTCTTGTACAGAAGTCGGCATTGTGCCTTTTGTATTTAATTAAGATGCAATTTCTGTGTTTCATCGCCAACAAGAAGGTCAGAGGGATACAGTAAACCTGAAGTGAAGCATCGGAAACTATAACTAGTGTCACAGGAATGGTTCAAAGCATAGACAGTAAGAAGAGCCAGTCCTCTTGTACTTGAGTCGGCATTGTGCCTTTTCTATGTAATTCCGATGAATTTTCTGTGTTTCATCGTTAATAAGAAGGTCAGAGGGGTACAGTAAACCTGAAGTGAAGCATCGGAATCTATTACTAGTGTCACAGGAGTGGTTCAAAACATAGACAGTAAGTAGAGTCAGTCTTCTTGTACTTTAGTCAGCATTGTGAGTTTTGTATTTAATTCCGATGCAGTTTCTGTGTTTCATCGTTAATAAGAACGTCAGAGGGATACAGTAAAACTGAAGTGAAGCACCGGAATCCATAACTAGTGTCACAGGAATGGTTGAAAACATAGACTGTAAGAAGAGTCAGTCTTCTTGTACTTAAGTCGGCATTGTGCCCTTTGTATTTAACTCCGATGCAATTTCTTTGCTTCATCGTCAATAAGAAGGTCAGCTGGATACAGTGAACCTGAAGTTAAGCATCGGAACCTAAAACTAGTGTCACAGGAATGGTTCAAATCATAGACTGTAATAAGAGCCAGTCTTCTTGTACTTGAGTCGGCATTGTGCCTTTTGTATTTAATTCCGTTCAATTTTCTGTGTTTGGTCGTCAATAAGAAGGTCAGTGGGATACAGTAAAAATGAAGTGAAGCATCGGAATCTATAACTAGGGTCACAGGAATGGTTCAAAACATAGACAGTAAGAAGAGTCGGTCTTCTTGTACTTAAGTCGGCATTGTGCATTTTGTATTTATTTAAGATGCAATATCTGTGTTTCATCGTCAATAAGAAAGTCAGAGGGATACTGTAAAAATGAAGAGAAGCATCGGAATCTATAAATAGGGTCACAGGAATGGTTCAAAACATAGCCAGTAAGAAGAGTCAGTCTTCTTGTACTTAAGTCGGCATTGTGCCTTTTGTATTTAATTAAGATGCAATATCTGTGTTTCATCGTCAATAAGAGGGTCAGAGGGATACAGTAAACCTGAAGTGAAGCATCGGAATCTATAACTAGTGTCACAGGAATGGTTCAAAACATAGACAGTAAGAAGAGTCAGTTTTCTTGTACTTAGGTCCGCATTGTGCCTTTTGTATTTAATTCCGATGCAATTTCTGTGTATCATCGTCAATAAGAAGGTCAGAGGGATACAGTAAACCTGAAGTGAAGCATCGGAATCTATAACTAGTGTCACAGGAATGGTTCAAAGCATAGGGAGTAAGAAGAGTCAGTTTTTTTGTACTTAAGTTGGCAATGTGCCTTTTATAATTGACTCCGATGCAATTTCTGTGTTTCATCGTCAATAAGAAGATCAGAGGGTTACAGTAAACCTGAAGTGAAGCATCGGAATCTATAACTAGTGTCACAGGAATGGTTCAAAACATAGATAGTAAGAAGAGCCAGTCTTCTTGTACTTGAGTCGGCAATGAGCCTTTTGTGTTTAATTCCGATGCAATTTCTGTGTTTCATCGTCATTAAGAAGGTCAGAGGGATACAGTAAACCTGAAGTGAAGCATCGGAATCTATTACTAGTGTCACAGGAATGGTTCAAAACATAGACAGTAAGAAGAGTCAGTCTTCTTGTACTTACGTCTCCATTGTGCATTTTGTATTTAATTATGATGCAATTTCTGTGTTTCATCGTCAATAAGAAGGTCAGAGGGATACAGTAACCATGAAGTGAAGCATCGGAAAATATAACTAGTGTCACAGGAATGGTTCAAAACATAGACAGTAAGAAGAGGCAGTTTCCTTGTACTTAAGTAGGCATTGGGCCTTTTTTATATAATTACGATGCAATTTCTGTGTTTCATCGTCAATAAGAAGGTCAGAGGGATACAGTAAACCTGAGGTGAAGCATCGGAATCTATAACTAGTGTCACAGAAATGATTCAAAACATAGACAGTAAGAAGAGCCAGTCTTCTTGTACTTGAGTCGGCACTGTGCCTTTTGTATTTAATTCCGATGCAATTTATGTGTTTCTTCGTCAATAAGAAGGTCAGAGGGATACAATAAACCAGAAGTGAAGCATCGGACCTATAACTAGTGTCACAGGAATGGTTCAAAACATAGATAGTAAGAAGAGCCAGTCATCTTCTACTTGGGTCGGCATTGTTCCTTTTGTATTTAATTCCGATGCAATTTCTGTGTTTCATCGTCAATAAGAAGGTCTGCTGGATACAGTAAACCTGAAGTGAAGCATCGGAATCAATAACTAGTGGCACAGGAATGGTTCAAATCCTAAACAGTAAGTAAAGTCAGTCTTCTTGTACTTTAGTCAGCATTGTGTCTCTTGTATTTAATTCCGATGCAGTTTCTGAGTTTCATCGTCAATAAGAAGGTCAGAGGGATACAGTAAACCTGAAGTGAAGCATCAGAATCCATAACTAGTGTCACAGGAATGGTTCAAAGCATAGACAGTAAGAAGGGCTAGTCTTCCTGTACTTGAGTCGGCATTGTGCCTTTTGTTTATAATTCCGATGCAATTTCTGTGTTTCATCGACAATAAGAAGGTCAGAGGGATACAGTAAACCTGAGGTGAAGCATCGGAATCTATAACTAGTGTCACAGGAATGGTTCAAAACTAAGACAGTAGGAAGAGTCAGTTTTCTTGTACTTAACTCGGCATTGGGCCTTTTGTATATAATTACGATGCAATTTCTGTGTTTCATCGTCAATAAGAAGGTCCGATGGATACAGTGAACCTGAGGTGAAGCATCGGAATCTATAACTAGTGTCACATGAATGGTTCAAAACATTGACAGTAAGAAGAGTCAGTTTTCTTGTACTTAAGTCGGCATTGGGCCTTTTGTATATAATTACGATGCAATTTCTGTGTTTCATCGTCAATAAGAAGGTCAGAGGGATACAGTAAACCTGAGGTGAAGCATCGGAATCCATAACTAGTGTCACAGAAATGGTTCAAAACATAGACAGTAAGAAGAGCCAGTCTTCTTGTACTTGAGTCGGCATTGTGCCTTTTGTTTATAATTCCGATGCAATTTCTGTGTTTCATCGACAATAAGAAGGTCAGAGGGATACAGTAAACCTGAAGTGAAGCAAAGGAATCTATAACTAGTGTCACATGTATGGTTCAAAACATAGACAGTAAGAAGAGCCAGTCTTCTTGTGCTTGAGTCGGCATTGTGCCTTTTCTATTTAATTCCGATACAGTTTTTGTGTTTCGTCGTCAATAAGAAGGTCAGAGGGATACAGTAAAACTGAAGTGAAGCATCGGAATCTATGACTAGTGTCACAGGAATGATACAAAACGTAGACAGTAAGAAGAGTCAGTCTTCTTGTACTTAAGTCGGCAATGTGCCTTTTGTATTTAACTCCGATACAATTTCTGTGCTTCATCGTCAATAAGAAGGTCAGCTGGATACAGTGAACCTGAAGTTAAGCATCGGAATCTGTAACTAGTGTCACAGAAATGGTTCAAATCATAGACAGCAAGAAGAGCCAGTCTTCTTGTACTTGAGTCGGCATTGTGCCTTTTGTATTTAATTCCGATCAATTTTCTGTGTTTGATCGTCAATAAGAAGGGCAGAGGTATACAGTAAAAATGAAGTGAAGCATCGGAATCTATTACTAGTGTCACAGGAATGGTTCATAACATAGACAGAAAGAAGAGTCAGTGTTCTTGTACTTGAGTCGGCATTCTGTCTTTTGTAATTAATTAAGATGCAATTTCTGTGTTTCATCATCAATAAGAAGGTCAGAGGGATACAGTCAACCTGAATCGAAGCATCGGAATCTATAACTAGTGTCACAGGAATGGTTCAAAACATAGACAGTAAGAAAAGTCAGTCTTCTTGTACTTAAGTCGGCATTGTGCCTTTTGTATTTAATACCGATGCAATTTTTGTGTTTCATCGTCAATAAGCAGCTCAGAGGGATACAGTAAACCAGAAGTGAAGCATCTTAATCTATAACTAGGATCACAGGAATGGTTCAAAACATAGAGAGTAAGAAGAGTCAGTCTTTTTGTACTTAAGTCGGCATTGTGCCTTTTATATTTACTTCCGATGCAATTTCTGTGTTTCATCGTCAATAAGAAGATCAGAGGGATACAGTAAACCTGAAGTGAAGCATCGGAATCTATAACTAGTGTCACATGAATGGTTCAAAACATGGACAGCAAGAAGAGCCAGTCTTCTTGTACTTGAGTCGGCATTGTGCGTTTTGTGTTTAATTCCGATACAATTTCTGTGTTTCATCGTCAATAAGAAGGTCGGAGGGATACAGTAAACCTGAAGTGAAGCATCGGTATCTATAACTAGTGGCATAGGAATGGTTCTAACCATAGACAGTAAGAAGAGTCAGTGTTCTTGTACAGAAGTCGGCATTGTGCCTTTTGTATTTAACTAAGATGCAATTTCTGTGTTTCATCGGCAACAAGATGGTCAGAGGGATACAGTAAACCTGAAGTGTGGCGTCGGAATCTATAACTAGTGTCACAGAAATGGTTCAAAACATAGACAGTAAGAAGAGTCAGTCTTCTTGTACTTAATTCGGCATTGTGCCTTTTGTATTTAATTCCGATGCAATTTCTGTGCTTCAAAGTCAATAAGAAGGTCAGCTGTATACAGTAAACCTGAAGTGAAGCATCGGAATCTATAACTAGTGTCACAGGAATGGTTCAAAGCATAGACAGTAAGAAGAGCCAGTCTTCTTGTACTGGAGTCGGCATTGTACCTTTTATATTTAATTCCGATGCAATTTCTGTGTTTCATCGCCAATAAGAAGATCAGAGGGATACAGTAAACCTGAAGTGAAGCATCGGAATCTATAACCAGTGGCACAGGAATGGTTCTAACCATAGACAGTAAGAAGAGTCAGTGTTCTTGTACTGAAGTCGGCATTGTGCCTTTTGTATTTAATTAAGATACAATTTCTGTGTTTCATCGTCAATAAGAAGGTCCAAGGGATATAGCAAACCTGAAGTGAAGCTTTGGAATCTATAACTAGTGTCACAGAAATGGTTCAAAACATAGACAGTAAGAAGAGTCAGTCTTCTTGTACTTAAGTCGGCATTGTGCCTTTTGTATTTAATTCCGATGCAATTTCTGTGCTCCACAGTCAATAAGAAGGTTAGCTGTATACAGTAAACCTGAAGTGAAGCATCGGAATCTATAACTAGTGTCACAGGAATGGTTCAAAGCATAGACAGTAAGAAGAGCCAGTCCTCTTGTACTTGAGTCGGAGTTGTGCCTTTTCTATTTAATTCCGATGAATTTTCTGTGTTTCATCGTCAATAAGAAGGTCAGAGGGGTACATTAAACCTGAAGTGAAGCATCGGAATCTATTACTAATGTCACAGGAATGGTTCAAAACATAGACAGTAAGAAGAGTCAGTTTTCTTGTACTTAAGTCGGCACTGGGCCTTTTGTATATAATTACGATGCAATTTCTGTGTTTCATCGTCAATAAGAAGGTCAGAGGGATACAGTAAACCTGAGGTGAAGCATCGGAATCTATAACTAGTGTCACAGAAATGGTTCAAACCATAGACAGTAAGAAGAGCCAGTCTTCTTGTACTTGAGTCGGCATTGTGCCTTTTGTTTATAATTCCGCTGCAATTTCTGTGTTTCATCGACAATAAGAAGGTCAGAGGGATACAGTAAACCTGAAGTGAAGCAAAGGAATCTATAACTAGTGTCACAGGAATGGTTCAAAACATAGACAGTAAGAAGAGTCAGTCTTCTTGTACTTAAGTCGGCATTGTGCCTTTTGTATTTAATTCCGATGCAATTTTTGTGTTTCATCGTCAATAAGCAGCTCAGAGGGATACAGTAAACCTGAAGTGAAGCAACGGAATCTACAACTAGTGTCACACGAATGGTTCAAAACATAGAGAGTAAGAAGAGTCAGTCTTTTTGTACTTAAGTCGGCATTGTGCCTTTTATATTTAATTCCGATGCAATTTCTGTGTTTCATCGTCAATAAGAAGATCAGAGGGATACAGTAAACCTGAAGTGAAGCATCGGAATCTATAACTAGTGTCACATGAATGGTTCAAAACATAGACAGTAAGAGGAGTCAGTCTTCATGTACTTAAGTCGGCATTGTGCGTTTTGTGTTTAATTCCGATGCAATATCTGTGTTTCATCGTCAATAAGAGGGTCGGAGGGATACAGTAAACCTGAAGTGAAGCATCGGAATCTATAACTAGTGGCATAGGAATGGTTCTAACCATAGACAGTAAGAAGAGTCAGTGTTCTTGTACAGAAGTCGGCATTGTGCCTTTTGTATTTAATTAAGATGCAATTTCTGTGTTTCATCGTCAACAAGAAGGTCAGAGGGATACAGTAAACCTGAAGTGAAGCATCGGAAACTATAACTAGTGTCACAGGAATGGTTCAAAGCATAGACAGTAAGAAGAGCCAGTCCTCTTGTACTTGAGTCGGCATTGTGCCTTTTCTATGTATTTCCGATGAATTTTCTGTGTTTCATCGTTAATAAGAAGGTCAGAGGGGTACAGTAAACCTGAAGTGAAGCATCGGAATCTATTACTAGTGTCACAAAAATGGTTCAAAACATAGACAGTAAGTAGAGTCAGTCTTCTTGTACTTTAGTCAGCATTGTGAGTTTTGTATTTAATTCCGATGCAGTTTCTGTGTTTCATCGTTAATAAGAAGGTCAGAGGGATACAGTAAAACTGAAGTGAAGCACCGGAATCCATAACTAGTGTCACAGGAATGGTTGAAAACATAGACTGTAAGAAGAGTCAGTCTTCTTGTACTTAAGTCGGCATTGTGCCTTTTGTATTTAACTCTGATGCAATTTCTTTGCTTCATCGTCAATAAGAAGGTCAGCTGGATACAGTGAACCTGAAGTTAAGCATCGGAACCTAAAACTAGTGTCACAGGAATGGTTCAAATCATAGACAGTAATAAGAGCCAGTCTTCTTGTACTTGAGTCGGCATTGTGCCTTTTGTATTTAATTCCGTTCAAATTTCTGTGTTTGGTCGTCAATACGAAGGTCAGTGGGATACAGTAAAAATGAAGTGAAGCATCGGAATCTATAACTAGGGTCACAGGAATGGTTCAAAACATAGACAGTAAGAAGAGTCGGTCTTCTTGTACTTAAGTCGGCATTGTGCATTTTGTATTTATTTAAGATGCAATATCTGTGTTTCATCGTCAATAAGAAAGTCAGAGGGATACTGTAAAAATGAAGAGAAGCATCGGAATCTATAAATAGGGTCACAGGAATGGTTCAAAACATAGCCAGTAAGAAGAGTCAGTCTTCTTGTACTTAAGTCGGCATTGTGCCTTTTGTATTGAATTACGATGCAATATCTGTGTTTCATCGTCAATAAGAGGGTCAGAGGGATACAGTAAACCTGAAGTGAAGCATCGGAATCTATAACTAGTGTCACAGGAATGGTTCAAAACATAGACAGTAAGAAGAGTCAGTTTTCTTGTACTTAAGTCCGCATTGTGCCTTTTGTATTTAATTCCGATGCAATTTCTGTGTATCATCGTCAATAAGAAGGTCAGAGGGATACAGTAAACCTGAAGTGAAGCATCGGAATCTATAACTAGTGTCACAGGAATGGTTCAAAGCATAGGGAGTAAGAAGTCAGTTTTTTTGTACTTAAGTTGGCATTGTGCCTTTTATAATTGACTCCGATGCAATTTCTGTGTTTCATCGTCAATAAGAAGATCAGAGGGTTACTGTAAACCTGAAGTGAAGCATCGGAATCTATAACTAGTGTCACAGGAATGGTTCAAAAATAGATAGTAAGAAGAGCCAGTCTTTTTGTACTTGAGTCGGCAATGAGCCTTTTGTGTTTAATTCCGATGCAATTTCTGTGTTTCATCGTCATTAAGAAGGTCAGAGGGATACAGTAAACCTGAAGTGAAGCATCGGAATCTATTACTAGTGTCACAGGAATGGTTCAAAACATAGACAGTAAGAAGAGTCAGTCTTCTTGTACTTACGTCTGCATTGTGCATTTTGTATTTAATTATGATGCAATTTCTGTGTTTCATCGTCAATAAGAAGGTCTGCTGGATACGGTAAACCTGAAGTGAAGCATCGGAATCAATAACTAGTGGCACAGGAATGGTTCAAATCCTAAACAGTAAGTAAAGTCAGTCTTCTTGTACTTTAGTCAGCATTGTGTCTCTTGTATTTAATTCCGATGCAGTTTCTGAGTTTCATCGTCAATAAGAAGGTCAGAGGGATACAGTAAACCTGAAGTGAAGCATCAGAATCCATAACTAGTGTCACAGGAATGGTTCAAAGCATAGACAGTAAGAAGGGCTAGTCTTCTTGTACTTGAGTCGGCATTGTGCCTTTTCTATTTAATTCCGATGAATTTTCTGTGTTGATCGTCAATAAGAAGGTCAGAGGGATACATTAAACCTGAAGTGAAGCATCGGAATCCATAACTAGTGTCAAAGGAATGGTTCAAAACTAAGACAGTAGGAGGAGTCAGTTTTCTTGTACTTAACTCGGCATTGGGCCTTTTGTATATAATTACGATGCAATTTCTGTGTTTCATCGTCAATAAGAAGGTCGGAGGGATACAGTGAACCTGAGGTGAAGCATCGGAATCTATAACTAGTGTCACATGAATGGTTCAAAACATAGACAGTAAGAAGAGTCAGTTTTCTTGTACTTAAGTCGGCATTGGGCCTTTTGTATATAATTACGATGCAATTTCTGTGTTTCATCGTCAATAAGAAGGTCAGAGGGATACAGTAAACCTGAGGTGAAGCATCGGAATCCATAACTAGTGTCACAGAAATGGTTGAAAACATAGACAGTAAGAAGAGCCAGTTTTCTTGTACTTGAGTCGGCATTGTGCCTTTTGTTTATAATTCCGATGCAATTTCTGTGTTTCATCGACAATAAGAAGGTCCAAGGGAAACAGTAAACCTGAAGTGAAGCATCGGAATCTATAACTAGTGTCTCAGGAATGGTTTAAAGCATAGACAGTAGGAAGAGTCAGTCGTCTTGCACTTAAGTCGGCATTGTGCCTTTTGTATTTAATACCGATGCAATTTTTGTGTTTCATCGTCAATAAGCAGCTCAGAGGGATACAGTAAACCAGAAGTGAAGCATCTGAATCTATAACTAGGGTCACAGGAATGGTTCAAAACATAGACAGCAAGAAGAGCCAGTCTTCTTGTACTTGAGTCGGCATTGTGCGTTTTGTGTTTAATTCCGATACAATTTCTGTGTTTCATCGTCAATAAGAAGGTCGGAGGGATACAGTAAACCTGAAGTGAAGCATCGGTATCTATAACTAGTGGCATAGGAATGGTTCTAACCATAGACAGTAAGAAGAGTCAGTGTTCTTGTACAGAAGTCGGCATTGTGCCTTCTGTATTTAACTAAGATGCAATTTCTGTGTTTCATCGGCAACAAGATGGTCAGAGGGATACAGTAAACCTGAAGTGTGGCGTCGGAATCTATAACTAGTGTCACAGAAATGGTTCAAAACATAGACAGTAAGAAGAGTCAGTCTTCTTGTACTTAATTCGGCTTTGTGATTTTTGTATTTAATTCCGATGCAATTTCTGTGCTTCATAGTCAATAAGAGGGTCAGCTGTATACAGTAAACCTGAAGTGAAGCATCGGAATCTATAACTAGTGTCACAGGAATGGTTCAAAGCATAGACAGTAAGAAGAGCCAGTCTTCTTGTACTTGAGTCGGCATTGTACCTTTTATATTTAATTCCGATGCAATTTCTGTGTTTCATCGCCAATAAGAAGATCAGAGGGATACAGTAAACCTGAAGTGAAGCATCGGAATCTATAACTAGTGGCACAGGAATGGTTCTAACCATAGACAGTAAGAAGAGTCAGTGTTCTTGTACTGAAGTCGGCATTGTGCCTTTTGTATTTAATTAAGGTACAATTTCTGTGTTTCATCGTCAATAAGAAGGTCCAAGGGATATAGCAAACCTGAAGTGAAGCTTTGGAATCTATAACTAGTGTCACAGAAATGGTTCAAAACATAGACAGTAAGAAGAGTCAGTCTTCTTGTACTTAAGTCGGCATTGTGCCTTTTGTATTTAATTCCGATGCAATTTCTGTGCTCCACAGTCAATAAGAAGGTTAGCTGTATACAGTAAACCTGAAGTGAAGCATCGGAATCTATAACTAGTGTCACAGGAATGGTTCAAAGCATAGACAGTAAGAAGAGCCAGTCCTCTTGTACTTGAGTCGGAGTTGTGCCTTTTCTATTTAATTCCGATGAATTTTCTGTGTTTCATCGTCAATAAGAAGGTCAGAGGGGTACATTAAACCAGAAGTGAAGCATCGGAATCTATTACTAGTGTCACAGGAATGGTTCAAAACATAGACAGTAAGAAGAGTCAGTTTTCTTGTACTTAAGTCGGCATTGGGCCTTTTGTATATAATTACGATGCAATTTCTGTGTTTCATCGTCAATAAGAAGGTCAGAGGGATACAGTAAACCTGAGGTGAAGCATCGGAATCTATAACTAGTGTCACAGAAATGGTTCAAACCTTAGACAGTAAGAAGAGCCAGTCTTCTTGTACTTGAGTCGGCATTGTGCCTTTTGTTTATAATTCCGCTGCAATTTCTGTGTTTCATCGACAATAAGAAGGTCAGAGGGATACAGTAAACCTGAAGTGAAGCAAAGGAATCTATAACTAGTGTCACAGGAATGGTTCAAAACATAGACAGTAAGAAGAGCCAGTCTTCTTGTGCTTGAGTCGGCATTGTGCCTTTTGTATTTAATTCCGATGCAGTTTTTGTGTTTCGTCGTCAATAAGAAGGGCAGAGGGATACAGTAAAACTGAAGTGAAGCATCGGAATCTATGACTAGTGTCACAGGAATGGTACAAAACGTAGACAGTAAGAAGAGTCAGTCTTTTTGTACTTAAGTCGGCATTGTGCCTTTTGTATTTAACTCCGATGCAATTTCTGTGCTTCATCGTCAATAAGAAGGTCAGCTGGATACAGTGAACCTGAAGTTAAGCATCGGAATCTGTAACTAGTGTCACGGAAATGGTTCAAATCATAGACAGCAAGAAGAGCCAGTCTTCTTGTTCTTGAGTCGACTTTGTGCCTTTTGTATTTAATTCCGATCAATTTTCTGTGATTGATCGTCAATAAGAAGGGCAGAGGTATACAGTAAAAATGAAGTGAAGCATCGGAATCTATAACTAGTGTCACAGGAATGGTTCAAAACATAGACAGAAAGAAGAGTCAGTGTTCTTGTACTTAAGTCGGTATTGTGTCTTTTGTAATTAATGAAGATGCAATTTCTGTGTTTCTTCGTCAATAAGAAGGTCACAGGGATACAGTCAACCTGAAGCGAAGCATTGGAATGAGTAACTAGTGTCACAGGAAAGGTTCAAAACATAGACAGTAAGAAGAGTCAGTCTTCTTGTACTTAAGTCGCATTGTGCCTTTTGTATTTAATTCCGATGCAATTTCTGTGTTTCATCGTCAATAAGAAGGTCAGAGGGATTCAGTGAACCTGTAGTGAAGCAGCGGAATCTATAACCAGTGTCACAGGAATGGTTCAAAACATAGACAGTAAGAAGTGTCAGTCTTCTTGTACTTAGGTCGGCATTGTGCCTTTTCTATTTAATTCCGATGCAATTTTTGTGTTTCATCGTCAATAAGCAGCTCAGAGGGATACAGTAAACCCGAAGTGAAGCATCGGAATCTATAACTAGTGTCACATGAATGGTTCAAAACATAGACAGTAAGAAGAGTCAGTTTTTTTGTACTTAAGTCGGCATTGGGACTTTTGTATATAATTACGATGCAATGTCTGTGTTTCATCGTCAATAAGAAGGTCAGAGGGATACAGTAAACCTGAGGTGAAGCATCGGAATCTATAACTAGTGTCACAGAAATGGTTCAAAAACATAGACAGTAAGAAGAGCCAGTCTTCTTGTACTTGAGTCGGCATTGTGCCTTTTGTTTATAATTCCGGTGCAATTTCTGTGTTTCATCGACAATAAGAAGGTCAGAGGGATACAGTAAACCTGAAGTGAAGCAAAGGAATCTATAACTAGTGTCACGGGAATGGTTCAAAACATAGACAGTAAGAAGAGCCAGTCTACTTGTGCTTGAGTCGGCATTGTGCCTTTTGTATTTCATTCCGAGCAGTTTTTGTGTTTCGTCGTCAATAGGAAGGTCAGAGGGATACAGTAAAACTGAAGTGAAGCATCGGAATCTATGACTAGTGTCACAGGAATGTTACAAAACGTAGACAGTAAGAAGAGTCAGTCTTCTTGTACTTAAGTCGGCATTGTGTCTTTTGTATATAATTCCGATGCAATTTCTGTGTTTCATCGACAATAAGAAGGTCAGAGGGATACAGTAACCCTGAAGTAAAGCAAAGGAATCTATAACTAGTGTCACAGGAATGGTTCAAAACATAGACAGTAAGAAGAGCCAGTCTTCTTGTACTTGAGTCAGCATTGTGCATTTTGTTTTTAATTCCGATGCAATTTCTGTGTTTCATCGTCAATAAGAAGGTCAGTGGGATACAGTGAACCAGAAGTGAAGCATCGGAATCTATAACTAGTGTCAAAGGAATGGTTCAAAACATAGACAGTAAGAAGAGTCATTCTTCTTGTACTTAAGTCGGCATTGTGCCTTTTGTATTTAATTCCGATGCAATTTTTGTGTTTCATCGTCAATAAGCAGCTCAGAGGGATACAGTAAACCTGAAGTGAAGCATCGGAATCTACAACTAGTGTCACACGAATGGTTCAAAACATAGAGAGTCAGAAGAGTCAGTCTTTTTGTACTTAAGTCGGCATTGTGCCTTTTATATTTAATTCCGATGCAATTTCTGTGTTTCATCGTCAATAAGAAGATCAGAGGGATACAGTAAACCTGAAGTGAAGCATCGGAATCTATAACTAGTGTCACATGAATGGTTCAAAACATAGACAGTAAGAGGAGTCAGTCTTCATGTACTTAAGTCGGCATTGTGCGTTTTGTGTTTAATTCCGATGCAATATCTGTGTTTCATCGTCAATAAGAGGGTCGGAGGGATACAGTAAACCTGAAGTGAAGCATCGGAATCTATAACTAGTGGCATAGGAATGGTTCTAACCATAGACAGTAAGAAGAGTCAGTGTTCTTGTACAGAAGTCGGCATTGTGCCTTTTGTATTTAATTAAGATGCAATTTCTGTGTTTCATCGTCAACACGAAGGTCAGAGGGATACAGTAAACCTGAAGTGAAGCATCGGAAACTATAACTAGTGTCACAGGAATGGTTCAAAGCATAGACAGTAAGAAGAGCCAGTCCTCTTGTACTTGAGTCGGCATTGTGCCTTTTCTATGTAATTCCGATGAATTTTCTGTGTTTCATCGTTAATAAGAAGGTCAGAGGGGTACAGTAAACCTGTAGTGAAGCATCGGAATCTATTACTAGTGTCACAGGAATGGTTCAAAACATAGACAGTAAGTAGAGTCAGTCTTCTTGTACTTTAGTCAGCATTGTGAGTTTTGTATTTAATTCCGATGCAGTTTCTGTGTTTCATCGTTAATAAGAAGGTCAGAGGGATACAGTGAAACTGAAGTGAAGCACCGGAAGCCATAACTAGTGTCACAGGAATGGTTGAAAACATAGACTGTAAGAAGAGTCAGTCTTCTTGTACTTAAGTCGGCATTGTGCCTTTTGTATTTAACTCCGCTGCAATTTCTTTGCTTCATCGTCAATAAGAAGGTCAGCTGGATACAGTGAACCTGAAGTTAAGCATCGGAACCTAAAACTAGTGTCACAGGAATGGTTCAAATCATAGACAGTAATAAGAGCCAGTCTTCTTGTACTTGAGTCGGCATTGTGCCTTTTGTATTTAATTCCGTTCAATTTTCTGTGTTTGGTCGTCAATAAGAAGGTCAGTGGGATACAGAAAAATGAAGTGAAGCATCGGAATCTATAACTAGGGTCACAGGAATGGTTCAAAACATAGACAGTAAGAAGAGTCGGTCTTCTTGTACTTAAGTCGGCATTGTGCATTTTGTATTTATTTAAGATGCAATATCTGTGTTTCATCGTCAATAAGAAAGTCAGAGGGATACTGTAAAAATGAAGAGAAGCATCGGAATCTATAAATAGGGTCACAGGAATGGTTCAAAACATAGCCAGTAAGAAGAGTCAGTCTTCTTGTACTTAAGTCGGCATTGTGCCTTTTGTATTTAATTAAGATGCAATATCTGTGTTTCATCGTCAATAAGAGGGTCAGAGGGATACAGTAAACCTGAAGTGAAGCATCGGAATCTATAACTAGTGTCACAGGAATGGTTCAAAACATAGACAGTAAGAAGAGTCAGTTTTCTTGTACTTAAGTCTGCATTGTGCCTTTTGTATTTAATTCCGATGCAATTTCTGTGTATCATCGTCAATAAGAAGGTCAGAGGGATACAGTAAACCTGAAGTGAAGCATCGGAATCTATAACTAGTGTCACAGGAATGGTTCAAAGCATAGGGAGTAAGAAGAGTCAGTTTTTTTGTACTTAAGTTGGCATTGTGCCTTTTATAATTGACTCCGATGCAATTTCTGTGTTTCATCGTCAATAAGAAGATCAGAGGGTTACAGTAAACCTGAAGTGAAGCATCGGAATCTATAACTAGTGTCACAGGAATGGTTCAAAACATAGATAGTAAGAAGAGCCAGTCTTCTTGTACTTGAGTCGGCAATGAGCCTTTTGTGTTTAATTCCGATGCAATTTCTGTGTTTCATCGTCATTAAGAAGGTCAGAGGGATACAGTAAACCTGAAGTGAAGCATCGGAATCTATTACTAGTGTCACAGGAATGGTTCAAAACATAGACAGTAAGAAGAGTCAGTCTTCTTGTACTTACGTCTGCATTGTGCATTTTGTATTTAATTATGATGCAATTTCTGTGTTTCATCGTCAATAAGAAGGTCAGAGGGATACAGTAACCATGAAGTGAAGCATCGGAATCTATAACTAGTGTCACAGGAATGGTTCAAAACATAGACTGTAAGAAGAGGCAGTTTCCTTGTACTTAAGTAGGCATTGGGCCTTTTTTATATAATTACGATGCAATTTCTGTGTTTCATCGTCAATAAGAAGGTCAGAGGGATACAGTAAACATGAGGTGAAGCATCGGAATCTATAACTAGTGTCACAGAAATGGTTCAAAACATAGACAGTAAGAAGAGCCAGTCTTCTTGTACTTGAGTCGGCATTGTGCCTTTTGTATTTAATTCCGATGCAATTTATGTGTTTCTTCGTCAATAAGAAGGTCAGAGGGATACAATAAACCAGAAGTGAAGCATCGGACCTATAAATAGTGTCACAGGAATGGTTCAAAACATAGACAGTAAGAAGAGCCAGTCATCTTCTACTTGGGTCGGCATTGTTCCTTTTGTATTTAATTCCGATGCAATTTCTGTGTTTCATCGTCAATAAGAAGGTCTGCTGGATACAGTAAACCTGAAGTGAAGCATCAGAATCCATAACTAGTGTCACAGGAATGGTTCAAAGCATAGACAGTAAGAAGGGCTAGTCTTCTTGTACTTGAGTCGGCATTGTGCCTTTTCTATTTATTTCCGATGAATTTTCTGTGTTGATCGTCAATAAGAAGGTCAGAGGGATACATTAAACCTGAAGTGAAGCATCGGAATCCATAACTAGTGTCACAGGAATGGTTCAAATCATAGACAGCAAGAAGAGCCAGTCTTCTTGTACTTGAGTCGGCATTGTGCCTTTTGTATTTAATTCCGATCAATTTTCTGTGTTTGATCGTCAATAAGAAGGGCAGAGGTATACAGTAAAAATGAAGTGAAGCATCGGAATCTATTACTAGTGTCACAGGAATGGTTCATAACATAGACAGAAAGAAGAGTCAGTGTTCTTGTACTTGAGTCGGCATTCTGTCTTTTGTAATTAATTAAGATGCAATTTCTGTGTTTCATCATCAATAAGAAGGTCAGAGGGATACAGTCAACCTGAATCGAAGCATCGGAATCTATAACTAGTGTCACAGGAATGGTTCAAACCATAGACAGTAAGAAGAGTCAGTCTTCTTGTACTTAAGTCGGCATTGTGCCTTTTGTATATAATTCCGATGCAATTTCTGTGTTTCATCGCCAATAAGAAGGTCCAAGGGATACAGTTAATCTGAAGTGAAGCATCGGAATCTATAACTAGTGTCACAGGAATGGCTCAAAACTTAGATAGTAAGAAGAGTCAGTCTTCTAGTACTTAAGTCGGCATTGTGCTTTTTGTATTAATTTCCGATCCAATTTCTGTGTTTAATCGTCAATAAGAAGGTCAGAGGGATACAGTAAACCTGAAGTGAAGCATCGGAATCTATAACTAGTGTCACAGGAATGGTTCAAAACATAGACAGTAAGAAGGGTCAATCTTCTTGTGCTTAAGTCGGCACTGTGCCTTTTGTGTTTATTTCCGATGCAATATCTGTGTTTCTTCGTCAATAAGAAGGTCAGAGGAATACAGTAAACCTAAAGTGAAGCATCGGAATCTATAACTAGTGTCACAGAAATGGTCCAAAACATAGACAGTAAGAAGAGCCAGTCTTGTTGTACTTGAGTCGGCATTGTGCAATTTGTATTTAATTCCGTTGCAATTTCTGTGCTTCATCGTCAATAAGAAGGTCAGAGTGATCCAGTAAACCTGAAGTGAAGCATCGGAATCTATAACTAGTGTCACAGGAATGGTTCAAAACATAGACAGTAAGAAGAGTCAGTCTTCTTGTACTTGGGTCGGCATTGTGCCTTTTGTATTTAATTCGGATGCAATTTCGGTGTTTAATAGTCAATAAGAAGGTCAGAGGGATAGAGTAAACCAGAGGTGAAACATCGGAATCTATAACTAGTGTCACAGGAATGGTTCACAACATAGACAGTAAGAAGAGTCAGTCTTCTTGTACTTATGTCGGCAATGTGCCTTTTGTATTTAGTTCCGATGCAATTTCTGTGCTTCATAGTCAATAAGAAGGTCAGCTGGATACAGTAAACCTGAAGTGAAGCATCGGAATCTATAACTAGGTTCACAGGAATGGTTCAAAGCATAGACAGTAAGAAGAGCCAGTCTTCTTGCACTTCATTCGACATTGTGCCTTTTCTATTTAATTCCGATGAATTTTCCGCGTTTGATCGTCAATAAGAAGGTCAGAGGTATAGAGTAAACCTGAAGTGAAGCATCGGAATCTATTACTAGTGTCACAGGAATGGTTCAAAACATAGACAGTAAGATGAGTCAAGCTTCTTGAACTTACGTCTGCATTGTTCCTTTTGTATTTAATTAAGATGCAATTGCTGTGTTTCATCGTCAATAAGAAGGTCAGAGGGATAAAGCAAAGCCTGAAGTTAAGCATCGGAATCTATAACTAGTGTCACAGGAATGGTTCAAAACATAGACAGTAAGAAGAGTCAATTTTCTTGTACTTAAGTCGGCGTTGGGCCTTTTGTATATAATTACGATGCTATTTCTGTGTTTCTTCGTCAATAAGAAGGTCAGAGGAATACAGTAAAACTAAAGTGAAGCATCGGAATCTATAACTAGTGTCACAGAAATGGTCCAAAACATAGACAGTAAGAAGAGCCAGTCATGTTGCACTTGAGTCGGCATTGTGCAATTTGTATTTACTCCCGTTGCAATTTCTGTGCTTCATCGTCAATAAGAAGGTCAGAGTGATCCAGTAAACCTGAAGTGAAGCATCGTAATCTATAACTAGTGTCACAGGAATGGTTCAAAACATAGACAGTAAGAAGAGTCAGTCTTCTTGTACTTGGGTCGCTATTGTGCCTTATGTATTTAATTCGGATGCAATTTCGGTGTTTAATAGTCAATAAGAAGGTCAGAGGGATAGAGTAAACCAGAGGTGAAACATCGGAATCTATAACTAGTGTCACAGGAATGGTTCACAACATAGACAGTAAGAAGAGTCAGTCTTCTTGTACTTATGTCGGCAATGTGCCTTTTGTATTTAGTTCCGATGCAATTTCTGTGCTTCATAGTCAATAAGAAGGTCAGCTGGATACAGTAAACCTGAAGTGAAGCATCGGAATCTATAACTAGGTTCACAGGAATGGTTCAAAGCATAGACAGTAAGAAGAGCCAGTCTTCTTGCACTTCATTCGGCATTGTGCCTTTTCTAATTAATTCCGATGAATTTTCCGCGTTTGATCGTCAATAAGAAGGTCAGAGGTATACAGTAAACCTGAAGTGAAGCATCGGAATCTATTACTAGTGTCACAGGAATGGTTCAAAACATAGACAGTAAGATGAGTCAAGCTTCTTGAACTTACGTCTGCCCTGTGCCTTTTGTATTTAATTAAGATGCAATTTCTGTGTTTCATCGTCAATAAGAAGGTCAGAGGGATAAAGCAAAACCTGAAGTGAAGCATCGGAATCCATAACTAGTGTCACAGGAATGGTTCAAAGCATAGACAGTAAGAAGGGCTAATCTTCTTGTACTTGAGTCGGCATTGTGCCTTTTCTATTTAATTCCGATGAATTTTCTGTGTTGATCGTCAATAAGAAGGTCAGAGGGATACAGTAAACCTGAAGTGAAGCATCGGAATCCATAACTAGTGTCACAGGAATGGTTCAAAACATAGACAGTAAGAAGAGCCAGTCTTCTTGTGCTTGAGTCGGCATTGTGCCTTTTGTATTTAATTCCGATGCAGTTTTTGTGTTTCGTCGTCAATAAGAAGGTCAGAAGGATACAGTAAAACTGAAGTGAAGCATCGGAATCTATGACTAGTGTCACAGGAATGATACAAAACGTAGACAGTAAGAAGAGTCAGTCTTCTTGTACTTAAGTCGGCATTGTGCCTTTTGTATATAATTCCGATCCAATTTCTGTGTTTCATCGCCAATAAGAAGGTCCAAGGGATACAGTAAATCTGAAGTGAAGTATCGGAATCTATAACTAGTGTCACAGGAATCTCTCAAAACTTAGATAGTAAGAAGAGTCAGTCTTCTAGTACTTAAGTCGGCGTTGTACCTTTTGTATTAATTTCCGATCCAATTTCTGTGTTTATCGTCAATAAGAAGGTCAGAGGGATACAGTAAACCTGAAGTGAAGCATCGGAATCTATAACTAGTGTCACAGGAATGGTTCAAACATAGACAGTAAGAAGGGTCAGTCTTCCAGTGCTTAAGTCGGCACTGTGCCTTTTGTATTTATTTCCGATGCAATATCTGTGTTTCTTCGTCAATAAGAAGGTCAGAGGAATACAGTAAACCTAAAGTGAAGAATCGGAATCTTTAACTAGTGTCACAGAAATGGTTCAAAACATAGACAGTAAGAAGAGCCAGTCTTGTTGTACTTGAGTCGGCATTGTGCAATTTGTATTTAATTCCTTTGCAATTTCTGTGCTTCATCGTCAATAAGAAGGTCAGAGGGATCCAGTAAACCTGAAGTGAAGCATCGGAATCTATAACTAGTGTCACAGGAATGGTTCAAATCATAGACAGTAAGAAGAGTCAGTCTTCTTGTACTTGGGTCGGCATTGTGCCTTTTGTATTTAATTCGGATGCAATTTCGGTGTTTAATAGTCAATAAGAAGGTCAGAGGGATAGAGTAAACCAGAGGTGAAACATCGGAATCTATAACTAGTGTCACAGGAATGGTTCACAACATAGACAGTAAGAAGAATCAGTCTTCTTGTACTTATGTCGACAATGTGCCTTTTGTATTTAGTTCCGATGCAATTTCTGTGCTTCATAGTCAATAAGAAGGTCAGCTGGATACAGTAAATCTGAAGTGAAGCATCGGAATCTATAACTAGGTTCACAGGAATGGTTCAAAGCATAGACAGTAAGAAGAGCCAGTCTCCTTGCACTCCATTCGGCATTGTGCCTTTTCTATTTAATTCCAATGAATTTTCCGCGTTTGATCGTCAATAAGAAGGTCAGAGGTATACAGTAAACCTGAAGTGAAGCATCGGAATCTATTACTAGTGTCACAGGAATGGTTCAAAACATAGACAGTATGATGAGTCAAGCTTCTTGAACTTACGTCTGAATTGTGCCTTTTGTATTTAATTAAGATGCAATTTCTGTGTTTCACCGTCAATAAGAAGGTCAGAGGGATAAAGCAAAACCTGAAGTGAAGCATCGGAATCTATAACTAGTGTCACAGGAATGGTTCAAAACATAGACAGTAAGAAGAGTCAATTTTCTTGTACTTAAGTCGGCGTTGGGCCTTTTGTATATAATTACGATGCTATTTCTGTGTTTCATCGTCAATAAGAAGGTCAGAGGGATACAGTAAACCTGAAGTGAAGCATCGGAATCTATAACTAGTGTCACAGAAATGGATCAAAGCATAGACAGAAGGAAGAGTCAGTCTTCTTGTACTTAGGTCGGCATTGTGCTTTTGTATTTAATTCCGATGCAATTTCTGCGTCACTGTCAATAAGAAGGTCAGAGGGATACAGTAAACCTGATGTGAGGCATCGGAATCTGTAACTAGTGTCACAGAAATGGTTCAAAACATAGACAGTAAGAAGAGACAGTCTTCTTGTACCTGAGTCGGCATTGCGCCTTTTGTATTTAATTTCGATGAATTTTCTGTGTTTGATCGTCAATAAGAAGGTCATAGGGATACAGTAAACCTGAAGTGAAGCATCGGAATCTATAACTAGTGTCGCAGGAATGGTTCAAACCATAGACAGTAAGAAGAGTCAGTGTTCTTTTACTGAAGTCGGCATTCTGCCTTTTGTATTTAATTAAGATGCAATTTCTGTGTCTCAACGTCAATAATAAGGTCAGAGGGATACAGTAAACCTGAAGTGAAGCATCGGAATCTATAACTAGTGTCACAGGAATGGTTCAAATATAGACAGTAAGAAGAGTCAGTCATCTTGTACTTAAGGCGGCATTGTGCCTTTTGCATTTAATTAAGATGCAATTTCTGTGTTTCAACGTCAATAAGAAGGTGAAAGGGATACAGTAAACCTGAAGTGAAGCATCGGAAGCAATAAGTAGTGTCACTGGAATGGTTCAAAACATAGACAGTAAGAAGGGTCAATCTTCTTGTGCTTAAGTCGGCACTGTGCCTTTTGTGTTTATTTCCGATGCAATATCTGTGTTTCTTCGTCAATAAGAAGGTCAGAGGAATACAGTAAACCTAAAGTGAAGCATCGGAATCTATAACTAGTGTCACAGAAATGGTCCAAAACATAGACAGTAAGAAGAGCCAGTCTTGTTGTACTTGAGTCGGCATTGTGCAATTTGTATTTAATTCCGTTGCAATTTCTGTGCTTCATCGTCAATAAGAAGGTCAGAGTGATCCAGTAAACCTGAAGTGAAGCATCGGAATCTATAACTAGTGTCACAGGAATGGTTCAAAACATAGACAGTAAGAAGAGTCAGTCTTCTTGTACTTGGGTCGGCATTGTGCCTTTTGTATTTAATTCGGATGCAATTTCGGTGTTTAATAGTCAATAAGAAGGTCAGAGGGATAGAGTAAACCAGAGGTGAAACATCGGAATCTATAACTAGTGTCACAGGAATGGTTCACAACATAGACAGTAAGAAGAGTCAGTCTTCTTGTACTTATGTCGGCAATGTGCCTTTTGTATTTAGTTCCGATGCAATTTCTGTGCTTCATAGTCAATAAGAAGGTCAGCTGGATACAGTAAACCTGAAGTGAAGCATCGGAATCTATAACTAGGTTCACAGGAATGGTTCAAAGCATAGACAGTAAGAAGAGCCAGTCTTCTTGCACTTCATTCGACATTGTGCCTTTTCTATTTAATTCCGATGAATTTTCCGCGTTTGATCGTCAATAAGAAGGTCAGAGGTATAGAGTAAACCTGAAGTGAAGCATCGGAATCTATTACTAGTGTCACAGGAATGGGTTAAAACATAGACAGTAAGATGAGTCAAGCTTCTTGAACTTACGTCTGCATTGTTCCTTTTGTATTTAATTAAGATGCAATTGCTGTGTTTCATCGTCAATAGGAAGGTCAGAGGGATAAAGCAAAACCTGAAGTTAAGCATCGGAATCTATAACTAGTGTCACAGGAATGGTTCAAAACATAGACAGTAAGAAGAGTCAATTTTCTTGTACTTAAGTCGGCGTTGGGCCTTTTGTATATAATTACGATGCTATTTCTGTGTTTCTTCGTCAATAAGAAGGTCAGAGGAATACAGTAAAACTAAAGTGAAGCATCGGAATCTATAACTAGTGTCACAGAAATGGTCCAAAACATAGACAGTAAGAAGAGCCAGTCTTGTTGTACTTGAGTCGGCATTGTGCAATTTGTATTTACTCCCGTTGCAATTTCTGTGCTTCATCGTCAATAAGAAGGTCAGAGTGATCCAGTAAACCTGAAGTGAAGCATCGTAATCTATAACTAGTGTCACAGGAATGGTTCAAAACATAGACAGTAAGAAGAGTCAGTCTTCTTGTACTTGGGTCGCTATTGTGCCTTATGTATTTAATTCGGATGCAATTTCGGTGTTTAATAGTCAATAAGAAGGTCAGAGGGATAGAGTAAACCAGAGGTGAAACATCGGAATCTATAACTAGTGTCACAGGAATGGTTCACAACATAGACAGTAAGAAGAGTCAGTCTTCTTGTACTTATGTCGGCAATGTGCCTTTTGTATTTAGTTCCGATGCAATTTCTGTGCTTCATAGTCAATAAGAAGGTCAGCTGGATACAGTAAACCTGAAGTGAAGCATCGGAATCTATAACTAGGTTCACAGGAATGGTTCAAAGCATAGACAGTAAGAAGAGCCAGTCTTCTTGCACTTCATTCGGCATTGTGCCTTTTCTAATTAATTCCGATGAATTTTCCGCGTTTGATCGTCAATAAGAAGGTCAGAGGTATACAGTAAACCTGAAGTGAAGCATCGGAATCTATTACTAGTGTCACAGGAATGGTTCAAAACATAGACAGTAAGATGAGTCAAGCTTCTTGAACTTACGTCTGCCCTGTGCCTTTTGTATTTAATTAAGATGCAATTTCTGTGTTTCATCGTCAATAAGAAGGTCAGAGGGATAAAGCAAAACCTCAAGTGAAGCATCGGAATCCATAACTAGTGTCACAGGAATGGTTCAAAGCATAGACAGTAAGACGGGCTAATCTTCTTGTACTTGAGTCGGCATTGTGCCTTTTCTATTTAATTCCGATGAATTTTCTGTGTTGATCGTCAATAAGAAGGTCAGAGGGATACAGTAAACCTGAAGTGAAGCATCGGAATCCATAACTAGTGTCACAGGAATGGTTCAAAACATAGACAGTAGGAAGAGTCAGTTTTCTTGTACTTAACTCGGCATTGGGCCTTTTGTATATAATTACGATGCAATTTCTGTGTTTCATCGTCAATAAGAAGGTCGGAGGGATACAGTGAACCTGAGGTGAAGCATCGGAATCTATAACTAGTGTCACATGAATGGTTCAAAACATAGACAGTAAGAAGAGTCAGTTTTCTTGTACTTAAGTCGGCATTGGGCCTTTTGTATATAATTCCGATGCAATTTCTGTGTTTCATCGACAATAAGTAGGTCAGAGGGATACAGTAAACCTGAAGTGAAGCAAAGGAATCTATAACTAGTGTCACAGGGATGGTTCAAAACATAGACAGTAAGAAGAGCCAGTCTTCTTGTGCTTGAGTCGGCATTGTGCCTTTTGTATTTAATTCCGATGCAGTTTTTGTGTTTCGTCGTCAATAAGAAGGTCAGAAGGATACAGTAAAACTGAAGTGAAGCATCGGAATCTATGACTAGTGTCACAGGAATGATACAAAACGTAGACAGTAAGAAGAGTCAGTCTTCTTGTACTTAAGTCGGCATTGTGCCTTTTGTATTTAACTCCGATGCAATTTCTGTGCTTCGTCGTCAATAAGAAGGTCAGCTGGATACAGTGAACCTGAAGGTAAGCATTGGAATCTGTAACTAGTGTCACAGAAATGGTACAAATCATAGACAGCAAGAAGAGCCAGTCTCCTTGTACTTGAGTCGGCATTGTGCCTTTTGTATTTAATTCCAATCAATTTTCTGTGTTTGATCGTCAATAAGAAGGGCAGAGGTATACAGTAAAAATGAAGTGAAGCATCGGAATCTATAACTAGTGTCACAGGAATGGTTCATAACATAGACAGAAAGAAGAGTCAGTGTTCTTGTACTTGAGTCGGCATTGTGTCTTTGTAATTAATTAAGATGCAATTTCTGTGTTTCATCGTCAATAAGAAGGTCAGAGGGATACAGTCAACCTGAATCGAAGCATCGTAATGAGTAACTAGTGTCACAGGAAAGGTTCATACCGTAGACAGTAAGAAGAGTCAGTCTTCTTGTACTTATGTCGGCATTGTGCCTTTTGTATATAATTCCGATCCAATTTCTGTGTTTCATCGCCAATAAGAAGGTCCAAGGGATACAGTAAATCTGAAGTGAAGCATCGGAATCTATAACTAGTGTCACAGGAATGGCTCAAAACTTAGATAGTAAGAAGAGTCAGTCTTCTAGTACTTAAGTCGGCGTTGTACCTTTTGTATTAATTTCCGATCCAATTTCTGTGTTTATCGTCAATAAGAAGGTCAGAGGGATACAGTAAACCTGAAGTGAAGCATCGGAATCTATAACTAGTGTCGCAGGAATGGTTCAAACATAGACAGTAAGAAGGGTCAGTCTTCTTGTGCTTAAGTCGGCACTGTGCCTTTTGTATTTATTTCCGATGCAATATCTGTGTTTCTTCGTCAATAAGAAGGTCAGAGGAATACAGTAAACCTAAAGTGAAGAATCGGAATCTTTAACTAGTGTCACAGAAATGGTTCAAAACATAGACAGTAAGAAGAGCCAGTCTTGTTGTACTTGAGTCGGCATTGTGCAATTTGTATTTAATTCCTTTGCAATTTCTGTGCTTCATCGTCAATAAGAAGGTCAGAGGGATAGAGTAAACCAGAGGTGAAACATCGGAATCTATAACTAGTGTCACAGGAATGGTTCACAACATAGACAGTAAGAAGAATCAGTCTTCTTGTACTTATGTCGGCAATGTGCCTTTTGTATTTAGTTCCGATGCAATTTCTGTGCTTCATAGTCAATAAGAAGGTCAGCTGGATACAGTAAACCTGAAGTGAAGCATCGGAATCTATAACTAGGTTCACAGGAATGGTTCAAAGCATAGACAGTAAGAAGAGCCAGTCTTCTTGCACTCCATTCGGCATTGTGCCTTTTCTATTTAATTCCAATGAATTTTCCGCGTTTGATCGTCAATAAGAAGGTCAGAGGTATACAGTAAACCTGAAGTGAAGCATCGGAATCTATTACTAGTGTCACAGGAATGGTTCAAAACATAGACAGTATGATGAGTCAAGCTTCTTGAACTTACGTCTGAATTGTGCCTTTTGTATTTAATTAAGATGCAATTTCTGTGTTTCACCGTCAATAAGAAGGTCAGAGGGATAAAGCAAAACCTGAAGTGAAGCATCGGAAACTATAACTAGTGTCACAGGAATGGTTCAAAACATAGACAGTAAGAAGAGTCAATTTTCTTGTACTTAAGTCGGCGTTGGGCCTTTTGTATATAATTACGATGCTATTTCTGTGTTTCATCGTCAATAAGAAGGTCAGAGGGATACAGTAAACCTGAAGTGAAGCATCGGAATCTATAACTAGTGTCACAGAAATGGATCAAAGCATAGACAGAAGGAAGAGTCAGTCTTCTTGTACTTAGGTCGGCATTGTGCTTTTGTATTTAATTCCGATGCAATTTCTGCGTCACTGTCAATAAGAAGGTCAGAGGGATACAGTAAACCTGATGTGAGGCATCGGAATCTGTAACTAGTGTCACAGAAATGGTTCAAAACATAGACAGTAAGAAGAGACAGTCTTCTTGTACCTGAGTCGGCATTGTGCCTTTTGTATTTAATTTCGATGAATTTTCTGTGTTTGATCGTCAATAAGAAGGTCATAGGGATACAGTAAACCTGAAGTGAAGCATCGGAATCTATAACTAGTGTCACAGGAATGGTTCAAACCATAGACAGTAAGAAGAGTCAGTGTTCTTTTACTGAAGTCGGCATTCTGCCTTTTGTATTTAATTAAGATGCAATTTCTGTGTCTCAACGTCAATAATAAGGTCAGAGGGATACAGTAAACCTGAAGTGAAGCATCGGAATCTATAACTAGTGTCACAGGAATGGTTCAAACATAGACAGTAAGAAGAGTCAGTCATCTTGTACTTAAGGCGGCATTGTGCCTTTTGCATTTAATTAAGATGCAATTTCTGTGTTTCAACGTCAATAAGAAGGTGAAAGGGATACAGTAAACCTGAAGTGAAGCATCGGAAGCTATAAGTAGTGTCACTGGAATGGTTCAAAACATAGACAGTAAGAAGAGTCAGTCTTCTTGTACTTAAGTCGGCATTGTGCCTCTTGTATATAATTCCGATGCAATTTCTGTGTTTCATCGTAAATAAGAAGCTGAGAGGGATACTGTAAACCTGAAGTGAAGCATCGGAATCTATAACTAGTGTCACAGGAATGGTTCAAAATATAGAGAGTAAGAAGGGTCAGTTTTCTTGTACTTAAGTCGGCAATGTGCCTTTTGTAATTAATTCCGATGCAATTTATGTGTTTCATCGTCAATAAGAAGGTCAGAGGGATACAATAAACCAGAAGTGAAGCGTCGGAACCTATAACTAGTGTCACAGGAATGGTTCAAAACATAGACAGTAAGAAGAGCCAGTCTTCTTGTGCTTGAGTCGGCATTGTGCCTTTAGTGTTTCATTCCGATGCAATTTCTGTGTTTCATCGTCAATAAGAAGGTCAGAGTGATACAGTAAACCTGAAGTGAAGCATCGGAATCTATAACTAGTGGCACAGGAATGGTTCTAACTATAGACAAAAAGAAGAGTAAGTGTTCTTGTACTGAAGTCGGCATTGTGCCATTTGAATTTAATTAAGATGCAATTTCTGTGTTTCATCGTCAATAAGAAGGTCAGAGGGATACAGTAAACCTGAAGAGAAGCATCGGAATCTATAACTAGTGTCACAGGAATGGTTCAAAACGTAGACAGTAAGAAGAATCAGTCTCTTTGTACTTAAGTCGGCATTGTGCCTTTGTATTTAATTCCGATGCAATTTCTGTGTTTCATCGTCAATACGAAGGTCAGAGGGACACAGTAAACCTGAAGTGAAGCATCGGAATCTATAACTAGTGTCACAGGAATGGTTCAAAACATAGACAGTAGGAAGGGTCAGTCTTCTTGTACTTAAGTCGGCACTGTGCCTTTTGTATTTAATTCCGATGCAATATCTGTGTTTCAACGTCAATGAGAAGGTGAAAGGGATACAGTAAACCTGAAGTGAAGCATCGGAAGCTATAAGTAGTGTCACTGGAATGGTTCAAAACATAGACAGTAAGAAGAGTCAGTCTTCTTGTACTTAAGTCGGCATTGTGCCTCTTGTATATAATTCCGATGCAATTTCTGTGTTTCATCGTAAATAAGAAGCTGAGAGGGATACAGTAAACCTGAAGTGAAGCATCGGAATCTATAACTAGTGTCACAGGTATGGTTCAAAATATAGAGAGTAAGAAGGGTCAGTTTTCTTGTACTTAAGTCGGCATTGTGCCTTTTGTATTTAATTCCGATGCAATTTCTGTGTTTCATCGTCAATAAGAAGGTCAGAGGGATACAATAAACCAGAAGTGAAGCGTCGGAATCTATAACTAGTGTCATAGGAATGGTTCAAAACATAGACAGTAAGAAGAGCCAGTCTTCTTGTGCTTGAGACGGCATTGTGCCTTTTGTGTTTCATTCCGATGCAATTTCTGTGTTTCACCGTCAATAAGAAGGTCAGAGTGATACAGTAAACCTGAAGTGAAGCATCGGAATCTATAACTAGTGGCACAGGAATGGTTCTAACTATAGACAAAAAGAAGAGTAAGTGTTCTTGTACTGAAGTCGGCATTGTGCCATTTGAATTTAATTAAGATGCAATTTCTGTGTTTCATCGTCAATAAGAAGGTCAGAGGGATACAGTAAACCTGAAGTGAAGCATCGGAATCTATAACTAGTGTCATAGGAATGGTTCAAAACGTAGACAGTAAGAAGAATCAGTCTCTTTGTACTTAAGTCGGCATTGTGCCTTTGTATTTAATTCCGATGCAATTTCTGTGTTTCATCGTCAATACGAAGGTCAGAGGGACACAGTAAACCTGAAGTGAAGCATCGGAATCTATAACTAGTGTCACAGGAATGGTTCAAAACATAGACAGTAGGAAGGATCAGTCTTCTTGTACTTAAGTCGGCACTGTGCCTTTTGTATTTAATTCCGATGCAATATCTGTGTTTCTTCGTTAATAAGAAGATCAGAGGAATACAGTAAACCTGAAGTGAAGCATCGGAATCTATAACCAGAGTCACAGAAATGGTTCAAAACATAGACAGTAAGAAGAGCCAGTCTTGTTGTACTTGAGTTGGCATTGTGCCTTTTGTATTTAATTCCGTTGCAATTTCTGTGCTTCATCGTCAATAAGAAGGTCAGAGTGATACAGTAAACCTGAAGTGAAGCATCGGAATCTATAACTAGTGTCACAGGAATGGTTCAAACCATAGGCAGTAAGAAGAGTCAGTCTTCTTGTACTTGGGTCGGCATTGTGCCTTTTGTATTTAATTCGGATGCAATTTCGGTGTTTAATAGTCAATAAGAACGTCAGAGGGATACAGTAAACCAGAAGTGAAGCATCGGAATCTATAACTAGTGTCACAGGATGTGTTCCTATCATAGACAGTAGGAAGAGTCAGTCTTCTTGCACTTAAGTCGGCATTGTGCTTTTTGTATTTAATTCCGATGCAATTTCTGTGTTTCATCGTCCATAAGAAAGTCCAAGGGATACAGTACACCTGAAGTGAAGCATCGGAATCTATAACTAGTGTCACAGGAATGGTTCAAATCAGAGACAGTAAGATGAGTCAGTCTTGTTGTACTTAAGTCAGCATTGTGCTGTTTCTATTTAATTACGATGCAATTTTTGTGTTTCATCGTCAATAAGAAGGTCAGAGGGATACAGTAAACCTGGAGTGAAGCATCGTAATCTATAACTAGTGTCACAGGATGTGTTCAAATCATAGACAGTAGGAAGAGTCAGTCTTCTTGCACTTAAGTCGGCATTGTGCCTTTTGTATTTAATTCCGATGCAATTTCTGTGTTTCATCGTCAATAAGAAGGTCAAAGGGATACAGTTAACCTGAAGTGAAGCATCAGAATCTATAACTAGTGTCTCAGGAATGGTTCAAAACATAGACAGTAAGAAGAGTCAGTCCACTTGTACTTGAGTCGGCATTGTGCCTTTTGTATTTATTTCCGATGCAATTTCTGTGTTTCATCGTCCATAAGAAAGTCCAAAGGATACAGTACACCTGAAGTGAAGCATCGGAAACTATAACTAGTGTCACAGGAATGGTTCAAATCATAGACAGTAAGATGAGTCAGTCGTGTTGTACTTAAGTCAGCATTGTGCTGTTTCTATTTAATTCCGATGCAATTTCTGTGTTTCATCGTCAATAAGAAGGTCAGAGGGATACAGTAAACCTGGAGTGAAGCATCGGAAACTGTAACTAGAGTCACAGGAATGCTTCAAAACATAGACAGTAGGAAGAGTCTGTCTTCTTGTACATGAGTCGGCAATTTGCCTTCTGTATTTAATTCCGATGTAATTTCTGTGTTTCATCGTCAATAAGAAGGTCCAAGGGATGCAGTACACCTGAAGTGAAGCATCGGAATCTATAACTAGTGTCATAGGAATGGTTCAAAACATAGATAGTAAGATGTGTCAGTCTTCTTGTACTTAAGTCGGCATTATGCCTTTTCTATTTAATTCCGATGCAATTTCTGTGTTTCGTCGTCAATAAGAAGGTCCAAGGGATACAATAAACCTGAAGTGAAGCATCGGAATCTATAACTAGTGTCACAGTAATTTTTCAAAACACAGACAGTAATAAGAGTCAGTCTTCTTGTACTTAAGTCGGCATTGTGCCTTTTGTATTTAATTCCGAAGCAATTTCTGTGTTTCATCTTCAATAAGAGAGTCAGAGGGATACAGTAAACCTGAAGTGAAGCATCGGAATCTATAACTAGTGTCACAGGAATGGTTCAAAACATAGAGAGTAGGAAGAGTCAATCTTCTTGTACTTAAGTCGGCATTGTGCCTTTTGTATTTCATTCCGATGCAATTTCTGTGTTTCATCGGCAATAAGAAGGTCAGAGGGATACAGTAAACCTGAAGTGAAGCATCGGAATCTATAACTAGTGTCACAGGAATGGTTCAAACCATAGGCAGTAAGAAGAGTCAGTCTTCTTGTACTTGGGTCGGCATTGTGCCTTTTGTATTTAATTCGGATGCGATTTCGGTGTTTAATAGTCAATAAGAAGGTCAGAGGGATACAGTAAACCAGAAGTGAAGCATCGGAATCTATAACTAGTGTCACAGGATGTGTTCATATCATAGACAGTAGGAAGAGTCAGTCTTCTTGCACTTAAGTCGGCATTGTGCCTTTTGTATTTAATTCCGATGCAATTTCTGTGTTTCATCGTCAATAAGAAGGTCAAAGGGATACAGTTAACCTGAAGTGAAGCATCAGAATCTATAACTAGTGTCACAGGAATGGTTCAAAACATAGACAGTAAGAAGAGTCAGTCCACTTGTACTTAAGACGGCATTGTGCCTTTTGTATTTAATTCCGATGCAATTTCTGTGTTTCATCGTCCATAAGAAAGTCCAAGGGATACAGTACACCTGAAGTGAAGCATCGGAATCTATAACTAGTGTCACAGGAATGGTTCAAATCACAGACTGTAAGATGAGTCAGTCTTGTTGTACCTAAGTCAGCATTGTGCTGTTTCTATTTAATTCCGATGCAATTTCTGTGTTTCATCGTCAATAAGAAGGTCAGAGGGATACAGTGAACCTGGAGTGAAGCATCGTAATCTATAACTAGTGTCACAGGATGTGTTCAAATCATAGACAGTGGGAAGAGTCAGTCTTCTTGCACTTAAGTCGGCATTGTGCCTTTTGTATTTAATTCCGATGCAATTTCTGTGTTTCATCGTCAATAAGAAGGTCAAACGGATACAGTTAACCTGAAGTGAAGCATCAGAATCTATAACTAGTGTCACAGGAATGGTTCAAAACATAGACAGTAAGAAGAGTCAGTCCACTTGTACTTAAGTCGGCATTGTGCCTTTTGTATTTAATTCCGATGCAATTTCTGTGTTTCATCGTCCATAAGAAAGTCCAAGGGATACAGTACACCTGAAGTGAAGCATCGGAATCTATAACTAGTGTCACAGGAATGGTTCAAAACATAGACAGTAAGATGAGTCAGTCTTGTTGTACTTAAGTCAGCATTGTGCTGTTTCTATTTACTTCCGATGCAATTTCTGTATTTCATCGTCAATAAGAAGGTCATAGGGATACAGTAAACCTGGAGTGAAGCATCGGAAACTATAACTAGTGTCACAGGAATGCTTCAAAACATAGACAGTAGGAAGAGTCTGTCTTCTTGTACATGAGTCGGCAATTTGCCTTCTGTATTTAATTCCGATGTAATTTCTGTGTTTCATCGTCAATAAGAAGGTCCAAGGGATGCAGTACACCTGAAGTGAAGCATCGGAATCTGTAACTAGTGTCACAGGAATGGTTCAAAACATAGACAGTAAGATGGGTCAGTCTTCTTGTACTTAAGTCGGCATTATGCCTTTTCTATTTAATTCCGATGCAATTTCTGTGTTTCGTCGTCAATAAGAAGGTCCAAGGGATACAATAAACCTGAAGTGAAGCATCGGAATCTATAACTAGTGTCACAGGAATGGTTCAAAACGCAGACAGTAATAAGAATCAGACTTCTTGTACTTAAGTCGGCATTGTGCCTTTTGTATTTAATTCCGAAGCAATTTCTGTGTTTCATCTTCAATAAGAAAGTCAGAGGGATACAGTAAACCTGAAGTGAAGCATCGGAATCTATAACTAGTGTCACAGGAATGGTTCAAACATAGAGAGTAGGAAGAGTCAGTCTTCTTGTACTTAAGTCGGCATTGTGCCTTTTGTATTTCATTCCGATGCAATTTCTGTGTTTCATCGGCAATAAGAAGGTCAGAGGGATACAGTAAACCTGAAGTGAAGCATCGGAATCTATAACCAGAGTCACAGAAATGGTTCAAAACATAGACAGTAAGAAGAGCCAGTCTTGTTGTACTTGAGTTGGCATTGTGCCTTTTGTATTTAATTCCGTTGCAATTTCTGTGCTTCATCGTCAATAAGAAGGTCAGAGTGATACAGTAAACCTGAAGTGAAGCATCGGAATCTATAACTAGTGTCACAGGAATGGTTCAAACCATAGGCAGTAAGAAGAGTCAATCTTCTTGTACTTGGGTCGGCATTGTGCCTTTTGTATTTAATTCGGATGCAATTTCGGTGTTTAATAGTCAATAAGAACGTCAGAGGGATACAGTAAACCAGAAATGAAGCATCGGAATCTATAACTAGTGTCACAGGATGTGTTCCTATCATAGACAGTAGGAAGAGTCAGTCTTCTTGCACTTAAGTCGGCATTGTGCCTTTTGTATTTAATTCCGATGCAATTTCTGTGTTTCATCGTCCATAAGAAAGTCCAAGGGATACAGTACACCTGAAGTGAAGCATCGGAATCTATAACTAGTGTCACAGGAATGGTTCAAATCATAGACAGTGAGATGAGTCAGTCTTGTTGTACTTAAGTCAGCATTGTGCTGTTTCTATTTAATTACGATGCAATTTTTGTGTTTCATCGTCAATAAGAAGGTCAGAGGGATACAGTAAACCTGGAGTGAAGCATCGTAATCTATAACTAGTGTCACAGGATGTGTTCAAATCATAGACAGTAGGAAGAGTCAGTCTTCTTGCACTTAAGTCGGCATTGTGCCTTTTGTATTTAATTCCGATGCAATTTCTGTGTTTCATCGTCAATAAGAAGGTCAAAGGGATACAGTTAACCTGAAGTGAAGCATCAGAATCTATAACTAGTGTCACAGGAATGGTTCAAAACATAGACAGTAAGAAAAGTCAGTCCACTTGTACTTGAGTTGGCATTGTGCCTTTTGTATTTATTTCCGATGCAATTTCTGTGTTTCATCGTCCATAAGAAAGTCCAAGGGATACAGTACACCTGAAGTGAAGCATCGGAAACTATAACTAGTGTCACAGGAATGGTTCAAATCATAGACAGTAAGATGAGTCAGTCGTGTTGTACTTAAGTCAGCATTGTGCTGTTTCTATTTAATTCCGATGCAATTTCTGTGTTTCATCGTCAATAAGAAGGTCAGAGGGATACAGTAAACCTGGAGTGAAGCATCGGAAACTGTAACTAGTGTCACAGGAATGCTTCAAAACATAGACAGTAGGAAGAGTCTGTCTTCTTGTACATGAGTCGGCAATTTGCCTTCTGTATTTAATTCCGATGTAATTTCTGTGTTTCATCGTCAATAAGAAGGTCTAAGGGATGCAGTACACCTGAAGTGAAGCATCGGAATCTATAACTAGTGTCATGGGAATGGTTCAAAACATAGACAGTAAGATGTGTCAGTCTTCTTGTACTTAAGTCGGCATTATGCCTTTTCTATTTAATTCCGATGCAATTTCTGTGTTTCGTCGTCAATAAGAAGGTCCAAGGGATACAATAAACCTGAAGTGAAGCATCGGAATCTATAACTAGTGTCACAGGAATTTTTCAAAACACAGACAGTAATAAGAGTCAGTCTTCTTGTACTTAAGTCGGCATTGTGCCTTTTGTATTTAATTCCGAAGCAATTTCTGTGTTTCATCTTCAATAAGAGAGTCAGAGGGATACAGTAAACCCGAAGTGAAGCATCGGAATCTATAACTAGTGTCACAGGAATGGTTCAAAACATAGTGAGTAGGAAGAGTCAATCTTCTTGTACTTAAGTCGGCATTGTGCCTTTTTTATTTCATTCCGATGCAATTTCTGTGTTTCATCGGCAATAAGAAGGTCAGAGGGATACAGTAAACCTGAAGTGAAGCATCGGAATCTATAACTAGTGTCACAGGAATGGTTCAAACCATAGGCAGTAAGAAGAGTCAGTCTTCTTGTACTTGGGTCGGCATTGTGCCTTTTGTATTTAATTCGGATGCGATTTCGGTGTTTAATAGTCAATAAGAAGGTCAGAGGGATACAGTAAACCAGAAGTGAAGCATCGGAATCTATAACTAGTGTCACAGGATGTGTTCATATCATAGACAGTAGGAAGAGTCAGTCTTCTTGCACTTAAGTCGGCATTGTGCCTTTTGTATTTAATTCCGATGCAATTTCTGTGTTTCATCGTCAATAAGAAGGTCAAAGGGATACAGTTAACCTGAAGTGAAGCATCAGAATCTATAACTAGTGTCACAGGAATGGTTCAAAGCATAGACAGTAAGAAGAGTCAGTCCACTTGTACTTAAGTCGGCATTGTGCCTTTTGTATTTAATTCCGATGCAATTTCTGTGTTTCATCGTCCATAAGAAAGTCCAAGGGATACAGTACACCTGAAGTGAAGCATCGGAATCTATAACTAGTGTCACAGGAATGGTTCAAATCACAGACTGTAAGATGAGTCAGTCTTGTTGTACCTAAGTCAGCATTGTGCTGTTTCTATTTAATTCCGATGCAATTTCTGTGTTTCATCGTCAATAAGAAGGTCAGAGGGATACAGTAAACCTGGAGTGAAGCATCGTAATCTATAACTAGTGTCACAGGATGTGTTCAAATCATAGACAGTGGGAAGAGTCAGTCTTCTTGCACTTAAGTCGGCATTGTGCCTTTTGTATTTAATTCCGATGCAATTTCTGTGTTTCATCGTCAATAAGAAAGTCCAAGGGATACAGTACACCTGAAGTGAAGCATCGGAATCTATAACTAGTGTCACAGGAATGGTTCAAAACATAGACAGTAAGATGAGTCAGTCTTGTTGTACTTAAGTCAGCATTGTGCTGTTTCTATTTAATTCCGATGCAATATCTGTGTTTCATCGTCAATAAGAAGGTCATAGGGATACAGTAAACCTGGAGTGAAGCATCGGAAACTATAACTAGTGTCACAGGAATGCTTCAAAACATAGACAGTAGGAAGAGTCTGTCTTCTTGTACATGAGTCGGCAATTTGCCTTCTGTATTTAATTCCGATGTAATTTCTGTGTTTCATCGTCAATAAGAAGGTCCAAGGGATGCAGTACACCTGAAGTGAAGCATCGGAATCTATAACTAGTGTCACAGGAATGGTTCAAAACATAGACAGTAAGATGGGTCAGTCTTCTTGTACTTAAGTCGGCATTATGCCTTTTCTATTTAATTCCGATGCAATTTCTGTGTTTCGTCGTCAATACGAAGGTCCAAGGGATACAATAAACCTGAAGTGAAGCATCGGAATCTATAACTAGTGTCACAGGAATGGTTCAAAACGCAGACAGTAATAAGAGTCAGACTTCTTGTACTTAAGTCGGCATTGTGCCTTTTGTATTTAATTCCGAAGCAATTTCTGTGTTTCGTCTTCAATAAGAAAGTCAGAGGGATACAGTAAACCTGAAGTGAAGCATCGGAATCTATAACTAGTGTCACAGGAATGGTTCAAACATAGAGAGTAGGAAGAGTCAGTCTTCTTGTACTTAAGTCGGCATTGTGCCTTTTGTATTTCATTCCGATGCAATTTCTGTGTTTCATCGGCAATACGAAGGTCAGAGGGATACAGTAAACCTGAAGTGAAGCATCGGAATCTATATCTAGTGTCACAGGAATGGTTCAAAACAGTGTCAGTAAGAAGAATCAGTCTTCTTGTTCTTAAATCGGCGTTGTGCCCTTTTATTGAATTCCGATGCAATTTCTGTGTTTTATCGTCAATAAGAAGGTCAGAGGGATACAGTAAACCTATAAGTGAAGCATCGGAATCTATAACTAGTGTCACAGGAATGGTTCAAATCACAGTCAGTAAGAAAAGTCAGTCTTCTTGTACATAAGTCGGCATTGTGCCTTTTGTATTTAATTCCAATGCAATTTCTGTGTTTCGTCGTCAATAGGAAGGTCAGAGGGACACAGTAATACTGAAGTGAAGCATCAAAATCTATAACTAGTGTTACTGGAATGATTCAAAACATAGACAGTAAGAAGAGTCAGTCTACTTGTACTTAAGTCGGCATTGTGCCTTATATATTTAATTCCGATGCAATTTCTGTGTTTCATCGTCAATAAGAAAGTCCAAGGGATAAAGTACAGCTGAAGTGAAGCATCGGAATCTATAACTTGTGTCACAGGAATGGTTAAAATCATAGACAGTAAGATGAGTCAGTCTTCTTGTACGTAAGTCAGCATTATGCTTTTTCTATTTAATTCCGATGCAGTTTCTGTGTTTCATCGTCAATAAGAAGGTCAGAGGGATACAGTAAACCTGGAGTGCAGCATTGGAATCTACAACTAGTGTCACAGGAGTGCTTCGAAACATAGACAGTAGGAAGGGTCAGTCTTCTTGTACTTGAGTCGGCATTTTGCCTTCTGTATTTAATTCCGTTGTAGTTTCTGTGTTTCATCGTCAATAAGAAGGTCAGAGGGATACAGTAAACCTGAAGTGAAGCATCGGAATCTATAACTAGTGTCACAGGAATGGTTCAAATCCTAGACAGTAGGAAGAGTCAGTCTTCTTGTACTTAAGTCGGCATTGTGCTTTTTCTATTTAATTCAGATCCAATTTCTGTGTTTCATCGTCAATAAGAAGGTCAGAGGGATACAGTAAACCTGAAGTGGGGCATCGGTATCTATAACTAGTGTCACAGGACTGGTTCAAAACATAGACAGTAGGAAGGGTCAGTCTTCTTGTACTGAGGTCGGCACTGTGCCTTTTGTATTTAATTCCGAAGCAATATCTGTGATTCTTCGTCAATAAGAAGGTCAGAGGAATACAGTAAACCTGAAGTGAAGTATCGGAATCTATAACTAGTGTCACAGGAATGGTTCAAACCATAGGCAGTAAGAAGAGTCTGTCTTCTTGTACTCGGGTCGGCATTGTGCCTTTTGTATTTAATTCGGATGCAAATTCGGTGTTTAATAGTCAATAAGAAGGTCTGAGGGATACAGTAAACCAAAAGTGAAGCATCGGAATCTATAACTAGTGTCACAGGATGTGTTCAAATCATAGACAGTAGGAAGAGTCAGTCTTCTTGCACTTAAGTTGGCATTGTGCCTTTTGTATTTAATTCCGATGCAATTTCTGTGTTTCATCGTCAATAAGAAGGTCAAAGGGATACAGTTAACCTGAAGTGAAGCATCAGAATCTATAACTAATGTCACAGGAATGGTTCAAAACATAGACAGTAAGGAGAGTCAGTCCACTTGTACTTAAGTCGGCATTGTGCCTTTTGTATTTAATTCCGATGCAATTTCTGTGTTTCATCGTCCATAAGAAAGTCCAAGGGATACAGTACACCTGAAGTGAAGCATCGGAATCTATAACTAGTGTCACAGGAATGGTTCAAAACACAGACAGTAAGAAGAGTCAGTCCACTTGTACTTAAGTCGGCATTGTGCCTTTTGTATTTAATTCCGATGCAATTTCTGTGTTTCATCGTCCATAAGAAAGTCCAAGGGATACAGAACACCTGAAGTGAAGCATCGAAATCTATAACTAGTGTCACAGGAATGTTTCAAATCATAGACAGTAAGATGAGTCAGTCTTGTTGTACTTAAGTCAGCATTGTGCTGTTTCTATTTAATTCCGATGCAATTTCTGTGTTTCATCGTCAATAAGAAGGTCAGAGGGATACAGTAAACCTGGAGTGAAGCATCGGAAACTATAACTGGTGTCACAGGAATGCTTCAAAACATAGACAGTAGGAAGAGTCTGTCTTCTTGTACATGAGTCGGCAATTTGCCTTCTGTATTTAATTCCGATGTAATTTCTGTGTTTCATCGTCAATAAGAAGGTCCAAGGGATACAATAAACCTGAAGTGAAGCATCGGAATCTATAACTAGTGTCACAGGAATGGTTCAAAACACAGACAGTAATAAGAGTCAGTCTTCTTCTACTTAAGTCGGCATTGTGCCTTTTGTATTTCATTCCGATTGCAATTTCTGTGTTTCATCTTCAATAAGAAGGTCAGAGGGATACAGTAAACCTGAAGTGAAGCATCGGAATCTATAACTAGTGTCACAGGAATGGTTCAAAACATAGACAGTAGGAAGAGTCGGTCTTCTTGTACTTAAGTCGGCATTGTGCCTTTTGTATTTAATTCCGATGCAAGTTCTGTGTTTCAACGTCAATAAGAAGGTCTGAGGTATACAGTAAACCTGAAGTGAAGCATCGGAACCTATAACTAGTGTAACAGGAATGGTTCAAACATAGACAGTAAGAAGAATCAGTCTTCTTGTACTTAAGTCGGCATTGTGCCTTTTGTATTTAATTCCGATTGCAATTTCTGTGTTTCATCGTCAATAAGAAGGTCAGAGGGATACAGTAAACCTGAAGTGAAGCATCGGAATCTATAACTAGTGTCACAGGAATGGTTTAAAACATAGACAGTAAGATGTGTCAGTCTTCTTGTACTTAAGTCGGCATTATGCCTTTTCTATTTAATTCCGATGCAATTTCGGTGTTTTATCGTCAATAAGTAGGTCCAAGGGATACAATAAACCCGAAGTGAAGCATCGAAATCTATAACTAGTGTCACAGGAATGGTTCAAAACATAGAGAGTAGGAAGAGTCAGTCTTCTTGTACTTAAGTCGGCATTGTGCCTTTTGTATTTCATTCCGATGCAATTTCTGTGTTTCATCGGCAATAAGAAGGTCAGAGGGATACAGTAAACCTGAAGTGAAGCATCGGAATCTATATCTAGTGTCACAGGAATGGTTCAAAACAGTGTCAGTAAGAAGAATCAGTCTTCTTGTACTTAAATCGGCGTTGTGCCTTTTTATTGAATTCCGATGCAATTTCTGTGTTTCATCGTCAATAAGAAGGTCAGAGGGATACAGTAAACCTATAAGTGAAGCATCGGAACCTATAACTAGTGTCACAGGAGTGCTTCAAAACATAGACAGTAGGAAGAGTCAGTTTTCTTGTACTTGGGTCGGCATTTTGCCTTCTGTATTTAATTCCGTTGTAATTTCTGTGTTTCATCGTCAATAAGAAGGTCAGAGGGATACAGTAAACCTGAAGTGAAGCATCGGAATCTATAACTAGTGTCACAGGAATGGTTCAAATCATAGACAGTAGGAAGAGTCAGTCTTCTTGTACTTAAGTCGGCTTTGTGCTTTTTCTATTTAATTCAGATCCAATTTCTGTGTTTCATCGTCAATAAGAAGGTCAGAGGGATTCAGTAAACCTGAAGTGGGGCATCGGAATCTATAACTAGTGTCACAGGAATGGTTCAAATCATAGACAGTAAGAAGAGTCAGTCTTCTTGTACGTGAGTCGGCATTGTTCCTTTTGTAATTAATTCCGATGCAATTTCTGTGTTTCATCGTCAATAAAAAGGGCAGAGGGATTCAGTAAACCTGAAGTGAAGAATCGGAATCTATAACTAGTGTCACAGGAATGGTTCAAAACATACACAGTAGGAAGAGTCAGTCTTCCTGTACTTAAGTCAGCATTGTGCCTTTTCTATTTAATTCCGGTGCAATTTCTGTGTTTCATCGTCAATAAGAAGGTCCAAGGGATACTGTAAACCTGAAGTGAATCATCGGAATCTGTAACTAGTGTCACAGGAATGGTTCAAAACATAGACAATAAGAAGGATCAGTCTTCTTGTACTTAAGTCGGCATTGTGCCTTTTGTATTTCATTCCGATGCAATTTCGGTGTTTCATCGACTATAAGAAGTACAGAGGGATTCAGTTAACCGGAAGTGAAGCATCGGAATCTGTAACTAGTGTCACAGGAATGGTTCAAAACATGGACAGTAGGAAGAGTCAGTCTTCTTGTACCTGAGTCGGCATTGTGCCTTTTGTATTTAAATCCGATGCAATTTCTGTGTTTCATTGTCAATACGAAGGTCAGAGGGATACAGTAAACCTGAAGTGAAGCATCGGAAACTGTAACTAGTGTCACAGGAATGGTTCAAAACGTAGACAGTTGGAAGAATCAGTCTTTTTGTACTTAAGTCGGCATTGTGCCTTTTCTATTTAATTCCGTTGCACATTCTGTGTTTCATCGTCAATAAGAAGATCTAAGGGATACAGTAAACCTGAAGTGAAGCATCGGATTCTATAACTAGTGTCACAGGAATTGTTCAAAACATAGCCAGTAGGAAGAGTCAGTCTTCTTGTACTTGAGTCGGCATTGTGCCTTTTGCATTTAAATCCGATGCAATCTCTGTGTTTCATCGTCAATAAGAAGGTCAGAGGGATACAGTAAACCTGAAGTGAAGCATCGGAATCTAAAACTAATGTCACAGGAATGGTTCAAAACATAGACAGTAGGAGGAGTCAGTCTTCTTGTACTTAAGTCGGCATTTTGCCTTTTCCATTTAATTCCGATGCAATATCTCTGTTTCTTCGTCAATAAGAAGGTCAGATGGATACAGTAAACCTGAAGTGATAAATCGGAATCTATAAATAGTGTCACAGGAATGGTTCAAATCATAGACAGTAGGAAAGGTGAAACTACTTGTACTTAAGTCGGCATTGTGCCTTTTGTATTTAATTCCGATGGAATTTCTGTGTTTCATCGTCAATACGAAAGTCCAAGGGAAACAGTAAACCTGAAGTGAGGCATCGGAATCTATAACTAGTGTCACAGGAATGGTTCAAAACATAGTCAGTAAAAAGAGTCAGTCTTCTTGTAATTAAGTCAGCATTGTGCCTTTTCTATTTAATTCCGATGCAATTTCTGTGTTTCATCGGCAGTAAGACGGTCCAAGCGTTGCAGTACACCAGAAGTGAAGTATCGGAACCTATAACTAGTGTCACAGGAATGGTTCAAATCATAGACAGTAAATAGAGTCAGTCTTCTTGTTTTTAAGTCGGCATTGTGCCTTTCGTATTTAATTCCGTTGCAATTTCGTTGTATCATCGTCAATAAGAAGGTCCAAGGGAAACAGTAAACCTGACGTGAAGCATCGGAAGCTATAACTAGTGTCACAGGATCGGTTCTGAACATAGACAGTATGAAGAGTCAGTCTTCTTGTACTTAAGTCGGCATTGTGCCTTTTGTATTTAATTCCGATGCAATTTCTGTGTTTCATCATCAATAAGAAGATATGAGGGATACAGTAAACCTGAAGTGAAGCATCGGAGTATATAACTAGTGTCACAGGAATGGTTCAAAACATAGTCATTAGGGAGAGTCAGTCTTCTTGTACTTAAGTCGGCATTGTGCCTTTTCTATTTAAATCCGATGCATTATCTGTGTCCAATCGTCAATAAGAAGGTCAGAGGGATACAGTAAACCTGAAGTGAAGCATCGGAATCCATAACTAGTGTCACAGGAATGGTTAAAATCATAGTCAGTAAGAAGAGTCAGTCTTCTTGTACTTAGGTCGGCATTGTGCCTTTTGTATTTAATTCCGATGCAATTTCTGTGTTTCTTCGTCAATAAGAAGGTCCAAGGAATACAGTAAACCTGAAGTGAAGCATCGCAATCTATAACTATTGTCACAGGAATGATTCAAAACATAGTCAGTAAGAAGAGTCAGTCTTCTTGTACTTACGTCGGCATTGTGCCTTTTCTATTTAATTCCGATGCAATTTCTAAGTTTCATCGTCAATAAGAAGGTAAGAGGAATACAGTAAACCTGAAGTGAAGCATTGGAATCTATAACTAGTGTAACAGGAATGGTTCAAAACATAGACGGTAGGAAGAGTCAGTCTTCTTGTAATTATCTCGGCATTGTGCCTTTTCTATTTCATTCCGATGGAATTTCTGTGTTTCATCGTCAATAAGAAGGTCAGAGGGATACAGTAAACCTGAAGTGAGGCATCGGAATCTATAACTAGTGTCACAGGAATGGTTCAAACATAGACAGTAAGAAGAATCAGTCTTCTAGTACTTGAGTCGGCATTGTGCCTTTAGGATTTACTTCCGATGCAATTTCTGTGTTTCATCGTCAATAAGAAGGTCAGAGGGATACAGTAAACCTGAAGTGAAGAATCGGAATCTATAACTAGTGTCACAGGAATGGTTCAAAACATAGAAAGTAGGAAGAGTCAGTCTTCTTGTACTTAGGTCGGCATTGTGCCTTTTCTTTTTAATTCCGAGGCAATTTATTTGTCTCATCGTCAATAAGAAGGTCAGAGGCATACAGTAAACCTGAAGTGAGGCATCGGAATCTATAACTAGTGTTACAGGAATGGTTCAAAACATAGACAGTAAGAAGAGTCAGTCTTCTTGTACTTAAGTCGGCATTGTGCCTTTTCTATTTAATTCCGATGCAATTTCCGTGTTTCATCGTCAGTAACAAGGTCCAAGGGATGCAGTACACGTGAAGTGAAGCATCGGAATCTATAACTAGTGTCAGAGGGATGGTTCAAAACATAGACAGTAAGAAGAGTCAGTTTTCCTGTACATAAGTCGGCATTGTGGTTCAAATGCTCTGAGCACTATGGGACTCAACTGCTGTGGTCATCAGTCCCCTAGAACTTAGAACTACTTAAATCTAACTAACCTAAGGACATCACACACATCCATGCCCGAGGCAGGTTTCGAACCTGCGACCGCAGCAGTCGCACGGTTCCGGACTGCGCGCCTAGAACCGCGAGACCACCGCGGCAGGCCTCGGCATTGTGCCATTTCTATTTATTTCCGATGTAATTTCTGTGTTTCATCGTCAATAAGAAGGTCCAAGGGATACTGTAAAACTGAAGTGAAGCATCGGAATCTATAACTAATGTCACAGGAATGGTTCAAAACATAGACAGTAGGAGGAGTCAGTCTTCTTGTACTTAAGTCGGCATTTTGCCTTTTCCATTTAATTCCGATGCAATATCTCTGTTTCTTCGTCAATAAGAAGGTCAGATGGATACAGTAAACCTGAAGTGATAAATCGGAATCTATAAATAGTGTCACAGGAATGGTTCAAATCATAGACAGTAGGAAAGGTGAAACTACTTGTACTTAAGTCGGCATTGTGCCTTTTGTATTTAATTCCGATGGAATTTCTGTGTTTCATCGTCAATACGAAAGTCCAAGGGAAACAGTAAACCTGAAGTGAGGCATCGGAATCTATAACTAGTGTCACAGGAATGGTTCAAAACATAGTCAGTAAAAAGAGTCAGTCTTCTTGTACTTAAGTCGGCATTGTGCCTTTTCTATTTAATTCCGATGCAATTTCTGTGTTTCATCGGCAATAAGACGGTCCAAGCGTTGCAGTACACCAGAAGTGAAGCATCGGAACCTATAACTAGTGTCACAGGAATGGTTCAAATCATAGACAGTAAATAGAGTCAGTCTTCTTGTTTTTAAGTCGGCATTGTGCCTTTCGTATTTAATTCCGTTGCAATTTCGTTGTATCATCGTCAATAAGAAGGTCCAAGGGAAACAGTAAACCTGACGTGAAGCATCGGAAGCTATAACTAGTGTCACAGGATCGGTTCTGAACATAGACAGTATGAAGAGTCAGTCTTCTTGTACTTAAGTCGGCATTGTGCCTTTTGTATTTAATTCCGATGCAATTTCTGTGTTTCATCATCAATAAGAAGGTATGAGGGATACAGTAAACCTGAAGTGAAGCATCGGAGTATATAACTAGTGTCACAGGAATGGTTCAAAACATAGTCATTAGGGAGAGTCAGTCTTCTTGTACTTAAGTCGGCATTGTGCCTTTTCTATTTAAATCCGATGCATTATCTGTGTCCAATCGTCAATAAGAAGGTAAGAGGGATACAGTAAACCTGAAGTTAAGCATCGGAATCCATAACTAGTGTCACAGGAATGGTTAAAAACATAGTCAGTAAGAAGAGTCAGTCTTCTTGTACTTAGGTCGGCATTGTGCCTTTTGTATTTAATTCCGATGCAACTTCTGTGTTTCTTCGTCAATAAGAAGGTCCAAGGAATACAGTAAACCTGAAGTGAAGCATCGCAATCTATAACTATTGTCACAGGAATGATTCAAAACATAGTCAGTAAGAAGAGTCAGTCTTCTTGTACTTACGTCGGCATTGTGCCTTTTCTATTTAATTCCGATGCAATTTCTAAGTTTCATCGTCAATAAGAAGGTAAGAGGTATGCAGTAAACCTGAAGTGAAGCATTGGAATCTATAACTAGTGTAACAGGAATGGTTCAAAACATAGACGGTAGGAAGAGTCAGTCTTCTTGTACTTATCTCGGCATTGTGCCTTTTCTATTTCATTCCGATGGAATTTCTGTGTTTCATCGTCAATAAGAAGGTCAGAGGGATACAGTAAACCTGAAGTGAGGCATCGGAATCTATAACTAGTGTCACAGGAATGGTTCAAACATAGACAGTAAGAAGAATCAGTCTTCTAGTACTTGAGTCGGCATTGTGCCTTTTGGATTTACTTCCGATGCAATTTCTGTGTTTCATCGTCAATAAGAAGGTCAGAGGGATACAGTAAACCTGAAGTGAAGAATCGGAATCTATAACTAGTGTCACAGGAATGGTTCAAAACATAGAAAGTAGGAAGAGTCAGTCTTCTTGTACTTAGGTCGGCATTGTGCCTTTTCTATTTAATTCCGAGGCAATTTATTTGTCTCATCGTCAATAAGAAGGTCAGAGGCATACAGTAAACCTGAAGTGAGGCATCGGAATCTATAACTAGTGTTACAGGAATGGTTCAAAACATAGACAGTAAGAAGAGTCAGTCTTCTTGTACTTAAGTCGACATTGTGCCTTTTCTATTTAATTCCGATGCAATTTCCGTGTTTCATCGTCAGTAACAAGGTCCAAGGGATGCAGTACACGTGAAGTGAAGCATCGGAATCTATAACTAGTGTCAGAGGGATAGTTCAAAACATAGACAGTAAGAAGAGTCAGTTTTCCTGTACATAAGTCGGCATTGTGGTTCAAATGGCTCTGAGCACTATGGGACTCAACTGCTGTGGTCATCAGTCCCCTAGAACTTAGAACTACTTAAATCTAACTAACCTAAGGACATCACACACATCCATGCCCGAGGCAGGTTTCGAACCTGCGACCGCAGCAGTCGCACGGTTGCGGACTGCGCGCCTAGAACCGCGAGACCACCGCGGCCGGCCTCGGCATTGTGCCATTTCTATTTAATTCCGATGCAATTTCTGTGTTTCATCGTCAATAAGAAGGTCCAAGGGATACTGTAAAACTGAAGTGAAGCATCGGAATCTATAACTGTTGTCACAGGAATGGTTCAAAACATAGACAGTAGGAAGAGTCAGTCTACATGTACTTAAGTTGGCATTGTGCCTTTTGTATTTAATTCCGATGCAATTTCTGTGTTTCATCGTCAATAAGAAGGTCAGAGGGATACAGTAAACCTGAAGTGAAGCATCGGAATTTATAACTAGTGTCACAGGAATGGTTCAAATCATAGACAGTTGGAAGAGTCAGTCTTCTTGTACTTAAGTCGGCATTGTGCCTTTTCTATTTAATTCCGATGCAATATTTCTGTTTCATCGTCAATAAGAAGGTCAGATGGATACAGTAAACCAGAAGTGAAGCATCGGAATCTATAACTAGTGTCACAGGAATGGTTCAAAACGTAGACAATAGGAAAAGTCAGACTACTTTTACTTAAGTCGGCATTTTGCCTTTTGTATTTAATTCCGATGGAATTTCTGTGTTACATCGTCAATAAGAAAGTCCAAGGGATACAGTAAACCTGAAGTGAGGCATCGGAATCTATAAGTAGTGTCACAGGAATGGTTAAAAACATAGTCAGTAAGAAGAGTCAGTCTTCTTGTACTTAGCTCGGCATTGTGCCTTTTGTATTTAATTCCGATGCCATTTCTGTGTTTCATCGTCAATGAGAAGGTCCAAGGGATACTGTAAACCTGAAGTCAACTATCGCAATCTATAACTAGTGTCACAGGAATGGTTGAAAACATAGTCAGTAAGAAGAGTCAGTCTTCATGTACTTAAGTCGGCATTGTGCCTTTTCTATTTAATTCCGATGCAATTTCTGTGTTTCATCGTCAATAAGAAGGTAAGAGGTATACAGTAAACCTGAAGTGAAGCATCGGAATCTATAACTAGTGTAACAGGAATGGTTCAAAACATAGACGGTAGGATTAGTCAGTGTTCTTGTACATAAGTCGGCATTGTGCATTTTCTACGTAATTCCGATGCAAATTCTGTGTTTCGTCATCAATATGAAGGTCAGAGGGACACAGTAAACCTGAAGTGAAGCATCAGAATCTATAACAAGAGTCACAGGAATGGTTCAAGACATAGACAGTACGAAGGGTCAGTCTACTTGTACTTTAGTCGGCATTGTGCCTTTTGTATTTATTCCGATGCAGTTTCTGTGTTTCATCGTCATTAAGAAAGTCCAAGGGATACAGTACACCTGAAGTGAAGCATCAGAATCTATAACTAGTGTCACAGGAATGGTTCAAATCATAGAGAATAAAATGAGTCCGTCTACTTGTACTTAAGTCAGCATTGTGCCTTTTCTATTTCATTCGGATGCAATTTCTGTGTTTCATCGTCAATAAGAAGTTCAGAGGGATACAGTAAACCTGAAGTGAAGCATCGGAATCTATAACTAGTGTCACAGGAATGGTTCAAAACATAGACAGTAGGAAGACTCAGTCTTCTTGTACTTGAGTCGGCATTGTGCCTTTTGTATTCAATTCCGATGCAATTTCTGTGTTTCATCGTCAATAAGAAGGTCAGAGGGATCCAGTAAACCTGAAGTGAAGCATCGGAATCAATAACTAGTGTCACAGGAATGGTTCAAACCATAGACAGTAGGAAGTGTCAGACTTCTTGTACTTAAGTCGGCATTGTGCTTTTTCTATTTAATTCCGATGCAATTTCTGTGTTTCATCGTCAGTAAGATGGACAAAGGGATACAGTAAACCTGAAGTCAAGCATCGGAATCTATAACTAGGTTCACGGGAATGGTTCAAACATAGACAGTAAGAAGAGTCAGTCTTCTTGTTCTTAAGTCGGCATTGTGCCTTTTGTATTTAATTCCGACGCAAATTCTGTGTTTCATCGTCAATAAGAAGATCAGAGGGATGCAGTAAACCAGAAGTGAGGCATCGGAATCTATAACTAGTGTCACATAAATGGTTCAAAACATAGACATTAGGAAGAGTCAGTCTTCTTGTACTTAAGCCGGCATAGTGCCTTTCCTATTTAATTCCAATGCAATTTCTGTGTTTCGTCGTCAATAAGAAGGTCCAAGGGATACAGTAAATCTGAAGTGAAGCATTGGAATTTATAACTAGTGACACAGGAATGGTTCAAAGCAAAGTCGGTAGGAAGAGTCAGTCTTCTTGTACATAAGTCGGCATTGTGCCTTTTGTATTTAATTCCGATGCAATTTCTGTGTTTCATCATCGATAAGAAGGTCCAAGGGATGCAGTAAACCTGAAGTGAAGCATCAGAATCTATAACTAGTGTCACAGGAATGGTTCGAAACATAGACAGTAAGAAGAGTCAGTCTTCTTGTACTTAAGTCGGCATTGTGCATTTTGTATTTAATTCCGATGCAATTTCTGTGTTTCATCGTCAATAAGAAGGTCAGAGGGATACAGTAAACCTGAAGTGAAGCATCGGAATCTATAACTAGTGTCACAGGAATGGTTCAAAACATTGACAGTAGGAAGAGTCAGTCTTCTTGTACTTAAGTCGGCATTGTGCCTTTTGTATTTAATTCCGATGCAATTTCTGTGTTTCGTCGTCAATAAGAAGGTCAGAGCGACACAGTAAACCTGAAGTGAAGCATCAGAATCCATAACTAGTGCCACAGGAATGGTTCAAGACATAGACAGTACGAAGGGTCAGTCTACTTGTACTTATGTCGGCATTGTGCCTTTTGTATTTATTCCGATGCAGTTTCCGTGTTTCATCGTCATTAAGAAAGTCCAAGGGATACAGTACACCTGAAGTGAAGCATCGGAATCTATAACTAGTGTCACAGGAATGGTTCAAATCATAGAGAGTAAAAAGAGTCAGTCTACTTGTACTTAAGTCAGCATTGCGCCTTTTCTATTTAATTCGGATGCAATTTCTGTGTTTCATCGTCAATAAGAAGTTCAGAGGGATACAGTAAACCTGAAGTGAAGCATCGGAATCTATAACTAGTGTCACAGGAATGGTTCAAAACATAGACAGTAGGAAGACTCAGTCTTCTTGTACTTGAGTCGGCATTTTGCCTTTTGTGTTCCATTCCGATGCAATTTCTGTGTTTCATCGTCAACAAGAAGGTCAGAGGGATACAGTAAACCTGAAGTGAGGCATCGGAATCAATAACTAGTGTCACTGGAGTGGTTCAAAACATAGGCAGTATGAAGAGTCAGTCTTCTTGTACTTGAGTCGGCATTGTGCCTTTTGTATTTAATTCCGATGCAATTTCTGTGTTTCATCGTCAATAAGAAGGTCCAAGAGATACAGTAAACCTTAAGTGAAGCATCGGAATCTATAACTATTGTCACAGGAATGGTTCAAAACATAGTCAGTAAGAAGAGTCAGTCTCCTTGTACTTAAGTCAGCATTGTGCCTTTTCTATTTAATTCCGATGCAATTTCTGTGTTTTATCGTCCATAAGAAGGTAAGAGGTATACAGTAAACCTGAGGTGAAGCATCGGAATCTATAACTAGTGTCATAGGAATGGTTCAAATCATAGACACTTAGAAGAGTCAGTCTTCTTGTACTTAAGTCGGTATTGTGCCTTTTCTATTTAATTCCGATGCAATTTCTGTGTTTCATCGTCAATAAGAAGGTCACAGGGATACAGTAAACCTGAAGTGAGGCATCGGAATCTATAACTAGTGTCACAGGAATGGTTCAAAGCATAGGCAGTAAGAAGAGTCAGACTTCTTGTACTTAAGTCGGCATTGTGCCTTTTGTATTTAATTCCGATGCAGTTTCTGTGTTTCATCGTCAATAAGAAGGTCAGAGGGATACAGTAAACCTGAAGTGAGAAATCGGAATCTATAGCTAGTGACACAGGAATGGTTCAAAGCATAGTTAGTAGGAAGAGTCAATCTTCTTGTACTTAAGTCGGCATTGTGACTTTTGCATTTAATTCCGATGCAATTTCTGTGTTTCATCGCCGATAAGAAGGTCCAAGGGATGCAGTAAACCTGAAGTGAAGCATCAGAATCTATAACTAGTGTCACAGGAATGGTTCGAAACATAGACAGTAAGAAGAGGCAGTCTTCTTGTACTTAAGTCTACATTGTGCATTTTGTATTTAATTCCGATGCAATTTCTGTGTTTCATCGTCAATAAGAAGGTCAGAGGGATACTGTAATTCTGAAGTGAAGCATCGGAATCAATAACTGTTGTCACAGGAATTGTTCAAAACATAGACAGTAAGATGGGTCAGTCTTCTTGTACTTAAGTCGGCATTGTGCCTTTTGTATTTAATTCCGATGCAATTTCGGTGTTTCATCGTCAATAAGAAGATCAGAGGGATACAGTAAACCTGAAGTGAAGCATCGGAATCTATAACTAGTGTCACAGGAATGGTTCAAAACATTGACAATAGGATGAGTCAGTCTTCTTCCACTTAAGTCGGCATTGTGCCTTTTGTATTTAATTCCGATGCAATTTCTGTGTTTCATCGTCAATAACAAGGTCCAAGGGATACAGTAAACCTGAAGTGAAGCATCGGAATCTATAACTAGTGTCACAGGAATGGTTCAAAACATAGACAGTAAGAAGGGTCAGTATTCTTGTACTTAAGTCGGCAATGTGCCTTTTTTATTAAATTCCGATGCAATTTCTGTGTTTCATCGTCAATACGACGGTCCAAGAGGTACAGTAAACCTTAAGTGAAGCATCGGAATCTATAACTATTGTCACAGGAATGGTTCAAAACATAGTCAGTAAGAAGAGTCAGTCTCCTTGTACTTAAGTCAGCATTGTGCCTTTTCTATTTAATTCCGATGCAATTTCTGTGTTTCATCGTCCATAAGAAGGTAAGAGGTATACAGTAAACCTGTTGTGAAGCATCGGAATCTAAAACTAGTGTCACAGGAATGGTTCAAATCATAGACAGTTAGAAGAGTCAGTCTTCTTGTACTTAAGTCGGCATTGTGCCTTTTCTATTTAATTCCGATGCAATTTCTGTGTTTCATCGTCAATAAGAAGGTCACAGGGATACAGTAAACCTGAAGTGAGGCATCGGAATCTATAACTAGTGTCACAGGAATGGTTCAAAACATAGGCAGTAAGAAGAGTCAGTCTTCTTGTACTTAAGTCGGCATTGTGCCTTTTCTATTTAATTCCGATAGAATTTCTGTGTTTCCTCGTCAATAAGAAGGTCAGAGGGATACAGTAAACCTGAAGTGAGGCATCGGAATCTATAACTAGTGTCACAGGAATGGTTCAAAGCATAGTCAGTAAGAAGAGTCAGTCTTCTTGTATATAAGTCGGCATTGTGCCTTTTCTATTTGATTCCGATGCAATTTCGGTGTTTCATCGTCAATATGAAGGTCTGAGGGATACTGTAAACCTGAAGTGAAGCATCGGAATCTGTAACTATTGTCACAGGAATAGTTCAAAACATAGACAGTAAGATGGGTCAGTCTTCTTGTACTTAAGACGGCATTGTGCCTTTTGTATTTAATTCCGATGCAATTTCTGTGTTTCATCGTCAATAAGAAGGTCAGAGGGATACTGTAATTCTGAAGTGAAGCATCGGAATCAATAACTATTGTCACAGGAATTGATCAAAACATAAACAGTAAGATGGGTCAGTCTTCTTGTACTTAAGTCGGCATTGTGCCTTTTGTATTTAATTCCGATGCAATTTCGGCGTTTCATCGTCAATAAGAAGATCAGAGGGATACAGTAAACCTGAAGTGAAGCATCGGAATCTATAACTAGTGTCACAGGAATGGTTCAAAACATTGACAATAGGATGAGTCAGTCTTCTTCCACTTAAGTCGGCATTGTGCCTTTTGTATTTAATTCCGATGCAATTTCTGTGTTTCATCGTCAATAAGAAGGTCCAAGGGATACAGTAAACCTGAAGTGAAGCATCGGAATCTATAACTAGTGTCACAGGAATGGTTCAAATCATAGACAGTAAGAAGGGTCAGTATTCTTGTCTTAAGTCGGCATTGTGCCTTTTGTATTAAATTCCGATGCAATTTCTGTGTTTCATCGTCAATAACAAGGTCCAAGAGATACAGTAAACCTTAAGTGAAGCATCGGAATCTATAACTATTGTCACAGGAATGGTTCAAAACATAGTCAGTAAGAAGAGTCAGTCTCCTTGTACTTAAGTCAGCATTGTGCCTTTTCTATTTAATTCCGATGCAATTTCTGTGTTTCATCGTCCATAAGAAGGTAAGAGGTATACCGTAGACCTGATGTGAAGCATCGGAATCTATAACTAGTGTCACAGGAATGGTTCAAATCATAGACAGTTAGAAGAGTCAGTCTTCTTGTACTTAAGTCGGCATTGTGCCTTTTCTATATAATTCCGATGCAATTTCTGTGTTTCATCGTCAATAAGAAGGTCACAGGGATACAGTAAACCTGAAGTGAGGCATCGGAATCTATAACTAGTGTCACAGGAATGGTTCAAAACATAGGCAGTAAGAAGAGTCAGTCTTCTTGTACTTAAGTCGGCATTGTGCCTTTTCTATTTAATTCCGATAGAATTTCTGTGTTTCCTCGTCAATAAGAAGGTCAGAGGGATACAGTAAACCTGAAGTGAGGCATCGGAATCTATAACTAGTGTCACAGGAATGGTTCAAAACATAGTCAGTAAGAGGAGTCAGTCTTCTTGTGTATAAGTCGGCATTGTGCCTTTTCTATTTGATTCCGATGCAATTTCGGTGTTTCATCGTCAATAAGAAGGTCACAGGGATACAGTAAACCTGAAGTGAGGCATCGGAATCTATAACTAGTGTCACAGGAATGGTTCAAAACATAGGCAGTAAGAAGAGTCAGACTTCTTGTACTTAAGTCGGCATTGTGCCTTTTGTATTTAATTCCGATGCAGTTTCTGTGTTTCATCGTCAATAACAAGGTCAGAGGGATATAGTAAACCTGAAGTGGAGCATCGGAATCCGTAACTAGTGTCACAGGAATGGGTCAAAACATAGACAGTAGGAAGAGTCAGTCTTCTTGTACTTAAGTCGCCATTGTGCCTTTTCCATTTAATTCCGTTGCACTTTCTGTGTTTCATCGTCAATGAGAAGGTCCAAGGGATACAGTGAACCTGAAATGAAGCATCGGATTCTATAACTAGTGTTACGGGAATGGTTCAAATCATAGACAGTAGGAAGAGTCAGTCTTCATGTACTTAGCCGGCATTGTGCCTTTTCTATTTAATTCCGATGCAATTTCTGTGTTTCGTCGTCAATAAGAAGGTCCGAGAGATACAGTAAACCTGAGGTGAAGCATCGGAATCTATAATTAGTGTCACAGGAATGGTTGAAAACATAGACCGTAGGAAGAGACAGTCTTCTTGTACTTAAGTCGGCATTGTGATTCTTCTATTTAATTCCGATGCAATTTCTGTGTTTCGTCGTCAATAAGAAGGTCCAAGGGATACAGTCAACCTGAAGTGAAGCATCGGAATCTATAACTAGTGTCACTGGAATGGTTCATAACATAGACAGTAATAAGAGTCAGTCGTCTTGTACTTAAGTCGGCATTGTGCCTTTTGTATTTAATTCCGATGCATTTTCAGTGTTTCACCGTCAATAAGAAGGACAGAGGGATACAGTAAACCTGAAGTGAAGCAACGTAATCTATAACTAGTGTCACAGGTATGGTTCAAAACATAGTCAGAAAGAAGAGTCAGTCTGCTTGTACTTAAGTCGGCATTGTGCCTTTTCTATTAAATTCCGATGCAATTTCTGTGTTTCATTGTCAATAAGAAGGTCAGAGGGATACAGTAAACCTGAAATGAAGCATCGGATTCTATAACTAGTGTCACGGGAATGGTTCAAAACATAGACAGTAGCCGGCCGAAGTGGCCGTGCGGTTAAAGGCGCTGCAGTCTGGCACCGCAAGACCGCTATGGTCGCAGGTTCAAATCCTGCCTCGACCGTGGATGTTTGTGATGTCCTTAGGTTAGTTAGGTTTAACTATTTCTAAGTTCTAGGGGACTAATGACCTCAGCAGTTGAGTCCCATAGTGCTCAGAGCCATTTGAACCATTTGAAACATAGACAGTAGGAAGAGTCAGTCTTCATGTACTTAGCCGGCATTGTGCCTTTTCTATTTCATTCCGATGCAATTTCTGTGTTTCGTCGTCAATACGAAGGTCCAAGGGATACTATTAATCTGAAGTGCAGCATCGGAATCTATAACTAGTGTCACAGGAATGGTTCAAACGTAGACAGTAGGAAGAATCATTCTTCTTGCACCTAAGTCGGCATTGTGCCTTTTCTATTTAATTCCGATGCAATTTCTGTGTTTCATCGTCAATAAGAAGGTCAGAGGGATACAGTAAACCTGAAGTGAAACATCGGAATCTATAACTAGTGTCACAGAAATGGTTCAGACATAGACAGTAAGAAGAGTCGGTCCTTTTGCACTGTAGTCGGCATTGTCCATTTTGTATCTAATTCCAATGCAGTTTCTGTGTTTCATCGTCAATAAGAAGGTCAGAGAGATACAGTAAACCTGAGGTGAAGCATCGGAATCTATAACTAGTGTCACAGGAATCGTTGAAAACATAGACCGTAGGAAGAGTCAGTCTTCTTGTACTTATGTCGGCATTGTGCCTCTTCTATTTAATTCCGATGCAATTTCTGTGTTTCTTCGTCAATAAGAAGATCCAAGGGATACAGTAAACCTGAAGTGAAGCATCGGAATCCATAACTAGTGTCACAGGAAAGGTTCAGAACATAGACAGTGATAAGAGTCAGTCTTCTTGTTCTTAAGTCGGCATTGTGCCTTTTGTATTTAATTCCGATGCAATATCAGTGTTTCATCGTCAATAAGAAGGTCAGAGGGATACAGTAAACCTGAAGTGAAGCATCGGAATCTATAACTAGCGTCACAAGAATGGTTCAAAACATAGAGAGTTGGAAGAGACAGTCTTCTTGTACTTAAGTCGGCATTGTGCCTTCTGTATTTAATTCCGATGCAATTTCTGTGTTTCATCGTCAATAAGAGGGTCTGAGGGATATAGTAAACCTGAAGTGAAGCATCGGAATCTATAACTAGTGTCACAGGAATGGTTCAAACATAGTCAGTAAGAAGAGTCAGTCTCCTTGTACTTAAGTCGGCATTGTGCCTCTTCTATTTACTTCCGATGCAATTTCTGTGTTTCGTCGTCAATAAGAAGGTGCAAGGGATACAGTAAACCTGAAGTGAAGCATCGGAATCTCTAACTAGTGTCACAGGAATGGTTTAAACATAGACAGTGGGAAGACTCAGTCTTCTTGTACTTAGGTCGGCATTGTGCCTTTTCTATTTAATTCCGATGCAATTTCTGTGTTTCATCGTCAATAAGAAGGTCAGAGGGATACAGTAAACCTGAAGTGAAACATCGGAATCTATAACTAGTGTCACAGGAATGGTTCAAAGCATAGTCAGTAAGAAGAGTCAGTCTTCTTGGACTTAAGTCGGCATTGTGCCTTTTGTATTTAATTCCGATGCAATTTCTGTGTTTCATCGTCAATAAGAAGGTCAGAGGGATACAGTAAACCTGAAGTGGAGCATCGGAATCCGTAACTAGTGTCACAGGAATGGGTCAAAACATAGACAGTAGGAAGAGTCAGTCTTCTTGTACTTAAGTCGGAATTGTGCCTTTTCTATTTAATTCCGATGCAATTTCTGTGTTTCATCGTCAATAAGATGATCAGAGGGATACAGTAAACCTGAAGTGAAGCATCGGAATCTATAACTAGTGTCACATAAATGGTTCAAAACATAGACATTAGGAAGAGTCAGTCTTCTTGTACTTAAGCCGGCATAGTGCCTTTCCTATTTAATTCCGATGCAATTTCTGTGTTTCGTCGTCAATAAGAAGGTCCAAGGGATACAGTAAATCTGAAGTGAAGCATCGGAATTTATAACTAGTGACACAGGAATGGTTCAAAGCAAAGTCGGTAGGAGGAGTCAGTCTTCTTGTACATAAATCGGCATTGTGCCTTTTGTATTTAATTCCGATGCAATTTCTGTTTTTCATCATCGATAAGAAGGTCCAAGGGATGCAGTAAATCTGAAGTGAAGCATCAGAATCTATAACTAGTGTCACAGGAATGGTTCGAAACATAGACAGTAAGAAGAGTCAGTCTTCTTGTACTTAAGTCGGCATTGTGCATTTTGTATTTAATTCCGATGCAATTTCTGTGTTTCGTCGTCAATAAGAAGGTCAGAGCGACACAGTAAACCTGAAGTGAAGCATCAGAATCCATAACTAGTGCCACAGGAATGGTTCAAGACATAGACAGTACGAAGGGCCAGTCTACTTGTACTTAAGTCGGCATTGTGCCTTTTGTATTTATTCCGATGCAGTTTCCGTGTTTCATCGTCATTAAGAAAGTCCAAGGGATACAGTACACCTGAAGTGAAGCATCGGAATCTATAACTAGTGTCACAGGAATGGTTCAAATCATAGAGAGTAAAAAAAGAGTCAGTCTACTTGTACTTAAGTCAGCATTGCGCCTTTTCTATTTAATTCGGATGCAATTTCTGTGTTTCATCGTCAATAAGAAGTTCAGAGGGATACAGTAAACCTGAAGTGAAGCATCGGAATCTATAACTAGTGTCACAGGAATGGTTCAAAACATAGACAGTAGGAAGACTCAGTCTTCTTGTACTTGAGTCGGCATTGTGCCTTTTGTGTTCCATTCCGATGCAATTTCTGTGTTTCATCGTCAATAACAAGGTCAGAGGGATATAGTAAACCTGAAGTGGAGCATCGGAATCCGTAACTAGTGTCACAGGAATGGGTCAAAACATAGACAGTAGGAAGAGTCAGTCTTCTTGTACTTAAGTCGGCATTGTGCCTTTTCCATTTAATTCCGTTGCACTTTCTGTGTTTCATCGTCAATGAGAAGGTCCAAGGGATACAGTGAACCTGAAATGAAGCATCGGATTCTATAACTAGTGTTACGGGAATGGTTCAAATCATAGACAGTAGGAAGAGTCAGTCTTCATGTACTTAGCCGGCATTGTGCCTTTTCTATTTAATTCCGATGCAATTTCTGTGTTTCGTCGTCAATAAGAAGGTATAAGGGATACAGTAAACCTGAAGTGAAACATCGGAATCTATAACTAGTGTCACAGAAATGGTTCAAAAGATAGACAGTAAGAAGGGTCAGTATTCTTGTACTTAAGTCGGCATTGTGCCTTTTGTATTAAATTCCGATGCAATTTCTGTGTTTCATCGTCAATAAGAAGGTCCAAGGGATACAGTAAACCTGAAGTGAAGCATCGGAATCTATAACTAGTGTCACAGGAATGGTTCAAAAGATAGACAGTAAGAAGGGTCAGTATTCTTGTACTTAAGTCGGCATTGTGCCTTTTGTATTAAATTCCGATGCAATTTCTGTGTTTCATCGTCAATAAGAAGGTCCAAGAGATACAGTAAACCTTAAGTGAAGCATCGGAATCTATAACTATTGTCACAGGAATGGTTCAAACATAGTCAGTAAGAAGAGTCAGTCTCCTTGTACTTAAGTCAGCATTGTGCCATTTCTATTTAATTCCGATGCAATTTCTGTGTTTCATCGTCCATAAGAAGGTAAGAGGTATACCGTAAACCTGATGTGAAGCATCGGAATCTATAACTAGTGTCACAGGAATGGTTCAAATCATAGACAGTTAGAAGAGTCAGTCTTCTTGTACTTAAGTCGGCATTGTGCCTTTTCTATTTAATTCCGATGCAATTTCTGTGTTTCATCGTCAATAAGAAGGTCACAGGGATACAGTAAACCTGAAGTGAAGCATCAGAATCTATAACTAGTGTCACAGGAATGGTTCGAAACATAGACAGTAAGAAGAGTCAGTCTTCTTGTACTTAAGTCGGCATTGTGCATTTTGTATTTAATTCCGATGCAATTTCTGTGTTTCCTCGTCAATAAGAAGGTCAGAGGGATACAGTAAACCTGAAGTGAGGCATCGGAATCTATAACTAGTGTCACAGGAATGGTTCAAAACATAGTCAGTAAGAGGAGTCAGTCTTCTTGTATATAAGTCGGCATTGTGCCTTTTCTATTTGATTCCGATGCAATTTCGGTGTTTCATCGTCAATAAGAAGGTCACAGGGATACAGTAAACCTGAAGTGAGGCATCGGAATCTATAACTAGTGTCACAGGAATGGTTCAAAACATAGGCAGTAAGAAGAGTCAGACTTCTTGTACTTAAGTCGGCATTGTGCCTTTTGTATTTAATTCCGATGCAGTTTCTGTGTTTCATCGTCAATAACAAGGTCAGAGGGATATAGTAAACCTGAAGTGGAGCATCGGAATCCGTAACTAGTGTCACAGGAATGGGTCAAAACATAGACAGTAGGAAGAGTCAGTCTTCTTGTACTTAAGTCGGTATTGTGCCTTTTCCATTTAATTCCGTTGCACTTTCTGTGTTTCATCGTCAATGAGAAGGTCCAAGGGATACAGTCAACCTGAAGTGAAGCATCGGAATCTATAACTAGTGTCACTGGAATGGTTCATAACATAGACAGTAATAAGAGTCAGTCGTCTTGTACTTAAGTCGGCATTGTGCCTTTTGTATTTAATTCCGATGCATTTTCAGTGTTTCACCGTCAATAAGAAGGACAGAGGGATACAGTAAACCTGAAGTGAAGCAACGTAATCTATAACTAGTGTCACAGGTATGGTTCAAAACATAGTCAGAAAGAAGAGTCAGTCTGCTTGTACTTAAGTCGGCATTGTGCCTTTTCTATTAAATTCCGATGCAATTTCTGTGTTTCATTGTCAATAAGAAGGTCAGAGGGATACAGTAAACCTGAAATGAAGCATCGGATTCTATAACTAGTGTCACGGGAATGGTTCAAAACATAGACAGTAGCCGGCCGAAGTGGCCGTGCGGTTAAAGGCGCTGCAGTCTGGCACCGCAAGACCGCTATGGTCGCAGGTTCGAATCCTGCCTCGACCGTGGATGTTTGTGATGTCCTTAGGTTAGTTAGGTTTAACTATTTCTAAGTTCTAGGGGACTAATGACCTCAGCAGTTGAGTCCCATAGTGCTCAGAGCCATTTGAACCATTTGAAACATAGACAGTAGGAAGAGTCAGTCTTCATGTACTTAGCCGGCATTGTGCCTTTTCTATTTCATTCCGATGCAATTTCTGTGTTTCGTCGTCAATACGAAGGTCCAAGGGATACTATTAATCTGAAGTGCAGCATCGGAATCTATAACTAGTGTCACAGGAATGGTTCAAACGTAGACAGTAGGAAGAATCATTCTTCTTGCACCTAAGTCGGCATTGTGCCTTTTCTATTTAATTCCGATGCAATTTCTGTGTTTCATCGTCAATAAGAAGGTCAGAGGGATACAGTAAACCTGAAGTGAAGCATCGGAATCAATAACTAGTGTCACAGGAGTGGTTCAAAACATAGTCAATAGGAAGGGTCAGTCTTCTTGTACTAAAGTCAGCATTGTGCCTTTTCTATTTAATTCCGATGCAATTTCTGTGTTTCGTCGTCAATAAGAAGGTATAAGGGATACAGTAAACCTGAAGTGAAACATCGGAATCTATAACTAGTGTCACAGAAATGGTTCAGACATAGACAGTAAGAAGAGTCGGTCCTTTTGCACTGTAGTCGGCATTGTCCATTTTGTATCTAATTCCAATGCAGTTTCTGTGTTTCATCGTCAATAAGAAGGTCAGAGAGATACAGTAAACCTGAGGTGAAGCATCGGAATCTATAACTAGTGTCACAGGAATCGTTGAAAACATAGACCGTAGGAAGAGTCAGTCTTCTTGTACTTATGTCGGCATTGTGCCTCTTCTATTTAATTCCGATGCAATTTCTGTGTTTCTTCGTCAATAAGAAGATCCAAGGGATACAGTAAACCTGAAGTGAAGCATCGGAATCCATAACTAGTGTCACAGGAAAGGTTCAGAACATAGACAGTGATAAGAGTCAGTCTTCTTGTTCTTAAGTCGGCATTGTGCCTTTTGTATTTAATTCCGATGCAATATCAGTGTTTCATCGTCAATAAGAAGGTCAGAGGGATACAGTAAACCTGAAGTGAAGCATCGGAATCTGTAACTAGCGTCACAAGAATGGTTCAAAACATAGAGAGTTGGAAGAGACAGTCTTCTTGTACTTAAGTCGGCATTGTGCCTTCTGTATTTAATTCCGATGCAATTTCTGTGTTTCATCGTCAATAAGAGGGTCTGAGGGATATAGTAAACCTGAAGTGAAGCATCGGAATCTATAACTAGTGTCACAGGAATGGTTCAAACATAGTCAGTAAGAAGAGTCAGTCTCCTTGTACTTAAGTCGGCATTGTGCCTCTTCTATTTACTTCCGATGCAATTTCTGTGTTTCGTCGTCAATAAGAAGGTGCAAGGGATACAGTAAACCTGAAGTGAAGCATCGGAATCTCTAACTAGTGTCACAGGAATGGTTTAAACATAGACAGTGGGAAGACTCAGTCTTCTTGTACTTAGGTCGGCATTGTGCCTTTTCTATTTAATTCCGATGCAATTTCTGTGTTTCATCGTCAATAAGAAGGTCAGAGGGATACAGTAAACCTGAAGTGAAACATCGGAATCTATAACTAGTGTCACAGGAATGGTTCAAAGCATAGTCAGTAAGAAGAGTCAGTCTTCTTGGACTTAAGTCGGCATTGTGCCTTTTGTATTTAATTCCGATGCAATTTCTGTGTTTCATCGTCAATAAGAAGGTCAGAGGGATACAGTAAACCTGAAGTGGAGCATCGGAATCCGTAACTAGTGTCACAGGAATGGGTCAAAACATAGACAGTAGGAAGAGTCAGTCTTCTTGTACTTAAGTCGGAATTGTGCCTTTTCTATTTAATTCCGATGCAATTTCTGTGTTTCATCGTCAATAAGATGATCAGAGGGATACAGTAAACCTGAAGTGAAGCATCGGAATCTATAACTAGTGTCACATAAATGGTTCAAAACATAGACATTAGGAAGAGTCAGTCTTCTTGTACTTAAGCCGGCATAGTGCCTTTCCTATTTAATTCCGATGCAATTTCTGTGTTTCGTCGTCAATAAGAAGGTCCAAGGGATACAGTAAATCTGAAGTGAAGCATCGGAATTTATAACTAGTGACACAGGAATGGTTCAAAGCAAAGTCGGTAGGAAGAGTCAGTCTTCTTGTACATAAATCGGCATTGTGCCTTTTGTATTTAATTCCGATGCAATTTCTGTGTTTCATCATCGATAAGAAGGTCCAAGGGATGCAGTAAATCTGAAGTGAAGCATCAGAATCTATAACTAGTGTCACAGGAATGGTTCGAAACATAGACAGTAAGAAGAGTCAGTCTTCTTGTACTTAAGTCGGCATTGTGCATTTTGTATTTAATTCCGATGCAATTTCTGTGTTTCGTCGTCAATAAGAAGGTCAGAGCGACACAGTAAACCTGAAGTGAAGCATCAGAATCCATAACTAGTGCCACAGGAATGGTTCAAGACATAGACAGTACGAAGGGCCAGTCTACTTGTACTTAAGTCGGCATTGTGCCTTTTGTATTTATTCCGATGCAGTCTCCGTGTTTCATCGTCATTAAGAAAGTCCAAGGGATACAGTACACCTGAAGTGAAGCATCGGAATCTATAACTAGTGTCACAGGAATTGTTCAAATCATAGAGAGTAAAAAAAGAGTCAGTCTACTTGTACTTAAGTCAGCATTGCGCCTTTTCTATTTAATTCGGATGCAATTTCTGTGTTTCATCGTCAATAAGAAGTTCAGAGGGATACAGTAAACCTGAAGTGAAGCATCGGAATCTATAACTAGTGTCACAGGAATGGTTCAAAACATAGACAGTAGGAAGACTCAGTCTTCTTGTACTTGAGTCGGCATTGTGCCTTTTGTGTTCCATTCCGATGCAATTTCTGTGTTTCATCGACAATAAGAAGGTCAGAGGGATACAGTAAACCTGAAGTGAGGCATCGGAATCTATAACTAGTCTCACTGGAGTGGTTCAAAACATAAGCAGTATGAAGAGTCAGTCTTCTTGTACTTGAGTCGGCATTGTGCCTTTTGTATTTAATTCCGATGCAATTTCTGTGTTTCATCGACAATAAGAAGGTCCAAGAGATACAGTAAACCTTAAGTGAAGCATCGGAATCTATAACTATTGTCACAGGAATGGTTCAAAGCATAGTCTGTAAGAAGAGTCAGTCTCCTTGTACTTAAGTCAGCATTGTGCCTTTTCTATTTAATTCCGATGCAATTTCTGTGTTTCATCGTCCATAAGAAGGTAAGAGGTATACAGTAAACCTGAAGTGAAGCATCGGAATCTATAACTAGTGTCATAGGAATGGTTCAAATCAAGGACACTTAGAAGAGTCAGTCTTCTTGTACTTAAGTCGGTATTGTGCCTTTTGTATTTAATTCCGATGCAATTTCTGTGTTTCATCGTCAATAAGAAGGTCACAGGGATACAGTAAACCTGAAGTGAGGCATCGGAATCTATAACTAGTGTCACAGGAATGGTTCAAAACATAGGCAGTAAGAAGAGTCAGACTTCTTGTACTTAAGTCGGCATTGTGCCTTTTGTATTTAATTCCGATGCAGTTTCTGTGTTTCATCGTCAATAAGAAGGTCAGAGGGATACAGTAAACCTGAAGTGAGAAAACGGAATCTATAGCTAGTGACACAGGAATGGTTCAAAGCATAGTTAGTAGGAAGAGTCAATCTTCTTGTACTTAAGTCGGCATTGTGCCTTTTGTATTTAATTCCGATGCAATTTCTGTGTTTCATCGCCGATAAGAAGGTCCAAGGGATGCAGTAAACCTGAAGTGAAGCATCAGAATCTATAACTAGTGTCACAGGAATGGTTCGAAACATAGACAGTAAGAAGAGTCAGTCTTCTTGTACTTAAGTCTACATTGTGCATTTTGTATTTAATTCCGATGCAATTTCTGTGTTTCATCGTCAATAAGAAGGTCAGAGGGATACTGTAATTCTGAAGTGAAGCATCGGAATCAATAACTATTGTCACAGGAACTGTTCAAAACATAGACAGTAAGATGGGTCAGTCTTCTTGTACTTAAGTCGGCATTGTGCCTTTTGTATTTAATTCCGATGCAATTTCGGTGTTTCATCGTCAATAAGAAGATCAGAGGGATACAGTAAACCTGAAGTGAAGCATCGGAATCTATAACTAGTGTCACAGGAATGGTTCAAAACATTGACAATAGGATGAGTCAGTCTTCTTCCACTTAAGTCGGCATTGTGCCTTTTGTATTAAATTCCGATGCAATTTCTGTGTTTCATCGTCAATAAGAAGGTCCAAGGGATACAGTAAACCTGAAGTGAAGCATCGGAATCTATAACTAGTGTCACAGGAATGGTTCAAAAGATAGACAGTAAGAAGGGTCAGTATTCTTGTACTTAAGTCGGCATTGTGCCTTTTGTAATAAATTCCGATGCAATTTCTTTGTTTCATCGTCAATAAGAAGGTCCAAGAGATACAGTAAACCTTAAGTGAAGCATCGGAATCTATAACTATTGTCACAGGAATGGTTCAAACATAGTCAGTAAGAAGAGTCAGTCTCCTTGTACTTAAGTCAGCATTGTGCCATTTCTATTTAATTCCGATGCAATTTCTGTGTTTCATCGTCCATAAGAAGGTAAGAGGTATACCGTAAACCTGATGTGAAGCATCGGAATCTATAACTAGTGTCACAGGAATGGTTCAAATCATAGACAGTTAGAAGAGTCAGTCTTCTTGTACTTAAGTCGGCATTGTGCCTTTTCTATTTAATTCCGATGCAATTTCTGTGTTTCATCGTCAATAAGAAGGTCACAGGGATACAGTAAACCTGAAGTGAGGCATCGGAATCTATAACTAGTGTCACAGGAATGGTTCAAAACATAGGCAGTAAGAAGAGTCAGTCTTCTTGTACTTAAGTCGGCATTGTGCCTTTTCTATTTAATTCCGATAGAATTTCTGTGTTTCCTCGTCAATAAGAAGGTCAGAGGGATACAGTAAACCTGAAGTGAGGCATCGGAATCTATAACTAGTGTCACAGGAATGGTTCAAAACATAGTCAGTAAGAAGAGTCAGTCTTCTTGTATATAAGTCGGCATTGTGCCTTTTCCATTTGATTCCGATGCAATTTCGGTGTTTCATCGTCAATATGAAGGTCTGAGGGATACTGTAAACCTGAAGTGAAGCATCGGAATCTATAACTATTGTCACAGGAATTGTTCAAAACATAGACAGTAAGATGGGTCAGTCTTCTTGTACTTAAGTCGGCATTGTGCCTTTTGTATTTAATTCCGATGCAATTTCGGTGTTTCATCGTCAATACGAAGATCAGAGGGATACAGTAAACCTGAAGTGAAGCATCGGCATCTATAACTATAGTCACAGGAATTGTTCAAAACATAGACAGTAAGATGGGTCAGTCTTCTTGTACTTAAGTCTACATTGTGCATTTTGTATTTAATTCCGATGCAATTTCTGTGTTTCATCGTCAATAAGAAGGTCAGAGGGATACTGTAATTCTGAAGTGAAGCATCGGAATCAATAACTATTGTCACAGGAATTGTTCAAAACATAGACAGTAAGATGGGTCAGTCTTCTTGTACTTAAGTCGGCATTGTGCCTTATGTATTTAATTCCGATGCAATTTCGGTGTTTCATCGTCAATAAGAAGATCAGAGGGATACAGTAAACCTGAAGTGAAGCATCGGAATCTATAACTAGTGTCACAGGAATGGTTCAAAACATTGACAATAGGATGAGTCAGTCTTCTTCCACTTAAGTCGGCATTGTGCCTTTTGTATTTAATTCCGATGCAATTTCTGTGTTTCATCGTCAATAAGAAGGTCCAAGGGATACAGTAAACCTGAAGTGAAGCATCGGAATCTATAACTAGTGTCACAGGAATGGTTCAAAACATAGACAGTAAGAAGGGTCAGTATTCTTGTACTTAAGTCGGCATTGTGCCTTTTGTATTAAATTCCGATGCAATTTCTGTGTTTCATCGTCAATAAGAAGGTCCAAGAGATACAGTAAACCTTAAGTGAAGCATCAGAATCTATAACTATTGTCACAGGAATGGTTCAAAACATAGTCAGTAAGAAGGGTCAGTCTCCTTGTACTTATGTCAGCATTGTGCCTTTTCTATTTAATTCCGATGCAATTTCTGTGTTTCATCGTCCATAAGAAGGTAAGAGGTATACCGTAAACCTGATGTGAAGCATCGGAATCTATAACTAGTGTCACAGGAATGGTTCAAATCATAGACAGTTAGAAGAGTCAGTCTTCTTGTACTTAAGTCGGCATTGTGCCTTTTCTATTTAATTCCGATGCAATTTCTGTGTTTCATCGTCAATAAGAAGGTCACAGGGATACAGTAAACCTGAAGTGAGGCATCGGAATCTATAACTAGTGTCACAGGAATGGTTCAAAACATAGGCAGTAAGAAGAGTCAGACTTCTTGTACTTAAGTCGGCATTGTGCCTTTTGTATTTAATTCCGATGCAATTTCGGTGTTTCATCGTCAATAAGAAGGTCCAAGGGATACAGTAAACCTGAAATGAAGCATCGGATTCTATAACTAGTGTCACGGGAATGGTTCAAAACATAGACAGTAGGAAGAGGCAGTCTTCATGTACTTAGCCGGCATTGTGCCTTTTCTATTTCATTCCGATGCAATTTCTGGGTTTCGTCGTCAATACGAAGGTCCAAGGGATACAATTAAACTGAAGTGAAGCATCGGAATCTATAACTAGTGTCACAGGAATGGTTCAAAACATAGACAGTAAGAAGAGTCAGTCTTCTTGTACTTAAGTCGGCAATGTGCCTTTTGTATTTAATTCCGATGCAATTTCTGTGTTTCATCGTCAATAGCAAGGTCCAAGGGATACAGTAAACCTGAAGTGAAGCATCGGAATCTATAACTAGTGTCACAGGAATGGTTCCAAACATAGACAGTAAGAAGATCAGTCTTCTTGCACTTAAGTCGGCATTGTGCCTTTTCTATTTAATTCCGATTAATTTCTGTGGTTCATCGTCAATAAGAAGGTCAGAGGGATACAGTAAACCTGAAGTGAAGCATCGGAATCTATAACTAGTGTCACAGGAATGGATCAAAACATAGACAATAGGAAGGGTCAGTCTTCTTGTACTCAAGTCAGCATTGTGCCTTTTCTATTTAATTCCGATGCCATTTCTGTGTTTCGCCGTCAATAAGAAGGTATAAGGGATACAGTAAACCTGAAGTGAAACATCGGAATCTATAACTAGTGTCACAGAAATGGGTCCAAGCATAGACAGTAAGAAGAGTCGGTCCTTTTGCACTGTAGTCTTCATTGTGCATTTTGTATCTAATTCCAATGCAATTTCTGGGTTTCATCGTCAATAAGAAGGTCCGAGAGATACAGTAAACCTGAGGTGAAGCATCGGAATCTATAACTAGTGTCACAGGAATGGTTGAAAACATAGACCGTAGGAAGAGACAGTCTTCTTGTACTTAAGTCGGCATTGTGCCTCTTCTATTTAATTCCGATGCAATTTCTGTGTTTCGTCGTCAATAAGAAGGTCCAAGGGATACAGTCAACCTGAAGTGAAGCATCGGAATCTATAACTAGTGTCACTGGAATGGTTCATAACATAGACAGTAATAAGAGTCAGTCGTCTTGTACTTAAGTCGGCATTGTGCCTTTTGTATTTAATTCCGATGCATTTTCAGTGTTTCATCGTCAATAAGAAGGACAGAGGGATACAGTAAACCTGAAGTGAAGCAACGTAATCTATAACTAGTGTCACAGGTATGGTTCAAAACATAGTCAGAAAGAAGAGTCAGTCTGCTTGTACTTAAGTCGGCATTGTGCCTTTTCTATTAAATTCCGATGTAATTTCTGTGTTTCATTGTCAATAAGAAGGTCAGAGGGATACAGTAAAACTGAAATGAAGCATCGGATTCTATAACTAGAGTCACGGGAATGGTTCAAAACATAGACAGTAGCCGGCCGAAGTGGCCGTGCGGTTAAAGGCGCTGCTGTCTGGAAACGCAAGACCGCTACGGTCGCAGGTTCGAATCCTGCCTCGGGCGTGGATGTTTGTGATGTCCTTAGGTTAGTAAGGTTTAACTATTTCTAGGTTCTAGGGGACTAATGACCTCAGCAGTTGAGTCCCATAGTGCTCAGAGCCATTTGAACCATTTGAAACATAGACAGTAGGAAGAGTCAGTCTTCATGTACTTAGCCGGCATTGTGCCTTTTCTATTTCATTCCGATGCAATTTCTGTGTTTCGTCGTCAATACGAAGGTCCAAGGGATACAATTAATCTGAAGTGAAGCATCAGAATCTATAACTAGTGTCACAGGAATGGTTTAAACGTAGACAGTAGGAAGAATCATTCTTCTTGCGCCTAAGTCGGCATTGTGCCTTTTCTATTTAATTCCGATGCAATTTCTGTGTTTCATCGTCAATAAGAAGGTCAGAGGGATACAGTAAACCTGAAGTGAAGCATCGGAATCAATAACTAGTGTCACAGGAATGGTTCAAAACATAGTCAATAGGAAGGGTCAGTCTTCTTGTACTAAAGACAGCATTGTGTCTTTTCTATTTAATTCCGATGCAATTTCTGTGTTTCGTCGTCAATAAGAAGGTATAAGGGATACAGTAAACCTGAAGTGAGGCATCGGAATCTATAACTAGTGTCACAGGAATGGTTCAAAACATAGTCAGTAAGAAGAGTCAGTCTTCTTGTATATAAGTCGACATTGTGCCTTTTCTATTTGATTCCGATGCAATTTCGGTGTTTCATCGTCAATATGAAGGTCTGAGGGATACTGTAAACCTGAAGTGAAGCATCGGAATCTATAACTATTGTCACAGGAATTGTTCAAAACATAGACAGTAAGATGGGTCAGTCTTCTTGTACTTAAGTCGGCATTGTGCCTTTTGTATTTAATTCCGATGCAATTTCGGTGTTTCATCGTCAATAAGAAGATCAGAGGGATACAGTAAACCTGAAGTGAAGCATCGGAATCTATAACTAATGTCACAGGAATTGTTCAAAACATAGACAGTAAGATGGGTCAGTCTTCTTGTACTTAAGTCTACATTGTGCATTTTGTATTTAATTCCGATGCAATTTCTGTGTTTCATCGTCAATAAGAAGGTCAGAGGGATACTGTAATTCTGAAGTGAAGCATCGGAATCTATAACTAGTGTCACAGGAATGGTTCAAAACATTGACAATAGGATGAGTCAGTCTTCTTCCACTTAAGTCGGCATTGTGCCTTTTGTATTTAATTCCGATGCAATTTCTGTGTTTCATCGTCAATAAGAAGGTCCAAGGGATACAGTAAACCTGAAGTGAAGCATCGGAATCTATAACTAGTGTCACAGGAATGGTTCAAAACATAGACAGCAAGAAGGGTCAGTATTCTTGTACTTAAGTCGGCATTGTGCCTTTTGTATTAAATTCCGATGCAATTTCTGTGTTTCATCGTCAATAAGAAGGTCCAAGAGATACAGTAAACCTTAAGTGAAGCATCGGAATCTATAACTATTGTCACAGGAATGGTTCAAAACATAGTCAGTAAGAAGAGTCAGTCTCCTTGTACTTAAGTCAGCATTGTGCCTTTTCTATTTAATTCCGATGCAATTTCTGTGTTTCATCGTCCATAAGAAGGTAAGAGGTATACCGTAAACCTGATGTGAAGCATCGGAATCTATAACTAGTGTCACAGGAATGGTTCAAATCATAGACAGTTAGAAGAGTCAGTCTTCTTGTACTTAAGTCGGCATTGTGCCTTTTCTATTTAATTCCGATGCAATTTCTGTGTTTCATCGTCAATAAGAAGGTCACAGGGATACAGTAAACCTGAAGTGAGGCATCGGAATCTATAACTAGTGTCACAGGAATGGTTCAAAACATAGGCAGTAAGAAGAGTCAGACTTCTTGTACTTAAGTCGGCATTGTGCCTTTTGTATTTAATTCCGATGCAGTTTCTGTGTTTCATCGTCAATAAGAAGGTCAGAGGGATACAGTAAACCTGAAGTGAGAAATCGGAATCTGTAGCTAGTGACACAGGAATGGTTCAAAGCATAGTTAGTAGGAAGAGTCAATCTTCTTGTACTTAAGTCGGCATTGTGCCTTTTGTATTTAATTCCGATGCAATTTCTGTGTTTCATCGCCGATAAGAAGGTCCAAGGGATGCAGTAATCCTGAAGTGAAGCATTAGAATCTATAACTAGTGTCACAGGAATGGTTCGAAACATAGACAGTAAGAAGAGTCAGTCTTCTTGTACTTAAGTCTACATTGTGCATTTTGTATTTAGTTCCGATGCAATTTCTGTGTTTCATCGTCAATAAGAAGGTCAGAGGGATACTGTAATTCTGAAGTGAAGCATCGGAATCAATAACTATTGTCACAGGAATTGTTCAAAACATAGACAGTAAGAAGGGTCAGTCTTCTTGTACTTAAGTCGGCATTGTGCCTTTTGTATTTAATTCCGATGCAATTTCTGTGTTTCATCGTCCATAAGAAGGTAAGAGGTATACCGTAAACCTGATGTGAAGCATCGGAATCTATAACTAGTGTCACAGGAATGGTTCAAATCATAGACAGTTAGAAGAGTCAGTCTTCTTGTACTTAAGTCGGCATTGTGCCTTTTCTATTTAATTCCGATGCAATTTCTGTGTTTCATCGTCAATAAGAAGGTCAGAGGGATACAGTAAACCTGAAGTGAAGCATCGGAATCTATAACTAGTGTCACAGGAATGGATCAAAACATAGACAATAGGAAGGGTCAGTCTTCTTGTACTCAAGTCAGCATTGTGCCTTTTCTATTTAATTCCGATGCCATTTCTGTGTTTCGCCGTCAATAAGAAGGTATAGGGATACAGTAAACCTGAAGTGAAACATCGGAATCTATAACTAGTGTCACAGAAATGGGTCAAAGCATAGACAGTAAGAAGAGTCGGTCCTTTTGCACTGTAGTCGGCATTGTGCATTTTGTATCTAATTCCAATGCAATTTCTGGGTTTCATCGTCAATACGAAAGGTCCGAGAGATACAGTAAACCTGAGGTGAAGCATCGGAATCTATAACTAGTGTCACAGGAATGGTTGAAAACATAGACCGTAGGAAGAGACAGTCTTCTTGTACTTAAGTCGGCATTGTGCCTCTTCTATTTAATTCCGATGCAATTTCTGTGTTTCGTCGTCAATAAGAAGGTCCAAGGGATACAGTCAACCTGAAGTGAAGCATCGGAATCTATAACTAGTGTCACTGGAATGGTTCATAACATAGACAGTAATAAGAGTCAGTCGTCTTGTACTTAAGTCGGCATTGTGCCTTTTGTATTTAATTCCGATGCATTTTCAGTGTTTCATCGTCAATAAGAAGGACAGAGGGATACAGTAAACCTGAAGTGAAGCAACGTAATCTATAACTAGTGTCACAGGTATGGTTCAAAACATAGTCAGAAAGAAGAGTCAGTCTGCTTGTACTTAAGTCGGCGTTGTGCCTTTTCTATTAAATTCCGATGCAATTTCTGTGTTTCATTGTCAATAAGAAGGTCAGAGGGATACAGTAAAACTGAAATGAAGCATCGGATTCTATAACTAGAGTCACGGGAATGGTTCAAAACATAGACAGTAGCCGGCCGAAGTGGCCGTGCGGTTAAAGGCGCTGCTGTCTGGAAACGCAAGACCGCTACGGTCGCAGGTTCGAATCCTGCCTCGGGCGTTGATGTTTGTGATGTCCTTAGGTTAGTAAGGTTTAACTATTTCTAAGTTCTAGGGGACTAATGACCTCAGCAGTTGAGTCCCATAGTGCTCAGAGCCATTTGAACCATTTGAAACATAGACAGTAGGAAGAGTCAGTCTTCATGTACTTAGCCGGCATTGTGCCTTTTCTATTTCATTCCGATGCAATTTCTGTGTTTCGTCGTCAATACGAAGGTCCAAGGGATACAATTAATCTGAAGTGAAGCATCGGAATCTATAACTAGTGTCACAGGAATGGTTTAAACGTAGACAGTAGGAAGAATCATTCTTCTTGCACCTAAGTCGGCATTGTGCCTTTTCTATTTAATTCCGATGCAATTTCTGTGTTTCATCGTCAATAAGAAGGTCAGAGGGATACAGTAAACCTGAAGTGAAGCATCGGAATCAATAACTAGTGTCACAGGAATGGTTCAAAACAAAGTCAATAGGAAGGGTCAGTCTTCTTGTACTAAAGTCAGCATTGTGCCTTTTCTATTTAATTCCGATGCAATTTCTGTGTTTCGTCGTCAATAAGAAGGTATAAGGGATACAGTAAACCTGAAGTGAAACATCGGAATCTATAACTAGTGTCACAGAAATGGTTCAGACATAGACAGTAAGAAGAGTCGGTCCTTTTGCACTGTAGTCGGCATTGAGCATTTTGTATCTAATTCCAATGCAGTTTCTGTGTTTCATCGTCAATAAGAAGGTCAGAGAGATACAGTAAACCTGAGGTGAAGCATCGGAATCTATAACTAGTGTCACAGGAATCGTTGAAAACATAGACCGTAGGAAGAGTCAGTCTTCTTGTACTTAAGTCGGCATTGTGCCTCTTCTATTTAATTCCGATGCAATTTCTGTGTTTCTTCGTCAATAAGAAGATCCAAGGGATACAGTAAACATGAAGTGAAGCATCGGAATCCATAACTAGTGTCACAGGAAAGGTTCAGAACATAGACAGTGATACTTAAGTCGGCATTGTGCCTTTTGTATTTAATTCCGATGCAATATCAGTGTTTCATCGTCAATAAGAAGGTCAGAGGGATACAGTAAACCTGAAGTGAAGCATCGGAATCTATAACTAGCGTCACAAGAATGGTTCAAAACATAGAGAGTTGGAAGAGACAGTCTTCTTGTACTTAAGTCGGCATTGTGCCTTTTGTATTTAATTCCGATGCAATTTCTGTGTTTCATTGTCAATAAGATGGTCTGAGGGATATAGTAAACCTGAAGTGAAGCATCGGAATGTATAACTAGTGTCACAGGAATGGTTCAAACATAGTCAGTAAGAAGAGTCAGTCTCCTTGTACTTAAGTCGGCATTGTGCCTCTTTTATTTACTTCGCATGCAATTTCTGTGTTTCGTCGTCAATAAGAAGGTCCAAGGGATACAGTAAACCTGAAGTGAAGCATCGGAATCTCTAACTAGTGTCACAGGAATGGTTTAAACATAGAGAGTAGGAAGACTCAGTCTTCTTGTACTTAGGTCGGCATTGTGCCTTTTCTATTTAATTCCGATGCAATTTCTGTGTTTCATCGTCAATAAGAAGGTCAGAGGGATACAGTAAACCTGAAGTGAAACATCGGAATCTATAACTAGTGTCACAGAAGTGGTTCAAAACATAGACAGTAAGAAGAGTCGGCCCTTTTGCACTGTAGTCGGCATTGTGCATTTTGTATCTAATTCCAATGCAATTTCTGGGTTTCATCGTCAATAAGAAGGTCCGAGAGATACAGTAAACCTGAGGTGAAGCATCGGAATCTATAACTAGTGTCACTGGAATGGTTCATAACATAGACAGTAATAAGGGTCAGTCGTCTTGTACTTAAGTCGGCATTGTGCCTTTTGTATTTAATTCCGATGCATTTTCAGTGTTTCATCGTCAATAAGAAGGTCAGAGGGATACAGTAAACCTGAAATGAAGCATCGGATTCTATAACTAGTGTCACGGGAATGGTTCAAAACATAGACAGTAAGAAGAGTCGGTCCTTTTTCACTGTAGTCGGCATTGTGCATTTTGTATCTAATTCCAATGCAGTTTCTGTGTTTCATCGTCAATAAGAAGGTCAGAGAGATACAGTAAACCTGAGGTGAAGCATCGGAATCTATAACTAGTGTCACAGGAATCGTTGAAAACATAGACCGTAGGAAGAGTCAGTCTTCTTGTACTTATGTCGGCATTGTGCCTCTTCTATTTAATTCCGATGCATTTTCAGTGTTTCATCGTCAATAAGAAGGTCAGAGGGATACAGTAAACCTGAAGTGAAGCATCGGAATCTATAACTAGCGTCACAAGAATGGTTCAAAACATAGAGATTTGGAAGAGACAGTCTTCTTGTACTTAAGTCGGCATTGTGCCTTTTCTATTTACTTCCGATGCAATTTCTGTGTTTCGTCGTCAATAAGAAGGTGCAAGGGATACAGTAAACCTGAAGTGAAGCATCGGAATCTCTAACTAGTGTCACAGGAATGGTTCAAAGCATAGTCAGTAAGAAGAGTCAGTCTTCTTGGACTTAAGTCGGCATTGTGCCTTTTGTATTTAATTCCGATGCAATTTCTGTGTTTCATCGTCAATAAGAAGGTCAGAGGGATACAGTAAACCTGAAGTGGAGCATCGGAATCCGTAACTAGTGTCACAGGAATGGGTCAAAACATAGACAGTAGGAAGAGTCAGTCTTCTTGTACTTAAGTCGGCATTGTGCCTTTTCTATTTAATTCCGTTGCACTTTCTGTGTTTCATCGTCAATAAGAAGGTCCAAGGGATACAGTAAACCTGAAATGAAGCATCGGATTCTATAACTAGTGTTACGGGAATGGTTCAAAACATAGACAGTAGGAAGAGTCAGTCTTCATGTACTTAGCCGGCATTGTGCCTTTTCTATTTCATTCCGATGCAATTTCTGTGTTTCGTCGTCAATACGAAGGTCCAAGGGATACAATTAATCTGAAGTGAAGCATCGGAATCTATAACTAGTGTCACAGGAATGGTTCAAAACATAGACAGTAAGAAGAGTCAGTCTTCTTGTACTTAAGTCGGCAATGTGCCTTTTGTATTTAATTCCGATGCAATTTCTGTGTTTCATCGTCAATAGGAAGGTCCAAGGGATACAGTAAACCTGAAGTGAAGCATCGGAATCTATAACTAGTGTCACAGGAATGGTTCAAAACATAGACAATAGGAAGGGTCAGTCTTCTTGTACTCAAGTCAGCATTCTGCCTTTTCTATTTAATTCCGATGCAATTTCTGTGTTTCGTCGTCAATAAGAAGGTATAAGGGATACAGTAAACCTGAAGTGAAACATCGGAATCTATAACTAGTGTCACAGAAATGGTTCAAAACATAGACAGTAAGAAGAGTCGGTCCTTTTTCACTGTAGTCGGCATTGTGCATTTTGTATCTAATTCCAATGCAATTCCTGTGTTTCATTGTCAATAAGAAGGTCCGAGAGATACAGTAAACCTGAGGTGAAGTATCGGATTCTATAACTAGTGTCTACATCTACATCTACATCTACATTGATACTCCGCAAGCCACCCAACGGTGTGTGGCGGAGGGCACTTTACGTGCCACTGTCATTACCTCCCTTTCCTGTTCCAGTCGCGTATGGTTCGCGGGAAGAACGACTGTCTGAAATGACATGATACGCGAGCAAAAAGCATGTTCTAAAATTCTACAAGAGATCGACGTAAGAGATATAGGTCTATAGTTTTGCGCATCTGCTCGACGACCCTTCTTGAAGACTGGGACTATCTGTGCTCTTTTCCAATCATTTGGAACCCTCCGTTCCTCTAGAGACTTGCGGTACACGGCTGTTAGAAGGGGGGCAAGTTCTTTCGCGTACTCTGTGTAGAATCGAATTGGTATCCCGTCAGGTCCAGTGGACTTTCCTCTATTGAGTGATTCCAGTTGCTTTTCTATTCCTTGGACACTTATTTCAATGTCAGCCATTTTCTCGTTTGTGCGAGGATTTAGAGTAGGAACTGCAGTGCGGTCTTCCTCTGTGAAACAGCTTTGGAAAAAGGTGTTTAGTATTTCAGGAAAGGTTGAAAACATAGACAGTGGGAAGAGTCAGTCTTCTTATACTTAGGTCGGCATTGTGCCTCTTCTATTTAATTCCGATGCAATTTCTGTGTTTCGTCGTCAATAAGAAGGTCCAGGGGATACAGTCAACCTGAAGTGAAGCATCGGAATCTATAACTAGTGTCACAGGAAAGGTTCAGAACATAGACATTAATAAGAGTCAGTCTTCTTGTACTTAGGTCGGCATTGTGCCTTTTGTATTTAATTCCGATGCAATTTCAGTGTTTCGTCGTCAATAAGAAGGACAGGGGGATACAGTAAACCTGAAGTGAAGCAACGGAATCTCTAACTAGTGTCACAGGAATGGTTTAAACATAGACAGTAGGAAGACTCAGTCTTCTTGTACTTAGGTCGGCATTGTGCCTTTTCTATTTAATACCGATGCAAATTCTGTGTTTCATCGTCAATAAGAAGGTCAGAGGTATACAGTAAACCTGAAGTGATCATCGGAATCTCTAACTAGTGTCACAGGAATGGTTCAAAGCATAGTCAGTAAGAAGAGTCAGTCTTCTTGGACTTAAGTCGGCATTGTGCCTTTTAATTGAATTCCGATGCAATTTCTGTGTTTCATCGTCAATAAGAAAGTCAGAGGGATACCGTAAACCTGAAGTGAAGCATCGGAATCTCTAACTAGTGTCACAGGAATGGTTCAAATCTTAGTCAGTAAGAAGAGTCAGTCTTCTTGTACTTAAGTCGTCATTGTGCCTTTTGTATTTAATTCCGATGCAATTTCTGTGTTTCATCGTCAATAAGAAGGTCAGAGGGATATAGTAAACCTGAAGTGGAGCATCGGAATCCGTAACTAGTGTCACAGGAATGGTTAAAATCATAGACAGTAGGAAGAGTCAGTCTTCTTGTACTTAACTCGGCATTGTGCGTTTTCTATTTAATTCCGTTGCACTTTCTGTGTTTCATCGTCAATAAGAAGGTCCAAGGGATACAGTAAACCTGAAATGAAGCATCGGATTCTGTAACTAGTGTCACGGGAATGGTTCACAACATAGACAGTAAGAAGAATCAGTCTTCTTGCACTTAAGTCGGCAATGTGCCTTTTCTATTTAATTCCGATGCAATTTCTGTGGTTCATCGTCAATAAGAAGGTCAGAGGGATACAGTAAACCTGAAGAGAAGCATCGGAATCTATAACTAGTGTCACAGGAATGGTTCAAAACATAGACAATAGGAAGGGTCAGTCTTCTTGTACTCAAGTCAGCATTGTGCCTTTTCTATTTAATTCCGATGCAATTTCTGTGTTTCGTCGTCAATAAGAAGGTATAAGGGATACAGTAAACCTGAAGTGAAACATCGGAATCTATAACTAGTGTCACAGAAATGGTTCAAAACATAGACAGTAAGAAGAGTCGGTCCTTTTGCACTGTAGTCGGCATTGTGCATTTTGTATCTAATTCCAACGCAATTTCTGTGTTTCATCGTCAATAAGCAGGTCCGAGAGATACAGTAAACCTGAGGTGAAGCATCGGAATCTATAACTTGTGTCACAGGAATGGTTGCAAACATAGACCGTAGGAAGAGACAGTCTTCTTGTACTTAAGTCGGCATTGTGCCTTTTCTATTTCATTCCGATGCAATTTCTGTGTTTGGTCGTCAATACGAAGGTCCAAGGGATACAATTAGTCTGCAGTGAAGCATCGGAATCTATAACTAGTGTCACAGGAATGGTTCAAAACATAGACAGTAAGAAAAGTCAGTCTTCTTGTACTATAGTCGGCAATGTGCCTTTTGTATATAATTCCGATGCAATTTCTGTGTTTCATCGACAATAGGAAGGTCCAAGGGATACAGTAAACCTAAAAAGAAGCATCGGAATCTATAACTAGTGTCACAGGAATGGTTCCAAACATAGACAGTAAGAAGAATCAGTCTTCTTGCACTTAAGTCGGCAATGTGCCTTTTCTATTTAATTCCGATGCAATTTCTGTGGTTCATCGTCAATAAGAAGGTCAGAGGGATACAGTAAACCTGAAGTGAAGCATCGGAATCTATAACTAGTGTCACAGGAATGGTTCAAAACTTAGACAATAGGAAGGGTCAGTCTTCTTGTACTCAAGTCAGCATTGTGCCTTTTCTATTTGATTCCGATGCAATTTCTGTGTTTCGTCGTCAATAAGAAGGTATAAGGGATACAATTAATCTGAAGTGAAGGATCGGAATCTATAACTAGTGTCACAGGAATGGTTTAAACATAGACAGTAGGAAGACTCAGTCTTCTTGTACTTAGGTCGGCATTGTGCCTTTTCTATTTAATTCCGATGCAATTTCTGTGATTCATCGTCAATAAGAAGGTCAGAGGGATAGAGTAAACCTGAAGTGAAGCATCGGAAACTATAACTAGTGTCACAGGAATGGTTCAAAACATAGTCAGAAAGAAGAGTCAGTCTGCTTGTACTTAAGTCGGCATTGTGCCTTTTCTATTTAATTCCGATGCAATTTCTGTGTTTCATTGTCAATAAGAAGATCAGAGGGATACAGTAAACCTGATGTGAGGCATCGGAATCTATAACTAGTGTCACAGCAATGGTTCCAAACATAGTCAGTAAGAAGATTCAGTCTTCTTGTACTTAAGTCGGCATTGTGCCCTTTGTATTTAATTCCGATGCAATTTCTGTGTTTCATCGTCAATAAGAAGGTCCAAGGGATACAGTAAACCTGAAGTGAATCATCGGAATCTATAACTAGTGTCACAGGAGTGGTTCAAAACATAGTCAGTAAGTAGAGTCAGTCTTCTTGGACTTAAATCGGCATTGTGCCTTTTGTATTTAATTCCGATGCAATTTCTGTGTTTCATCGTCAATAGGCAGGTCAGAGGGATGCAGTAAACCTGAAGTGAAGCATCGGAATCTATAACTAGTGTCACAGGAATGGTTCAAAACATAGACAGTAAGAAGAGTCAGTCTTCTAGTACTTAAGTCGGCATTGTGCCTTTTGTATTTAACTCCGATGCAATTTCTGTGTTTCATCGTCAATAAGAAGGTCAGAGGGATACAGTAAACCTGAAGTGAAGCATCGGAATCCGTAACTAGTGTCACAGGAATGGTTCAAAACATAGACAGTAGGAAGAGTCAGTCTTCATGTACTTAGCCGGCATTGTGCCTTTTCTATTTCATTCCGATGCAATTTCTGTGTTTCGTCGTCAATACGAAGGTCCAAGGGATACAATTAATCTGAAGTGAAGCATCGGAATCTATAACTAGTGTCACAGGAATGGTTTGAACATAGACAGTAGGAAGAATCAGTCTTCTTGCACCTAAGTCGGCATTGTGCCTTTTCTATTTAATTCCGATGCAATTTCTGGGTTTCATCGTCAATAAGAAGGTCAGAGGGATACAGTAAACCTGAAGTGAAGCATCGGAATCAATAACTAGTGTCACAGGAATGGTTCAAAACATAGACAATAGGAAGGGTCAGTCTTCTTGTACTAAAGTCAGCATTGTGCCTTTTCTATTTAATTCCGATGCAATTTCTGTGTTTCGTCGTCAATAAGAAGGTATAAGGGATACAGTAAACCTGAAGTGAAACATCGGAATCTATAACTAGTGTCACAGATATGGTTCAGACATAGACAGTAAGAAGAGTCGGTCCTTTTGCACTGTAGTCGGCATTGTGCATTTTGTATCTAATTCCAATGCAGTTTCTGTGTTTCATCGTCAATAAGAAGGTCAGAGAGATACAGTAAACCTGAGGTGTAGCATCGGAATCTTTAACTAGTGTCACAGGAATCGTTGAAAACATAGACCGTAGGAAGAGTCAGTCTTCTTGTACTTAAGTCGGCATTGTGCCTCTTCTATTTAATCCCGATGCAATTTCTGTGTTTCGTTGTCAATAAGAACGTCCAATGGATACAGTAAACCTGAAGTGAAGCATCGGAATCTCTAACTAGTGTCACAGGAATGGTTTAAACATAGACAGTAGGAAGACTCAGTCTTCTTGTACTTAGTTCGGCATTGTGCCTTTTCTATTTAATTCCGATGCAATTTCTGTGTTTCATCGTCAATAGGCAGGTCAGAGGGATGCAGTAAACCTGAAGTGAAGCATCGGAATCTATAACTAGTGTCACAGGAATGGTTCAAAACATAGTCAGAAAGAAGAGTCAGTCTGCTTGTACTTAAGTCGGCATTGTGCCTTTTCTATTTAATTCCGATGCAATTTCTGTGTTTCATTGTCAATAAGAAGGTCAGAGGGATACAGTAAACCTGAAATGAAGCATCGGATTCTATAACTAGTGTCACAGGAATGGTTCAAAACATAGACAGTAGGAAGAGTCAGTGTTCATGTACTTAGCCGGCATTCTGCCTTTTCTATTTCATTCCGATGCATTTTCTGTGTTTCGTCGTCAATACGAAGGTCCAAAGGATACAATTAATCTGAAGTGAAGCATCGGAATCTACAACTAGTGTCACAGGAATGGTTTGAACATAGACAGTATTAAGAATCAGTCTTCTTGCACCTAAGTCGGCATTGTGCCTTTTCTATTTAATTCCGATGCAATTTCTGTGTTTCATCGTCAATAAGGTCAGAGGGATACAGTAAACCTGAAGTGAAGCATCGGAATCAATAACTAGTGTCACAGGAATGGTTCAAAACATAGACAATAGGAAGGGTTAGTCTTCTTGTACTAAAGTCAGCATTGTGCCTTTTCTATTTAATTCCGATGCAATTTCTGTGTTTCGTCGTCAATAAGAAAGTATAAGGGATACAGTAAACCTGAAGTGAAACATCGGAATCTATAACTAGTGTCACAGAAATGGTTCAGACATAGACAGTAAGAAGAGTCGGTCCTTTTGCACTGTAGTCGGCATTGTGCTTTTTGTATCTAATTCCAATGCAGTTTCTGTGTTTCATCGTCAATAAGAAGGTCAGAGAGATACAGTAAACCTGAGGTGAAGCATCGGAATCTATAACTAGTGTCACAGGAATCGTTGAAAACATCTACCGTAGGAAGAGTCAGTCTTCTTGTACTTAAGTCGGCATTGTGCCTCTTCTATTTAACCCCGATGCAATTTCTGTGTTTCTTTGTCAATAAGAAGATCCAAGGGATACAGTAAACCTGAAGTGAAGCATCGGAATCCATAACTAGTGTCATAGGAAAGGTTCAGAACATAGACAGTGATAAGAGTCAGTCTTCTTGTACTTAAGTCGGCATTGTGCCTTTTGTATTTAATTCCGATGCAATATCAGTGTTTCATCGTCAATAAGAAGGTCAGAGGGATACAGGAAACCTAAAGTGATGCATCGGAATCTATAACTAGTGTCACAGGAATGGTTCAAAACATAGAGAGTTGGAAGAGACATTCTTCTTGTACTTAAGTCGGCATTGTGCCTTTTGTATTTAATTCCGATGCAATTTCTGTGTTTCATCGTCAATAAGAAGGTCTGAGGGATATAGTAAATCTGAAGTGAAGCATCGGAATCTATAACTAGTGTCACAGGAATGGTTCAAACATAGTCAGTAAGAAGAGTTAGTCTCCATGTACTTAAGTCGGCATTGTGCCTCTTCTATTTACTTCCGATGCTATTTCTGTGTTTCGTTGTCAATAAGAAGGTCCAATGGATACAGTAAACCTGAAGTGAAGCATCGGAATCTCTAACTAGTGTCACAGGAATGGTTTAAACATAGACAGTAGGAAGACTCAGTCTTCTTGTACTTAGGTCGGCATTGTGCCTTTTCTATTTAATTCCGATGCAATTTCTGTGTTTCGTCGTCAATAAGAAGGTCAGAGGGATACAATTAATCTGAAGTGAACCATCGGAATCTATAACTAGTGTCACAGGAATGGTTCAAAACATAGACAGTAAGAACAATCAGTTTTCTTGTACTTAAGTCGGCAATGTGCCTTTTGTATTTAATTCCGATGCAATTTCTGTGTTTCATCGCCAATAGGAAGGTCCAAGGGATACAGTAAACCTGAAGTGAAGCATCGTAATCTATAACTAGTGTCACAGGAATGGTTCCAAACATAGACAGTAAGAAGAATCAGTCTTCTTGCACTTATGTCGGCATTGTGCCTTTTCTATTTAATTCCGATGCAATTTCTGTGGTTCATCGTCAATAAGAAGGTCAGAGGGATACAGTGAACCTGAAGTGAAGCATCGGAATCTATAACTAGTGTCACAGGAATGGTTCAAAACATAGACAATAGGAAGGGTCAGTCTTCTTGTACTCAAGTCAGCATGTGCCTTTTCTATTTAATTCCGATGCAATTTTTGTGTTTCGTCGTCAATAAGAAGGTATAAGGGATACAGTAAACCTGAAGTGAAGCATCGGAATCTCTAACTAGTGTCACAGGAATGGTTTAAACATAGACAGTAGGAAGACTCAGTCTTCTTGTACTTAGGTCGGCATTGTGCCTTTTCTATTTAATTCCGATGCAATTTCTGTGTTTCGTCGTCAATAAGAAGGTCAGAGGGATACAATTAATCTGAAGTGAACCATCGGAATCTATAACTAGTGTCACAGGAATGGTTCAAAACATAGACAGTAAGAACAATCAGTTTTCTTGTACTTAAGTCGGCAATGTGCCTTTTGTATTTAATTCCGATGCAATTTCTGTGTTTCATCGCCAATAGGAAGGTCCAAGGGATACAGTAAACCTGAAGTGAAGCATCGTAATCTATAACTAGTGTCACAGGAATGGTTCCAAACATAGACAGTAAGAAGAATCAGTCTTCTTGCACTTATGTCGGCATTGTGCCTTTTCTATTTAATTCCGATGCAATTCCTGTGTTTCATCGTCAATAAGAAGGTCCGAGAGATACAGTAAACCTGAGGTGAAGTATCGGATTCTATAACTAGTGTCACGGGAATGGTTCAAAACATAGACAGTAGCCGGCCGAAGTGGCCGTGCGGTTAAAGGCGCTGCAGTCTGGAACCGCAAGACCGCTACGGTCGCAGGTTCGAATCCTGCCTCGGGCGTGGATGTTTGTGATGTCCTTAGGTTAGTTAGGTTTAACTATTTCTAAGTTCTAGGGGACTAATGACCTCAGCAGTTGAGTCCCATAGTGCTCAGAGCCATTTGAACCATTTGAAACATAGACAGTAGGTAGAGTCAGTCTTCATGTACTTAGCCGGCATTGTGCCTTTTCTATTTCATTCCGATGCAATTTCTGTGTTTCGTCGTCAATACGAAGGTCCAAGGGATACAATTAATCTGAAGTGAAGCATCGGAATCTATAACTAGTGTCACAGGAATGGTTTAAACAAAGACAGTAGGAAGAATCAGTCTTCTTGCACCTAAGTCGGCTTTGTGCCTTTTCTATTTAATTCCGATGCAATTTCTGTGTTCATCGTCAATAAGAAGGTCAGAGGGATACAGTAAACCTGAAGTGAAGCATCGGAATCAATAACTAGTGTCACAGGAATGGTTCAAAACATAGACAATAGGAAGGGTCAGTCTTCTTGTACTACAGTCAGCATTGTGCCTTTTCTATTTAATTCCGATGCAATTTCTGTGTTTCGTCGTCAATAAGAAGGTATAAGGGATACAGTAAACCTGAAGTGAAACATCGGAATCTATAACTAGTGTCACAGGAATCGTTGAAAACATAGACCGTAGGAAGCGTCAGTCTTCTTGTACTTAAGTCGGCATTGTGCCTCTTCTATTTAATTCCGATGCAATTTCTGTGTTTCTTCGTCAATAAGAAGATCCAAGGGATACAGTAAACCTGAAGTGAAGCATCCGAATCCATAACTAGTGTCACAGGAAAGGTTCAGAACATAGACAGTAAGAAGAGTCAGTCTTCTTGTACTTAAGTCGGCATTGTGCCTTTTGTATTTAATTCCGATGCAATTTCTGTGTTTCATCGTCAATAAGAGGGTCTGAGGGATATACTAAACCTGAAGTGAAGCATCGGAATCTATAACTAGTCTCACAGGAATGGTTCAAACATAGTCAGTAAGAAGAGTCAGTCTCCTTGTACTTAAGTCGGCATTGTGCCTCTTCTATTCACTTCCGATGCAATTTCTGTGTTTCGTCTTCAATAAGAAGGTCCAAGGGATACAGTAAACCTGAAGTGAAGCATCGGAATCTCTAACTAGTGTCACAGGAATGGTTTAAACATAGACAGTAGGAAGACTCAGTCTTCTTGTACTTAGGTCTGCATTGTGCCTTTTCTATTTAATTCCGATGCAATTTCTGTGTTTCATCGTCAATAAGAAGGTCAGAGGGATACAGTAAACCTGAAGTGAAACATCGGAATCTATAACTAGTGTCACAGGAATGGTTTAAACATAGACAGTAGGAAGACTCAGTCTTCTTGTACTTAGGTCGGCATTGTGCCTTTTCTATTTAATTCCGATGCAATTCCTGTGTTTCATCGTCAATACGAAGGTCAGAGGGATACAATTAATCTGAAGTGAAGCATCGGAATCTATAACTAGTGTCACAGGAATGGTTCAAAACATAGACAGTAAGAAGAGTCAGTTTTCTTGTACTTAAGTCGGCAATGTGCCTTTTGTATTTAATTCCGATGCAATTTCTGTGTTTTATCGTCAATAGGAAGGTCCACGGGATACAGTAAACCTGAAGTGATGCATCGGAATCTATAACTAGTGTCACAGGAATGGTTTGAACATAGACAGTAGGAAGGGTCAGTCTTCTTGTACTCTTGTCAGCATTGTGCCTTTTCTATTTAATTCCGATGCAATTTCTGTGTTTCATCGTCAATAAGATGGTCAGAGGGATACAGTAAACCTGAAGTGAATCATCGGAATCTCTAACTAGTGTCACAGGAATGGTTCAAAGCATAGTCAGTAAGAAGAGTCAGTCTTCTTGGACTTAAGTCGGCATTGTGCCTTTTAATTGAATTCCGATGCAATTTCTGTGTTTCATAGTCAATAAGAAAGTCAGAGGGATATCGTAAACCTGAAGTGAAGCATCGGAATCTCTAACTAGTGTCACAGGAATGGTTCAAATCATAGTCAGTAAGAAGAGTCAGTCTTCTTGTACTTAAGTCGTCATTGTGCCTTTTGTATTTAATTCCGATGCAATTTCTGTGTTTCATCGTCAATAAGAAGGTCAGAGGGATATAGTAAACCTGAAGTGGAGCATCGGAATCCGTAACTAGTGTCACAGGAATGGTTAAAATCATAGACAGTAGGAAGAGTCAGTCTTCTTGTACTTAACTCGGCATTGTGCGTTTTCTATTTAATTCCGTTGCACTTTCTGTGTTTCATCGTCAATAAGAAGGTCCAAGGGATACAGTAAACCTGAAATGAAGCATCGGATTCTATAACTAGTGTCACGGGAATGGTTCAAAACATAGACAGTAGGAAGAGTCAGTCTTCATGTACTTAGCCGGCATTGTGCCTTTTCTATTTCATTCCGATGCAATTTCTGTGTTTCGTCGTCAGTACGAAGGTCCAAGGGATACAATTAATCTGAAGTAAAGCATCGGAATCTATAACTAGTGTCACAGGAATGGTTCAAAACATGGACAGTAAGAAGAGTCAGTCTTCTTGTACTATAGTCGGCAATGTGCCTTTTGTATATAATTCCGATGCAATTTCTGTGTTTCATCGACAATAGGAAGGTCCAAGGGATACAGTAAACCTAAAGAGAAGCATCGGAATCTATAACTAGTGTCACAGGAATGGTTCCAAACATAGACAGTAAGAAGAATCAGTCTTCTTGCACTTAAGTCGGCAATGTGCCTTTTCTATTTAATTCCGATGCAATTTCTGTGGTTCATCGTCAATAAGAAGGTCAGAGGGATACAGTAAACCTGAAGTGAAGCATCGGAATCTATAACTAGTGTCACAGGAATGGTTCAAAGCATAGACAATAGGAAGGGTCAGTCCTCTTGTACTCAAGTCAGCATAGTGCCTTTTCTATTTAATTCCGATGCAATTTCTGTGTATCGTCGTCAATGAGAAGGTATAAGGGATACAGTAAACCTGAAGTGAAACATCGGAATCTATAACTAGTGTCACAGAAATGGTTCAAAACATAGACAGTAAGAAGAGTCGATCCTTTTGCACTGTAGTCGGCATTGTGCATTTGTATCTAATTCCAATGCAATTTCTGTGTTTCATCGTCAATAAGAAGGTCCGAGAGATACAGTAAACCTGAGGTGAAGCATTGGAATCTATAACTAGTGTCACAGGAATGGTTGAAAACATAGACCGTAGGAAGAGACAGTCTTCTTGTACTTAAGTCGGCATTGTGCCTCTTCTATTTAATTCCGTTGCAATTTCTGTGTTTCGTCGTCAATAAGAAGGTCCAAGGGATACAGTCAACCTGAAGTGAATCATCGGAATCTGTAACTAGTGTCACAGGAATGGTTCAAAACATAGTCAGAAAGAAGAGTCAGTCTGCTTGTACTTAAGTCGGCATTGTGCCTTTTCTATTTAATTCCGATGCAATTTCTGTGTTTCATTGTCAATAAGAAGGTCAGAGGGATACAGTAAACCTGAAATGAAGCATCGGATTCTATAACTAGTGTCACAGGAATGGTTCAAAACATAGACAGTAGGAAGAGTCAGTGTTCATGTACTTAGCCGGCATTCTGCCTTTTCTATTTCATTCCGATGCATTTTCTGTGTTTCGTCGTCAATACGAAGGTCCAAAGGATACAATTAATCTGAAGTGAAGCATCGGAATCTATAACTAGTGTCACAGGAATGGTTTGAACATAGACAGTAGGAAGAATCAGTCTTCTTGCACCTAAGTCGGCATTGTGCCTTTTCTATTTAATTCCGATGCAATTTCTGTGTTTCATCGTCAATAAGAAGGTCAGAGGGATACAGTAAACCTGAAGTGAAGCATCGGAATCAATAACTAGTGTCACAGGAATGGTTCAAAACATAGACAATAGGAAGGGTCAGTCTTCTTGTACTAAAGTCAGCATTGTGCCTTTTCTATTTAATTCCGATGCAATTTCTGTGTTTCGTCGTCAATAAGAAAGTATAAGGGATACAGTAAACCTGAAGTGAAACATCGGAATCTATAACTAGTGTCACAGAAATGGTTCAGACATAGACAGTAAGAAGAGTCGGTCCTTTTGCACTGTAGTCGGCATTGTGCTTTTTGTATCTAATTCCAATGCAGTTTCTGTGTTTCATCGTCAATAAGAAGGTCAGAGAGATACAGTAAACCTGAGGTGAAGCATCGGAATCTATAACTAGTGTCACAGGAATCGTTGAAAACATCTACCGTAGGAAGAGTCAGTCTTCTTGTACTTAAGTCGGCATTGTGCCTCTTCTATTTAACCCCGATGCAATTTCTGTGTTTCTTTGTCAATAAGAAGATCCAAGGGATACAGTAAACCTGAAGTGAAGCATCGGAATCCATAACTAGTGTCATAGGAAAGGTTCAGAACATAGACAGTGATAAGAGTCAGTCTTCTTGTACTTAAGTCGGCATTGTGCCTTTTGTATTTAATTCCGATGCAATATCAGTGTTTCATCGTCAATAAGAAGGTCAGAGGGATACAGGAAACCTGAAGTGATGCATCGGAATCTATAACTAGTGTCACAGGAATGGTTCAAAACATAGAGAGTTGGAAGAGACAGTCTTCTTGTACTTAAGTCGGCATTGTGCCTTTTGTATTTAATTCCGATGCAATTTCTGTGTTTCATCGTCAATAAGAAGGTCTGAGGGATATAGTAAATCTGAAGTGAAGCATCGGAATCTATAACTAGTGTCACAGGAATGGTTCAAACATAGTCAGTAAGAAGAGTTAGTCTCCATGTACTTAAGTCGGCATTGTGCCTCTTCTATTTACTTCCGATGCTATTTCTGTGTTTCGTTGTCAATAAGAAGGTCCAATGGATACAGTAAACCTGAAGTGAAGCATCGGAATCTCTAACTAGTGTCACAGGAATGGTTTAAACATAGACAGTAGGAGGACTCAGTCTTCTTGTACTTAGGTCGGCATTGTGCCTTTTCTATTTAATTCCGATGCAATTTCTGTGTTTCGTCGTCAATAAGAAGGTCAGAGGGATACAATTAATCTGAAGTGAACCATCGGAATCTATAACTAGTGTCACAGGAATGGTTCAAAACATAGACAGTAAGAACAATCAGTCTTCTTGTACTTAAGTCGGCAATGTGCCTTTTGTATTTAATTCCGATGCAATTTCTGTGTTTCATCGCCAATAGGAAGGTCCAAGGGATACAGTAAACCTGAAGTGAAGCATCGTAATCTATAACTAGTGTCACAGGAATGGTTCCAAACATAGACAGTAAGAAGAATCAGTCTTCTTGCACTTATGTCGGCATTGTGCCTTTTCTATTTAATTCCGATGCAATTTCTGTGGTTCATCGTCAATAAGAAGGTCAGAGGGATACAGTGAACCTGAAGTGAAGCATCGGAATCTATAACTAGTGTCACAGGAATGGTTCAAAACATAGGCAATAGGAAGGGTCAGTCTTCTTGTACTCAAGTCAGCATTGTGCCTTTTCTATTTAATTCCGATGCAATTTCTGTGTTTCGTCGTCAATAAGAAGGTATAAGGGATACAGTAAACCTGAAGTGAAACATCGGAATCTATAACTAGTGTCACAGAAATTTTTCTTAACATAGACAGTAAGAAGAGTCGGTCCTTTTGCACTGTAGTCGGCATTGTGCATTTTGTATCTAATTCCAATGCAATTCCTGTGTTTCATCGTCAATAAGAAGGTCCGAGAGATACAGTAAACCTGAGGTGAAGTATCGGATTCTATAACTAGTGTCACGGGAATGGTTCAAAACATAGACAGTAGCCGGCCGAAGTGGCCGTGCGGTTAAAGGCGCTGCAGTCTGGAACCGCAAGACCGCTACGGTCGCAGGTTCGAATCCTGCCTCGGGCGTGGATGTTTGTGATGTCCTTAGGTTAGTTAGGTTTAACTATTTCTAAGTTCTAGGGGACTAATGACCTCAGCAGTTGAGTCCCATAGTGCTCAGAGCCATTTGAACCATTTGAAACATAGACAGTAGGTAGAGTCAGTCTTCATGTACTTAGCCGGCATTGTGCCTTTTCTATTTCATTCCGATGCAATTTCTGTGTTTCGTCGTCAATACGAAGGTCCAAGGGATACAATTAATCTGAAGTGAAGCATCGGAATCTATAACTAGTGTCACAGGAATGGTTTAAACAAAGACAGTAGGAAGAATCAGTCTTCTTGCACCTAAGTCGGCTTTGTGCCTTTTCTATTTAATTCCGATGCAATTTCTGTGTTCATCGTCAATAAGAAGGTCAGAGGGATACAGTAAACCTGAAGTGAAGCATCGGAATCAATAACTAGTGTCACAGGAATGGTTCAAAACATAGACAATAGGAAGGGTCAGTCTTCTTGTACTACAGTCAGCATTGTGCCTTTTCTATTTAATTCCGATGCAATTTCTGTGTTTCGTCGTCAATAAGAAGGTATAAGGGATACAGTAAACCTGAAGTGAAACATCGGAATCTATAACTAGTGTCACAGGAATCGTTGAAAACATAGACCGTAGGAAGCGTCAGTCTTCTTGTACTTAAGTCGGCATTGTGCCTCTTCTATTTAATTCCGATGCAATTTCTGTGTTTCTTCGTCAATAAGAAGATCCAAGGGATACAGTAAACCTGAAGTGAAGCATCCGAATCCATAACTAGTGTCACAGGAAAGGTTCAGAACATAGACAGTAAGAAGAGTCAGTCTTCTTGTACTTAAGTCGGCATTGTGCCTTTTGTATTTAATTCCGATGCAATTTCTGTGTTTCATCGTCAATAAGAGGGTCTGAGGGATATACTAAACCTGAAGTGAAGCATCGGAATCTATAACTAGTCTCACAGGAATGGTTCAAACATAGTCAGTAAGAAGAGTCAGTCTCCTTGTACTTAAGTCGGCATTGTGCCTCTTCTATTTACTTCCGATGCAATTTCTGTGTTTCGTCTTCAATAAGAAGGTCCAAGGGATACAGTAAACCTGAAGTGAAGCATCGGAATCTCTAACTAGTGTCACAGGAATGGTTTAAACATAGACAGTAGGAAGACTCAGTCTTCTTGTACTTAGGTCTGCATTGTGCCTTTTCTATTTAATTCCGATGCAATTTCTGTGTTTCATCGTCAATAAGAAGGTCAGAGGGATACAGTAAACCTGAAGTGAAACATCGGAATCTATAACTAGTGTCACAGGAATGGTTCAAAGCATAGTCAGTAAGAAGAGTCAGTCTTCTTGGACTGAAGTCGGCATTGTGCCTTTTGTATTTAATTCCGATACAATTTCTGTGTTTCATCGTCAATAGGAAGTTCCGTGGGATGCAGTAAACCTGAAGTGAAGCATCGGGATCTATAACTAGTGTCACAGGAGTGGTTCAAAACATAGACAGTAAGAAGAGTCAGTCTTCTTGTACTTAAGTCGGCATTGTGCCTTTTGTATTTAATTCCGATCCAATTTCTGTGTTTCATCGTCAATAAGAAGGTCAGAGGGATACAGTAAACCCGAAGTGAAGCATCGGAATCTATAACTAGTGTCACAGGAATGGTTCAAAACTTAGAGAGTTGGAAGAGACAGTCTTCTTGTACTTAAGTCGGCATTGTGCCTTTTGTATTTAATTCCGATGCAATTTCTGTGTTTCATCGTCAATAAGAGGGTCTGAGGGATATAGTAAACCTGAAGTGAAGCATCGGAATCTATAACTAGTGTCAAAGGAATAGTTCAAACATAGTCAGTAAGAAGAGTCAGTCTCCTTGTACTTAAGTCGGCATTGTGCCTCTTCTATTCACTTCCGATGCAATTTCTGTGTTTCGTCTTCAATAAGAAGGTCCAAGGGATACAGTAAACCTGAAATGAAGCATCGGATTCTATAACTAGTGTTACGGGAATGGTTCAAAACATAGACAGTAGGAAGAGTCAGTCTTCATGTACTTAGCCGGCATTGTGCCTTTTGTATATCATTCCGATGCAATATCTATGTTTCGTCGTCAATACGAAGGTCCAAGGGATACAATTAATCTGAAGTGAAGCATCGGAATCTATAACTAGTGTCACAGGAATGGTTCAAAACATAGACAGTAAGAAGAGTCAGTCTTCTTGTACTTAAGTCGGCAATGTGCCTTTTGTATTTAATTCCGATGCAATTTCTGTGGTTCATCGTCAATAGGAAGGTCCAAGGGATACAGTAAACCTGAAGTGAAGCATCGGAATCTATAACTAGTGTCACAGGAATGGTTCCAAACATAGACAGTAAGAAGAATCAGTCTTCTTGCAGTTATGTCGGCATTGTGCCTTTTCTATTTAATTACGATGCAATTTCTGTGGTCCATCGTCAATAAGAAGATCAGAGGGATACAGTAAACCTGAAGTGAGGCATCGGAATCTATAACTAGTGTCACAGGAATGGTTCAAAACATAGACAATAGGAAGGGTCAGTCTTCTTGTACTCAAGTCAGCATTGTGCCTTTTCTATTTAATTCCGATACAATTTCTGTGTTTCGTCGTCAATAAGAAGGTATAAGGGATACAGTAAACCTGAAGTGAAACATCGGAATCTATAACTAGTGTCACAGAAATGGTTCAAAACATAGACAGTAAGAAGAGTCGGTCCTTTTGCACTGTAGTCGGCATTGTGCATTTTGTATCTAATTCCAATGCAATTCCTGTGTTTCATCGTCAATAAGAGGGTCCCAGAGATACAGTAAACTGGAGGTGAAGTATCGGATTCTATAACTAGTGTCACAGGAATGGTTGAAATCATAGACAGTAGCAAGAGTCAGTCTTCTTGTACTGAGGTCGGCATTGTGCCTCTTCTATTTCATTCCGATGCAATTTCTGTGTTTCGTCGTCAATAAGAAGGTCCAAGGGATACAGTCAACCTGAAGTGAAGCATCGGAATCTATAACTAGTGTCACAGGAATGGTTCAAACATAGTCAGTAAGAAGAGTCAGTCTCCTTGTACTTAAGTCGGCATTGTGCCTCTTCTATTTAATTCCGATGCAATTTCTGTGTTTCGTCGTCAATAAGAAGGTCCAAGGGAGACAGTAAACCTGAAGTGAAGCATCGGAATCTATAACTATAGTCACAGGAATGGTTCAAAACATAGACAGCAAGAAGTCCTCATTGTGCCTTTTGTATTTAATTCCGATGCAATTTCTGTGTTTCATCGTCAATAAGAAGGTCAGAGGGATACAGTAAACCTGAAGTGGAGCATCGGAATCCGTAACTAGTGTCACAGGAATGGTTCAAAACATAGACAGTAGGAAGAGTCAGTCTTCATGTACTTAGCCGGCATTGTGCCTTTTCTATTTCATTCCGATGCAATTCCTGTGTTTCGTCGTCAATACTAAGGTCCAAGGGATAGAATTAATCTGAAGTGAAGCATCGGAATCTATAACTAGTGTCACAGGAATGGTTCAAAACATAGACAGTAAGGAGAGTCAGTCTTCTTGTACTATAGTCGGCAATGTGCCTTTTGTATATAATTCCGATGCAATTTCTGTGTTTCATCGACAATACGAAGGTCCAAGGGATACAGTAAACCTAAAAAGATGCATCGGAATCTATAACTAGTGTCACAGGAATGGTTCCAAACATAGACAGTAAGAAGAATCAGTCTTCTTGCACTTAATTCGGCATTGTGCCTTTTCTATTTATTTCCGATGCAATTTCTGTGGTTCATCGTCAATAAGAAGGTCAGAGGGATACAGTAAACCTGAAGTGAAGCATCGGAATCCATAACTAGTGTCACAGGAATGGTTCAAAACATAGACAATAGGATGGGTCAGTCTTCCTGTACTCAAGTCAGCATTGTGCCTTTTCTATTTAATTCCGATGCAATTTCTGTGTTTCGTCGTCAATAAGAAGGTATAAGGGATACAGTAAACCTGAAGTGAAACATCGGAATCTGTAACTAGTGTCACAGAAATGGTTCAAAAAATAGACAGTAAGAAGAGTCGGTCCTTTTGCACTGTAGTCGGCATTGTGCATTTTGTATCTAATTCCAATGCAATTTCTGTGTTTCATCGTCAATAAGAAGGTCCGAGAGATACAGTAACCCTGAGGTGAAGCATCGGAATCTAATACTAGTGTCACAGGAATGGTTCAAAACATAGTCAGAAAGAAGGGTCAGTCTGCTTGTACTTAAGTCGGCATTGTGCCTTTTCTATTTAATTCCGATGCAATTTCTGTGTTTCATTGTCAATAAGAAGGTCAGAGGGGTACAGTAAACCTGAAATGAAGCATCGGATTCTATAACTAGTGTCACGGGAATGGTTCAAAACATAGACAGTAGGAAGAGTCAGTCTTCATGTACTTAGCCGGCATTCTGCCTTTTCTATTTCATTCCGACGCAATTTCTGTGTTTCGTCGTCAATACGATGGTCCAAGGGATACAATTAATCTGAAGTGAAGCATCGGAATCTATAACTAGTGTCACAGGAATGGTTTAAACATTGACGGTAGGAAGTCTCAGTCTTCTTGTACTTAGGTCGGCATTTTGCCTTTTCTATTTAATTCCGATGCAATTTCTGTGTTTCGTCGTCAAGAAGAAGGTCAGAGGGATAGAGTAAACCTGAAGTGAAGCATCGGAAACTATAACTAGTGTCACAGGAATGGTTCAAAACATAGTCAGAAAGAAGAGTCAGTCTGCTTGTACTTAAGTCGGCGTTGTGCCTTTTCTATTTAATTCCGATGCAATTTCTGTGTTTCATTGTCAATAAGAAGATCAGAGGGATACAGTAAACCTGAAGTGAAGCATCGGAATCTATAACTAGTGTCACAGCGATGGTTCCAAACATAGTCAGTAAGAAGAGTCAGTCTTCTTGTACTTAAGTCGGCATTGTGCCTTTTGTATTTAATTCCGATGCAATTTCTGTGTTTCATCGTCAATAAAAAGGTCCAAGGGATACAGTAAACCTGAAGTGAATCATCGGAATCTATACCTAGTGTCACAGGAATGGTTCAAAACATAGTCAGTAAGAAGAGTCAGACTTCTTGGACTTAAGTCGGCATTGTGCCTTTTGTACTTAATTCCGATGCAATTTCTGTGTTTCATCGTCAATAGGTAGGTCAGAGGGATGCAGTAAACCTCAAGTGAAGCGTCGGAATCTATAACTAGTGTCACAGGAATGGTTCGAAACATAGACAGTAAGAAGATTCAGTCTTCTTGTACTTAAGTCGGCATTGTGCCTTTTGTATTTAATTCCGATGCAATTTCTGTGTTTCATCGTCAATAAGAAGGTCAGAGGGATACAGTAAACCTGAAGTGAAGCATCGGAATCCGTAACTAGTGTCACAGGAATGGTTCAAAGCATAGACAGTAGGAAGAGTCAGTCTTCATGTACTTAGCCGGCATTGTGCCTTTTGTATTTCATTCCGATGCAATTTCTGTGTTTCGTCGTCAATACGAAGGTCCAAGGGATACAATTAATCTGAAGTGAAGCATCGAAATCTATAACTAGTGTCACAGGAATGGTTCAAAACATAGACAGTGAGAAGAGTCAGTCTTCTTGTACTTAAGTCGGCAATGTGCCTTTTGTATTTAATTCCGATGCAATTTCTGTGTTTCATCGTCAATAGGATGATCCAAGGATACAGTAACCCTGAAGGGGAGGATCGGAATCTATAACTAGTGTCACAGGAATGGTTCAAAACATAGACAATAGGAAGGGTCAGTCTTCTTGTACTCAAGTCAGCATTGTGCCTTTTCTATTTAATTCCGATGCAATTTCTGTGTTTCGTCGTCAATAAGAAGGTATAAGGGATACAGTAAACCTGAAGTGAAACATCGGAATCTATAATTAGTGCCACAGAAATGGTTCAAAACATAGACAGTAAGGAGAGTCGGTCCTTTAGCACTGTAGTCGGCATTGTGCATTTTGTATCTAATTCCAATGCAATTTCTGTGTTTCATCGTCAATAAGAAGGTCCGAGAGATACAGTAAACCTGAGGTGAAGCATCGGAATCTATAACTAGCGTCACTGGAATGGTTGAATACATAGACCGTAGGAAGAGTCAGTCTTCCTGTACTTAAGTCGGAATTGTGCCTTTTCTACTTAAATCCGATGCAATATCTATGTTTCATCGTCAATAAGAAGGTCAGAGGGATACTGTAAACCTGGTGTGAAGCATCGGAATTTCTAACTAGTGTCACAGGAATGGTTTAAAACATAGTCAGTAAGAAGAGTCAGTCTTCTTGTACTTACGTCGGCTTTGTGCCTTTTGTATTTAATTCCGATGCAATATCTGTGTTTCATCGTCAATAAGAAGGTCAGAGGGATACAGTAAACGTGAAGTGAAGAAGCGGAATCTATAACTAGTGTCACAGCAATGGTTCAAAACATAGAATGTAGGAAGAGTCAGGCTTCTTGTACTTAAGTCGGCATTGTGCCTTTTCTACTTAATTCCGATGCAATATCTATGTTTCATCGTCAATAAGAAGGTCAGAGGGATACTGTAAACCTGAAGTGAAGCATCGGAATCTATAACTAGAGTCACATTAATAGTTCAAAACATAGACAGTAAGAAGGGCCAGTCTTCTTGTACTTAAGTTGGAATTGTGCCTTTTCTATTTAATTCCGATGGAATTTCTATGTTTCATCGTCAATAAGAAGGTCAGAGGGATACAGTAAACCTGAAGTGAAGCATCGGAAACTATAACTAGTGTCACAGGAATGGTTCAAAACATAGTTAGTAAGAAGAGTCAGTCTTCTTGTACTTAAGGCGGCATTGTGCATTTTGTATTTAATTCCGATGCAATTTCTGTGTTTCATCGTCAATAAGAAGGTCCAAGAGATACAGTAAACCTGAAGCGAAGCATCGGAATCTATAACTAGTGTCACAAAAATGGTTCAAAACATAGTCAGTGAGAAGAGTCAGTCTTCTTGTACTTATGTCGGCATTGTGCCCTTTTCAATTTAATTCCGATGCAATAACTGTGTTTCATCGTCAATTAGAAGGTCAGTGGGATACAGTGAATCTGAAGTAAAGCATTGGATTCTTTAACTAGTGTCACTGGAATAGTTTAAAAGATAGACAGTAGGAAGACTCAGTCTTCTTGTACTTAGGTCGGCATTGTGCCTTTTCTATTTAATTCCGATGCAATTTCTGTGTTTCATCGTCAATAAGAAGGTCAGAGGGATACAGTAAATCTGAAGTGAAGCATCGGAATCTCTAACTAGTGTCACAGGAATAGTTTAAAACATAGACAGTAGGAAGACTCAGTCTTCTTGTACTTAAGTCAGCATTGTGCCTTTTGTATTTAAATCCGATGCAATTTCTTTGTTTCATCGTCAATAAAAAGGTCAGAGGGATACAGTAAACGTGAAGTGAAGCGTCGGAATCTGCAACTAGCGTTACAGGAATGGTTCAAATCATAGACAGTAAGAAGAGTCAGTCTTTTTGTACTTATGTCGGCATTGTGCCTTCTCTAATTACTTCCGATGCAATTTCTGTGTTTCATCGTCAATAAGATGGTCCAACGGATACAGTAAACCTGAAGTGATGCATCGGAATCTATAACTAGTGTCACAGGAATGCTTCAAACCATAGACAGTAAGAAGAGTCAGTCTTCTTGTACTAATGTCGGCATTGTGCCTTTTCTATTTAATTCCGACGCAATTTCTGCGTTTCTTCGTCAGTAAGAAGTTCAGAGGGATACAGTAATCCTGAAGTGAAGCATCGGAATCTATAACTAGTGTCACAGGAATGGTTCTAAACATATTCAGTAAGAAGAATCAGTCTTCTTGTACTTAAGTCGGCATTGTGCCTGTTCTATTTAATTCCGATGCAATATCTGTGTTTCATCGTTAATAAGATGGTCAGAGGGATACAATAAACCTGAAGGGAGGCATCGGAATCTATAACTAGTGTCACAGGAATGGTTCAAAGCATAGACAATAAGAATGGTTAGTCTTCTTGTACTTAAGTCGGCATTGTGCCTTTTCTATTTAATTCCTATGCAATTACTGTGTTTCATCGTCAATAAGATGGTCAAAGGAATACAGTAAACCTGAAGTGAAGCATCGGAATCCGTAACTAGCGTCACAGGAACCTTTCAAATCATATACAGTAAGAAGAGTCAGTCTTCTAGTACTTAAGTCGGCATTGTGCCTTTTCTATTTAATTCCGATGCAATTTCTGTGTTTCATCGTCAATAAGAAGGTCCAAGGGATACAGTAAACCTGAAGTGAAGAATCGGAATCTATAACTAGTGTCACAGGAATGGTTCAAAACAAATTCAGTAAGAAGAATCAGCCTTCTTGTACTTAAGTCGGCATTGTGCCTTTTCTATTTAATTCCGACGCAATATCTGTGTTTCATCGTCAATAAGAAGGTCAGAGGGATACAATAATCCTGAAGTGAAGCATCGGAATCTATAACTAGTGTCACAGGAATGCTTCCAAACATAGTCAGAAAGAAGAGTCAGTCTTCTTGTACTTAAGTCGGCATTGTGCCTTTTCTATTTAATTCCGATGCAATTTCTGTGTTTCATCGTCAATACGGATGTCCAAGGAATACAGTAAACCTGAAGTGAATCATCGGAATCTATAACTAGTGTCACAGGAATGGTTCAAATCATAGACAGTAAGTTGAGTCAGTCTTCTTGTACTTAAGTCGGCATTTTGATTTTTTTATTTAATTCCGATGCAATTTGTGTGTTTCACCGACAATAAGAAGTGCAGAGGGATACAGTAAACCTGAAGTGAAGCATCGGAATCTGTAACTAGTGTCACAGGAATGGTTCAAAACATTGACAGTAAGGGGAGTCAGTCTTCTTGTACTTAAGGCGGCATTGTGCATTTTGTATTTAATTCCGATGCAATTTCTGTGTTTCATCGCCAATAAGAAGGTAAGAGGGTTACAGTAAACCTGAAGTGAAGCATCGGAATCTATAACTAGTGTCACAGGAATGGTTCAAATCATAGTTAGTAAGAAGAGTCAGTCTTCTTGTACTTAAGGCGGCAATGTGCATTTTGTATTTAATTCCGATGCAATTTCTGTGTTCCATCGTCAATAACAAGGTCCAAGAGATACAGTAAAAATGAAGTGAAGCATCGGAATCTATAACTAGTGTCATAGGAATGGTTCAAAGCATAGTCAGTAAGAAGATTCAGTCTTCTCGTACTTAAGTCGGCATTGTGCCCTTTTCAATTTCATTTCGATGCAATTACTGTGTTTCATTGACAATTAAAAGGTCAGAGGGATACAGTAAATCTGAATTGAAGCATCGGAATCTCTAACTAGTGTCGCAGGAATGGTTTAAAACATAGACAGTAGGAAGACACAGTCTTCTTGTACTTAGGTCGGCATTGTGCCTTTTCTATTTAATTCCGATGCAATTTCTGTGTTTCATCGCCAATAAGAAGGTCCAAGGGATACAGTAAACCTGAAGTGATGCATCGGAATCTATAACTAGTGTCACAGGAATGCTTCAAACCGTAGACAGTAAGAAGAGTCAGTCTTCTTGTACTTAAGTCGGCATTGTGGCTTTTCTATTTAATTCCGATGCAATTTCTGGGTTTCATCGTCAGTAAGAAGTTCAGAGGGATACAGTAAACCGAAGTGAAGCATCGGAATCTATAACTAGTGTCTCAGGAATGGTTCAAAACATATTCAGTAAGAAGAATCAGTCTTCTTGTTCTTAAGTCGGCATTGTGCCTTTTCTATTTAATTCCGATGCAATTTCTGTGTTTCATCGTCAATTAGAAGGTCAGAGGGATACAGTAAACCTGAAGTGAAGCATCGGAAACTATAACTAGTGTCACAGCAATGGTTCCAAACATAGTCAGTAAGAAGAGTCAGTCTTCTTGTACTTAAGACGGCATTGTGCTACGGTATGTTGATGATTTTCACTTATGGACCGTCTGACAGCAACTGAATAAAACACAATTTTAGTGCCATACGCGTTTCGCCTTTATTTTCTGCAAGGCATCATCAGTGGCCTGTAATATGTACATATTTTAGCTGTTTTATTTACATTTTTTGTCACTGTGCCTATAGGTTATAAACAGTTCTGGTGGTTGGTATTTCCTAATAAGTAGTAATGTTTTTAACTGTACTTACAGGTTGCGTAGACAGTTTCTTACATATTACGCTCCTGTTGCATTTTTGGTCTTGTTCTTCTTCCTATGAGCGCCAATTTGCTGTTTTTTCTGCATTCCACAGCACTATGCACTGAACGCTTTTTTTAATGCAATGTTTTGGTTTCTGTTGCCGACTGTCAAAGGTTTTTGCCAAAGATCGAATATTACTGCCAAACTTACGAGTGTAACTATCGAAGTATCAGTGGTCTGTTCGTGTATGCATTTGTGTGTGCGCTTGTGTGTGTGTGTGTGTGTGTTTGTGTTTTTTGGTGTCATATTATTTTATTTTATTTTATTGTATTTAATTATTTATTTTTGTTTATGTCCTGTGTATGTGTGTTCTGGTGTCATATATATATATATATATATATATATATATATATATATATATATATATATATATATATATATTTGTGCTGTGTATGTGTGTCTGTCTGTATTTTGGTGTTATGCAATTTTTTTTTTTTTGGGAGGGTGTGTGTGTGTGTGTGTGTGTGTGTGTGTGTGTGTGTGTGTGTGTGTGTGTATTTTGGTGTTATATACTTTTTTTATGTCATCATTTCCTTTATTAAGTGTAGTAAGGAGCCTGTGCTGATGTGTGTTTGTTCATTTATCACATGTTTGTTTTCTGCTATGGCTTTCTGGATGTGGAAGTTCTCTTGCATTTGTATAAGATGTTTGTCATGGTTGCTTATTCTCATTATTTTCATTTCTTGTTCCATGTTTGTAGGGTGATGGTTGTAGTATTTTAAATGCTCTGGAAATGTGGAATGGTTTGTTTCATACTTCAAACATCTGATATGTTCTTTGTATCTTGTTTCAAAATTCCTGTATGTCATGCCTATGTATACTGCATCACAACTTTGACATTCAAGTTTATATATTCCTGATTGTCGGAATTTGTCCCTCTTGGTAGCTGGCTGGCTTAGGTGTGATTGAAGGGTTTGCCCAGGCTTATATGCTATTTTGAAGCCCAGTCTCTTTAGGATGTTTGCAACTCTGTGTGTTAGTTTATGTGTGTAGGTCATGGTGTACCATCTGGTTCTTTTCTGTGTGGTGCTGACATTGTGTGTGTTTGTTGAGTGTGTTTGTAAGTTTTCAGCTTGAGAGTTCTTTTGTATTGTGGAAATGTTGTGTTTGTTTTTTATTTGTGTTTTTATTTTTTGATTGAGCCTGTGTACCACATGTGTGCCATACCCGTTGTTCCCAGCTATTTGTATGATCGTGTTCATTTCTTGTTCATAGTTTCTCTTACTGAGTGGGATTCTGTTTAATCTATGTAACATGTGCCTTAGTGCTGCAAATTTCTGGCTTTGGGGGTGGTTCGATGTGAATGTATTACTGTGTCCGTGGCTGTTGGTTTTCTAAAGATGTTAAATGTATGTTTTCCATTTTCTTTTTTAATTGTAATGTCAAGAAAATTTATTTGATTTTCTTTTTCTTTTTCAAGTGTGAATTTTATGTTCTTATGAGCTTTGTTTATTTCTGAATAGAGTTCATCTATTTTTTCACTTGGCTCGTCTACCAAACAAATAATGTCATCCACGTATCTGTACCAATATACGATTTTGAAACTTTCATTTGTGGTTATCTTATCAAATATCAGATTTTCAAGGTGACTGATGAAGATGTTTGCTAGTGTTCCTGATATTGGGGATCCCATGGGCAGTCCATCAGTTTGTAGATAATATTCTTCCTCAAACTGAAAGTAGTTTTGTTCAGTTGTCAGTCTGAGCATATCTGTTATTTCTCTTGGTGCGTCTGTGGTGAGGTTGCTGTTGGATGAGAGATTTTGTTCTATGATTTCTATTGTTTCTGTGATAGGGATGGAGGTATACATATTTTCTATATGGAATGAAATCAGTGATGCTGTGTGTGGTACCTGTATGTTCTGTATATTTTCTATTAGGTTTCCTGTGTTTATCACTGTTCTGTTGTTTTCTACTTTATAGTGTTTTGTAACTAACTTTTGGAGTTGTTTGGCTATGCGGTATGTTGGGGCTTTCTTGAAGTTGATAACAGGTCTCATTGGCATTCTGTCTTTATGTACTTTCGGTTGACTGCGGAGTGTTGGTGCTTGTGGGTTTTTCTGTGTTAAGTAGTATTTTTGTTTGTCTGTGAGTGTGTGTTCAATGTTTTTCAGTGTTCGTTTCACATTTGCCTGGAATCGTGTAGTTGGATCTGACTTCAGTTTTTGTATTGCGTTGGTGTTTATGTATTCCTTGGTTTTTGTGATGTATTGCTCTTTATCCATGAGTACTGTTACATTGCCCTTGTCTGCTCTTGTTATTAATACGTTGTTGTTTGTTAACTTTTGTTTTAACCTTTTCATAGTAGCTGCTTCTGTTTGATTGCTCTTATTGTGTGTCTGCTATGTTTGTTTTATTATGCCTCTTATTTCTTCTTTTACTAGTTCTCTTGTCAGTCCTACGTTTATTTCGCAATTATTTTGTTGTTCTTCACGTGCAAGGATGTGTTCGGTTTCTACTATGAGATTTTCTATGTATTGATTGTTCACCTTGCTATTGGTGCAGTGTTTCAAACCTTTTTCCAAGAGCATTTTTTCGTTTTCGTGTAGTTCTGTCTCTGTTAGGTTAACTAAGCGTGGATGGAATGAGTGTTGGTGTTCATGTGGTTTCACATTTAAACTGTAAATGTATTTTTGCGTCTTTTTTACTGTTAGTTTCATTATCTTGTGTTTATGTTTGTTTTGTAAATGTTTCATTGCTATGTATGTGTTGTGCTCAGTTTTTTCTACTAGTGCCATGAAAACTGCGGCGTTTCCTACGTTTTTTGCCAATTCTAGATGAGTGTCATAGAGCATCATGTTTAGGTGCTGTTTTTTCGAATAGAGCATCTTAAATTCATGTAGTAACCAATATCGTTCTGCAAATGATTTCGACTTTTGTGCCACTGTAGAACTGTTTTTAACCTTTACATTAATGTAGCTTGGAATTAAATCGTTCTTTTTGCATGTTCTGTTGAATTTTATATGCTGTATCGTCTTATGAAGTCTCAGATGTATTTTCTTGAACCTGTTGTACACGTTGACAGGGAATGCTTGACATAGCTGTATTGACATCTTCAATTTTTTGGTCCTGTACTCCTGAGTTGCGCGTAATACTACGGTATGTTGATGATTTTCACTTATGGACCGTCTGACAGCAACTGAATAAAACTCAATTTTAGCGCCATACGCGTTTCGCCTTTATTTTCTGCAAGGCATCATCAGTGGCCTGTAATATGTACATATGTTAGCTATTTTATTTACATTTTTTGTCACTGTGCCTATAGGTTATAAACAGTTCTGGTGGTTGGTATTTCTTATTAAGTAGTAATGTTTTGAACTCTACTTACAGGTTGCGTAGACAGTTTCTTACATATTACGCTCCTGTTGCATTTTTGGTCTTGTTCTTCTTCCTATGAGCGCCAATTTGCTGTTTTTTCTGCATTCCACAGCACTATGCACTGAAAGCTTTTTTTAATGCAATGTTTTGGTTTCTGTTGCCGACTGTCAAAAGTTTTTGCCAAAGATCGAATATTACTGCCAAACTTACGAGTGTAACTATCGAAGTATCAGTGGTCTGTTCGTGTATGCATTTGTGTGTGCGCTTGTGTGTGTGTGTGTGTGTGTTTTTTGGTGTCATATTATTTTATATTATTGTATTTAATCATTTATTTTTGTTTATGTCCTGTGTATGTGTGTTCTGGTGTCATATATATATATATATATATATATATATATATATATATATATATATATATATTTGTGCTGTGTATGTGTGTCTGTCTGTATTTTGGTGTTATGCGATTTTTTTTTTTTTGGGAGGGTGTGTGTGTGTGTGTGTGTGTGTGTGTGTGTGTGTGTGTGTGTGTGTGTGTGTGTATTTTGGTGTTATATACTTTTTTTATGTCATCATTTCCTTTATTAAGTGTAGTAAGGAGCCTGTGCTGATGTGTGTTTGTTCATTTATCACATGTTTGTTTTCTGCTATGGCTTTCTGGATGTGGAAGTTCTCTTGCATTTGTATAAGATGTTTGTCATGGTTGCTTATTCTCATTATTTTCATTTCTTGTTCCATGTTTGTAGGGTGATGGTTGTAGTATTTTAAATGCTCTGGAAATGTGGAATGGTTTGTTTCATACTTCAAACATCTGATATGTTCTTTGTATCTTGTTTCAAAATTCCTGTATGTCATGCCTATGTATACTGCATCACAACTTTGACATTCAAGTTTATATATTCCTGATTGTCGGAATTTGTCCCTCTTGGTAGCTGGCTGGCTTAGGTGTGATTGAAGGGTTTGCCCAGGCTTATATGCTATTTTGAAGCCCAGTCTCTTTAGGATGTTTGCAACTCTGTGTGTTAGTTTATGTGTGTAGGTCATGGTGTACCATCTGGTTCTTTTCTGTGTGGTGCTGACATTGTGTGTGTTTGTTGAGTGTGTTTGTAAGTTTTCAGCTTGAGAGTTCTTTTGTATTGTGGAAATGTTGTGTTTGTTTTTTATTTGTGTTTTTATTTTTTGATTGAGCCTGTGTACCACATGTGTGCCATACCCGTTGTTCCCAGCTATTTGTATGATCGTGTTCATTTCTTGTTCATAGTTTCTCTTACTGAGTGGGATTCTGTTTAATCTATGTAACATGTGCCTTAGTGCTGCAAATTTCTGGCTTTGGGGGTGGTTCGATGTGAATGTATTACTGTGTCCGTGGCTGTTGGTTTTCTAAAGATGTTAAATGTATGTTTTCCATTTTCTTTTTTAATTGTAATGTCAAGAAAATTTATTTGATTTTCTTTTTCTTTTTCAAGTGTGAATTTTATGTTCTTATGAGCTTTGTTTATTTCTGAATAGAGTTCATCTATTTTTTCACTTGGCTCGTCTACCAAACAAATAATGTCATCCACGTATCTGTACCAATATACGATTTTGAAACTTTCATTTGTGGTTATCTTATCAAATATCAGATTTTCAAGGTGACTGATGAAGATGTTTGCTAGTGTTCCTGATATTGGGGATCCCATGGGCAGTCCATCAGTTTGTAGATAATATTCTTCCTCAAACTGAAAGTAGTTTTGTTCAGTTGTCAGTCTGAGCATATCTGTTATTTCTCTTGGTGCGTCTGTGGTGAGGTTGCTGTTGGATGAGAGATTTTGTTCTATGATTTCTATTGTTTCTGTGATAGGGATGGAGGTATACATATTTTCTATATGGAATGAAATCAGTGATGCTGTGTGTGGTACCTGTATGTTCTGTATATTTTCTATTAGGTTTCCTGTGTTTATCACTGTTCTGTTGTTTTCTACTTTATAGTGTTTTGTAACTAACTTTTGGAGTTGTTTGGCTATGCGGTATGTTGGGGCTTTCTTGAAGTTGATAACAGGTCTCATTGGCATTCTGTCTTTATGTACTTTCGGTTGACTGCGGAGTGTTGGTGCTTGTGGGTTTTTCTGTGTTAAGTAGTATTTTTGTTTGTCTGTGAGTGTGTGTTCAATGTTTTTCAGTGTTCGTTTCACATTTGCCTGGAATCGTGTAGTTGGATCTGACTTCAGTTTTTGTATTGCGTTGGTGTTTATGTATTCCTTGGTTTTTGTGATGTATTGCTCTTTATCCATGAGTACTGTTACATTGCCCTTGTCTGCTCTTGTTATTAATACGTTGTTGTTTGTTAACTTTTGTTTTAACCTTTTCATAGTAGCTGCTTCTGTTTGATTGCTCTTATTGTGTGTCTGCTATGTTTGTTTTATTATGCCTCTTATTTCTTCTTTTACTAGTTCTCTTGTCAGTCCTACGTTTATTTCGCAATTATTTTGTTGTTCTTCACGTGCAAGGATGTGTTCGGTTTCTACTATGAGATTTTCTATGTATTGATTGTTCACCTTGCTATTGGTGCAGTGTTTCAAACCTTTTTCCAAGAGCATTTTTTCGTTTTCGTGTAGTTCTGTCTCTGTTAGGTTAACTAAGCGTGGATGGAATGAGTGTTGGTGTTCATGTGGTTTCACATTTAAACTGTAAATGTATTTTTGCGTCTTTTTTACTGTTAGTTTCATTATCTTGTGTTTATGTTTGTTTTGTAAATGTTTCATTGCTATGTATGTGTTGTGCTCAGTTTTTTCTACTAGTGCCATGAAAACTGCGGCGTTTCCTACGTTTTTTGCCAATTCTAGATGAGTGTCATAGAGCATCATGTTTAGGTGCTGTTTTTTCGAATAGAGCATCTTAAATTCATGTAGTAACCAATATCGTTCTGCAAATGATTTCGACTTTTGTGCCACTGTAGAACTGTTTTTAACCTTTACATTAATGTAGCTTGGAATTAAATCGTTCTTTTTGCATGTTCTGTTGAATTTTATATGCTGTATCGTCTTATGAAGTCTCAGATGTATTTTCTTGAACCTGTTGTACACGTTGACAGGGAATGCTTGACATAGCTGTATTGACATCTTCAATTTTTTGGTCCTGTACTCCTGAGTTGCGCGTAATACTACGGTATGTTGATGATTTTCACTTATGGACCGTCTGACAGCAACTGAATAAAACTCAATTTTAGCGCCATACGCGTTTCGCCTTTATTTTCTGCAAGGCATCATCAGTGGCCTGTAATATGTACATATGTTAGCTATTTTATTTACATTTTTTGTCACTGTGCCTATAGGTTATAAACAGTTCTGGTGGTTGGTATTTCTTATTAAGTAGTAATGTTTTGAACTCTACTTACAGGTTGCGTAGACAGTTTCTTACATATTACGCTCCTGTTGCATTTTTGGTCTTGTTCTTCTTCCTATGAGCGCCAATTTGCTGTTTTTTCTGCATTCCACAGCACTATGCACTGAAAGCTTTTTTTAATGCAATGTTTTGGTTTCTGTTGCCGACTGTCAAAAGTTTTTGCCAAAGATCGAATATTACTGCCAAACTTACGAGTGTAACTATCGAAGTATCAGTGGTCTGTTCGTGTATGCATTTGTGTGTGCGCTTGTGTGTGTGTGTGTGTGTGTGTGTGTTTTTTGGTGTCATATTATTTTATATTATTGTATTTAATCATTTATTTTTGTTTATGTCCTGTGTATGTGTGTTCTGGTGTCATATATATATATATATATATATATATATATATATATATATATATATATATATTTGTGCTGTGTATGTGTGTCTGTCTGTATTTTGGTGTTATGCGATTTTTTTTTTTTTGGGAGGGTGTGTGTGTGTGTGTGTGTGTGTGTGTGTGTGTGTGTGTGTGTGTGTGTGTGTGTGTATTTTGGTGTTATATACTTTTTTTATGTCATCATTTCCTTTATTAAGTGTAGTAAGGAGCCTGTGCTGATGTGTGTTTGTTCATTTATCACATGTTTGTTTTCTGCTATGGCTTTCTGGATGTGGAAGTTCTCTTGCATTTGTATAAGATGTTTGTCATGGTTGCTTATTCTCATTATTTTCATTTCTTGTTCCATGTTTGTAGGGTGATGGTTGTAGTATTTTAAATGCTCTGGAAATGTGGAATGGTTTGTTTCATACTTCAAACATCTGATATGTTCTTTGTATCTTGTTTCAAAATTCCTGTATGTCATGCCTATGTATACTGCATCACAACTTTGACATTCAAGTTTATATATTCCTGATTGTCGGAATTTGTCCCTCTTGGTAGCTGGCTGGCTTAGGTGTGATTGAAGGGTTTGCCCAGGCTTATATGCTATTTTGAAGCCCAGTCTCTTTAGGATGTTTGCAACTCTGTGTGTTAGTTTATGTGTGTAGGTCATGGTGTACCATCTGGTTCTTTTCTGTGTGGTGCTGACATTGTGTGTGTTTGTTGAGTGTGTTTGTAAGTTTTCAGCTTGAGAGTTCTTTTGTATTGTGGAAATGTTGTGTTTGTTTTTTATTTGTGTTTTTATTTTTTGATTGAGCCTGTGTACCACATGTGTGCCATACCCGTTGTTCCCAGCTATTTGTATGATCGTGTTCATTTCTTGTTCATAGTTTCTCTTACTGAGTGGGATTCTGTTTAATCTATGTAACATGTGCCTTAGTGCTGCAAATTTCTGGCTTTGGGGGTGGTTCGATGTGAATGTATTACTGTGTCCGTGGCTGTTGGTTTTCTAAAGATGTTAAATGTATGTTTTCCATTTTCTTTTTTAATTGTAATGTCAAGAAAATTTATTTGATTTTCTTTTTCTTTTTCAAGTGTGAATTTTATGTTCTTATGAGCTTTGTTTATTTCTGAATAGAGTTCATCTATTTTTTCACTTGGCTCGTCTACCAAACAAATAATGTCATCCACGTATCTGTACCAATATACGATTTTGAAACTTTCATTTGTGGTTATCTTATCAAATATCAGATTTTCAAGGTGACTGATGAAGATGTTTGCTAGTGTTCCTGATATTGGGGATCCCATGGGCAGTCCATCAGTTTGTAGATAATATTCTTCCTCAAACTGAAAGTAGTTTTGTTCAGTTGTCAGTCTGAGCATATCTGTTATTTCTCTTGGTGCGTCTGTGGTGAGGTTGCTGTTGGATGAGAGATTTTGTTCTATGATTTCTATTGTTTCTGTGATAGGGATGGAGGTATACATATTTTCTATATGGAATGAAATCAGTGATGCTGTGTGTGGTACCTGTATGTTCTGTATATTTTCTATTAGGTTTCCTGTGTTTATCACTGTTCTGTTGTTTTCTACTTTATAGTGTTTTGTAACTAACTTTTGGAGTTGTTTGGCTATGCGGTATGTTGGGGCTTTCTTGAAGTTGATAACAGGTCTCATTGGCATTCTGTCTTTATGTACTTTCGGTTGACTGCGGAGTGTTGGTGCTTGTGGGTTTTTCTGTGTTAAGTAGTATTTTTGTTTGTCTGTGAGTGTGTGTTCAATGTTTTTCAGTGTTCGTTTCACATTTGCCTGGAATCGTGTAGTTGGATCTGACTTCAGTTTTTGTATTGCGTTGGTGTTTATGTATTCCTTGGTTTTTGTGATGTATTGCTCTTTATCCATGAGTACTGTTACATTGCCCTTGTCTGCTCTTGTTATTAATACGTTGTTGTTTGTTAACTTTTGTTTTAACCTTTTCATAGTAGCTGCTTCTGTTTGATTGCTCTTATTGTGTGTCTGCTATGTTTGTTTTATTATGCCTCTTATTTCTTCTTTTACTAGTTCTCTTGTCAGTCCTACGTTTATTTCGCAATTATTTTGTTGTTCTTCACGTGCAAGGATGTGTTCGGTTTCTACTATGAGATTTTCTATGTATTGATTGTTCACCTTGCTATTGGTGCAGTGTTTCAAACCTTTTTCCAAGAGCATTTTTTCGTTTTCGTGTAGTTCTGTCTCTGTTAGGTTAACTAAGCGTGGATGGAATGAGTGTTGGTGTTCATGTGGTTTCACATTTAAACTGTAAATGTATTTTTGCGTCTTTTTTACTGTTAGTTTCATTATCTTGTGTTTATGTTTGTTTTGTAAATGTTTCATTGCTATGTATGTGTTGCGCTCAGTTTTTTCTACTAGTGCCATGAAAACTGCGGCGTTTCCTACGTTTTTTGCCAATTCTAGATGAGTGTCATAGAGCATCATGTTTAGGTGCTGTTTTTTCGAATAGAGCATCTTAAATTCATGTAGTAACCAATATCGTTCTGCAAATGATTTCGACTTTTGTGCCACTGTAGAACTGTTTTTAACCTTTACATTAATGTAGCTTGGAATTAAATCGTTCTTTTTGCATGTTCTGTTGAATTTTATATGCTGTATCGTCTTATGAAGTCTCAGATGTATTTTCTTGAACCTGTTGTACACGTTGACAGGGAATGCTTGACATAGCTGTATTGACATCTTCAATTTTTTGGTCCTGTACTCCTGAGTTGCGCGTAATACTACGGTATGTTGATGATTTTCACTTATGGACCGTCTGACAGCAACTGAATAAAACTCAATTTTAGCGCCATACGCGTTTCGCCTTTATTTTCTGCAAGGCATCATCAGTGGCCTGTAATATGTACATATGTTAGCTATTTTATTTACATTTTTTGTCACTGTGCCTATAGGTTATAAACAGTTCTGGTGGTTGGTATTTCTTATTAAGTAGTAATGTTTTGAACTCTACTTACAGGTTGCGTAGACAGTTTCTTACATATTACGCTCCTGTTGCATTTTTGGTCTTGTTCTTCTTCCTATGAGCGCCAATTTGCTGTTTTTTCTGCATTCCACAGCACTATGCACTGAAAGCTTTTTTTAATGCAATGTTTTGGTTTCTGTTGCCGACTGTCAAAAGTTTTTGCCAAAGATCGAATATTACTGCCAAACTTACGAGTGTAACTATCGAAGTATCAGTGGTCTGTTCGTGTATGCATTTGTGTGTGCGCTTGTGTGTGTGTGTGTGTGTGTGTGTGTTTTTTGGTGTCATATTATTTTATATTATTGTATTTAATCATTTATTTTTGTTTATGTCCTGTGTATGTGTGTTCTGGTGTCATATATATATATATATATATATATATATATATATATATATATATATATATATTTGTGCTGTGTATGTGTGTCTGTCTGTATTTTGGTGTTATGCGATTTTTTTTTTTTTGGGAGGGTGTGTGTGTGTGTGTGTGTGTGTGTGTGTGTGTGTGTGTGTGTGTGTGTGTGTGTATTTTGGTGTTATATACTTTTTTTATGTCATCATTTCCTTTATTAAGTGTAGTAAGGAGCCTGTGCTGATGTGTGTTTGTTCATTTATCACATGTTTGTTTTCTGCTATGGCTTTCTGGATGTGGAAGTTCTCTTGCATTTGTATAAGATGTTTGTCATGGTTGCTTATTCTCATTATTTTCATTTCTTGTTCCATGTTTGTAGGGTGATGGTTGTAGTATTTTAAATGCTCTGGAAATGTGGAATGGTTTGTTTCATACTTCAAACATCTGATATGTTCTTTGTATCTTGTTTCAAAATTCCTGCATGTCATGCCTATGTATACTGCATCACAACTTTGACATTCAAGTTTATATATTCCTGATGGTTGGAATTTGTCCCTCTTGGTAGCTGGCTGGCTTAGGTGTGATTGAAGGGTTTGCCCAGGCTTATATGCTATTTTGAAGCCCTGTCTCTTTAGGATGTTTGCAACTCTGTGTGTTAGTTTATGTGTGTAGGTCATGGTGTACCATCTGGTTCTTTTCTGTGTGGTGTTGTCATTGTGTGTGTTTGTTGAGTGTGTTTGTAAGTTTTCAGCTTGTGAGTTCTTTTGTATTGTGGAAATGTTGCGTTTGTTTTTTATTTGTGTTTTTATTTTTTGATTGAGCCTGTGTACCACATGTGTGTCATACCCGTTGTTCCTAGCTATTTGTATGATCGTGTTCATTTCTTGTTCATAGTTTCTCTTACTGGGTGGGACTCTGTTTAATCTATGTAACATGTGCCTTAGTGCTGCAAATTTCTGGCTTTGGGGGTGGTTGGATGTGGAATGTATTATTGTGTCCGTGGCTGCTGGTTTTCTAAAGATGTTAAATGTATGTTTTCCATTTTATTTTTAATTGTAATGTCAAGAAAATTTATTTGATTTTCTTTTTCTTTTTCAAGTGTGAATTTTATGTTCTTATGAGCTTTGTTTATTTCTGAATGGAGTTCATCTATATTTTCACTTGGCTCGTCTACCAAACAAATAATGTCATCCACGTTTCTGTACCAATATACGATTTTGAAACTTTCATTTGTGGTTATCTTATCAAATATCAGATTTTCAAGGCGACTGATGAACATGTTTGCTAGTGTTCCTGATATTGGGGATCCCATGGGCAGTCCATCAGTTTGTAGATAATATTCTTCCTCAAACTGAAAGTAGTTTTGTTCAGTTGCCAGTCTGAGCATATCTGTTATTTCTTTTATTGCGTCTGTGGTGAGGTTGCTGTGGGATGAGAGATTTTGTTCTATGATTTCTATTGTTTCTGTGATAGGGATGGAGGTATACATATTTTCTATATCGAATGAAATCAGTGATGCTGTGTGTGGTACCTGTATGTTCTGTATATTTTTTATTAGGTTTCTTGCGTTAATCACTGTTCTGTTGTTTTCTATTTTATAGTGTTTTGTAACTAACTTTTGGAGGTGTTTGGCTATGCGGTATGTTGGGGCTTTCTTGAAGTTGATAACAGGTCTCATTGGCATTCCGCCTTTATGTACTTTCGGTTGACTGCGGAGTGTTGGTGCTTGTGGGTTTTTCTGTGTTAAGTAGTATTTTTGTTTGTCTGTAAGTGTGTGTTCAATGTTTTTCAGTGTTCGTTTCACATTTGCCTGGAATCGTGTAGTTGGATCTGACTTCAGTTTTTGTATTGCGTTGGTGTCACAGGAATGTTTCAAAACATAGACAGTAGGAAGAGTCAGTCTACATGTACTTAAGTCGGCATTGTGCATTTTCTATTTAATTCCGATGCAATTTCTGTGTTTCATCGTCAATAAGAAGGTCCAAGGGATACAATAAACCTGAAGTGAAGCATCGGAATCTATAACTAGTGTCACAGGAATGCTTCCAAACATAGTCAGAAAGAAGAGTCAGTCTTCTTGTACTTAAGTCGGCATTGTGCCTTTTCTATTTAATTCCGATGCAATTTCTGTGTTTCATCGTCAATACGGAGGTCCAAGGAATCCAGTAAAACCTGCAGTGAATCATCGGAATCTATAACTAGTGTCACATGAATGGTTCAAATCATAGACAGTAAGTTGAGTTAGTCTTTTAGTACTTAAGTCGGCATTTTGATTTTTGTATTTAATTGCGATGCAATTTCTGTGTTTCATTGTCAATAAGAAGGTCAGAGGGATACAGTAAACCTGAAGGGAAGCATCGGAATCTATAACTAGTGCCACAGGAAAGGTTCAAAACATAGACAGTAGGAAGAGTGAGTCTTCTTGAACTTAAGTCGGCATTGTGCCTGTTCTATTTAATTCCGATGCCCTTTCTGTGTTTCATTGTCAATAAGAAGATCCAAGGGATACAGTAAACCTCAAATGAAGCATCGGAATCTATAACTAAGGTCACAGGAATGTTGCAAATCATAGACAGTTGGAAGAGTCAGTCTACATGTACTTAAGTCGGCAATGTGCCTTTTGTATTTAATTCCGATGCAATTTCTGTGTTTCATCGTCTATAAGAAGGTCCAAGGGATACAGTAAACCTGAAGTGAAGCATCGGAATCTATAACTAGTGTCACAGGAATGGTTCAAAACATAGACAGTAAGAAGAGTCAGTCTTCTGGATCTTACGTCGGCATTGTGCCTTTTTCAATTTATTTCCGATGCAATTACTGTGTTTCATCGTCAATAAGAAGGTCAGAGTTATACCGTAAACCTGAAGTGAAGCATCGAAATTTCTAAGAAGTGTCACAGGAATGGTTTAAAATATAGTCAGTAAGAAGAGTCAGTCTTATTGTGCTTACGTCGGCTTTGTGCCTTTTGTATTTAATTCCGATGCAATATCTGTGTTTCATCGTCAATAAGAAGGTCAGAGGGATACAGTAAACCTGAAGTGAAGAATCGGAATCTATAACTAGTGTCACAGGAATGGTTCAAAACATAGAAAGTAGGAAGAGTCAGTCTTCTTGTACTTAAGTCGGCATTGTGCCTTTTCTATTTAATTCCGATGCACTATCTATGTTTCATCGTCAAGAAGAAGGTCAGAAGGATACTGTAAACCTGAAGTGAAGCATCGGAATCTATAACTAGCGTCACAGGAAGGGTTCAAAACATAGACAGTAAGAAGAGTGAGTCTTCTTCCACTTAAATCGGCATTGTGCCTTTTGTATTTAATTCCGATGCAATTTATGTGTTTCATCGTCAATAAGAAGGTCAGAGGGATACATTAAACCTGAAGTGAAGCATCGGAAACTATAACTAGTGTCACAGGAATGGTACAAAACATAGACAGTAGGAAGAGTCAGTCTTCTTGTACTTAAGTCGGCATTGTGCCTTTTCTATTTAATTCCGATGCAATTTCTGTGTCTCATCGTCAATAAGAAGGTCAGAGGGATACATTAAACCTGAAGTGAAGCATCGGAATCTGTAACTAGTGTCACAGGACTGGTTCAAAGCATAGACAGTAGAAAGAGTCAGTCTTCTTGTACTTAAGTCGGCATTGTGCCCTTTCTATTTAATTCCGATGCAAATTCTGTGTTTCATCGTCAATAAGATGGTCAGAGGGATACAGTAAATATGAAGTGAAGCATCGGAATCTATAACTAGCGTCACAGAAATGGTTCAAACATATTCAATAAGAAGAATCAGTCTTCTTGTACTTAGGTCGGCATTGTGCCTTTTCTATTTAATTCCGATGCAATATCTGTGTTTAATCGTCAATAAGAAGGTCAGAGGGATGCAATAAACCTGAAGTGAAGCATCGGAATCTATAACTAGTGTCACAGGAATAGTTCAAAGCATAGACAGTAAGAATGGTTAGTCTTCTTGTACTTAAGTCGGCATTGTGCCATTTCTATTTAATTCCGATGCAATTTCTGCGTTTCATCGTCAATAAGATGGTCAGAGGGATACAGTAAACCTGAAGTGAAGCATCGGAATCTGTAACTAGTGTCACAGGAATGGTTCAAAACATATTCAGTAAGAAGAATCAGTGTTGTTGTACTTAAGTCGGCATTGTGCTTTTCTGTTTAATTCCGATCCAATTTCTGCGTTTCATCGTCAATAAGATGGTCAGAGGGATACAATAAACCTGAAGTGAAGCATCGGAATCTATAACTAGTGTCACAGGAATGCTTCCAAACATAGTCAGAAAGAAGAGTCAGTCTTCTTGTACTTAAGTCGGCATTGTGCTTTTCTATTTCATTTCGATGCAATTTCTGTGTTTCATCGTCAATACGGAGGTCCAAGGAATATTGTAAACCAGACGTGAATCATCGTAATCTATAACTAGTGTCACAGGAAAGGTACAAAACATAGACAGTAAGAAGGGTCAGTCTTCTTGTACATAAGTCGGCATTGTGCATTTTGTATTTAATACCGATGCAATTTGTGTGTTTCATCGTCAATAGGAAGGTCCAAGGGATACAGTAAACCTAAAGTGATGCATCGGAATCTACAACTAGTGTCACCGGAATGGTTCAAAACATTGACAGTAAGGAGGGTTAGTCTTCTTGTACTTAAGTGGCATTGTGCCATTTGTATATAATTCCAATGCAATTTCTGTGTTTCATCGTCAATAAGAAGGTCAGAGGGATACAGTAAACCTGAAGTGGAACATCGGAATCTATAACTAGTGCCACAGGAATGGTTCAAAACAGTCAGTAAGAAGAGTCAGTCTTCTTGTACTTAAGGCGGCATTGTGCGTTTTGTATTTAATTCCGATGCAATTTCTGTGTTTCATCGTCAATAAGAAGGTCCAAGAGTTACAGTAAACCTGAAGTGAAGCATCGGAATCTATAACTAGTTTCATAGGAATGGTTCAAAACATAGTCAGTAAGAAGAGTCAGTCTTCTTGTACTTAAGTCGGCATTGTGCCCTTTTCATTTTAATTCCGATGCAATTACTGTGTTTCATCGTCATTTTGAAGGTCAGAGGGATACAGTAAATCTGAAGTTAATCATCGGAATCTCTAACTAGTGTCACAGGAATGGTTTAAAGCATAGTCAAAAAGAAGAGTCAGTCTTCTTGTACTTAAGTCGGCATTGGGCCTTTTCAATTTAATTCCGATGCAATTTCTGTGTTTCATCGTCAATACGGAGGTCCAAGGAATACAGTAAACCTGCAGTGAATCATCGGAATCTATAACTAGTGTCACAGGAATGGTTCAAATCATAGACAGTAAGTTGAGTCAGTCTTTTAGTACTTAAGTCGGCATTTTGATTTTTGTATTTAATTGCGATGCAATTTCTGTGTTTTATCGTCTATATGAAGGTCCAAGAGATACAGTAAACCTGAAGTGAAGCTTCGGAATCTATAACTAGTGTCACAGGAATGGTTCAAAACATAGACAGTAAGAAGAGTCAGTCTTCTGGATCTTAAGTCGGCATTGTGCCCTTTTCAATTTATTTCCGGTGCAATTACTGTGTTTCATCGTCAATAAGAAGGCCAGAGTTATACCGTAAACCTGAAGTGAAGCATCGGAATTTCTAACTAGTGTCAATGGAATGGTTTAAAATATAGTCAGTAAGAAGAGTCCGTCTTCTTGTGCTTACGTCGGCTTTGTGCCTTTTGCATTTAATTCCGATGCAATATCTGTGTTTCATCGTCAATAAGAAGGTCAGAGAGATACAGTAAACCTGAAGTGAAGAAACGGAATCTATAACTAGTGTCACAGGAATGGTTCAAAACATAGAAAGTAGGAAGAGTCGGTCTTCTTGTACTTAAGTCGGCATTGTGCCTTTTCTATTTAATTCCGATCCACTATCTATGTTTCATCGTCAAGGAGATGGTCAGAGGGATACTGTAAACCTGAAGTGAAGCATCGGAATCTATAACTAGTGTCACAGGAATGGTTCAAAACATAGACAGTAAGAAGGGCCAGTCTTCTAGTACTTGAGTCGGAATTGTGCCTTTTCTATTTAAGTCCGATGCAATTTCTATGTTTGATCGTCAATACGAAGGTCAGAGGGATACAATAAACCTGAAGTGAAGCATCGGAATCTATAACTAGTGTCACAGGAATGGTTCAAAACATAGTTAGTAAGAAGAGTCAGTCTTCTTGCACTTAAGGCGGCATTGTGCATTTTGTATTTAATTCCGATGCAATTTCTTTGTTTCATCGTCAATAAGAAGGTCAGAGGGATGCAGTAAACCTGAAGTGATTCATCGGAAACTGTAACTAGCGTCACAGGAATGGTTCAAAACCTAGACAGTAAGAAGAGTCAGCCTTCTTGCACTTAAATCGGCATTGTGCCTTTTGTATTTAATTCCGATGCAATTTCTGTGTTTCATCGTCAATAAGAAGGTCAGAGGGATACATTAAACCTGAAGTGAAGCATCGGAAACTATAACTAGTGTCACAGGAATGGTTCAAAACATAGACAGTAGGAAGCGTCAGTCTTCTTGTACTTAAGTCGGCATTGTGCTTTTCTATTTAATTCCGATGCAATTTCTGTGTTTCATCGTCAATAAGATGGTCAGAGGGATACAGTAAACGTGAAGTGAAGCATCGGATTTTGTAACTAGCGTCACAGAAATGGGTCAAATCATAGACAGTAGGAAGAGTTAGTCTTCTTGTACTTAAGTCGGCATTGTGCCTTTTCTATTTAATTCCGATGCAATTTCTGTGTTTCATCGTCAATAAGAAGGTCAGAGGGATACATTAAATCTGAAGTGAAGCATCGGAATTCTATAACTAGTGTCACAGGTTTAGTTCAAAACATAGACAGTAAGAAGAGTCAGCCTTCTTGTACTTAAGTCGGCATTGTGCCCTTTCTATGTAATTCCGATGCAATTTCTGTGTTTCATCGTCAATAAGATGGTCAGAGGGATACAGTAAATATGAAGTGAAGCATCGGAATCTATAACTAGCGTCACAGAAATGGTTCAAACATCTTCAATAAGAAGAATCAGTCCTCTTGTACTTAGGTCGGCATTGTGCCTTTTCTATTTAATTCCGATGCAATATCTGTGTTTCATCGTCAATAAGAAGGTCAGAGGGTTACAATAAACCTGAAGTGAGGCATCGGAATCTATAACTAGTGTCACAGGAATAGTTCAAAGCATAGACAGTAAGAATGGTTAGTCTTCTTGTGCTTAAGTCGGCATTGTGCCATTTCTATTTAATTCCGATGCAATTTCTGCGTTTCATCGTCAATAAGATGGTCAGAGGGATACAGTAAACCTGAAGTGAAGCATCGGAATCTGTAACTAGTGTGACAGGAATGGTTCAAAACATATTCAGTAAGAAGAACCAGTCTTCTTGTACTTAAGTCGGCATTGTGCCTTTTCTATTTAATTCCGACGCATTATCTGTGTTTCATCGTCAATAAGAAGGTCAGCGGGATACAATAAACCTGAAGTGAAGCATCGGAATCTATAACTAGTGTCACAGGAATGCTTCCAAACATAGTCAGAAAGAAGAGTCAGTCTTCTTGTACATAAGTCGGCATTGTGCTTTTCTATTTAATTAAGATGCAATATCTGTGTTTCATCGTCAATACTTAGGTCCAAGGAATACAGTAAATCAGACGTGAATCATCGTAATCTATAACTAGTGTCACAGGAATGGTTCAAATCAAAGACAGTAAGTTGAGTCAGTCTTCTTGTGCTTAAGTCGGCATTTTGATTTTTGTATTTAATTCCGATGCAATTTCTGTGTTTCATCGTCAATAAGAAGTGCAGAGGGATACAGTAAACCTGAAGTGAAGCATCGGAATCTATAACTAGTGTCACAGGAATGGTTCAAAACATTGACAGTAAGGAGAGGTAGTCTTCTTGTACTTATGTGGCATTGTGCCATTTGTATATAATTCCTATGCAATTTCTGTGTTTCATCGTCAATAAGAAGGTCAGAGGGACACAGTAAACCTGAAGTGAAACATCGGAATCTATATCTAGTGCCACAGGAATGGTTCAAAACAGTCAGTAAGAAGAGTCAGTCTTCTTGTACTTAAGGCGGCATTGTGCATTTTGTATTTAATTCCGATGGAATTTCTGTGTTTCATCGCCAATAAGAAGGTCAGAGGGTAACAGTAAACCTGAAGTGAAGCATCGGAATCTATAACTAGTGTCACAGGAATGCTTCAAAACATAGTTAGTAAGAATAGTCAGTCTTCTTGTACTTAAGTCGGCATTGTGCCCTTTTCAATTTAATTCCGATGCAATTACTGTGTTTCATCGTCAATTAGAAGGTCAGAGGGATACAGTAAATCTGAAGTGAATCATCGGAATCTCTAACTAGTGTCACAGGAATGGTTTAAAACATAGACAGTAGGAAGACTCAGTCTTCTTGTACTTAGTTCGGCATTGTGCGTTTTCTATTTAATTCCGATGCAATTTCTGTGTTTCATCGTCAATAAGGAGGTCCAAGGGATACAGTAATCCTGAAGTGAATCATCGGAATCTACAACTAGTGTCACAGGAATGGTTCAAAACATAGTCAGTAAGAAGAGTCAGTCTTCTTGTACTTAAGTCGGCATTGTGCCTTTTGTATTTAATTCCGATGCAATTTCTGTGTTTCATCGTCAATAAGAAGGTCAGAGGGATGCAGTAAACCTGAAGTGATGCATCGGAATCTGTAACTAGCGTCACAGGAATGGTTCAAAGCATAGAAAGTAAGAAGAGTCAGTCTTCTTGCACTTGAGTCGGCATTGTGCCTTTTGTATTCAATTCCGATGCAATTTCTGTGTTTCATCGTCAATAAGAAGGTCAGAGGGATACAGTAAATATGAATGGAAGCATCGGAATCTATAACTAGCGTCACAAAAATGGTTCAAACATATTCAATAAAAAGAATCAGTCTTCCTGTACTTAAGTCGGCATTGTGCCATTTCTATTTAATTCCGATGCAATTTCTGCGTTTCATCGTCAATAAGATGGTCAGAGGGATACAGTAAACCTGAGTGAAGCATCGGAATCTGTAACTAGTGTCACAGGAATGGTTCAAAACATATTCAGTAAGAAGAATCAGTCTTCTTGTACTTAAGTCGGCATTGTGCCTTTTCTATTTAATTCCGATGCAATATCTGTGTTTCATCGTCAATGAGATGGTCAGAGGGATACAGTAAACCTGAGTGAAGCATCGGAATCTTAACTACTGTCACAGGAATGCTTCCAAACATAGTCAGAAAGAAGAGTCAGTCTTCTTGTACTTAAGTCGGCATTGTGCTTTTCTATTTAATTCCGATGCAATTTATGTGTTTCATCGTCAATACGGTGGTCCAAGGAATACAGTAAACCAGACGTGAATCATCGTAATCAATAACTAGTGTCACAGGAATGGTTCAAATCATAGACAGTAAGTTGAGTCAGTCTTCTTGTGCTTAAGTCGGCATTTTGATTTTTGTATTTAATTCCGATGCAATTTCTGTGTTTCATCGTCAATAAGAAGTGCAGAGGGATACAGTAAACCTGAAGTGAAGCATCGGAATCTATAACTAGTGTCACAGGAATGGTTCAAAACATAGACAGTAAGAAGGGTCAGTCTTCTTGTACTTAAGGCGGCATTGTGCCCTTTTCAATTTAATTCCGATGTAATTACTGTGTTTCATTGTCAATTAGAAGGTCAGAGGGATACAGTAAATCTGAAGTGAATCATCGGAATCTCTAACTAGTGTCACAGGAATGGTTTAAAACATAGACAGTAGGAAGACTCAGTCTTCTTGTACTTAGGTCGGCATTGTGCGTTTTCTATTTAATTCCAATGCAATTTCTGTGTTTCATCGTCAATAAGAAGGTCAGAGGGATACAGTAAACCTGAAGTGAAGCATCGGAATCTATAACTAGTGTCACAGGAATGGTTCAAAACATTGTCAGAAAGAAGAGTCAGTCTGAAACTTCCTGGCAGATTAAAACTGTGTGCCCGACCGAGACTCGAACTCGGGACCTTTGCCTTTCGCGGGCAAGTGCTCTACCAACTGAGCTACCGAAGCACGACTCACGCCCGGTACTCACAGCTTTACTTCTGCCAGTATCTCGTCTCCTACCTTCCAAACTTTACAGAAGCTCTTCTGCGATACAGTCTCCGCTATATCCTTTCTTTCAGGAGTGCTAGTTCTGCAAGGTTCGCAGAAGAGCTTCTGTAAAGTTTGGAAGGTAGGAGACGAGATACTGGCAGAAGTAAAGCTGTGAGTACCGGGCGTGAGTCGTGCTTCGGTAGCTCAGTTGGTAGAGCACTTGCCCGCGAAAGGCAAAGGTCCCGCGTTCGAGTCTCGGTCGGGCACACAGTTTTAATCTGCCAGGAAGTTTCATATCAGCGCACACTCCGCTGCAGAGTGAAAATCTCATTCTGGAAACATCCCCCAGGCTGTGGCTAAGCCATGTCTCCGCTATATCCTTTCTTTCAGGAGTGCTAGTTCTGCAAGGTTCGCAGAAGAGCTTCTGTAAAGTTTGGAAGGTAGGAGACGAGATACTGGCAGAAGTAAAGCTGTGAGTACCGGGCGTGAGTCGTGCTTCGGTAGCTCAGTTGGTAGAGCACTTGCCCGCGAAAGGCAAAGGTCCCGAGTTCGAGTCTCGGTCGGGCACACAGTTTTAATCTGCCAGGAAGTTTCATATCAGCGCACACTCCGCTGCAGAGTGAAAATCTCATTCTGGAAGAGTCAGTCTGCTTGTATTTAAGTCGTCATTGCGCCTTTTCTATTTAATTCCGAAGTAATTTCTGTGTTTCATCGTCACTTAGAAGGTCAGAGGGATACAGTAAACCTGAAGTGAAGCATCGGAATCTATAACTAGTGTCACAGCAATGGTTCCAAACATAGTCAGAAAGAAGTGTCAGTCTTCTTGTACTTAAGTCGGCATTGTGCCTTTTGTATTTAATTCCGATGCAATTTCTGTGTTTCATCTTCAATAAGAAGGTCCAAGGGATACAGTAATCCTGAAGTGAATCATCGGAATCTATAACTAGTGTCACAGGAATGGTTCAAAACATAGTCAGTAAGAAGAGTCAGTCTTCTTGTACTTAAGTCGGCATTGTGCCTTTTGTACTTAATTCCGATGCAATTTCTGTGTTTCATCATCAATAAGAAGGTCAGAGGGATGTAGTAAACCTGAAGTGATGCATCGGAATCTGTATCTAGCGTCACAGGAATGGTTCAAAGCATAGACAGTAAGAAGAGTCAGTCTTCTTGCACTTAAGTCGGCATTGTGCATTTTGTATTTCATTCCGATGCAATTTCAGTGTTTCATCGTCAATAAGAAGGTCAGAGAGATACATTAAACCTGAAGTGAAGCATCGGAAACTATAACTAGTGTCACAGGAACGGTTCAAAACATAGACAGTAGGAAGAGTCAGTCTTCTTGTACTTAAGTCGGCATTGTGATTTTTCTATTTAATTCCGATGCAATTTCTGTGTTTCATCGTCAATAAGATGGTCAGAAGGATACAGTAAACGTGAAGTGAAGCATCGGATCCTGTAACTAGCGTCACAGAAATGGGTCAAATCATAGACAGTAAGAAGAGTCAGTCTTCTTGTACTTAAGTCGGCATTGTGCCATTTCTATTTAATTCCGATGCAATTTCTGCGTTTCATCGTCAATAAGATGGTCAGAGGGATACAGTAAATATGAAGTGAAGCATCGGAATCTATAACTAGCGTTACAGAAATGGTTCAAACATATTCAATGGGAGGAATCAGTCTTCTTGTACTTAGGTGGGCATTGTGCCTTTTCTATTTAATTCCGATGCAATATCTGTGTTTCATCGTCAATAAGAAGGTCAGAGAGATACATTAAACCTGAAGTGAAGCATCGGAAACTATAACTAGTGTCACAGGAACGGTTCAAAACATAGACAGTAGGAAGAGTCAGTCTTTTTGTACTTAAGTCGGCATTGTGCCTTTTCTATTTATTTCCGATGCAATTTCTGTGTTTCATCGTCAATAAGATGGTCAGAGGGATACAATAAACCTGAAGTGAAACAACGGAATCTATAACTAGTGTCACAGGAATGCTTCCAAACATGGTCAGAAAGAAGAGTCAGTCTTCTTGTACTTAAGTCGGCATTGTGCTTTTCTATTTAATTCCGATGCAATTTCTGTGTTTCATCGTCAATACGGAGGTCCAAGGAATTAGGTAAACCAGACGTGAATCATCGTAATCTATAACTAGTGTCACAGGAATGGTTCAAATCATAGACAGTAAGTTGAGTCAGTCTTCTTGTGCTTAAGTCAGCATTTTGATTTTTGTATATAATTCCAACGCAATTTCTGTGTTTCATCGTCAATAAGAAGTGCAGAGGGATACAGTAAACCTGAAGTGAAACATCGGAATCTATAACTAGTGCCACAGGAGTGGTTCAAAACAGTCAGTAAGAAGAGCCAGTCTTCTTGTACTTAAGGCGGCATTGTGCATTTTGTATTTAATTGCGATGCAATTTCTGTGTTTCATCGTCAATAAGAAGGTCCAAGAGTTACAGTAAACCTGAAGTGAAGCATCGGAATCTATAACTAGTGTCACAGGAATGGTTCAAAACATAGACAGTAAGAAGGGTCAGTCTTCTTGTACTTAAGTCGGCATTGTGCCTTTTGTATTTAATACCGATGCAATTTCTGTGCTTCATCGTCATTAGGAAGGTCCTAGGGATACAGTAAACCTAAAGTGATGCATCGGTATCTATAACTAGTGTCACAGGAATGGTTCAAAGCATTGACAGTAAGGAGAGTTAGTCTTCTTGTACTTAAGTGGCATTGTGCCATTTGTATATAATTCCAATGCAATTTCTGTGTTTCTTCGTCAATAAGAAGGTCAGAGGGATACAGTAAACCTGAGGTGAAACATCGGAATCTATAACTAGTATCACAGGAATGGTTCAAAACATAGTCAGTAAGAAGAGTCAGTCTTCTTGTACTTAAGGCGGCATTGTGCATTTTGTATTTAATTCCGATGGAATTTCCTTGTTTCTTTGCCAATAAGAAGGTCAGAGGGTTACAGTAAACCTGAAGTGAAGCATCGGAATCTATAACTAGTGTCACAGGAATGCTTCAAAACATAGTTAGTAAGAATAGTCAGTCTTCTTGTACTTAAGTCGGCATTGTGCCGTTTTCAATTTAAATCCGATGCAATTACTGTGTTTCATCGTCAATTAGAAGGTCAGAGGGATACAGTAAATCTGAAGTGAATCATCGGAATCTCTAACTAGTGTCACAGGAATGGTTTAAAACATAGACAGTAGGAAGACTCAGTCTTCTTGTACTTAGGTCGGCATTGTGCGTTTTCTATTTAATTCCGATGCAATTTCTGTGTTTCATCGTCAATAAGAAGTTCCAAGGGATACAGTAATCCTGAAGTGAATCATCGGAATCTATAACTAGTGTCACAGGAATGGTTCAAAACATAGTCAGTAAGAAGAGTCAGTCTTCTTGTACTTAAGTCGGCATTGTTCCTTTTGTATTTAATTCCGATGCAATTTCTGTGTTTCATCGTCAATAAGAAGGTCAGAGGGATGCAGTAAACCTGAAGTGATGGATCGGAATCTGTAACTAGCGTCACAGGAATGGTTCAAAGCATAGACAGTAAGAAGAGTCAGTCTTCTTGCACTTGAGTCGGCATTGTGCCTTTTGTATTTAAGTCCGATGCAATTTCTGTGTTTCATCGTCAATAGGAAGGTCAGAAGGATACATTAAACCTGAAGTGAAGCATCGGAATCTATAACTAGTGTCACAGGACTGGTTCAAAACATAGACAGTAGGAAGAGTCAGTCTTCTTGTACTTAAGTCGGCATTGTGCCCTTTCTATTTAATTCCGATGCAATTTCTGTGTTTCATCGACAATAAGATGGTCAGAGGGTTACAGTAAATATGAAGTGAAGCATCGGAATCTATAACTAGCGTCACAAAAATGGTTCAAACATATTCAATAAGAAGAATCAGTCTTCCTGTACTTAAGTCGGCATTGTGCCTTTTCTATTTAATTCCGATGCAATATCTGTGTTTCATCGTCAATATGAAGGTCAGAGGGATACAATAAACCTGAAGTGAAACATCAGAGTCTATAACTAGTGTCACAGGAATGGTTCAAAACATATTCAGTAAGAAGAATCAGTCTTCTTGTACTTAGGTCGGCATTGTGCCTTTTCTATTTAATTCCGATGCAATATCTGTGTTTCATCGTCAATAAGAAGGTCAGAGGGATACAATAAACCTGAAGTGAAGCATCGGAATCTATAACTAGTGTCACAGGAATAGTTCAAAGCATAGACAGTAAGAATGGTTAGTCTTCTTGTACTTAAGTCGGCATTGTGCCATTTCTATTTAATTCCGATGCAATTTCTGCGTTTCATCGTCAATAAGATTGTCAGAGGGATACAGTAAACCTGAAGTGAAGCATCAGAATCTGTAACTAGTGTCACAGGAATGGTTTAAAACTTATTCAGTAAGAAGAATCAGTCTTCTAGTACTTAAGTCGGCATTGTGCCTTTTCTATTTAATTCCGACGCATTATCTGTGTTTCATCGTCAATAAGAAGGTCAGAGGGATACAATAAACCTGAAGTGAAGCATCGGAATCTATAACTAGTGTCACAGGAATGCTTCCAAACATAGTCAGAAAGAAGAGTCAATCTTCTTGTACTTAAGTCGGCATTGTGCTTTTCTATTTAATTCCGATGCAATTTCTGTGTTTCATCGTCAATACGGAGGTCAGAGGGATACAGTAAATCTGAAGTGAATCATCGGAATCTCTAACTAGTGTTACAGGAATGGTTTAAAACAGTCAGTAAGAAGAGTCAGTCTTCTTGTACTTAAGGCGGCATTGTGCATTTTGTATTTAATTGCGATGCAATTTCTGTGTTTCATCGTCAATAAGAAGGTCCAAAAGTTACAGTAAACCTGAAGTGAAGCATCGGAATCTATAACTAGTGTCATAGGAATGGTTCATAACATTGACAGTAAGGAGAGTTAGTCTTCTTGTACTTAAGTGGCATTGTGCCATTTGTATATAATTCCAATGCAATTTCTGTGTTCCATCGTCAATAAGAAGGTCAGAGGGATACAGTAAACCTGAAGTGGAACATCGGAATCTATAACTAGTGCCACAGGAATGGTTCAAAACAGTCAGTAAGAAGAGTCAGTCTTCTTGCACTTAAGGCGGCATTGTGCATTTTGTATTTAATTCCGATGGAATTTCTGTGTTTCATCGCCAATAAGAAGGTCAGAGGGTTACAGTAAACCTGAAGTGAAGCATCGGAATCTATAACTAGTGTCATAGGAATTGTTCAAAACATAGTCAGTAAGAAGAGTCAGTCTTCTTGTACTTAAGTCGGCATTGTACCCTTTTCAATTTAGTTCCGATGCAATTACTGTGTTTCATCGTCAATACGAAGGTCAGAGGGATGCAGAAAACCTGAAGTGATGTATCGGAATCTGTAACTAGCGTCACAGGAATGGTTCAAAACATAGTCAGAAAGAAGAGTCAGTCTGCTTGTATTTAAGTCGGCATTGCGCCTTTTCTATTTAATTCCGATGTAATTTCTGTGTTTCATCGTCAATTAGAAGGTCAGAGGGATACAGTAAGCCCGAAGTGAAGCATCGGAATCTATAACTAGTGTCACAGCAATGGTTCCAAACGTAGTCAGTAAGAAGTGTCAGTCTTCTTTTACTTAAGTCGGCATTGTGCCTTTTGTATTTAATTCCGATGCAATTTCTGTGTTTCATCGTCAATAAGAAGGTCCAAGGGATACAGTAACCCTGAAGTGAATCATCGGAAACTATAACTAGTGTCACAGGAATGGTTCAAAACATAGTCAGTAAGAAGAGTCAATCTTCTTGTACTTAAGTCGGCATTGTGCCTTTTGTATTTAATTCCGATGCAATTTCTGTGTTTCATCGTCAATACGAAGGTCAGAGGGATGCAGAAAACCTGAAGTGATGTATCGGAATCTGTAACTAGCGTCACAGGAATGGTTCAAAGCATAGACAGTAAGAAGAGTCAGTCTTCTTGCACTTGAGTCGGCATTGTGCCTTTTGTATTTAAGTCCGATGCAATTTCTGTGTTTCATCGTCAATAGGAAGGTCAGAAGGATACATTAAACCTGAAGTGAAGCATCGGAATCTATAACTAGTGTCACAGGACTGGTTCAAAACATAGACAGTAGGAAGAGTCAGTCTTCTTGTACTTAAGTCGGCATTGTGCCCTTTCTATTTAATTCCGATGCAATTTCTGTGTTTCATCGACAATAAGATGGTCAGAGGGTTACAGTAAATATGAAGTGAAGCATCGGAATCTATAACTAGCGTCACAAAAATGGTTCAAACATATTCAATAAGAAGAATCAGTCTTCCTGTACTTAAGTCGGCATTGTGCCTTTTCTATTTAATTCCGATGCAATATCTGTGTTTCATCGTCAATATGAAGGTCAGAGGGATACAATAAACCTGAAGTGAAACATCAGAGTCTATAACTAGTGTCACAGGAATGGTTCAAAACATATTCAGTAAGAAGAATCAGTCTTCTTGTACTTAGGTCGGCATTGTGCCTTTTCTATTTAATTCCGATGCAATATCTGTGTTTCATCGTCAATAAGAAGGTCAGAGGGATACAATAAACCTGAAGTGAAGCATCGGAATCTATAACTAGTGTCACAGGAATAGTTCAAAGCATAGACAGTAAGAATGGTTAGTCTTCTTGTACTTAAGTCGGCATTGTGCCATTTCTATTTAATTCCGATGCAATTTCTGCGTTTCATCGTCAATAAGATTGTCAGAGGGATACAGTAAACCTGAAGTGAAGCATCAGAATCTGTAACTAGTGTCACAGGAATGGTTTAAAACTTATTCAGTAAGAAGAATCAGTCTTCTAGTACTTAAGTCGGCATTGTGCCTTTTCTATTTAATTCCGACGCATTATCTGTGTTTCATCGTCAATAAGAAGGTCAGAGGGATACAATAAACCTGAAGTGAAGCATCGGAATCTATAACTAGTGTCACAGGAATGCTTCCAAACATAGTCAGAAAGAAGAGTCAATCTTCTTGTACTTAAGTCGGCATTGTGCTTTTCTATTTAATTCCGATGCAATTTCTGTGTTTCATCGTCAATACGGAGGTCAGAGGGATACAGTAAATCTGAAGTGAATCATCGGAATCTCTAACTAGTGTTACAGGAATGGTTTAAAACAGTCAGTAAGAAGAGTCAGTCTTCTTGTACTTAAGGCGGCATTGTGCATTTTGTATTTAATTGCGATGCAATTTCTGTGTTTCATCGTCAATAAGAAGGTCCAAAAGTTACAGTAAACCTGAAGTGAAGCATCGGAATCTATAACTAGTGTCATAGGAATGGTTCATAACATTGACAGTAAGGAGAGTTAGTCTTCTTGTACTTAAGTGGCATTGTGCCATTTGTATATAATTCCAATGCAATTTCTGTGTTCCATCGTCAATAAGAAGGTCAGAGGGATACAGTAAACCTGAAGTGGAACATCGGAATCTATAACTAGTGCCACAGGAATGGTTCAAAACAGTCAGTAAGAAGAGTCAGTCTTCTTGCACTTAAGGCGGCATTGTGCATTTTGTATTTAATTCCGATGGAATTTCTGTGTTTCATCGCCAATAAGAAGGTCAGAGGGTTACAGTAAACCTGAAGTGAAGCATCGGAATCTATAACTAGTGTCATAGGAATTGTTCAAAACATAGTCAGTAAGAAGAGTCAGTCTTCTTGTACTTAAGTCGGCATTGTACCCTTTTCAATTTAGTTCCGATGCAATTACTGTGTTTCATCGTCAATACGAAGGTCAGAGGGATGCAGAAAACCTGAAGTGATGTATCGGAATCTGTAACTAGCGTCACAGGAATGGTTCAAAACATAGTCAGAAAGAAGAGTCAGTCTGCTTGTATTTAAGTCGGCATTGCGCCTTTTCTATTTAATTCCGATGTAATTTCTGTGTTTCATCGTCAATTAGAAGGTCAGAGGGATACAGTAAGCCCGAAGTGAAGCATCGGAATCTATAACTAGTGTCACAGCAATGGTTCCAAACGTAGTCAGTAAGAAGTGTCAGTCTTCTTTTACTTAAGTCGGCATTGTGCCTTTTGTATTTAATTCCGATGCAATTTCTGTGTTTCATCGTCAATAAGAAGGTCCAAGGGATACAGTAACCCTGAAGTGAATCATCGGAAACTATAACTAGTGTCACAGGAATGGTTCAAAACATAGTCAGTAAGAAGAGTCAATCTTCTTGTACTTAAGTCGGCATTGTGCCTTTTGTATTTAATTCCGATGCAATTTCTGTGTTTCATCGTCAATACGAAGGTCAGAGGGATGCAGAAAACCTGAAGTGATGTATCGGAATCTGTAACTAGCGTCACAGGAATGGTTCAAAGCATAGACAGTAAGAAGAGTCAGTCTTCTTGCACTTAAGTCGGCATTGTGCATTTTGTATTTAATTCCGATGCAATTTCTGTGTTTCATCGTCAATAAGAAGGTCAGAGGGATACATTAAACCTGAAGTGAAGCATCGGAATCTATAACTAGTGTCACAGGACTGGTTCAAAACGTAGACAGGAGGAAGAGTCAGTCTTCTTGTACTTAAGTCGGCATTGTGCCTTTTCTATTTAATTCCGACGCAATTTCTGTGTTTCATCGTCAATAAGATGGTCAGAGGGATACAGTAAATATGAAGTGAAGCATCGGAATCTATAACTAGCGTCACAGAAATGGTTCAAACATATTCAATAAGAAGAATCAGTCTTCCTGTACTTAAGTCGGCATTGTGCCTTTTCTATTTAATTCCGATGCAATATCTGTGTTTCATCGTCAATAAGAAGGTCAGAGGGTTACAATAAACCTGAAGGGAAGCATCGGAATCTATAACAAGTGTCACAGGAATGCTTCCAAACATAGTTAAAAAGAAGAGTCAGTCTTCTTGTACTTAAGTCGGCATTGTGCCTTTTCTATTAATTTCCGATGCAATTTCTGTGTTTCATCGTCAATACGGAGGTCCAAGGAGTACAGTAAACCTGAAATGAAGCATCGGAATCTATAACCAAGGTCACAGGAATGTTTCAAAGCATAGACAGTAGGAAGAGTCAGTCTACATGTACTTAAGTCGGCATTGTGCCTTTTGTATTTAATTCCGATGAACTATCTGTGTTTCATCGCCAATAAGAAGATCAGAGGGATACCGTAATCCTGAAGTGATGCATCGGAATCCATAACTAGTGTCACAGGAATGGTTCAAAACATAGACAGTAAGAAGAGTGAGTCTTCTTGTACTTAAGTCGGCATTGTGCCTTTTGTATTTAATTCCGATGCAATTTCTGTGTTTCATCGTCAATAGGAAGGTTCAAGGGATACAGTAAACTTGAAGTGAATCATCGGAATCTCTAACTAGTGTCACAGGAATGGTTTAAAACATAGACAGTAGGAAGACTCAGTCTACTTGTACTTCGGTCGGCATTGTGCGTTTTCTATTTAATTCCGATGCAATTTCTGTGTTTCATCGTCAATACGAAGGTCCAAGGGATACAGTAATCCTGAAGTGAATCATCGGAATCTATAACTAGTGTCACAGGAATGGTTCAAAACATAGTCAGTAAGAAGAGTCAGTCTTCTTGTACTTAAGTCGGCATTGTTCCTTTTGTATTTAATTCCGATGCAATTTCTGTGTTTCATCGTCAATAAGAAGGTCAGAGGGATGCAGTAAACCTGAAGTGATGGATCGAAATCTGTAACTAGCGTCACAGGAATGGTTCAAAGCATAGACAGTAAGAAGAGTCAGTCTTCTTGCACTTGAGTCGGCATTGTGCCTTTCTTATTTAATTCCGATGCAATTTCTGTGTTTCATCGTCAATAAGAAGGTCAGAGGGATACATTAAACCTGAAGTGAAGCATCGGAATCTATAACTAGTGTCACAGGACTGGTTCAAAACATAGACAGTAGGAAGAGTCAGTCTTCTTGTACTTAAGTCGGCATTGTGCCGTTTCTATTTAATTGCGATGCAATTTCTGTGTTTCATCGTCAATAAGATGGTCAGAGGGATACAGTAAATATGAAGTGAAGCATCGGAATCTATAACTAGCGTCACAAAAATGGTTCAAACATATTCAATAAGAAGAATCAGTCTTCTTGTACTTAGGGCGGCATTGTGCCTTTTCTATTTAATTCCGATGCAATATCTGTGTTTCATCGTCAATAAGAAGGTCAGAGGGATACAATAAACCTGAAGTGAAGCATCGGAATCTATAACTAGTGTCACAGGAATAGTTCAAAGCATAGACAGTAAGAATGGTTAGTCTTCTTGTACTTGAGTCGGCATTGTGCCATTTCTATTTAATTCCGATGCAATTTCTGCGTTTCATCGTCAATAAGATGGTCAGAGGGATACAGTAAACCTGAAGTGAAGCATCGGAATCTGTAACTAGTGTCACAGGAATAGTTCAAAACATATTCAGTAAGAAGAATCAGACTTCTTGTACTTAAGTCGGCATTGTGCCTTTTCTATTTAATTCCGACGCATTATCTGTGTTTCATCGTCAATAAGAAGGTCAGAGGGATACAATAAACCTGAAGTGAAGCATCGGAATCTATAACTAGTGTCACAGGAATGCTTCCAATCATAGTCAGAAAGAAGAGTCAATCTTCTTGTACTTAAGTCGGCATTGTGCGTTTCTATTTAATTCCGATGCAATTTCTGTGTTTCATCGTCAATACGGAGGTCCAAGGAATACAGTAAACCAGACGTGAATCATCGTAATCTATAACTAGTGTCACAGGACTGGTTCAAATCATAGACAGTAAGTTGAATCAGTCTTCTTGTGCTTACGGCGGCATTTTGATTTTTGTATTTAATTCCGATGCAATTTCTGTGTTTCTTCGTCAATAAGAAGTGCAGAGGGATACAGTAAACCTGAAGTGAAGCATCGGAATCTATAACTAGTGTCACAGGAATGGTTCAAAACATAGACAGTAAGAAGTGTCAGTCTTCTTGTACTTAAGTCGGCATTGTGCCTTTTGTATTTAATACCGATGCAATTTCTGTGTTTCATCGTCAATAAGAAGGTCAGAGGGATGCAGTAAACCTGAAGTGATGGATCGGAATCTGTAACTAGCGTCACAGGAATGGTTCAAAGCATAGACAGTAAGAAGAGTCAGTCTTCTTGCACTTGAGTCGGCATTGTGCCTTTTGTATTTAAGTCCGATGCAATTTCTGTGTTTCATCGTCAATAAGAAGGTCAGAAGGATACATTAAACCTGAAGTGAAGCATCGGAATCTATAACTAGTGTCACAGGACTGGTTCAAAAGATAGACAGTAGGAAGAGTCAGTCTTCTTGTACTTAAGTCGGCATTGTGCCTTTTCTATTTAATTCCGATGCAATTTCTGTGTTTCATCGTCAATAAGATGGTCAGAGGGATACAGTAAATATGAAGTGAAGCATCGGAATCTATAACTAGCGTCACAAAAATGGTTCAAACATATTCAATAAGAAGAATCAGTCTTCCTGTACTTAAGTCGGCATTGTGCCTTTTCTATTTAATTCCGATGCAATATCTGTGTTTCATCGTCAATAAGAAGGTCAGAGGGATACAATAAACCTGAAGTGAAACATCAGAGTCTATAACTAGTGTCACAGGAATGGTTCAAAACATATTCCGTAAGAAGAATCAGTCTTCTTGTACTTAGGTCGGCATTGTGCCTTTTCTTTTTAATTCCGATGCAATATCTGTGTTTCATCGTCAATAAGAAGGTCAGAGGGATACAATAAACCTGAAGTGAAGCATCGGAATCTATAACTAGTGTCACAGGAATAGTTCAAAGCATAGACAGTAAGAATGGGTAGTCTTCTTGAACTTAAGTCGGCATTGTGCCATTTCTATTTAATTCCGATGCAATTTCTGCGTTTCATCGTCAATAAGATTGTCAGAGGGATACAGTAAACCTGAAGTGAAGCATCAGAATCTGTAACTAGTGTCGCAGGAATGGTTCAAATCTTATTCAGTAAGAAGAATCAGTCTTCTTGTACTTAAGTCGGCATTGTGCCTTTTCTATTTAATTCCGACGCATTATCTGTGTTTCATCGTCAATAAGAAGGTAAGAGGGATACAATAAACCTGAGGTGAAGCATCGGAATCTATAACTAGTGTCACAGTTTTGCTTCCAAACATAGTCAGAAAGAAGAGTCAATCTTCTTGTACTTAAGTCGGCATTGTGCTTTTCTATTTAATTCCGATGCAATTTCTGTGTTTCATCGTCAATACGGAGGTCCAAGGAATACAGTAAACCAGACGTGAATCATCGTAATCTATAACTAGTGTCACAGGAATGGTTCAAATCATAGTCAGTAAGTTGAGTCAGTCTTCTTGTGCTTAAGTCGGCATTTTGATTTTTGTATTTAATTCCGATGCAATTTCTGTGTTTCATCGTCAATAAGAAGTGCAGAGGGATACATTAACCTGAAGTGAAGCATCGGAATCTATAACTAGTGTCACAGGAATGGTTCAAAACATTGACAGTAAGGAGAGTTAGTCTTCTTGTACTTAAGTGGCATTGTGCCATTTGTATATAATTCCAATGCAATTTCTGTGTTTCATCGTCAGTAAGAAGGTCAGAGGGATACAGTAAACCTGAAGTGGAACATCGGAATCTATAACTAGTGCCACAGGAATGGTTCAAAACAGTCAGTAAGAAGAGTCACTCTTCTTGTACTTAAGGCGGCATTGTGCATTTTGTATTTAATTGCGATGCAATTTCTGTGTTTCATCGTCAATAAGAAGGTCCAAGAGTTACAGTAAACCTGAAGTGAAGCATCGGAATCTATAACTAGTGTCATAGGAATGGTTCAAAACATAGTCAGTAAGAAGAGTCAGTCTTCTTGTACTTAAGTCGGCATTGTACCCTTTTCAATTTAATTCCGATGCAATTACTGTGTTTCTTCGTCATTTAGAAGGTCAGAGGGATACAGTAAATCTGAAGTGAATCATCGGAATCTCTAACTAGTGTCACAGGAATGGTTTAAAACATAGACAGTAGGAAGACTCAGTCTTCTTGTACTTAGGTCGGCATTGCGCGTTTTCTATTTAATTCCGATGCAATTTCTGTGTTTCATCGTCAATAAGAAGGTCCAAGGGATACAGTAACCCTGAAGTGAATCATCGGAATCTAAAACTAGTGTCACAGGAATGGTTCAAAACATAGTCAGTAAGAAGAGTCAGTCTTCTTGTATTTAAGTCGGCATTGCGCCTTTTCTATTTAATTCCGATGTAATTTCTGTGTTTCATCGTCAATTAGAAGGTCAGAGGGATACAGTAAGCCTGAAGTGAAGCATCGGAATCTATAACTAGTGTCACAGCAATGGTGCCAAACGTAGTCAGTAAGAAGTGTCAGTCTTCTTTTACTTAAGTCGGCATTGTGCCTTTTGTATTTAATTCCGATGCAATTTCTGTGTTTCATCGTCAATAAGAAGGTCCAAGGGATACAGTAACCCTGAAGTGAATCATCGGAATCTATAACTAGTGTCACAGGAATGGTTCAAAACATAGTCAGTAAGAAGAGTCAGTCTTCTTGTACTTAAGTCGGCATTGTGCCTTTTGTATTTAATTCCGATGCAATTTCTGTGTTTCATCGTCAATAAGAAGGTCAGAGGGATGCAGAAAACCTGAAGTGATGCATCGGAATCTTTAACTAGCGTCACAGGAATGGTTCAAAGCATAGACAGTAAGAAGAGTCAGTCTTCTTGCACTTAAGTCGGCATTGTGCATTTTGTATTTAATTCCGATGCAATTTCTGTGTTTCATCGTCAATAAGAAAGTCAGAGGGATACCGTAAACCTGAAGTGAAGCATCGGAATCTATAACTAGTGTCACAGGAATGGTTCAAAACATAATCAGTAAGAAGAGTCAGTCTTCTTGTACTTAAGTCGGCATTGTGCCGTTTGTATTTAATTCCGATGCAATTTCTGTGTTTCATCGTCAATAAGAAGGTCCAAGGGATACAGTAAACCTGAAGTGAAGCATCGGAATCTATAACTAGTGTCACAGGAATGGTTCAAAACATAGACAGTAAGAAGAGTCAGTCTTCTCGTACTTAAGTCGACATTGTGTCCTTTTCAATTTAATTCCGATGCAATTACTGTGTTTCATCGTCAATAAGAAGGTCAGAGGGATACCGTAAACCTGAAGTGAAGCATCGGAATTTCTAACTAGTGTCACAGGAATGGTTTAAAACATAGTCAGTAAGAAGAGTCAGTCTTCTTGTACTTACGTCGGCTTTGTGCCTTTTGTATTTAATTCCGATGCAATATCTGTGTTTCATCGTCAACAAGAAGGTCAGAGGGATGCAGTAAACATGAAGTGAAGAATCGGAATCTATAACTAGTGTCACAGGATTGGTTCAAAACATAGAAAGTAGGAAGAGTCGGTCTTCTTGTACTTAAGTCGGCATTGTGCCTTTTCTATTTAATTCCGAAGCAATATCTATGTTTCATCGTAAATAATAAGGTCAGAGGGATGCTGTAAACCTGAAGTGAAGCATCGGAATCTATAACTAGTGTCACAGAAATGGTTCAAATCATAGACAGTAAGAAGGGCCAGTCTTCTTGTACTTGAGTCGGAATTGTGCCTTTTCTATTTATTTCCGATGCAATTTCTATGTATCATCGTCTAAAAGAAGGTCAGAGGGATACAGTAAACCTGAAGCGAAGCATCGGAATCTATAACTAGTGTCACAGTAATGGTTCAAAACATAGTTAGTAAGAAGAGTCATTCTTCTTGTACTTGAGGCGGCATTGTGCATTTTGTATTTAATTCCGATGCAATTTCTGTGTTTCATCGTCAATAAGAAGGTCCAAGAGATACAGTAAACCTGAAGTGAAGCATCGGAATCTATAACTAGTGTCACAGGAATGGTTCAAAACATAGTCAGTAAGAAGAGACAGTCTTCTTGTACTTAAGTCGGCATTGTGCCTTTTTCAATTTAATTCCGATGCAATAACTGTGTTTCATCGTCAATTAGAAGGTCAGTGGGATACAGTAAATCTGAAGTGAAGCATCGGAATCTCTAACTAGTGTCACAGGAATGGTTTAAAACATAGACAGCAGGAAGACTTAGTCTTCTTGTACTTAAGTCGGCATTGTGCTTTTTCTATTTAATACCGATGCAACTACTGTGTTTCATCGTCAATAAGATGGTCAGAGGGATACAGTAAACGTGAAGTGAAGCATCGGAATCTGTAACTAGCGTTACAGATATGGTTCAAATCATAGGCAGTAAGAAGAGTCAGTCTTCTTGTACTTAAGTCGGCATTGTGCCTTTTCTATTTAGTTCCGATGCAATTTCTGTGTTTCATCGTCAATAAGAATGTCCAAGGGATACAGTAAACCTGAAGTGAAGCATCGGAATCTATAACTAGAGTCACAGGAATTCTTCAAACCATAGACAGTAAGAAGAGTCACTCTTCTTGCACTTAAGTCGGCATTGTGCCTTTTCTATTTAATTCCGATGCAATTTCTGCGTTTCATCGTCAGTAAGAAGTTCAGAGGGATACAGTAAACCTGAAGTGAAGCATCGGAATCTATAACTAGTGTCACAGGAATGGTTCAAAACATATTCAGTAAGAAGAATCAGTCTTCTTGTACTTAAGTCGGCATTGTGCCCTTTCCATTTAATTCCGACGCAATATCTGTGTTTCATCGTCAATAAGAAGGTCAGAGGGATACAATAAACCAGAAGTGATGCAACGGAATCTGTAACTAGCGTCACAGGAATAGTTAAAAACATAGACAGTAAGAAGAGTCAGTCTTCTTGCACTTAAATCGGCACTGTGCCTCTTCTATTTAATTCCGATGCCCTTTCTGTGTATCATCGTCAATAAGAAGGTCCAAGGGATACAGTATACCTGAAATGAAGCATCGGAATCTATTACTAAGGTCACAGGCATGTTTCAAAACATAGACAGTAGGAAGAGTCAGTCTACATGTAGTTAAGTCGGCATTGTGTCTTTTGTATTTAATTCTGATGCAATTTCTGTGTTTCATCGTCAATAAGAAGGTCAGAGGGATACCGTAAACCTGAAGTGAAGCATCGGAATCTATAACTAGTGTCACAGGAATGGTTCAAAACATAGTGAGTAACAAGAGTCAGTCTTCTTGTACTTAAGTCGGCATTGTGCCCTTTTCAATTTAATTCCGATGCGATTACTGAGTTTCATCGTCAATAAGAAGGTCAGAGGGATACCGAAAACCTGAAGTGAAGCATCGGAATTTCTAACTAGTGTCACAGAAATGGTTTAAAACATAGTCAGTAAGAAGAGTCAGTCCTCTTGTACTTACGTAGGCTTTGTGCCTTTTGTATTTCATTCCGATGTAATATCTGTGTTTCATCGTCAATAAGAAGGTCAGAGGGATACAGTAAACCTGAAGTGAAGAATCGGAATCTATGACTAGTGTCACAGCAATGGTACAAAACATAGAAAGTAGGAAGAGTCGGTCTTCTTGTACTTAAGTCGGCATTGTGCCCTTTTCAATTTAATTCCGATGCAATAACTGTGTTTCATCGTCAATTAGAAGGTCAGTGGGATACAGGAAATCTGAAGTGAAGCATCGGAATCTCTAACTAGTGTCACAGGAATGGTTTAAATCATAGACAGTAGGAAGACTCAGTCTTCTTGTACTTAGGTCGGCATTGTGCCTTTTCTATTTAATTCCGATGCAATTTCTGTGTTTTATTGTCAATAAGTAGGTCAGAGGGATACAGTAAACCTGAAGTGAAGCATCGGAATCTATAACTAGTGTCACAGGAATTGTTCAAAACATAGTCAGAAAGAAGAGTCAGTCTGCTTGTACTTAAGTCGGCATTGTGCCTTTTCTATTTAATTCTGATGCAATTTCTGTGTTTCATTGTCAATAAGAAGGTCAGAGGGATACAGTAAACCTGAAGTGAAGCATCGGAATCTATAACTAGTGTCACAGCAATGGATCCAAACATAGTCAGTAAGAAGAGTCAGTCCTCTTGCACTTAAGTCGGCATTGTGCCTTTTGTATTTAATTCCGTTGCAATTTCTGTGTTTCATCGTCAATGAGAAGGTCAGAGGGATACAATAAACCAGAAGTGAAGCATCGGAAACTATAACTAGTGTCACAGGAATGCATCCAAACATAGTCAGAAAGAAGAGTCAGTCTTCTTGTACTTAAGTCAGCACTGTGCCTTTTGTATTTAATTCCGATGCAATTTCTTTGTTTCATCGTCAATAAGAACGTCAGAGGGATGCGGTAAAACCTGAAGTGATGCATCGGAATATATAACTAGTGTCACAGGACTGGTTCAAACATAGACAGTAGGAAGAGTCAGTCTTCTTGTACTTAAGTCGGCATTGTGCCTTTTCTATTTCATTCCGATGCAATTTCTGTTGTTCATCGTCAATAAGATGGTCAGAGGGATACAGTAAACGTGAAGTGAAGCATCGGAATCTGTAACTAGCGTCACAGGAATGGTTCAAATCATAGACAGTAAGAAGAGTCAGTCTTCTTGTACTTAAGTCGGCATTGTGCCTTTTGTATTTAATTCCGATGCAATTTCTGTGTTTCATCGTCAATAAGAAGGTCAGAGGGATGCAGAAAACCTGAAGTGATGCATCGGAATCTTTAACTAGCGTCACAGGAATGGTTCAAAGCATAGACAGTAAGAAGAGTCAGTCTTCTTGCACTTAAGTCGGCATTGTGCATTTTGTATTTAATTCCGATGCAATTTCTGTGTTTCATCGTCAATAAGAAAGTCAGAGGGATACCGTAAACCTGAAGTGAAGCATCGGATTCTATAACTAGTGTCACAGGAATGGTTCAAAACATAGACAGTAAGAAAGGTTAGTCTTCTTGTACTTAAGTCGGCATTGTGCCTTTTGTATTTTACTGCGATGCAATTTCTGTGTTTCATCGTCAATAAGAAGGACAGAGGGATACAGTAAACCAGAAGTGAAGCATCGTAATCTATAACTAGTGTCACAGGAATGGTTCAAAACATAGACAGTGGGAAGAGTAGGTCTTCTTGTACTTAAGTCGGCACTGTGCCTCTTCTATTTAATTCCGATGCCCTTTCTGTGTTTCATCGTCAATAAGAAGGTCCAAGCGATACAGTAAACCTGAAATGAAGCATCGGAACCTATAACTACGGTCACACTAATGTTTCAAAACATAGACAGTAGGAAGAGTCAGTCTACATGTAGTTAAGTCGGCATTGTGCCTTTTGTATTTAATTCCGATGCAATTTCTGTGTTTCATCGTCAATAAGAAAGTCAGAGGGATACCGTAAACCTGAAGTGAAGCATCGGAATCTATAACTAGTGTCACAGGAATGGTTCAAAACATAATCAGTAAGAAGAGTCAGTCTTCTTGTACTTAAGTCGGCATTGTGCCGTTTGTATTTAATTCCGATGCAATTTCTGTGTTTCATCGTCAATAAGAAGGTCCAAGGGATACAGTAAACCTGAAGTGAAGCATCGGAATCTATAACTAGTGTCACAGGAATGGTTCAAAACATAGACAGTAAGAAGAGTCAGTCTTCTCGTACTTAAGTCGACATTGTGCCCTTTTCAATTTAATTCCGATGCAATTACTGTGTTTCATCGTCAATAAGAAGGTCAGAGGGATACCGTAAACCTGAAGTGAAGCATCGGAATTTCTAACTAGTGTCACAGGAATGGTTTAAAACATAGTCAGTAAGAAGACTCAGTCTTCTTGTACTTACGTCGGCTTTGTGCCTTTTGTATTTAATTCCGATGCAATATCTGTGTTTCATCGTCAACAAGAAGGTCAGAGGGATGCAGTAAACATGAAGTGAAGAATCGGAATCTATAACTAGTGTCACAGGATTGGTTCAAAACATAGAAAGTAGGAAGAGTCGGTCTTCTTGTACTTAAGTCGGCATTGTGCCTTTTCTATTTAATTCCGAAGCAATATCTATGTTTCATCGTAAATAATAAGGTCAGAGGGATGCTGTAAACCTGAAGTGAAGCATCGGAATCTATAACTAGTGTCACAGGAATGGTTCAAATCATAGACAGTAAGAAGGGCCAGTCTTCTTGTACTTGAGTCGGAATTGTGCCTTTTCTATTTAATTCCGATGCAATTTCTATGTATCATCGTCTAAAAGAAGGTCAGAGGGATACAGTAAACCTGAAGCGAAGCATCGGAATCTATAACTAGTGTCACAGGAATGGTTCAAAACATAGTTAGTAAGAAGAGTCATTCTTCTTGTTCTTGAGGCGGCATTGTGCATTTTGTATTCAATTCCGATGCAATTTCTGTGTTTCATCGTCAATAAGAAGGTCCAAGAGATACAGTAAACCTGAAGTGAAGCATCGGAATCTATAACTAGTGTCACAGGAATGGTTCAAAACATAGTCAGTAAGAAGAGACAGTCTTCTTGTACTTAAGTCGGCATTGTGCCTTTTTCAATTTAATTCCGATGCAATAACTGTGTTTCATCGTCAATTAGAAGGTCAGTGGGATACAGTAAATCTGAAGTGAAGCATCGGAATCTCTAACTAGTGTCACAGGAATGGTTTAAAACATAGACAGCAGGAAGACTTAGTCTTCTTGTACTTAAGTCGGCATTGTGCCTTTTCTATTTAATACCGATGCAACTACTGTGTTTCATCGTCAATAAGATGGTCAGAGGGATACAGTAAACGTGAAGTGAAGCATCGGAATCTGTAACTAGCGTTACAGATATGGTTCAAATCATAGGCAGTAAGAAGAGTCAGTCTTCTTGTACTTAAGTCGGCATTGTGCCTTTTCTATTTAGTTCCGATGCAATTTCTGTGTTTCATCGTCAATAAGAATGTCCAAGGGATACAGTAAACCTGAAGTGAAGCATCGGAATCTATAACTAGAGTCTCAGGAATTCTTCAAACCATAGACAGTAAGAAGAGTCACTCTTCTTGCACTTAAGTTGGCATTGTGCCTTTTCTATTTAATTCCGATGCAATTTCTGCGTTTCATCGTCAGTAAGAAGTTCAGAGGGATACAGTAAACCTGAAGTGAAGCATCGGAATCTATAACTAGTGTCACAGGAATGGTTCAAAACATATTCAGTAAGAAGAATCAGTCTTCTTGTACTTAAGTCGGCATTGTGCCCTTTCCATTTAATTCCGACGCAATATCTTTGTTTCATCGTCAATAAGACGGTCAGAGGGATACAATAAACCTGAAGTGAAGCATCGGAATCTATAACTAGAGTCACAGGAATGCTTCCAAACATAGTCAGAAAGAAGAGTCAGTCTTCTTGTATTCAAGTCAGCATTGTGCCTTTTGTATTTAATTCCGATGCAATTTCTTTGTTTTATTGCCAATAAGTAGGTCAGAGGGATACAGTAAACCTGAAGTGAAGCATCGGAATCTATAACTAGTGTCACAGGAATTGTTCAAAACATAGTCAGAAAGAAGAGTCAGTCTGCTTGTACTTAAGTCGGCATTGTGCCTTTTCTATTTAATTCTGATGCAATTTCTGTGTTTCATTGTCAATAAGAAGGTCAGAGGGATACAGTAAACCTGAAGTGAAGCATCGGAATCTATAACTAGTGTCACAGCAATGGATCCAAACATAGTCAGTAAGAAGAGTCAGTCCTCTTGTACTTAAGTCGGCATTGTGCCTTTTGTATTTAATTCCGATGCAATTTCTGTGTTCCATCGTCAATAAGAAGGTCAGAGGGATACAATAAACCAGAAGTGAAGCATCGGAAACTATAACTAGTGTCACAGGAATGCTTCCAAACATAGTCAGAAAGAAGAGTCAGTCTTCTTGTACTTAAGTCAGCGCTGTGCCTTTTGTATTTAATTCCGATGCAATTTCTTTGTTTCATCGTCAATAAGAAGGTCAGAGGGATGCGGTAAAACCTGAAGTGATGCATCGGAATATATAACTAGTGTCACAGGACTGGTTCAAACATAGACAGTAGGAAGAGTCAGTCTTCTTGTACTTAAGTCGGCATTGTGTCTTTTCTATTTCATTCCGATGCAATTTCTGTGTTTCATCGTCAATAAGATGGTCAGAGGGATACAGTAAACGTGAAGTGAAGCATCGGAATCTGTAACTAGCGTCACAGGAATGGTTCAAATCATAGACAGTAAGAAGAGTCAGTCTTCTTGTACTTAAGTCGGCATTGTCCCTTTTCTATTTAATTCCGATGCAATTTCTGTGTTTCATCGTCAATAAGAAGGTCCAAGGGATACAGTAAACCTGAAGTGAAGCATCGGAATCTATAACTAGTGTCACAGGAATGCTTCAAACCATAGACAGTAAGTAGAGTCAGTCTTCTTGTACTTAAGTCGGCATTGTGCCTTTTCTATTTAATTCCGATGCAATTTCTGCGTTTCATCGTCAGTAAGAAGTTCAGAGGGATACAGTAAACCTCAAGTGAAGCATTGGAATCTATAACTCGTGTCACTGGAATGGTTCAAAACATATTCAGTAAGAAGAATCTGTCTTCTTGTACTTATGTCGGCATTGTGCCTTTTCTATTTCATTCCGATGCAATAGCTGTCTTTCATCGTCAATAAGAAGGTCAGAGAGACACAATAAACCCGAAGTGAAGCATCGGAATCTATAACTAGTGTCACAGGAATGGTTCAAACCATAGACAGTAAGAAGAGTCAGTCTTCTTTTACTTAAGTCGGCATTGTGCAATTTCTATTTAATTCCGATGCAATTTCTACGTTTCATCGTCAGTAAGAAGTTCAGAGGGATACAGTAAACCTGAAGTGAAGCATCGGAATCTATAACTAGTGTCACAGGAATGGTTCAAAACATATTCAGTAAGAAGAATCAGTCTTCTTGTACTTAAGCCGGCATTGTGCCTTTTCTATTTAATTCCGACGCAACATCTGTGTTTCATCGTCAATAAGAAGGTCAGAGGAATACTATAAACCTGAAGTGAAGCATCGGAATCTATAACTAGTGTCACAGGAATGCTTCCAAACATAGTCAGAAAAAAGAGTCAGTCTTCTTGTACTTAAGTCGGCATTGTGCCATTTCTATTTCATTCCGATGCAATTTCTGTGTTTCATCGTCAATACGGAGGTCCAAGGAATACAGTAAACCTGAAGTGAATCATCGGAATCTATAAGTAGTGTCACAGGAATGCTTCAAACCCTAGACAGTAAGAAGAGTCAGTCTTCTTGTACTTAAGTCGGCATTGTGCCTTTTCTATTTAATTACGATGCAATTTCTGCGTTTCATCGTCAGTAGGAAGTTTAGAGTAATACAGTAAACATGAAGTGAAGCATTGGAATCTATAACTAGTGTCACAGGAATGGTTCAAAACATATTCAGTAAGAAGAATCTGTCTTCTTGTACTTAAGTCGGCATTGTGCCATTTCTATTTAATTCCGATGCAATAGCTGTCTTTCATCGTCAATAAGAAGGTCAGAGGGACACAATAAACCTGAAGTGAAGCATCGGTATCTATAACTAGTGTCACAGGAATGGTTCAAAGCATAGACAGTAAGAGGAGTCAGTCTTCTTGTACTTAAGTCGGCATTGTGCCTTTTCTATTTAATTCCGATGCAATTTCTGTGTTTCATCATCAATAAGAAGGTCCAAGGGATACAGTAAACCCGAAGTGAAGCATCGGAATCTATAACTAGTGTCACAGGAATGGTTCAAACCATAGACAGTAAGAAGAGTCAGTCTTCTTGTACTTAAGTCGGCATTGTGCCATTTCTATTTAATTCCAATGCAATTTCTGCGTTTCATCGTCAGTAAGAAGTTCAGAGGGATACAGTAAACCTGAAGTGAAGCATCGGAATCTATAACTAGTGTCACAGGAATGGTTAAAACATATTCAGTAAGAAGAATCAGTCTTCTTGTACTAAAGCCGGCATTGTGCTTTTTCTATTTAATTCCGACGCAACATCTGTGTTTCATCGTCAATAAGAAGGTCAGAGGGATACTATAAACCTGAAGTGAAGCATCGGAATCTATAACTAGTGTCACAGGAATGCTTCCAAACATAGTCAGAAAGATGAGTCAGTCTTCTTGTACTTAAGTCGGCATTGTACCTTTTCTATTTAATTCCGATGCAATTTCTGTGTTTCATCGTCAATACGGAGGTCCAAGGAATACAGTAAACCTGAAGTGAATCATCGGAATCTATAACTAGTGTCATAGGAATGCTTAAAATCATAGACAGTAAGTTGAGTCAGTCTTCTTGTACTTAAGTCGGCATTGTGCCTTTTGTATTTTATTGCGATGCAATTTCTGTGTTTCATCGTCAATAAGAAGGTCAGAGGGATACAGTAAACCAGAAGTGAAGCATCGTAATCTATAACTAGTGTCACAGGAATGGTTCAAAACTTAGACAGTAGGAAGAGTAGGTCTTTTTGTACTTAAGTCGGCACTGTGCCTCTTCTACTTAATTCCGATGCCCTTTCTGTGTTTCATCATCAATACGATGGTCCAAGGTATACAGTAAACCTGAAATGAAGCATCGGAATCTATAACTAAGGTCACAGGAATGTGTCAAAACATAGGCAGTAGGAAAAGTCAGTCTAAATGTAGTTAAGTCGGCATTGTGCCTTTTGTATTTAATTCCGATGCAATTTCTGTGTTTCATCGTCAATAAGAAGGTCAGTGGTATACCGTAAACCTGAAGTGAAGCATCTGAATCTATAACTAGTGTCACAGGAATGGTTCAAAACATAGTCAGTAAGAAGAGTCAGTCTTCTTGTACTTAAGTCGGCATTGCGCCTTTTGTATTTAATTCCGATGCAATTTCTGAGTTTCATCGTCAATAAGAAGGTCCAAGGGTTACAGTAAACCTGAAGTGAAGCATCGGAATCTATACCTAGTGTCACAGGAATGGTTCAAAACATAGACAGTAAGAAGAGTCAGTCTTCTTGTACTTAAGTCGGCATTGTGCCCTTTTCAAATTTATTCCGATGCTATTACTGCGTTTCATCGTCAATAAGAAGGTCAGAGGGATACCGTAAACCTGAAGTGAAGCATCGGAATTTCTGACTAGTGTCACAGGAATGGTTTAAAACATAGTCAGTAAGAAGAGTCAGTCTTCTTGTACTTACGTCGGCTTTGTGCCTTTTGTATTTAATTCCGATGCAATATCTGTGTTTCATCGTCAATAAGAAGGTCAGAGGGTTACAGTAAACCTGAAGTGAAGAATCGGAATCTATAACTAGTGTCACAGGATTGGTTCACAACATAGAAAGTAGGAAGAGTCGGTCTTCTTGTACTTAAGTCGGCATTGTGCCTTTTCTGTTTAATTCCGGTGCAATATCTATGTTTCATCGTCAATAAGAAGGTCAGAGGGATACTATAAACCTGAAGTGAAGCATCTGAATCTATAACTAGTGTCACAGGAATGGCTCAAAACATAGGTAGTAAGAAGAGTCAGTCTTCTTGTACTTAAGGCGGCATTGTGCATTTTGTATTTAATTCCGATGCAATTTCTGTGTTTCATCGTCAATAAGAAGGTCCAAGAGATACAGTAAACCTGAAGTGAAGCATCGCAATCTATAACTAGTGTCACAGAAATGGTTCAAAACATAGTCAGTAAGAAGAGTCAGTCTTCTTGTACTTAAGTCGGCATTGTGCCCTTTTCATTTTAATTCCGATGCAATAACTGTGTTTAATCGTCAATTAGAGGGTCTGTGGGATACAGGAAATCTGAAGTGAAGCAACGGAATCTCTAACTAGTGTCATAGGAATGGTTTAAAGCATAGACAGTAGGAAGACTCAGTTTTCTTGTACTTAGGTCGGCATTGTGCCTTTTCTATTTAATTCCGATGCAATTTCTGTGTTTCATCGTCAATTAGAAGGTCAGAGGGATGCAGTAAACCTGAAGTGAAGCATCGGAATCTATACCTAGTGTCACAGGAATGGTTCAAAACATAGACAGTAAGAAGAGTCAGTCTTCTTGTACTTAAGTCGGCATTGTGCCCTTTTCAATTTTATTCCGATGCTATTACTGCGTTTCATCGTCAATAAGAAGGTCAGAGGGATACCGTAAACCTGAAGTGAAGCATCGGAATTTCTGACTAGTGTCACAGGAATGGTTTAAAACATAGTCAGTAAGAAGAGTCAGTCTTCTTGTACTTACGTCGGCTTTGTGCCTTTTGTATTTAATTCCGATGCAATATCTGTGTTTCATCGTCAATAAGAAGGTCAGAGGGTTACAGTAAACCTGAAGTGAAGAATCGGAATCTATAACTAGTGTCACAGGAATGCTTCAAACCATAGACAGTAAGAAGAGTCCGTCTTCTTGTACTTAATTCGGCATTGTGCCTTTCCTATTTAATTCCGATGCAATAGCTGTGTTTCATCGTCAATAAGAAGGTCAGAGGGATACAATAAATTTGAAGTGAAGCATCGGAATCCATAACTAGTGTCACAGGAATGGTTCAAAGCATAGACAGTAAGAATGGTTAGTCTTCTTGTACTTAAGTCGGCATTGTGCCTTTTCTATTTAATTCCGATGCAATTTCTGTGTTTCATCGTCAATAAGATGGTCAGAGGGATACAGTAAACCTGAAGTGAAGCATCGGAATCTGTAACTAGCGTCACAGGAACCGTTCAAATCATAGACAGTAAGAGGAGGCAGTCTTCTTGTACTTAAGCCGGCATTGTGCCTTTTCTATTTAATTCCGATGCAATTTCTGTGTTTCATCGTAAATAAGAAGGTCCAAGGGATACAGTAAACCCGAGGTGAAGCATCGGAATCTATAACTAGTGTCACAGGAATAATTCAAACCATAGACAGTAAGAAGAGTCAGTCTTCTTGTACTTAATTTGGCATTGTGCCATTTCTATTTAATTCCGATGCAATTTCTGCGTTTCATCGTCAGTAACAAGTTCAGACGGATACAGTAAACCTGAAGTGACGCATCGGAATCTATAACTAGTGTCACAGGAATGGTTCAAAACATATTCAATAAGAGGAATCAGTCTTCTTGTACTTAAGTCGGCAATGTGCCTTTTCTATTTAATTTCCGACGCAATATCTGTGTTTCATCGTTAATAAGAAGGTCAGAGGGATACTATAAACCTGAAGTGAAGCATCGGAATCTATAACTAGTGTCACAGGAATGCTTCCAAACATAGTCAGAAAGAAGAGTCAGTCTTCTTGTACTTAAGTCGGCATTGTGAATTTTCTATTTAATTCCGATGAAATTTCTGTGTTTCATCGTCAATACGGAGGTCCAAGGAATACAGTAAACCTGAAGTGAATAATCGGAATCTATAACTAGTGTCACAGGAATGGTACAAATCATAGACAGTAAGTTGAGTCAGTGTTCTTGTACTTAAGTCGGCATTTTGATTTTTGTATTTTATTCCGATGCTATTTCTGTGTTTCATCGTCAATAAGAATACAGTGAACCTGAAGTGAAGCATCGGAATCTGTAACTAGTGTCACAGGAATGGTTCAAAACATAGACAGTAAGAAGTGTCAGTCTTCTTGTATTTAAGTCGGCATTGTGCCTTTTTTATTTAATTCCGATGTAATTTCTGTGTTCCATCGTCAATAAGATGGTCAGAGGGATACAGTAAACCTGAAGTGAAGCATCGGAATCAGTAACTAGCGTCACAGGAATGGTGCAAATCATAGACAGTAAGAAGAGACTGTCTTCTTGTACTTAAGTCGGCATTGTGCCTTTTTTGTTTACTTCCGAAGCAATTTCTGTGTTTCATCGTCAATAAGATGGTCAGAGGTATACAGTAAACCTGAAGTGAATCATCGGAATCCATAACTAGTGTCACAGGAGTGGTTCAAGCCATAGACAGTAAGAAGAGTCAGTCATCTTGTACTTAAGTCGGCATTGTGCCTTTTCTATTTAATTCCGATGCAATTTCTGTGTTTCATCGTCAGTAAGACGTTCAGAGGGATACAGTAAACCTGAAGTGAAGCATCGGAATCTATAACTAGTGTCACAGGAATGGTTCAAAACATATTCAGTAAGAACAATCAGTCCACTTGTACTTAAGTCTTCATTGTGCCTTTTCTATTTAATTCCGATGCAATATCTGTGTTTCATCGTCAATAAGAAGGTCAGAGGGATACAATAAACCTGAAGTGAAGCATCGGAATCTATAACTAGTGCCACAGGAATGCTTCCAAATATAGTCAGAGAGAAGAGTCATTCTTCTTGTACTTATGTCGGCATTGTGCCTTTTCTATTTAATTCCGATGCAATTTCTGTGTTTCATCGTCAATACGGATGTCCAAGGAATACAGTAAACATGAAGTGAATCATCGGTATCTATAACTAGTGTCACAGTAATTGTTCAAATCATAGACCGCAAGTTGAGTCAGTCTTCTTGCACTTAAGTCGGCATTTTGATTTTTGTATTTATTTCCGATGCAATATCTGTGTTTCATCGTCAATAAGAAGGTCAGAGGGATACAGTAAACCTGAAGTGAAGCATCGGAATCTATAACTAGTGTCACAGGAATGGTTCAAAACATAGACAGTAAGATGGGTCAGTCGTCTTGTACTTAAGTCGGCACTGTGCCTTTTGTATTTAATACCGATGCAATTTCTATGTTTCATCGTAAATAACAAGGACCAAGTGATACAGTAAACCTGAAGTGATGCATCGGAATCTATAACTCGAGTCACAGGAATGGTTCAAAACATATTCAGTAAGAAGAATCTGTCTTCTTGTACTTAAGTCAGCATTGTGTCTTTTCTATTTAATTCCGATGCAATAGCTGTCTTTCATCGTCAATAAGAAGGTCAGAGGGACACAATACACCTGAAGTGAATCATCGGAATCTATAACTAGTGTCACAGGAATGGTTCAAAGCATAGACAGTAAGAGGAGTCAGTCTTCTTGTACTTAAGTCGGCATTGTCCCTTTTCTATTTAATTCCGATGCAATTTCTGTGTTTCATCGTCAATAAGAAGGTCCAAGGGATACAGTAAACCCGAAGTGAAGCATCGGAATCTATAACTAGTGTCACAGGAATGGTTCAAACCATAGACAGTAAGAAGAGTCAGTCTTCTTGTACTTAAGTCGGCATTGTGCCATTTCTATTTAATTCCGATGCAATTTCTTCGTTTCATCGTCAGTAAGAAGTTCAGAGGGATACAGTAAACCTGAAGTGAAGCATCGGAATCTATAACTAGTGTCGCAGGAATGGTTCAAAACATATTCAGTAAGAAGAATCAGTCTTCTTGTACTTAAGCCGGCATTGTGCTCTTTCTATTTAATTCCGACGCAACATCTGTGTTTCATCGTCAATAAGAGGGTCAGAGGGATACTATAAACCTGAAGTGAAGCATCGGAATCTATAACTAGTGTCACAGGAATGCTTCCAAACATAGTCAGAAAGAAGAGTCAGTCTTCTTGTACTTAAGTCGGCATTGTGCCTTTTCTATTTAATTCCGATGCAATTTCTGTGTTTCATCGTCAATACGGAGGTCCAAGAAATACAGTAAACCTGAAGTGAATCATCGGAATCTATAACTAGTGTCATAGGAATGGTTAAAATCATAGACAGTAAGTTGAGTCAGTCTTCTTGTACTTAAGTCGGCATTGTGCCTTTTGTATTTTATTGCGATGCAATTTCTGTGTTTCATCGTCAATAAGAAGGTCAGAGGGATACAGTAAACCAGAAGTGAAGCATCGTCATCTATAACTAGTGTTACAGGAATGGTTCAAAAAATAGACAGTAGGAAGAGTAGGTCTTTTTGTACTTAAGTCGGCACTGTGCCTCTTCTATTTGATTCCGATGCGCTTTCTGTGTTTCATCGTCAATAAGAAGGTCCAAGGGATTCAGTAAACCTGAAATGAAGCATCGGAATCTATAACTAAGGTCACAGGAATGTTTCAAAACATAGGCAGTAGGAAAAGTCAGTCTACATGTAGTTAAGTCGGCATTGTGCCTTTTGTATTTAATTCCGATGCAATTTCTGTGTTTCATCGTCAATAAGAAGGCCAGAGGGATACCGTAAACCTGAAGTGAAGCATCTGAATCTATAACTAGTGTCACAGGAATGGTTCGAAACATAGTCAGTAAGAAGAGTCAGTCTTCTTGTACTTAAGGCAGCATTGTGCATTTTGTATTTAATTCCGATGCAATTTCTGTGTTTCATCGTCAATAAGAAGGTCCAAGAGATACAGTAAACCTGAAGTGAAGCATCGGAATCTATAACTAGTGTTACAGAAATGGCTCAAATCATAGTCAGTAAGAAGAGTCAGTCTTCTAGTACTTAAGTCGGCATTGTGCCCTTCTCATTTTAATTCCGATGCAATAACTGTGTTTCATCGTCAATTAGAAGGTCAGTGGAATACATTAAACCTGAAGTGAAGCATCGGAATCTATAACTAGTGTCACAGGAATGGTTCAAAACATAGGCAGTAGGAAGAGTCAGTTTTCTTGTACTTAAGTCGGCATTGTGCCTTTTCTATTTAATTCCGATGCAATTTCTCCGTTTCATCGTCAGTAAGAAGTTCAGAGGGATACAGTAAACTTGAAGTGAAGCATCGGACTCTATAACTAGTGTCACAGTAATGGTTCAAAACATATTCAGTAAGAAGAATCAGTCTTCTTGTACTTAAGTCGGCATTGTGCCTTTTCTATTTAATTCCGATGCAATAGCTGTGTTTCATCGTCAATAAGAGGGTCAGAGGGATACAATAAACCTGAAGTGAAGCATCGGAATCTATAACTAGTGTCACAGGAATGGTTCAAATCATAAATAGTAAGAATGGTTAGTCTTCTTGTACTTAAGTCGGCATTGTGCCTTTTCTATTTAATACCGATGCAATTTCTGTGTTTCATCGTCAAAAAGATGGTCAGAGGGATACAGTAAACCTGAAGTGAAGCATCGGAATCTGTAACTAGCGTCACAGGAACCGTTCAAATCATAGACAGTAAGAGGAGTCAGTCTTCTTGTACTTAAGTCGGCATTGTGCCTTTTCTATTTAATTCCGATGCAATTTCAGTGTTTCATCGTAAATAAGAAGGTCCAAGGGTTACAGTAAACCCGAGGTGAAGCATCGGAATCTATAACTAGTGTCACAGGAATGATTCAAACCATAGACAGTAAGAAGAGTCAGTCTTCTTGTACTTAAGTCGGCATTGTGCCATTTCTATTTAATTCCGATGCAATTTCTGTGTTTCATCGTCAGTAAGACTTTCAGAGGGATACAGTAAACCTGAAGTGAAGCATCGGAATCTATAACTAGTGTCACAGGAATGGTTCAAAACAAATTCAGTAAGAGGAATCAGTCCACTTGTACTTAAGTCGGCACTGTGCCTTTTGTATTTAATACCGATGCAATTTCTATGTTTCATCGTCAACAACAAGGACCAAGTGATACAGTAAACCTGAAGTGATGCATCGGAATCTATAACTAGTGTCACAGGAATGGTTCAAAACATAGACAGTAAGGAGAGTCAGTCTTCTTGTACTTAAGTGGCACTGTGCCATTTGTATATAATTCCGATGCAATTTCTGTGTTTCATCGTCAATAAGAAGGTCAGAGGGATACAGTAAACCTGAAGTGAAGCATCGGAATCTATAACTAGTGCCACAGGAATGGTTCAAAGCAGTCAGTAAGAAGAGTCAGTCTTCTTGTACTTAAGTCGGTATTGTTCCCTCTTCAATTTAATTCCGATGCTATTACTGTGTTTCATCGTCAATAAGAAGGTCAGAGCGATACCTTAAACCAGAAGTGAAGCATCGGAATTTCTAACTAGTGTCACAGGAATGGTTTAAAACATAGTCAGTAAGAAGAGTCAGTCTTCTTGTACTTACGTCGGCTTTGTCCCTTTTGTATTTAATTCCGATGCAATATCTGTGTTTTATCATTAGAAGAAAGTCCATGGGAAACAGTAAACCTAAAGAGAAGCATCGGAATCTGTAACTAGCGTCACAGGAATGTTTCAAAACATAGACAGTAAGTAGAGTCAGTCTTCTTGTACCTAAGTCGGCTTTGTGCCTTTTCTATTTAATTCCGTTGCGATTTCTGTGTTTCATCGTCAATAAGATGGTCAGAGGGATACAGTAAACGTGAAGTGAAGCATCGGAATCTGTAACTAGCGTCACAAAAATGGTTCAAATCATAGACAGTAAGAAGAGTCAGTCTTCTTGTACTTAAGTCGGCATTGTGCTTTTTCTATTTAATTCCGATGCAATTTCTGTGTTTCATCGTCAATAAGAAGGTCCAAGGGATAGAGTGAACCTGAAGTGAAGCATCGGAATCTATAACTAGTGTCACAGGAATGCTTCAAACCATAGACAGTAAGAAGAGTCCCTCTTCTTGTACTTAATTCGGCATTGTGCCTTTTCTATTTAATTCCGATGCAATTTCTGCGTTTCATCGTCAGTAAGAAGTTCAGATGGATACAGTAAACTTTAAGTGAAGCATCGGAATCTATAACTAGTGGCACAGTAATGGTTCAAAACATATTCAGTAAGAAGAATCAGTCTTCTTGTACTTAAGTCGGCATTGTGCCTTTTCTATTTAAATCCGATGCAATAGCTGTGTTTCATCGTCAATAAGAGGGTCAGAGGGATACAATAAACCTGAAGTGAAGCATCGGAATCTATAACTAGTGTCACAGGAATTTTTCAAACCATAGACAGTAAGAATGGTTAGTCTTCTTGTACTTAAGTCGGCATTGTGCCTTTTCTATTTAATTCCGATGCAATTTCTGTGTTTCATCGTCAATAAGATGGTCAGAGGGATACAGTAAACCTGAAGTGAAGCATCGGAATCTGTAACTAGCGTCACAGGAACCGTTCAAATCATAGACAGTAAGAGGAGTCAGTCTTCTTGTACTTAAGTCGGCATTGTGCCTTTTCTATTTAATTCCGATGCAATTTCTGTGTTTTATCGTAAATAAGAAGGTCCAAGGGATACAGTAAACCCGAGGTGAAGCATCGGAATCTATACCTAGTGACACAGGAATGATTCAAACCATAGACAGTAAGAAGAGTCATTCTTCGTGTACTTAAGTCTGCATTGGGCCATTTCTATTTAATTCCGATGCAATTTCTGCGTTTCATCGTCAGTAAGAAGTACAGAGGGATACAGTAAACCTGAAGTGAAGCATCGGAATCTATAACTAGTGTCACAGGAATGGTTCAAAACATATTCAGTAAGAGGAATCAGTTTTCTTGTTCTTAAGTTGGCATTGTGCCTTTTCAATTTAATTTCCGACGCAATATCTGTATTTCATCGTCAATACGAAGGTCAGAGGGATACTATAAACCTGAAGTGAAGCATCGGAATCTATAACTAGTGTCACAGGAATGCTTCCAAACATAGTCAGAAAGAAGAGTCAGTCTTCTTGTACTTAAGTCGGCATTGTGAATTTTCTATTTAATTCCGATGCAATTTCTGTGTTTCATCGTCAATACGGAGGTCCAAGGAATACAGTAAACCTGAAGTGAATCATCGGAATCTATAACTAGTGTCACAGGAATGGTACAAATCATAGACAGTAAGTTGAGTCAGTGTTCTTGTACTTAAGTCGGCATTTTGATTTTGGTGTTTTATTCCGATGCAATTTCTGTGTTTCATCGTCAATAAGAAGTGCAGAGGGATACAGTAAAACTGAAGTGAAGCATCGGAATCTATAACTAGTGTCACAGGAATGGTTCAAAGCATTAACAGTAGGAATAGTCAGTCTTCTTGTACATAAGTCGGCATTGTGCCTTTTCTATTTAATTCCGATGCAATTTCTGTGTTTCATCGTCAATAAGATGGTCAGAGGGATACAGTAAACCTGAAGTGAAGCATCGGAATCTGTAACTAGCGTCACAGGAATGGTGCAAATCATAGACAGTAAGAAGAGTCAGTCTTCTTGTACTTAAGTCGGCATTGTGCCTTTTTTATTTAATTCCGATGCAATTTCTGTGTTTCATCGTCAATAGGATGGTCAGAGGGATACAGTAAACCAGAAGTGATGCATCGGAATCTATAACTAGTGTCACAGGAGTGGTTCAAGCCATAGAATGTAAGAAGAGTCAGTCTTCTTGTACTTAAGTTGGCATTGTGCCTTTTCTATTTAATTCCGATGCAATTTCTGTGTTTCATCGTCAGTAAGACGTTCAGAGGGATACAGTAAACCTGAAGTGAAGCATCGGAATCTATAACTAGTGTCACAGGAATGGTTCAAAACAAATTCAGTAAGAAGAATCAGTCCACGTGTGCTTAAGTCGGCATTGTGCCTTTTCTATTTAATTCCGATGCAATATCTGTGTTTCATCGTCAATAAGAAGGTCAGAGGGATACAATAAACCTGAAGTGAAGCATCGGAATCTATAACTAGTGCCACAGGAATGCTTCCAAACATAGTCAGAGAGAAGAGTCATTCTTCTTGTACTTATGTCGGCATTGTGCCTTTTGTATTTAATTCCGTTGCAATTTCTGTGTTTCATCGTCAATACGGATGTCCAAGGAATACAGTAAACATGAAGTGAATCATCGGAATCTATAACTAGTGTCACAGGAATTGTTCAAATCATAGACCGTAAGTTGAGTCAGTCTTCTTGTACTTAAGTCGGCATTTTGATTTTTGTATTTATTTCCGATGCAATATCTGTGTTTCATCGTCAATAAGAAGGTCAGAGGGATACAGTAAACCTGAAGTGAAGCATCGGAATCTATAACTAGTGTCACAGGAATGGTTCAAAGCATTAACAGTAGGAATAGTCAGTCTTCTCGTACATAAGTCGGCATTGTGCCTTTTCTATTTAATTCCGATGCAATTTCTGTGTTTCATCGTCAATAAGATGGTCAGAGGGATACAGTAAACTTGAAGTGAAGCATCGGAATCTGTAACTAGCGTCACAGGAATGGTGCAAATCATAGACAGTAAGAAGAGTCAGTCTTCTTGTACTTAAGTCGGCACTGTGCCTTTTGTATTTAATACCGATGTAATTTCTATGTTTCATCGTCAATAACAAGGACCAAGTGATACAGTAAACCTGAAGTGATGCATCGGAATCTATAACTAGTGTCACAGGAATGGTTCAAACATAGACAGTAAGGAGAGTCAGTCTTCTTGTACTTAAGTGGCACTGTGCCATTTGTATATAATTCCGATGCAATTTCTGTGTTTCATCGTCAATAAGAAGGTCAGAGGGATACCGTAAACCAGAAGTGAAGCATCGGAATTTCTAACTAGTGTCACAGGAATGGTTTAAAACATAGTCAGTAAGAAGAGTCAGTCTTCTTGTACTTACGTCGGCTTTGTCCCTTTTGTATTTAATTCCGATGCAATATCTGTGTTTTATCATTAGAAGAAGGTCCAAGGGAAACAGTAAACCTGAAGAGAAGCATCGGAATCTGTAACTAGCGTCACAGGAATGTTTCAAAACATAGACAGTAAGTAGAGTCAGTCTTCTTGTACTTAAGTCGGCATTGAGGCTTTTCTATTTAATTCCGATGCAATTTCTGTGTTTAATCGTCAATAAGAAGGTCAGAGGGATACAGTAAACCTGAAGTGAAGCATCGGAATCTATAACTAGTGTCACAGGAATGGTTCAAAACATAGTCAGAAAGAAGAGTCAGTCTTTTTGTACTTCAGTCGGCATTGTGCCTCTTCTATTTAATTCCGACGCAATTTCTGTGTTTCATCGTCAATAAGAAGGTCAGAGGGATACAGTAAACCTGAAGTGAAGCATCGGAATCTATAACTGGTGTCACAGGAATGGTTCTAAGCATAGACAGTAAGAAAGGTCAGTCTTCTTGTACTTAAGTCGGCATTGTGCCTTTCCTATTTAATTCCGATGCCCTTTATGTGTTTCATCGTCAATAAGAAGATCCAAGGGATACAGTAAACCTGAAATGAAGCATCGGAATCTATAACTAAGGTCAAAGGAATGTTTCAAAACATAGACAGTAGGAAGAGTCAGTCTACATGTACTTCAGTCGGCATTGTGCCTTTTGTATTTAATTCCGATGCAATTTCTGTGTTTCATCGTCAATAAGAACGTCCAAGGGATACAGTAAACCTGAAGTGAAGCATCGGAATCTATAACTAGTGTCACAGGAATGGTTCAAAACATAGGCAGTAGGAAAAGTCAGTCTACATGTAGTTAAGTCGGCATTGTGCCTTTTGTATTTAATTCCTATGCAATTTCCGTGTTTCATCGTCAATAAGTTGGTCAGAGGGATACAATAAACCTGAAGTGAAGCATCGGAATCTGTAACGACCCTCACAGGAATGGTTCAAAGCATAGACAGTAAGAAGAGTCAGTCTTCTTGTATTTAAGTCGGCATTGTGCGATTTCTATTTTATTCCAATGCAATTTCTGTGTTTCATCGTCAACAAGAAGGTCCAAGGGATACAGTAAACCTGAAGTGAAGCATCGGAATCTATATCTAGTGTCACAGGAATGGTTCGAAACATAGACAGTAAGAAGAGTCAGTCTTCTTGTTCTTAAGTCGGCATTGTTCCCTCTTCAATTAAATTCCGATGCTATTACTGTGTTTCATCGTCAATAAGGTCAGAGGGATACCGTAAACCTGAAGTGAAGCATCGGAATTTGTAACTAGTGTCACAGGAATGGTTTAAAACATACTCAGTAAGAAGAGTCAGTCTTCTTGTACTTACGTCGGCTTTGTGCCTTTTGTATTTAATTCCGATGCGATATCTGTGTTTCTCGTCAAGAAGAAGGTCCAAGGGAAACAGTAAACCTGAAGTGAAGCATCGGAATCTATAACTAGTGTCACAGGAATGGTTCACAACATAGTCAGAAAGAAGAGTCAGTCTTCTTGTACTTAAGTCGGCATTGTGCCGTTTCTATTTATTTCCGGCGCAATTTCTGTGTTTCATCGTCAATAAGAAGGTCAGAGGGATACAGTAAACCTGAAGTGAAGCATCGGAATCTATAACTAGTGTCACAGGAATGGTTCAAATCATAGTCAGTAAGAAGAGTCAGTCTTCTTGTACTTAAGTCGGCATTGGCTTTTACTATTTAATTCCGATGCAATTTCAGTGTTTCAGCGTCAATAAGAACGTCCAAGGGATACAGTAAACCTGAAGTGAAGCATCGGAATCCATAACTGGTGTCACAGGAATGGTTCAAAACATAGACAGTAGGAAGAGTCAGTCTTCTTGTACTTAAGTCGGCATTGTGCCTTTTCTATTTAATTCCAATGCAATTTCTGTGTTTCATCGTCAATAAGAGGGTCAGAGGGATACAGTAAACCTGAAGTGAAGCATCGGAATCCATAACTGGTGTCACAGGAATGGTTCAAAACATAGACAGTAGGAAGAGTCGGTCTTCTTGTACTTTAGTCGGCATTGTGCCCTTTCTATTTAATTCCTATGCAATTTCTGTGTTTCATCGTCAATAAGAAGGTCAGAGGGATACAGTAAACCTGAAGTGAAGCATCGGAATCTATAACTAGTGTCACAGGAAAGGTTCAAATCATAGTCAGTAAGAAGAGTCAGTCTTCTTGTACTTAAGTCGGCATTGGCTTTTTCTATTTAATTCCGATGCAATTTCTGTTTTTCATCGTCAACAAGAAGGTCAGAGGGATACAGTAAACCTGAAGTATAGCATCGGTATCGATAACTAGTGTTACAGGAATGGTTCAAAACATAGACAGTAGGAAGTGTCAGTCTTCTTGTACGTAAGTCGGCATTGTGCCTTTTGTATTTAATTCCGATGCAATTTCCGTGTTTCATCGTCAAAAAGAAGGTCCAAGGGATACAGCAAACCGGAAGTGAAGCATCGGAATCTATAACTAGTGTCACAGGAATGGTTCAAAGCATAGATAGTAAGAATGGTTAGTCTTCTTGTACTTAAGTCGGCATTGTGCCTTTTCTATTTAATTCCGATGCAATTTCTGTGTTTCATCGTCAATAAGATGGTCAGAGGGATACAGTAAACCTGAAGTGAAGCATCGGAATCTGTAACTAGCGTCACAGGAACCGTTCAAATCATAGACAGTAAGAGGAGTCAGTCTTCTTGTACTTAAGTCGGCATTGTGCCTTTTCTATTTAATTCCGATGCAATTTCTGTGTTTCATCGTAAATAAGAAGGTCCAAGGGATACAGTAAACCCGAGGTGAAGCATCGGAATCTATAACTAGTGTCACAGGAATGGTTCAAAACATATTCAGTAAGAGGAATCAGTCTTCTTGTACTTAAGTCGGCATTGTGCCTTTTCTATTTAATTTCCGACGCAATATCTGTGTTTCATCGTCAATACGAAGGTCAGAGGGATACTATAAACCTGAAGTGAAGCATCGGAAACTCTAACTAGTGTCACAGGAATGCTTCCAAACATAGTCAGAAAGAAGAGTCAGTCTTCTTGTACTTAAGTCTACATTGTGAATTTTGTATTTAATTCCGATGCAATTTCTGTGTTTCATCGTCAATACGGAGGTCAGAGGGATACAATAAACCTGAAGTGAAGCATCGGAATCTATAACTAGTGTCACAGGAGTGGTTCAAGCCATAGAATGTAAGAAGAGTCAGTCTTCTTGTACTTAAGTTGGCATTGTGCCTTTTCTATTTAATTCCGATGCAATTTCTGTGTTTCATCGTCAGTAAGACTTTCAGAGGGATACAGTAAACCTGAAGTGAAGCATCGGAATCTATAACTAGTGTCACAGGAATGGTTCAAAACAAATTCAGTAAGAAGAATCAGTCCACTTGTACTTAAGTCGGCATTGGGCCTTTTCTATTTAATTCCGATGCAATATCTGTGTTTCATCGTCAATAAGAAGGTCAGAGGGATACAATAAACCTGAAGTGAAGCATCGGAATCTATAACTAGTGCCACAGGAATGCTTCCAAACATAGTCAGAGAGAAAAGTCATTCTTCTTGTACTTATGTTGGCATTGTGCCTTTTCTATTTAATTCCGATGCAATTTCTGTGTTTCATCGTCAATACGGATGTCCAAGGAATACAGTAAACATGAAGTGAATCATCGGAATCTATAACTAGTGTCACAGGAATTGTTCAAATCAAAGACCGTAAGTTGAGTCAGTCTTCTTGTACTTAAGTCGGCATTTTGATTTTTGTTTTTATTTCCGATGCAATATCTGTGTTTCATCGTCAATAAGAAGGTCAGAGGGATACAGTACACCTGAAGTGAAGCATCGGAATCTATAACTAGTGTCACGGGAATGGTTCAAAACATAGACAGTAAGATGGGTCCGTCGTCTTGTACTTAAGTCGGCACTGTGCCTTTTGTATTTAATACCGATGCAATTTCTATGTTTCATCGTCAATAACAAGGACCAAGTGATACAGTAAACCTGAAGTGATGCATCGGAATCTATAACTAGTGTCACAGGAATGGTTCAAAACATAGACAGTAAGGAGTGTCAGTCTTCTTGTACTTAAGTGGCACTGTGCCATTTGTATATAATTCCGATGCAATTTCTGTGTTTCATCGTCAATAAGAAGGTCAGAGGGATACAGTAAACCTGAAGTGAAGGATCGGAATCTATAACTAGTGCCACAGGAATGGTTCAAAGCAGTCAGTAAGAAGAGTCAGTCTTCTTGTACTTAAGTCGGCATTGATCCTTCTTCAATTTAATGCCGATGCTATTACTGTGTTTCATCGTCAATAAGAAGGTCAGAGGGATACCGTAAACCAGAAGTGAAGCATCGGAATTTGTAACTAGTGTCACAGGAATGGTTTAAAACATAGTCAGTAAGAAGAGTCAGTCTTCTTGTACTTACGTCGGCTTTGTCCCTATTGTATTTAATTCCGATGCAATTTCTGTGTTTTATCATTAGAAGAAAGTCCAAGGGAAACAGTAAACCTAAAGAGAAGCATCGGAATCAGTAACTAGCGTCACAGGAATGTTTCAAAACATAGACAGTAAGTAGAGTCAGTCTTCTTGTACCTAAGTCGGCTTTGTGCCTTTTCTATTTAATTCCGTTGCGATTTCTGTGTTTCATCGTCAATAAGATGGTCAGAGGGATACAGTAAACGTGAAGTGAAGCATCGGAATCTGCAACTAGCGTCACAAAAATGGTTCAAATCATAGACAGTAAGAAGTGTCAGTCCTCCTGTACTTAAGTCGGCATTGTGCTTTTTCTATTTAATTCCGATGCAATTTCTGTGTTTCATCGTCAATAAGAAGGTCCAAGGGATAGAGTAAACCTGAAGTGAAGCATCGGAATCTATAACTAGTGTCACAGGAATGCTTCAAACCATAGACAGTAAGAAGAGTCCGTCTTCTTGTACTTAATTCGGCATTGTGCATTTTCTATTTAATTCCGATGCAATTTCTGCGTTTCATCGTCAGTAAGAAGTTCAGAGGGATACAGTAAACTTGAAGTGAAGCATCGGAATCTATAACTAGTGTCACAGTAATGGTTCAAAACATATTCAGTAAGAAGAATCAGTCTTCTTGTACTTAAGTCAGCATTGTGCCTTTTCTATTTAAATCCGATGCAATAGCTGTGTTTCATCGTCAATAAGAGGGTCAGAGGGATACAATAAACTTGAAGTGAAGCATCGGAATCTATAACTAGTGTCACAGGAATGGTTCAAAGCGTAGACAGTAAGAATGGTTAGTCTTCTTGTACTTAAGTCGGCATTGTGCCTTTTCTATTTAATTCCGATGTAATTTCTGTGTTTCATCGTCAATAAGATGGACAGAGGGATACAGTAAACCTGAAGTGAAGCATCGGAATCTGTAACTAGCGTCACAGGAACCGTTCGAATCATAGACAGTAAGAGGAGTTAGTCTTCTTGTCCTTAAGTCGGCATTGTGCCTTTTCTATTTAATTCCGATGCAATTTCTGTGTTTCATCGTAAATAAGAAGGTCCAAGGGATACAGTAAACCTGAGGTGAAGCATCGGAATCTATAACTAGTGACACAGGAATGATTCAAACCATAGACAGTAAGAAGAGTCAGTCTTCTTGTACTTAAGTCTGCATTGTGCCATTTCTATTTAATTCCGATGCAATTTCTGCGTTTCATCGTCAGTAAGAAGTTCAGAGGGATACAGTAAACCTGAAGTGAAGCATCGGAATCTATAACTAGTGTCACAGGAATGGTTCAAAACATATTCAGTAAGAGGAATCAGTTTTCTTGTACTTAAGTCGGCATTGTGCCTTTTCAATTTAATTTCCGACGCAATATCTGTGTTTCATCGTCAATACGAAGGTCAGAGGGATACTATAAACCTGAAGTGAAGCATCGGAATCTATAACTAGTGTCACAGGAATGCTTTCAAACATAGTCAGAAAGAAGAGTCAGTCTTCTTGTACTTAAGTCGGCATTGTGAATTTTCTATTTAATTCCGATGCAATTTCTGTGTTTCATCGTCAATACGGAGGTCCAAGGAATACAGTAAACCTGAAGTGAATCATCGGAATCTATAACTAGTGTCACAGGAATGGTACAAATCATAGACAGTAAGTTGAGTCAGTGTTCTTGTACTTAAGTCGGCATTTTGATTTTGATGTTTTATTCCGATGCAATTTCTGTGTTTCATCGTCAATAAGAAGTGCAGAGGGATACAGTAAAACTGAAGTGAAGCATCGGAATCTATAACTAGTGTCACAGGAATGGTTCAAAGCATTAACAGTAGCAAGAGTCAGTCTTCTTGCACATAAGTCGGCATTGTGCCTTTTCTATTTAATTCCGATGCAATTTCTGTGTTCCATCGTCAATAAGATGGTCAGAGGGATACAGTAAACCTGAAGTGAAGCATCGGAATCTGTAACTAGCGTCACAGGAATGGTTCAAAACATAGACAGTAAGGAGAGTCAGTCTTCTTGTACTTAAGTGGCACTGTGCCATTTGTATATAATTCCGATGCAATTTCTGTGTTTCATCGTCAATAAGAAGGTCAGAGGGATACAGTAAACCTGAAGTGAAGCATCGGAATCTATAACTAGTGCCACAGGAATGGTTCAAAGCAGTCAGTAAGAAGAGTCAGTCTTCTTGTACTTAAGTCGGCATTGTTCCCTCTTCAATTTAATTCCGATGCTATTACTGTGTTTCATCGTCAATAAGAAGGTCAGAGGGATACCGTAAACCAGAAGTGAAGCATCGGAATTTCTAACTAGTGTCACAGGAATGGTTTAAAACATAGTCAGTAAGAAGAGTCAGTCTTCTTGTACTTACGTCGGCTTTGTCCCTTTTGTATTTAATTCCGATGCAATATCTGTGTTTTATCATTAGAAGAAAGTCCAAGGGAAACAGTAAACCTAAAGAGAAGCATCGGAATCTGTAACTAGCGTCACAGGAATGTTTCAAAACATAGACAGTAAATAGAGTCTGTCCTCTTCTACCTAAGTCGGCTTTGTGCCTTTTCTATTTAATTCCGTTGCGATTTCTGTGTTTCATCGTCAATAAGATGGTCAGAGGGATACAGTAAACGTGAAGTGAAGCATCGGAATCTGTAACTAGCGTCACAAAAATGGTTCAAATCATAGACAGTAAGAAGAGTCAGTCTTCTTGTACTTAAGTCGGCATTGTGCTTTTTCTATTTAATTCCGATGCAATTTCTGTGTTTCATCGTCAATAAGAAGGTCCAAGGGATAGAGTAAACCTGAAGTGAAGCATCGGAATCCATAACTAGTGTCACAGGAATGCTTCAAACCATAGACAGTAAGAAGAGTCCGTCTTCTTGTACTTAATACGGCATTGTGCATTTTCTATTTAATTCCGATGCAATTTCTGCGTTTCATCGTCAGTAAGAAGTTCAGAGGGATACAGTAAACTTGAAGTGAAGCATCGGAATCTATAACTAGTGTCACAGTAATGGTTCAAAACATATTCAGTAAGAAGAATCAGTCTTCTTGTACTTAAGTCGGCATTGTGCCTTTTCTATTTAAATCCGATGCAATAGCTGTGTTTCATCGTCAATAAGAGGGTCAGAGGGATACAATAAACCTGAAGTGAAGCATCGGAATCTATAACTAGTGTCACAGGAATGGTTCAAAGCATAGACAGTAAGAATGGTTAGTCTTCTTGTACTTAAGTCGGCATTGTGCCTTTTCTATTTAATTCCGATGCAATTTCTGTGTTTCATCGTCAATAAGATGGTCAGAGGGATACAGTAAACCTGAAGTGAAGCATCGGAATCTGTAACTGGCGTCACAGGAACCGTTCAAATCATAGACAGTAAGAGGAGTCAGTCTTCTTGTACTTAAGTCGGCATTGTGCCTTTTCTATTTAATTCCGATGCAATTTCTGTGTTTCATCGTAAATAAGAAGGTCCAAGGGATACAGTAAACCCGAGGTGAAGCATCGGAATCTATAACTAGTGACACAGGAATGATTCAAACCATAGACAGTGAGAAGAGTCAGTCTTCTTGTACTTAAGTCTGCATTGTGCCATTTCTATTTAATTCCGATGCAATTTCTGCGTTTCATCGTCAGTAAGAAGTTCAGAGGGATACAGTAAACCTGAAGCGAAGCATCGGAATTTATAACTAGTGTCACAGGAATGGTTCAAAACATATTCACTAAGAGGAATCAGTTTTCTTGTACTTAAGTCGGCATTGTGCCTTTTCAATTTAATTTCCGACGCAATATCTGTGTTTCATCGTCAATACGAAGGTCAGAGGGATACTATAAACCTGAAGTGAAGCATCGGAATCTATAACTAGTGTCACAGGAATGGTACAAATCATAGACAGTAAGTTGAGTCAGTGTTCTTGTACTTAAGTCGGCATTATGATTTTAGTGTTTTATTCCGATGCAATTTCTGTGTTTCATGGTCAATAAGAAGTGCAGAGGGATACAGTAAAACTGAAGTGAAGCATCGGGATCTATAACTAGTGTCACAGGAATGGTTCAAAGCATTAACAGTAGGAAGAGTCAGTCTTCTTGTACATAAGTCGGCATTGTGCCTTTTCTATTTAATTCCGATGCAATTTATGTGTTTCATCGTCAATAAGATGGTCAGAGGGATACAGTAAACCTGAAGTGAAGCATCGGAATCTGTAACTGGCGTCACAGGAATGGTGCAAATCATAGACAGTAAGAAGAGTCAGTCTTCTTGTACTTAAGTCGGCGTTGTGCCTTTTTTATTTAATTCCGATGCAATTTCTGTGTTTCATCGTTAATAAGATGGTCAGAGGGATACAGTAAACCAGAAGTGAAGCATCGGAATCTATAACTAGTGTCACAGGAGTGGTTCAAGCCATAGAATGTAAGAAGAGTCAGTCTTCTTGTACTTAAGTTGGCATTGTGCCTTTTCTATTTAATTCCGATGCAATTTCTGTGTTTCGTCGTCAGTAAGACGTTCAGAGGGATACAGTAAACCTGAAGTGAAGCATCGGAATCTATAACTAGTGTCACAGGAATGGTTCAAAACAAATTCAGTAAGAAGAATCAGTCCACTTGTGCTTAAGTCGGCATTGTGCCTTTTCTATTTAATTCCGATGCAATATCTGTGTTTCATCGTCAATAAGAAGGTCAGAGGGATACAATAAAACTGAAGTGAAGCATCGGAATCTATAACTAGTGCCACAGGAATGCTTCCAAACATAGTCAGAGAGAAGAGTCATTCTTCTTGTACTTATGTCGGCATTGTGCCTTTTGTATTTAATTCCGATGCAATTTCTGTGTTTCATCGTCAATACGGATGTCCAAGGAATACAGTAAACATGAAGTGAATCATCGGAATCTATAACTAGTGTCACAAGAATTGTTCAAATCATAGACCGTAAGTTGAGTCAGTCTTCTTGTACTTAAGTCGGCATTGTGCTTTTTCTATTTAATTTCGATGCAATTTCAGTGTTTCATCGTCTATAAGAAGGTCCGTGGGATACAGCAAACCTGAAGTGAAGCATCGGAATCTATAACTAGTGTCACAGGAATGGTTCTAAGCATAGACAGTAAGAAAGGTCAGTCTTCTTGTACTTAAGTCGGCATTGTGCCTTTTCTATTTAATTCCGATGCCCTTTATGTGTTTCATCGTCAATAAGAAGGTCCAAGGGATACAGTAAACCTGAAATGAAGCATTGGAATCTATATCTAAGGTCAAAGGAATGTTTCAAAACATAGACAGTAGGAAGAGTCAGTCTACATGTACTTCAGTCGGCATTGTGCCTTTTGTATTTAATTCCGATGCAGTTTCTGTGTTTCATCGTCAATAAGAACGTCCAAGGGATACAGTAAACCTGAAGTGAAGCATCGGAATCTATAACTAGTGTCACAGGAATGGTTCAAAACATAGGCAGTAGGAAAAGTCAGTCTACATGTAGTTAAGTCGGCATTGTGCCTTTTGTATTTAATTCCTATGCAATTTCCGTGTTTCATCGTCAATAAGTTGGTCAGAGGGATACAATAAACCTGAAGTGAAGCATCGGAATCTGTAACGACCCTCACAGGAATGGTACAAAGCATAGACAGTAAGAAGAGTCAGTCTTCTTGTATTTAAGTCGGCATTGTGCGTTTTCTATTTTATTCCATTGCAATTTCTGTGTTTCATCGTCAACAAGAAGGTGCAAGGGATACAGTAAACCTGAAGTGAAGCATCGGAATCTACATCTAGTGTCACAGGAATGGTTCAAAACATAGACGGTAAGAAGAGTCAGTCTTCTTGTACTTAAGTCTGCATTGAGGCTTTTCTATTTAATTCTGATGCAATTTCTGTGTTTCATCGTCAATAAGAAGGTCAGAGGAATACAGTAAACCTGAAGTGAAGCATCGGAATCTATAACTAGTGTCACAGGAATGGTTCAAAACATAGTCAGAAAGAAGAGTCAGTCTTCTTGTACTTAAGTCGGCATTGTGCCGTTTCTATTTATTTCCGACGCAATTTCTGTGTTTCATCGTCAATAAGAAGGTCAGAGGGATACAGTAAACCTGAAGTGAAGCATCGGAATCTATAACTAGTGTCACAGGAATGGTTCAAATCATAGTCAGTAAGAAGAGTCAGTCTTCTTGTACTTAAGTCGGCATTGGCTTTTTCTATTTAATTCCGATGCAATTTCTGTGTTTCAGCGTCAATAAGAAAGTCCAAGGGATACAGTAAACCTGAAGTGAAGCATCGGAATCCATAACTGGTGTCACAGGAGTGGTTCAAACATAGACAGTAGGAAGAGTCAGTCTTCTTGTACTTAAGTCGGCATTGTGCCTTTTCTATTTAATTCCGATGCAATTTCTGTGTTTCATCGTCAAAAAGAAGGTCCAAGGGATACAGCAAACCTGAAGTGAAGCATCGTAATCTATAACTAGTGTCACAGGAATGGTTCTAAGCATAGACAGTAAGAAAGGTCAGTCTTCTTGTACTTAAGTCGGCATTGTGGTTTTTGTATTTAATTCCGATGCAATTTCTGTGTTTCATCGTCAATAAGAAGGTCCAAGGGATACAGTAAACCTGAAATGAAGCATCGGAATCTATAACTAGTGTCACAGGAATGTTTCAAAACATAGACAGTAGGAAGAGTTAATCTACATGTACATAAGTCGGCATTGTGCATTTTGTTTTTAACTCCGATGCAATTTCTGTGTTTCATCGTCAATAAGAAAGTCAGAGGGATACAGTATACCTGAAGCGAGGCATCGTATTCAATAACTAGTGTCACAGGAATGGTTCAAAGCATAGTCAGTAAGATGAGTCAGTCATCTTGTACTTAAGTCGGCATTGTGCTTTTTCTATTTAATTCCGGTGCAATTTCAGTGTTTCAGCGTCAATAAGAACGTCCAAGGGATACAGTAAACCTGAAGTGAAGCATCGGAATCCATAACTGGTGTCACAGGAATGGTTCAAAACATAGACAGTAGGAAGAGTCAGTCTTCTTGTACTTAAGTCGGCATTGTGCTTTTTCTATTTAATTCCGATGCAGTTTCAGTGTTTCAGCGTCAATAAGAACGTCCAAGGGATACAGCTAACCTGAAGTGAAGCATCGGAATCCATAACTGGTGTCACAGGAATGGTTCAAAACATAGACAGTAGGAAGAGTCAGTCTTCTTGTACTTAAGTCGGCATTGTGCCTTTTCTATTTAATTCCTATGCAATTTCTGTGTTTCATCGTCAATACGAAGGTCAGAGGGATACAATAAAACTGAAGTGAAGCATCGGAATCTGTAACGACCGCCACAGGAATGGTTCAAAACATAGACAGTAAGAAGTGTCTGTCTTCTTGTACTTAAGTCGGCATTGTGCCTTTTGTATTTAATTCCGATTCAATTTCTGTGTTTCATCGTCAATAAGAAGGTCCAAGGGATACAGCAAACCTGAAGTGAAGCATCGCAATCTGTAACTAGTGTCACAGGAATGGTTCAAAACATAGACAGTAAGAAGAGTCAGACTTCTTGTACTGAGGTCGTCATAATGCTCTTTTCAATTTAATTCCGACGCAATTACTGTGTTTCATCGTCAATAAGAAGGTCAGAGCGATACAGTAAACCTGAAGTGAGGCATCGGATGCTCTAACTAGTGTCACAGGAATGGTTCAAATTATCGTTAGTAAGAAGAGTCAGTCTTCTTGTACTTAAGTCGGCATTGGCTTTTTCTATTTAATTCCGATGCAATTTCAGTGTTTCAGCGTCAATAAGAAAGTCCAAGGGATACAGTAAACCTGAAGTGAAGCATCGGAATCCATAACTGGTGTCACAGGAATGGTTCAAAACATAGACAGTAGGAAGAGTCAGTCTTCTTGTACTTAAGTCGGCATTGTGCCTTTTCTATTTAATTCCTATGCAAATTCTGTGTTTCATCGTCAATAAGAAGGTCAGAGGGATACAGTAAACCTGAAGTGAAGCATCGGAATCTATAACTAGTGTCACAGGAAAGGTTCAAATCATAGTCAGTAAGAAGAGTCAGTCTTCTTGTACTTAAGTCGGCATTGGCTTTTTCTATTTAATTCCGATGCAATTTCTGTGTTTCATCGTCAACAAGAAGGTCAGAGGGATACAGTAAACCTGAAGTATAGCATCGGTATCAATAACTAGTGTCACAGGAATGGTTCAAAACATAGACAGTAGGAAGTGTCAGTCTTCTTGTACTTAAGTCGGCATTGTGCCTTTTCTATTTAATTCCGATGCAATTTCTGTGTTTCAGCGTCAATAAGAAAGTCCAAGGGATACAGTAAACCTGAAGTGAAGCATCGGAATCCATAACTGGTGTCACAGGAGTGGTTCAAACATAGACAGTTTGAAGAGTCAGTCTTCTTGTACTTAAGTCGGCATTGTGCCTTTTCTATTTAATTCCGATGCAATTTCTGTGTTTCATCGTCAAAAAGAAGGTCCAAGGGATACAGCAAACCTGAAGTGAAGCATCGTAATCTATAACTAGTGTCACAGGAATGGTTCTAAGCATAGACAGTAAGAAAGGTCAGTCTTCTTGTACTTAAGTCGGCGTTGTGGTTTTTGTATTCAATTCCGATGCAATTTCTGTGTTTCATCGTCAATAAGAAGGTCCAAGGGATACAGTAAACCTGAAATGAAGCATCGGAATCTATAACTAGTGTCACAGGAATGTTTCAAAACATAGACAGTAGGAAGAGTTAATCTACATGTACATAAGTCGGCATTGTGCATTTTGTTTTTAACTCCGATGCAATTTCTGTGTTTCATCGTCAATAAGAAAGTCAGAGGGATACAGTATACCTGAAGCGAGGCATCGTATTCAATAACTAGTGTCACAGGAATGGTTCAAAGCATAGTCAGTAAGAAGAGTCAGTCATCTTGTACTTAAGTCGGCATTGTGCTTTTTCTATTTAATTCCGATGCAATTTCAGTGTTTCAGCGTCAATAAGAACGTCCAAGGGTTACAGTAAACCTGAAGTGAAGCATCGGAATCCATAACTGGTGTCACAGGAATGGTTCAAAACATAGACAGTAGGAAGAGTCAGTCTTCTTGTACTTAAGTCGGCATTGTGCTTTTTCTATTTAATTCCGATGCAGTTTCAGTGTTTCAGCGTCAATAAGAACGTCCAAGGGATACAGCTAACCTGAAGTGAAGCATCGGAATCCATAACTGGTGTCACAGGAATGGTTCAAAACATAGACAGTAGGAAGAGTCAGTCTTCTTGTACTTAAGTCGGCATTGTGCCTTTTCTATTTAATTCCTATGCAATTTCTGTGTTTCATCGTCAATACGAAGGTCAGAGGGATACAATAAACCTGAAGTGAAGCATCGGAATCTGTAACGACCGTCACAGGAATGGTTCAAAACATAGACAGTAAGAAGTGTCAGTCTTCTTGTACTTAAGTCGGCATTGTGCCTTTTCTATTTATTTCCGATGCAATTTCTGTGTTTCATCGTCAATAAGAAGGTCCAAGGGATACAGTAAATCTGAAGTAAAGCATCGAAATCTATAACTAGTGTCACAGGAATGGTTCAAAACATAGACAGTAAGAAGAATCAGTCTTCTTGTACTTAAGTCGGCATTGTGCCCTTTGTATTTAATTCCGATCCAATTTCTGTGTTTCATCGTCAAAAAGAAGGTCAGAGGGATACAGTAATCCAGAAGTGAAGCATCGAAATCTATAACTAGTGTCACAGGAATGGTTCAAAACATAGACAGTAGGAAGAGTCAGTCTTCTTGTACTTAAGTCGGCATTGTGCCTTTTGTATTTAACTCCGATGCACTATCTGTGTTTCATCTTCAATTAGAAGGTCAGAGGGATACAGTAAACCTGAAGTGAAGCAACGGAACCTTTAACTAGTGTCACAGGAATGGTTCAAATCATAGTCAGTAAGAAGAGTCAGTCTTCTTGTACTTAAGTCGGCATTGTGCTTTTTCTATGTAATTTCGATGCAATTTCAGTGTTTCATCGTCGATCACAACGTACAAGGGATACAGTAAACCTGAAGTGAAGCATCGGAATCTATAACTAGTGTCACAGGAATGGTTCAAAACATAGACAGTAGGAAGAGTCAGTCTTCTTGTACTTAAGTCAGCATTGTGCCTTTTCTATTTAATTACAATGCAATTTCTGTGTTTCATCGTCACTAAGAAGGTCAAAGGAATACAATAAACCTGAAGTGAAGCATCGGAATCTGTAACGACCGTCACAGGAATGGTTCAAAACATAGACAGTAAGAGGAGTCAGTCTTCTTGTACTTGAGTCGGCATTGTGCATTTTCTATTTTATTCCGATGCAATTTCTGTGTTTCATCGTCATCAAGAAGGTCCAAGGGATGCAGTAAACCTGAAGTGAAACATCGGAATCTATATCTAGTGTCACAGGTATGGTTCAAAACATAGACAGTGAGGAGAGTCAGTCTTCTTGTACTTAAGTCAGCATTGTGCCTTATGAATTTAATTCCGATGCAATTTCTGTGCTTCATCGACAATAAGAAGGTCAGAGGGATACAGTAAACCTGAAGTGAAGCATCGGAATCTATAACTAGTGTCACAGGAATGGTTCAAAACAGTCAGTAAGAAGAGTCAGTCTTCTAGTACTTAAGTCGGCTTTGTGCCTTTTGTATTTAATTCCGATGCAATTTCTGTGTTTCATCGTCAATAAGAAGGTCAGTGGGATACAGTAAACCTGAAGTGTGGCGTCGGAATCAATAACTAGTGTCACAGGAATGGTTCAAAACATAGACAGTTGGAAGTGTCAGTCTTCTTGTACATAAGTCGGTATTGTGCCTTTTGTATTTAATTCCGATGCAATTTCTGTGTTTCATCGTCAATAAGAAAGTCCAAGGGATACAGCAAACCTGAAGTGAAGCATCGGAAACTATAACTAGTGTCACAGGAATGGTTCTAAGCATTGACAGTAAGAAAGGTCAGTCTTCTTGTACTTATGTCGGCATTGTGCCTTTTCTATTTAATTCCGATGCCCCTTATGTGTTTCATCGTCAATAAGAAGGTCCAAGGGATACAGTAAACCTGAAATGAAGCATCGGAATCTATAACTAAGGTCACAGGAATGTTTCAAAAGCATAGACAGTAGGAAGAGTCAGTCTACATGTACTTCAGTCGGCATTGTGCCTTTTGTATTTAATTCCGATGCAATTTCTGTTTTTCATTGTCAATAAGAACGTCCAAGGGATACAGTAAACCTGAAGTGAAGCATCGGAATCTATAACTAGTGCCACAGGAATGGTTCAAAACATAGACAGTAGGAAGAGTCAGTCTTCTTGTACTTAAGTCGGCATTGTGCCTTTTCTATTTAATTCCTATGCAATTTCTGTGTTTCATCGTCAATAAGTAGGTCAGAGGGATACAATAAACCTGAAGTGAAGCATCGGAATCTGTAACGACCCTCACAGGAATGGTTCAAAACATAGACAGTAAGAAGAGTCAGTCTTCTTGTACTTAAGTCGGCATTGTGCGTTTTCTATTTTATTCCGATGCAATTTCTGTGTTTCATCGTCAACAAGAAGGTCCAAGGGATACAGTAAACCTGAAGTGAAGATTCGGAATCTATATCTAGTGTCACAGGAATGCTTCAAAACATAGACAGTGAGGATAGTCAGTCTTCTTGTACTTAAGTCGGCATTGTGCCATTTGAATTTAATTCCGATGCAATTTCCGTGCTACATCGTCAATAAGAAGGTCAGAGGGATACAGTAAATCTGAAGTGAAGCATCGGAATCTATAACTAGTGTCACAGGAACGGTTCAAAACAGTCAGTAAGAAGAGTCAGTCTTGTAGTACTTAAGTCGGCATTGTGCCTTTTGTATTTAATTCCGATGCCATTTCTGTGTTGCATCGTCAATACGAAAGTGCAAGGGATACAGTAAACCTGAAGTGAAGAATCGGAATCTATAACTAGTGTCACAGGAATGGTTCAAAACATAGACAGTAAGAAGAGTCAGTCTTCTTGTACTTAAGTCGGCATTGTTCCCTCTTCAATTAAATTCCGATGCTATTTCTGTGTTTCATCGTCAATAAGAAGGTCAGAGGGATACCGTAAACCTGAAGTGAAGCATCGGAATTTGTAAATAGTGTCACAGGAATGGTTTAAATCATACTCAGTATGAAGAGTCAGTCTTCTTGTACATACGTCGGTTTTGTGCCTTTTGTATTTAATTCCGATGCGATATCTGTGTTTCTCGTCAAGAAGAAGGTCCAAGGGAAACAGTAAACCTGAAGAGAAGCATCGGAATCAATAACTAGTGTCACAGGAATGGTTCAAAACATAGACAGTAGGAAGTGTCAGTCTTCTTGTACATAAGTCGGCATTGTGCCTTTTGTATTTAATTCCGATGCAATTTCTGTGTTTCATCGTCAATAAGAAGGTCCAAGGGATACAGCAATCCTGAAGTGAAGCATCGGAATCTATAACCAGTGTCACAGGAATGGTTCTAAGCATAGACAGTAAGAAAGGTCAGTCTTCTTGTACTTAAGTCGGCATTGTGCCTTTCGTATTTAATTCCGATGCAATTTCTGTGTTTCATCATCAATAAGAAGGTCCAAGGGATACAGTAAGCCTGAAGTGAAGCATCGGAATCTATAACTAGTGTCACAGGAATGGTTCAAAACATAGACAGTAAGAAGAGTAAGACTTCTTGTACTTAAGTCGACATTATGCTCTTTTCAATTTAATTCCGACGCAATTACTGTGTTTCATCGTCAATAAGAAAGTCAGAGCGATACAGTAAAACTGAAGTGAAGCATCGGAAGCTCTAACTAGTGTCAAAGGAATGGTTCAAATTATCGTTAGTAAGAAGAGTCAGTCTTCTTGTACTTAAGTCGGCATTGTGCCTTTTGTATTTAATTCCGATGCAATATCTGTGTTTCATCGTCAATACGAAGGTCCAAGGGATACAGTAAACCTGATGTGAAGCATCGGAATCTGTAACTAGCGTCGCAGGAATGGTTCAAAGCATTGTCAGTATGAAGAGTCAGTCTTCTTGTACTTAAGTCGGCATTGTGCCTTTTCTATTTAATTCCGATGCAATTACTGTGTTTCATCGTCAATAAGAAGGTCCAAGGGATACAGTAAATCTGAAGTGAAGCATCGAAATCTATAACTAGTGTCACAGGAATGGTTCAAAATATAGACAGTAAGAAGAGTCAGTCTTCTTGTACTTAAGTCGGCATTGTGCCTTTTGTATTTAATTCCGATCCAATTTCTGTGTTTCATCGTCAACAAGAAGGTCAGAGGGATACAGTAAACCTGAAGTATAGCATCGGAATCAATAACTAGTGTCACAGGAATGGTTCAAAACACAGACAGTAGGAAATGTCAGTCTTCTTGTACATAAGTCGGCATTGTGCCTTTTGTATTTAATTCCGATGCAATTTCTGTGTTTCATCGTCAATAAGAAGGTCCATGGGATACAGCAAACCTGAAGTGAAGCATCGGAATCTGTAACTAGTGTCACAGGAATGGTTCTAAACATAGACAGTAAGAAAGGTCAGTCTTCTTGTACTTAAGTCGGCATTGTGCCTTTTGTATTTAATTCCGATGCAATTTCTGTGTTTCATCGTCAATAAGAAGGTCCAAGGGATACAGTAAACCTGAAATGAAGCATCGGAATCTATAACTAGTGTCACAGGAATGTTTAAAACATAGACAGTAGGAAGAGTTAATCTACATGTACGTAAGTCGGCATTGTGCATTTTGTTTTTAACTCCGATGCAATTTCTGTGTTTCATTGTCAATAAGAAAGTCAGAGGAATACAGTTTACCTGAAGTGAGGCATCGTATTTAATAACTAGTGTCACAGGAATGGTTCAAAACATAGTCAGTAAGAAGAGTCAGTCTTCTTGTAGTTAAGTCGGCATTGTGTCTTTTGTATTTAATTCCGATGCAATTTCTGTGTTTCATCATCAATAAGAAGGTCCAAGGGATACAGTAAACCTGAAGTGAAGCATCGTCACAGGAATGGTTCAAAACATAGACAGTAAGAAGAGTCAGACGTCTTGTACTTAAGTCGTCATTATCCTCTTTTCAATTTAATTCCGACGCAATTACTGTGTTTCATCGTCAATAAGAAGGTCAGAGCGATACAGTTAACCTGAAGTGAAGCATCGGAAGATCTAACTAGTGTCACAGGAATGGTTCAAATTATCGTTAGTAAGAAGAGTCATTCTTCTTGTACTTAAGTCGGCATTGTGCCTTTTGTATTTAATTCCGATGCAATATCTGTGTTTCATCGTCAATAAGAAGGTCCAAGGGATACAGTGAACCTGATGTGAAGCATCGGAATCTTTAACTAGCGTCGCAGGAATGGTTCAAAGCATTGTCAGTAAGAAGAGTCAGTCTTCTTGTACTTAAGTCGGCATTGTGCCTTTTCTATTTAATTCCGATGCAATTTCTGTGTTTCATCGTCAATATGAAGGTCCAAGGGATACAGTAAATCTGAAGTGAAGCATCGAAATCTGTAACTTGTGTCACAGGAATGGTTCAAAACATATACAGTAAGAAGAGTCAGTCTTCTTGTACTTATGTCGGCATTGTGCCTTTTTTATTTAATTCCGATCCAATTTCTGTGTTTGATCGTCAAGAAGAAGGTCAGAGGGATACAGTAATCCAGAAGTGAAGCATCGAAATCTATAACTAGTGTCACAGGAATGGTTCAAAACATAGACAGTAGGAAGAGTCAGTCTTCTTGTACTTAAGTCGGCATTGTGCCTTTTGTATTTAACTCCAATGCACTATCTGTGTTTCATCTTCAATTCGAAGGTCAGAGGGATACAGTAAACCTGAAGTGAAGCATCGGAACTTTTAACTAGTGTCACAGGAAAGGTTCAAAAAATAGTCAGAAATAAGAGTCAGTCTTCTTGTACTTAAGTCGGCATTGTGCCTTTTGTATATAATTCCGAGGCAATTTCTGTTTTTCATCGTCAATAAGAAGGTCAGAGGGATACAGTAAACCTGAAGTGAAGCATCGGAATCTATAACTAGTGTCACAGGAATGGTTCAAATCATAGTCAGTAAGAAGAGTCAGTCTTCTTGTACTTAAGTCGGCATTGTGCTTTTTCTATTTATTTTCGATGCAATTTCAGTGATTCATCGTCAATAAGTACGTCCAAGGGATACAGTAAACCTGAAGTGAAGCATCGGAATCTATAACTAGTGTGACAGGAATGGTTCAAAACATAGACAGTAGGAAGAGTCAGTCTTTTTGTACTTAAGTCAGCATTGTGCCTTATCTATTTAATTCCAATGCAATTTCTGTGTTTCATCGTCAATAAGAAGGTCAGAGGGGTACAATAAACTTGAAGTGAAGCATCGGAATCTGTAACGACCGTCACAGGGTGGTTCAAAACATAGACAGTAAGAGGAGTCAGTCTTCTTGTACTTAAGTCGGCATTGTGCGTTTTCTATTTTATTCCGATGCAATTTCTGTGTTTCATCGTCATCAAGAAGGTCCAAGGGATACACTATACCTGAAGTGAAGCATCGGAATCTATATCTAGTGTCACAGGAATGGTTCATAACACAGACAGTGAGGAGAGTCAGTCTTCTTGTACTTAAGTCGGCATTGTGCCATTTGAATTTAATTCCAATGCAATTTCTGTGCTTCATCGTCAATAAGAAGGTCAGAGGGATACAGTAAACCTGAAGTGAAGCATCGGAATCTATAACTAGTGTCACAGGAATGGTTTAAAACAGTCAGTAAAAAGAGTCAGTCTTCTAGTACTTAAGTCGGCATTGTGTCTTTTGTATTTAATTCCGATGCAATTTCTGTGATTCATCGTCAATAAGAAGGTCAGTGGGATACAGTAAACCTGAAGTGTAGCATCGGAATCAATAACTAGTGTCACAGGAATGGTTCAAAACATAGAATGTAGGAAGTGTCAGTCTTCTTGTACATAAGTCGGCATTGTGACTTTGGTATTTAATTCAGATGCAATTTTTGTGTTTCATCGTCAATAAGAAGGTCCAAGGGATACAGTAAATCTGAAGTGAAGCATCGAAATCTATAACTAGTGTCACAGGAATGGTTCAAAACATAGACAGTAAGAAGAGTCAGTCTTCTTGTACTTAAGTCGGCATTGTGCCTTTTGTATTTAATTCCGATCCAATTTCTGTGTTTCATCGTCAACAAGAAGGTCAGAGGGATACAGTAAACCTGAAGTATAGCATCGGAATCAATAACTAGTGTCACAGGAATGGTTCAAAACACAGACAGTAGGAAATGTCAGTCTTCTTGTACATAAGTCGGCATTGTGCCTTTTGTATTTAATTCCGATGCAATTTCTGTGTTTCATCGTCAATAAGAAGGTCCAAGGGATACAGCAAACCTGAAGTGAAGCATCGGAATCTATAACTAGTGTCACAGGAATGGTTCTAAACATAGACAGTAAGAAAGGTCAGTCTTCTTGTACTTAAGTCGGCATTGTGCCTTTTGTATTTAATTCCGATGCAATTTCTGTGTTTCATCGTCAATAAGAAGGTCCAAGGGATACAGTAAACCTGAAATGAACATCGGAATCTATAACTAGTGTCACAGGAATGTTTCAAAACATTGACAGTAGGAAGAGTTAAACTACATGTACTTAAGTCGGCATTGTGCATTTTGTTTTAACTCCGATGCAATTTCTGTGTTTCATTGTCAATAAGAATGTCAGAGGGATACAGTATACCTGAAGTGAGGCATCGTATTCAATAACTAGTGTCACAGGAATGGTTCAAAACATAGTTTAGTAAGAAGAGTCAGTCTTCCTGTAGTTAAGTCGGCATTGTGCCTTTTGTATTTAATTCCGATGCAATATCTGTGTTTCATCATCAATAAGAAGGTCCAAGGGATACAGTAAACCTGAAGTGAAGCATCGGAATCTATGACTAGTGCCACAGGAATGGTTCAAAACATCGACAGTAAGAAGAGTCAGACTTCTTGCACTTAAGTCGTCATTATGCTCTTTTCAATTTAATTCCGACGCAATTACTGTGTTTCATCGTCAATAAGAAGGTCAGAGCGATACAGTAAACCTGAAGTGAAGCATCGGAAGCTCTAACTAGTGTCACAGGAATGGTTCAAATTATCGTTAGTAAGAAGAGTCAGTCTCCTTGTACTTAAGTCGGCATTGTGCCTTTTGTATTTAATTCCGATGCAATATCTGTGTTTCATCGTCAATAAGGAGGTCCAAGGGATACAGTAAACCTGAGGTGAAGCATCGGAATCTGTAACTAGCGTCGCAGGAATGGTTCAAAGCATTGTCAGTAAGAAGAGTCAGTCTTCTTGTACTTATGTCGGCATTGTGCCTTTTCTATTTAATTCCGATGCAATTTCTGTGTTTCATCGTCAATAAGAAGGTCCAAGGGATACCGTAAATCTGAAGTGAAGCATCGAAATCTATAACTAGTGTCACAGGAATGGTTCAAAACATAGACAGTAAGAAGAGTCAGTCTTCTTGTACTTAAGTCGGCATTGTGCCTTTTGTATTTAATTCCGATCCAATTTCTGTGTTTCATCGTCAAAGAGAAGGTCAGAGGGATACAGTAATCCAGAAGTGAACCATCGAAATCTATAACTAGTGTCACAGGAATGGTTCAAAACATAGACAGTAGGAAGAGTCAGTCTTCTTGTACTTAAGTCGGCATTGTGCCTTTTGTATTTAACTCCGATGCACTATCTGTGTTTCATCTTCAATTCGAAGGTCAGAGGGATACAGTAAACCTGAAGTGAAGCATCGGAAATTTTAACTAGTGTCACAGGAAAGGTTCAAAACATAGTCAGAAATAAGAGTCAGTCTTCTTGTACTTAAGTCGGCATTGTGCCTCTTGTATTTAATTCCGACGCAATTTCTGTGTTTCATCGTCAATAAGAAGGTCAGAGGGATACAGTAAACCTGATGTGAAGCATCGGAATCTATAACTAGTGACACAGGAATGGTTCAAATTATAGTCTGTAAGAAGAGTCAGTCTTCTTGTACTTAAGTCGGCATTGTGCTTTTTCTATTTAATTTCGATGCAATTTCAGTGTTTCATCGTCAATAAGTACGTCCAAGGGATACAGTAAACCTGAAGTGAAGCATCGGAATCTATAACTAGTGTCACAGGAATGGTTCAAAACATAGACAGTAGGAAGAGTCAGTCTTCTTGTACTTAAGTCGGCATTGTGCCATTTGAAATTAATTCCGATGCTATTACTGTGCTTCATCGTCAATAAGAAGGTCAGAGGGATACAGTAAACCTGAAGTGAAGCATCGGAATCTATAACTAGTGTCACAGGAATGGTTCAAAACAGTCAGTAAGAAGAGTCAGTCTCCTAGGACTTAAGTCGGCATTGTGCCTTTTGATTTTAATTCCGATGCAATTTCTGTGTATCATCGTCAATAAGAAGGTCAGTGGGATACAGTAATCTGAAGTGTAGCATCGGAATCAATAACTAGTGTCACAGGAATGGTTCAAAACATAGAAAGTAGGAAGTGTCAGTCTTCTTGTACATAAGTCGGCATTGTGCCTTTTCTATTTAATTCCAATGCAATTTCTGTGTTTCATCGTCAATAAGAAGGTCAGAGGGATACAATAAACCTGAAGTGAAGCATCGGAATCTGTAACGACCGTCACAGGAATGGTTCAAAACATAGACAGTAAGAGGAGTCAGTCTTCTTGTACTTAAGTCGGCATTGTGCGTTTTCTATTTTATTCCGATGCAATTTCTGTGTTTCATCGTCATCAAGAAGGTCCAAGGGATGCAGTAAACCTGAAGTGAAGCATCGGAATCTATATCTAGTGTCACAGGAATGGTTCATAACATTGACAGTGAGGAGAGTCAGTCTTCTTGTACTTAAGTCGGCATTGTGCCATTTGAAATTAATTCCGATGCAATTACTGTGCTTCATCGTCACTACGAAGGTCAGAGGGATACAGTAAACCTGAAGTGAAGCATCGGAATCTATAACTAGTGTCACAGGAATGGTTCGAAACAGTCAGTAAGAAGAGTCAGTCTTCTAGTACTTAAGTCGGCATTGTGCCTTTTGATTTTAATTCCGATGCAATTTCTGTGTTTCATCGTCAATAAGAAGGTCAGTGGGATACAGTAAACCTGAAGTGTAGCATCGGAATCAATAACTAGTGTCACAGGAATGGTTCAAAACATAGAAAGTAGGAAGTGTCAGTCTTCTTGTACATAAGTCGGCATTGTGTCTTTTGTATTTAATTCCAATGCAATTTCTGTGTTTCATCGTCAATAAGAAGGTCCAAGGGATACAGCAAACCTGAAGTGAAGCATCGGAATCTATAACTAGTGTCACAGGAATGGTTCTAAGCATAGACAGTAAGAAAGGTCAGTCGTCTTGTACTTAAGTCGGCATTGTGCCTTTTCTATTTAATTCCGATGCCCTTTATGTGTTTCATCGTCAATAAGAAGTTCCAAGGGATACAGTAACCCTGAAATGAAGCATCGGAATCTATAACTGAGGTCACAGGAATGTTTCAAATCATAGACAGTAGGAAGAGTCAGTCTACATGTGCTTCAGTCGGCATTGTGCCTTTTGTATTTAATTCCGATGCAATTTCTGTGTTTCATCGTCAATAAGAACGTCCAAGGGATACAGTAAACCTGAAGTGAAGCATCGGAATCTATAACTAGTGTCACAGGAATGGTTCAAAACATAGACAGTAGGAAGAGTCAGTTTTCTTGTACTTAAGTCGGCATTGTGCCTTTTCTATTTAATTCCTATGCAATTTCCGTGTTTCATCGTCAATAAGTAGGTCAGAGGGATACAATAAACCTGAAGTGTAGCATCGGAATCTGTAACGACCCTCACAGGAATGGTTCATAACATAGACAGTAAGTAGAGTCAGTCTTCTTGTACTTAAGTCGGCATTGTGCGTTTTCTATTTTATTCCGATGCAATTTCTGTGTTTCATCGTCAACAAGAAGGTCCAAGGGAAACAGTAAACCTGAAGTGAACCATCGGAATCTATATCTAGTGTCACAGGAATGCTTCAAAGCATAGACAGTGAGGATAGTCAGTCTTCTTGTACTTAAGTCGGCATTGTGCCATTTGAATTTAATTCCGATGCAATTTCTGTTCTTCATCGTCAATAAGAAGGTCAGAGGGATACAGTAAACCTGAAGTGAAGCATCGGAGTCTATAACTAGTGTCACAGGAACGGTTCAAAACAGTCAGTAAGAAGAGTCAGTCTTCTAGTACCTAAGTCGGCATTGTGCCTTTTGTATTTAATTCCGATGCCATTTCTGTGTTGCATCGTCAATACGAAGGTGCAAGGGATACAGTAAACCTGAAGTGAAGCATCGGAATCCATAACTAGTGTCACAGGAATGGTTCAAAACATAGACAGTAAGAAGAGTCAGTCTTCTTGTACTTAAGTCGGCATTGTTCCCTCTTCAATTAAATTCCGATGCTATTACTGTGTTTCATCGTCAATAAGAAGGTCAGAGGGATACCGTAAACCTGAAGTGAAGCATCGGAATTTGTAACTAGTGTCACAGGAATGGTTTAAAACATACTCAGTAAGAAGAGTCAGTCTTCTTGTACTTACGTCGGCTTTGTGCCTTTTGTATTTAATTCCGATGCGATATCTGTGTTTCTCGTCAAGAAGAAGGTCCAAGGGAAACAGTAAACCTGAATAGAAGCATCGGAATCTGTAACTAGCGTCACAGGAATGTTTCAAAACATAGACAGTAAGAAGAGTCAGTCTTCTTGTAATTAAGTCGGCATTGAGTCTTTTCTATTTAATTCCGATGCAATTTCTGTGTTTCATCGTCAATAAGAACGTCCAAGGGATACAGTAAACCTGAAGTGAAGCATCGGAATCCATAACTGGTGTCACAGGAATTGTTCAAAACATAGACAGTAGGAAGAGTCAGTCTTCTTGTACTTAAGTCGGCATTGTGCCTTTTCTATTTAATTCCTATGCAATTACTGTGTTTCATCGTCAATAAGAAGGTCAGAGGGATACCGTAAACCTGAAGTGAAGCATCGGAATTTGTAACTAGTGACACAGGAATGGTTTAAAACATACTCAGTAAGAAGAGTCAGTCTTCTTGTACTTACGTCGGCTTTGTGCCTTTTGTATTTAATTCCGATGCGATATCTGTGTTTCTTGTCAAGAAGAAGGTCCAAGGGAAACAGTAAACCTGAAGAGAAGCATCGGAATCTGTAACTAGCGTCACAGGAATGTTTCAAAACATAGACAGTAAGAAGAGTCAGTCTTCTTGTAATTAAGTCGGCATTGAGTCTTTTCTATTTAATTCCGATGCAATTTCTGTGTTTCATCGTCAATAAGAAGGTCAGAGGGATACAGTAAACCTGAAGTGAAGCATCAGAATCTATAACTAGTGTCACAGGAATGGTTCAAAACATAGTCAGAAAGAAGAGTCAGTCTTCTTGTACTTAAGTCGGCATTGTGCTTTTTCTAATTAATTCCGATGCAATTTCAGTGTTTCATCGTCAATAAGAACGTCCAAGGGATACAGTAAACCTGAAGTGAAGCATCGGAATCCATAACTGGTGACACAGGAATTGTTCAAAACATAGACAGTAGGAAGAGTCAGTCTTCTTGTACTTAAGTCGGCATTGTGCCTTTTCTATTTAATTCCTATGCAATTACTGTGTTTCATCGTCAATAAGAAGGTCAGAGGGATACCGTAAACCTGAAGTGAAGCATCGGAATTTGTAACTAGTGACACAGGAATGGTTTAAAACATACTCAGTAAGAAGAGTCAGTCTTCTTGCACTTACGTCGGCTTTGTGCCTTTTGTATTTAATTCCGATGCGATATCTGTGTTTCTCGTCAAGAAGAAGGTCCAAGGGAAACAGTAAACCTGAAGAGAAGCATCGGAATCTGTAACTAGCGTCACAGGAATGTTTCCAAACATAGACAGTAAGAAGAGTCAGTCTTCTTGTAATTAAGTCGGCATTGAGTCTTTTCTACTTAATTCCGATGCAATTTCTGTGTTTCATCGTCAATAAGAAGGTCCAAGGGATACAGCAAACCTTAAGTGAAGCATCGGAATCTGTAACTAGCGTCGCAGGAATGGTTCAAAGCATTGTCAGTAAGAAGAGTCAGTCTTCTTGTACTTAAGTCGGCATTGTGCCTTTTGTATTTAACTCCGATGCACTATCTGTGTTTCATCTTCAATTCGAAGGTCAGAGGGATACAGTAAACCTGAAGTGATGCATCGGAACTTTTAACTAGTGTCACAGGAATGTTTCAAAACATAGACAGTAGGAAGAGTTCATCTACATGTACTTAAGTCGGCATTGTGCATTTTGTTTTTAACTCCGATGCAATTTCTGTGTTTCATCGTCAAGGGAAAGTCAGAGGGATACAGTTTACCTGAAGTGAGGCATCGTATTCAATAAATTGTGTCACAGGTATGGTTCAAAACATAGTCAGTAAGAAGAGTCAGTCTTCTTGTAGTTAAGTCGGCATTGTGCCTTTTGTATTTAATTCCGATGCAATTTCTGTGTTTCATCATCAATAAGAAGGTCCAATGGATACAGTAAACCTGAAGTGAAGCATCGGAATCTATAACTAGTGTCACAGGAATGGTTCAAAACATAGACATTAGGAAGAGTCAGACTTCTTGTACTTAAGTAGTCATTATGCTCTTTTCAATTTAATTCCGACGCAATTACTGTGTTTCATCGTCAATAAGAAGGTCAGAGCGATACAGTAAACCTGAAGTGAAGCATCGGAAGCTCTAACTAGTGTCACAGGAATGGTTCAAACTATCGTTAGTAAGAAGAGTCAGTCTTCTTGTACTTAAGTCGGCATTGTGATATTTGTATTTAATTCCGATGCAATATCTGAGTTTCATCGTCAATAAGAAGGTCCAAGGGATACAGTAAACCTGATGTGAAGCATCGGAATCTGTAACTAGCGTCGCAGGAATGGTTCAAAGCATTGTCAGTAAGAAGAGTCAGTCTTCTTGTACTTAAGTCGGCATTGTGCCTTTTGTATTTATCTCCGATGCACTATCTGTGTTTCATCTTCAATTAGAAGGTCAGAGGGATACAGTAAACCTGAAGTGAAGCATCGGAACTTTTAACTAGTGTCACAGGAATGGCTCAAAACATAGTCAGAAAGAAGAGTCAGTCTTCTTGTACTTAAGTCGTCATTTTGCCTTTTCTATTTAATTCCGACGCAATTTCTGTGTTTCATCGTCAATAAGAAGGTCAGAGGGATACAGTAAACCTGAAGTGAAGCATCGGAATCTATAACTAGTGTCACAGGAATGGTTCAAACCATAGTCAGTAAGAAGAGTCAGTCTTCTTGTACTTAAGTCGGCATTGTGCTTTTTCTATTTAATTTCGATGCAATTTCTGTGTTTCATCGTCAATAAGAAAGTCCAAGAGATACAGTAAACCTGAAGTGAAGCATCGGAATCTATAACTAGTGTCACAGGAATGGTTCAAAACGTAGACAGTAGGAAGAGTCAGTCTTCTTGTACTTAAGTCGGCATTGTGCCTTTTCTTTTTAATTCCAATGCATTTTCTGTGTTTCATCGTCAATAAGAACGTCAGAGGGATACAATAAACCTGAAGTGAAGCATCGGAATCTGTAACGACCGTCACAGGAAAGGTTCAAAACATAGACAGTAAGAGGAGTCAGTCTTCTTGTACTTAAGTCGGCATTGTGCGTTTTCTTTTTTATTCCGATGCAATTTCTGTGTTTCATCGTCATCAAGAAGGTCCAAGGGATGCAGTAAACCTGAAGTGAAGCATCGGAATCTATATCTAGTGTCACAGGAATGGTTCATAACATAGACAGTGTGGAGAGTCAGTCTTCTTGTACTTAAGTCGGCATTGTGCCATTTGAATTTAATTCCGATGCAATATCTGTGCTTCATCGTCAATAAGAAGGTCAGAGGGATACAGTAAACCTGAAGTGAAGCATCGGAATCTATGACTAGTGTCACAGGAATGGTTCAAAACAGTCAGTAAGAAGAGTCAGTCTTCTAGTACTTAAGTCGGCATTGTGCCTTTTGTATTTAATTCCGATGCAATTTCTGTGTTTCATCGTCAATAAGAAGGTCAGTGGGATACAGTAAACCTGAAGTGTAGCATCGGAATCAATAACTAGTGTCACAGGAATGGTTCAAAACATAGACAGTAGGAAGTGTCTGTCTTCTTGTACATAAGTCGGCATTGTGCCTTTTCTATTTAATTCCTATGCAATTTCTGCGTTTCATCGTCAATAAGAAGGTCAGAGGGATACAATAAACCTGAAGTGAAGCATCGGAATCTGTAACGACCGTCACAGGAATGGTTCAAAACATAGACAGTAAGAAGAGTCAGTCTTCTTGTACTTAAGTCGCCATTGTGCGTTTTCTATTTCATTCCGATGCAATTTCTGTGTTTCATCGTCAACAACAAGGTCCAAGGGATACAGTAAACCTGAAGTGAAGCATCGGAATCCATATCTAGTGTCACAGGAATGGTTCAAAACATAGCCAGTGAGGATAGTCAGTCTTCTTGTACTTAAGTCGGCATTGTGCCATTTGAATTTAATCCCGATGCAATATCTGTGCTTCATCGTCAATAAGAAGGTCAGAGGGATACAGTAAACCTGAAGTGAAGCATCGGAATCTATAACTAGTGTCACAGGAATGGTTCAAAACAGTCAGTAAGAAGAGTCAGTCTTCTAGTACTTAAGTCGGCATTGTGATTTTTGTATTTAATTCTGATGCAATTTCTGTTTTGCATCGTCAATACGAAGGTGCAAGGGATACAGTAAACCTGAAGTGAAGCATCGGAATCTATAACTAGTGTCACAGGAATGGTTCAAATTATAGACAGTAAGAAGAGTCAGTCTTCTTGTACTTATGTCGGCATTATGCTCTTTTCAATTTAATTCCGACGCTATTACTGTGTTTCATCGTCAATAAGAAGGTCAGAGCGATACAGTAAATCTGAAGTGAAGCATCGGAAGCTCTAACAAATGTCACAGGAATGGTTCAAATTATCGTTAGTAAGAAGAGTCACTCTTCTTGTACTTAAGTCGGCATTGTTCCTTTTGTATTTAATTCCGATGCAATATCTGTGTTTCATCGTCAATAACAAGGTCCAAGGGATACAGTAAACCTGATGTGAAGCATCGGAATCTGTAACTAGCGTCGCAGGAATGGTTCAAAGCATTGTCAGTAAGAAGAGTCACTCTTCTTGTACTTAAGTCGGCATTGTGCCCTTTCTATTTAATTCCGATGCAATTTCTGTGTTTCATCATCAATAAGAAGGTCCAAGGGATACAGTAAATCTGAAGTGAAGCATCGAAATCTATAACTAGTGTCACAGGAATGGTTCAAAACATAGACAGTAAGAGGAGTCAGTCTTCTTGTACTTAATTCGGCATTGTGCCTTTTGTATTTAATTCCGATCCAATTTCTGTGTTTCATCGTCAAAAAGAAGGTCAGAGGGATACAGTAATCCAGCAGTGAAGCATCGAAATCTATAACTAGTGTCACAGGAATGGTTCAAAACATAGACAGTAGGAAGAGTCAGTCTTCTTGTACTTAAGTTGGCATTGTGCCTTTTGTATTTAACTTCGATGCACTATCTGTGTTTCATCTTCAATTAGAAGGTCAGAGGGATACAGTAAACCTGAAGTGAAGCATCGGAATCTTTAACTAGTGTCACAGGAATGGTTCAAAACATAGTCAGAAAGAAGAGTCAGTCTTCTTGTACTTAAGTCGGCATTGTGCCTTTTCTATTTAATTCCGATGCAATATCTGTGTTTCATCGTCAATAAGAAGGTCAGAGGGATACAGTAAACCTGAAGTGAAGCATCGGAATCTATAACTAGTGTCACAGGAATGGTTCAAATCATAGTCAGTAAGAAGAGTCAGTCTTCTTGTACTTAAGTCGGCATTGTGCTTTTTCTATTCAATTTCGATGCAATTTCAGTGTTTCATCGTCAATAAGAACGTCCAAGGGATACAGTAAACCTGAAGTGAAGCATCGGAATCTATAACTAGTGTCACAGGAATGGTTCAAAACAGTCAGTATGAAGAGTCAGTCTTCTTGTACTTAAGTCGGCATTATGCTCTTTTCAATTTAATTCCGACGCTATTACTGTGTTTCATCGTCAATAAGAAGGTCAGAGCGACACAGTAAACATGAAGTGAAGCATCGTAAGCTCTAACTAGTGTCACAGGAATGGTTCAAATTATCGTTAGTAAGAAGAGTCAGTCTTCTTGTACTTAAGGCGGCATTGTGCCTTTTGTATTTAATTCCGATGCAATATCTGTATTTCATCGTCAATAACAAGGTCCAAGGGATACAGTAAACCTGATGTGAAGCATCGGAATCTGTAACTAGCGTCGCAGAAATGGTTCAAAGCATTGTCAGTAAGAAGAGTCAGTCTTCTTGTACTTAAGTCGGCATTGTGCCTTTTCTATTTGATTCCGATGCAATTTCTGTGTTTCATCGTCAATAAGAAGGTCCAAGGGATACAGTAAATCTGAAGTGAAGCATCGAAATCTATAACTAGTGTCACAGGAATGGTTCAAAACATAGACAGTAAGAAGAGTCAGTCTTCTTGTACTTAATTCGGCATTGTGCCTTTTGTATTTAATTCCGATCAAATTTCTGTGTTTCATCGTCAAAAAGAAGGTCAGAGGGATACAGTAATCCAGAAGTGAAGCATCGAAATCTATAACTAGTGTCACAGGAATGGTTCAAAACATAGACAGTAGGAAAAGTCAGTCTTCTTGTACTTAAGTTGGCATTGTGCCTTTTGTATTTAACTCCGATGCACTATCTGTGTTACATCTTCAATTAGTAGGTCAGAGGGATACCGTAAACCTGAAGTGAAGCATCGGAATCTTTAACTAGTGTCACAGGAATGGGTCAAAACATAGTCAGTAAGAAGAGTCAGTCTTCTTGTACTTAAGTCGGCATTGTGCTTTTTCTATTCAATTTCGATGCAATTTCGGTGTTTCATCGTCAATAAGAACGTCCAAGGGATACAGTAAACCTGAAGTGAAGCATCGGAATCTATAACTAGTGTCACAGGAATGGTTCAAAACATAGACAGTAGGAAGAGTCAGTCTTCTTGTACTTAAGTCGGCATTGTGCCTTTTCTATTTAATTCCAATGCGATTTCTGTGTTTCATCGTCAATAAGAAGGTCAGAGGGATACAATAAACCTGAAGTGAAGCATCGTAATCTGTAACGACCGTCACAGGAATGGTTCAAAACATAGACAGTAAGAGGAGTCAGTCTTCTTGTACTTAAGTCGGCATTGTGCGTTTTCTATTTTATTCCGATGAAATTTCTGTGTTTCATCGTCATCAAGAAGGTCCAAGGGATGCAGTAAATCTGAAGTGAAGCATCGGAATCTATATCTAGTGTCACAGGAACGGTTCAAAACATAGACAGTGAGGAGAGTCAGTCTTCTTGTACTTAAGTTGGCATTGTGCCATTTGAATTTAATTCCGTTGCAATTTCTGTGCTTCATCGTCAATAAGAAGGTCAGAGGGATACAGTAAACCTGAAGTGAAGCATCGGAATCTATAACTAGTGTCACAGGAATGGTTCAAAACAGTCAGTAAGAAGAGTCAGTCTTCTAGTACTTAAGTCGGCATTGTGCCTCTTGTATTTAATTCCGATGCAATTCCTGTGTTTCATCGTCAATAAGAAGGTCAGTGGGATACAGTAAACCTGAAGTGTAGCATCGGAATCAATAACTAGTGTCACAGGAATGGTTCAAAACATAGAGAGTAGGAAGTGTCAGTCTTCTTGTACATAAGTCGGCATTGTGCTTTTGTATTTAATTCCGATGCAATTTCTGTGTTTCATCGTCAATAAGAAGGTCCAAGGGATACAGCAAACCTGAAGTGAAGCATCGGAATCTATAACTAGTGTCACAGGAATGGTTCAAAACAGTCAGTAAGAAGAGTCAGTCTTCTAGTACTTAAGTCGGCATTGTGCCTCTTGTATTTAATTCCGATGCAATTCCTGTGTTTCATCGTCAATAAGAAGGTCAGTGGGATACAGTAAACCTGAAGTGTAGCATCGGAATCAATAACTAGTGTCACAGGAATGGTTCAAAACATAGAGAGTAGGAAGTGTCAGTCTTCTTGTACATAAGTCGGCATTGTGCTTTTGTATTTAATTCCGATGCAATTTCTGTGTTTCATCGTCAATAAGAAGGTCCAAGGGATACAGCAAACCTGAAGTGAAGCATCGGAATCTATAACTAGTGTCACAGGAATGGTTCAAAACATAGACAGTAGGAAGAGTCAGTCTTCTTGTACTTAAGTCGGCATTGTGCCTCTTCTATTTAATTCCTATGCAATTTCTGTGTTTCATCGTCAATAAGAAGGTCAGAGGGATACAATAAACCTGAAGTGAAGCATCGGAATCTGTAAAGACCGTCACAGGAATGGTTCAAAACATAGACAGTAAGAAGAGTCAGTCTTCTTGTACTTAAGTCGGCATTGTGCGTTTTCTATTTTATTCCGATGCTATTTCAGTGTTTCATCGTCAGCAAGAAGGTCCAAGGGATACAGTAAACCTGAAGTGAAGCATCGGAATCTATATCTAGTGTTACAGGAATGGTTCAAAACATGGACAGTGAGGATAGTCAGTCTTCTTGTACTTAAGTCGGCATTGTGCCCTCTTCAATTAAATTCCGATGCTATTACTGTGTTTCATCGACAATAAGAAGGTCAGTGGGATACCGTAAACCTGAAGTGAAGCATCGGAATTTGTAACTAGTGTCACAGGAATGGTTTAAAACATACTCAGTAAGAAGAGTCAGTCTCCTTGTACTTACGTCGGCTTTGTGCCTTTTGTATTTAATTCCGATGCAATATCTGTGTTTCTCGTCAAGAAGAAGGTCCAAGGGAAACAGTAAACCTGAAGAGAAGCATCGGAATCTGTAACTAGCGTCACAGGAATGTTTCAAAGCGTAGACAGTCAGAAGAGTCAGTCTTCTTGTACTTAAGTCGGCATTGAGGCTTTTCTATTTAATTCCGATGCAATTTCTGTGTTTCATCATCAATAAGAAGGTCAGAAGGATACAGTAAACCTGAAGTGAAGCATCGGAATCTATAAATAGTGTCACAGGAATGGTTCAAATCATAGTCAGAAAGAAGAGTCAGTCTTCTTGTACTTAAGTCGGCATTGTGCCTTTACTATTTAATTCCGACGCAATTACTGTGTTTCATCGTTAATAAGAAGGTCAGAGGGATACAGTAAACCTGAAGTGAAGCATCGGAATCTATAACTAGTGTCACAGGAATGGTTCAAATCATAGTCAGTAAGACGAGTCAGTCTTCTTGTAATTAAGTCGGCATTGTGCTTTTTCTATTTAATTCCGATGCAATTTCAGTGTTTCATCGTCAATAAGAACGTCCAAGGGATACAGTAAACCTGAAGTGAAGCATCGGAAAATATAACTGGTGTCACAGGAATGGTACAAAACATAGACAGTAGGAAGAGTCAGTCTTCTTGTATTTAAGTCGGCATTGTGCCTTTTCTATTTAATTCCTATGCAATTTCTGCGTTTCATCGACAATAAGATGGTCAGAGGGATACAATAAACCTGAAGTGAAGCATCGGAACCTGTAACGACCGTCACAGGAATGGTTCAAAAAATAGACAGTAAGAAGAGTCAGTCTTCTCGTACTTAAGTCGGCATTGTGCGTTTTCTATTTTATTCCGATGCAATTTCTGTAATTCTTCGTCAACAAGAGGGTCCAAGGGATACAGTAAACCTGAAGTGAAGCATCGGAATCTATAACTGGTGTCACAGGAATGGTTCAAAACATAGACAGTAGGAAGAGTGAATCTTCTTGAACTTAAGTCGGCATTGTGCCTTTTCTATTTAATTCCTATGCAATTTCTGCGTTTCATCGTCAATAAGAAGGTCAGAGGGATACAGTAAACATGAAGTGAAGCATCGGAATCTATAACTAGTGTCACAGGAATGGTTCATAACAGTCAGTAAGAAGAGTCAGTCTTCTAGTACTTAAGTCGGCATTGTGCCTTTTGTATTTAATTCTGATGCAATTTCTGTGTTTCATCGTCAATAAGAAGGTCAGAGGGATACAGTAAACCTGAAGTATAGCATCGGAATCAATAACTAGTGTCACAGGAATGGTTCAAAACATAGACAGTAGGAAGTGTCAGTCTTCTTGTACATAAGTCGGCATTGTGCCTTTTCTATTTAATTCCTATGCAATTTCTGTGTTTCATCGACAATAAGAAGGTCAGAGTGATACAATAAACCTGAAGTGAAGCATCGGAATCTGTAACGACCGTCACAGGAATGGTTCAAAACATAGACAGTAAGAAGAGTCAGTCTTCTTGTACTTAAGTCGGCATTGTGCCATTTGAATTTAATTCCGATGCAATTTCTGTGTTTCATCGTCAATAAGAAGGTCAGAGGGATACAGTAAACCTGAAGTGAAGCATCGGAATCTACATCTAGTGTCACACGAACGGTTCAAAACAGTCAGTAAGAAGAGTCAGTCTTCTAGTACTTAAGTCGGCATTGTGATTTTTGTATTTAATTCCGATGCAATTTCTGTTTTGCATCGTCAATACGAAGGTGCAAGGGATACAGTAAACCTGAAGTGAAGCATCGGAATCTTTAAGTAGTGTCACAGGAATGGTTCAAATTATAGACAGTAAGAAGAGTCAGTCTTCTTGTACTTAAGTCGGCATTATGCTCTTTTCAATTTAATTCCGACGCTATTACTGTGTTTCATCGTCAATAAAAAGGTCAGAGCGATACAGTAAACCTGAAGTGAAGCATCGGAATCTTTAACTAGTGTCACAGGAATGGTTCAAATCATAGTCAGTAAGAAGAGTCAGTCTTCTTGTAATTAAGTCGGCATTGTGCTTTTTCTATTTAATTCCGATGCAATTTCTGTTTTCATCGTCAATAAGAACGTCCAAGGGATACAGTAAACCTGAAGTGAAGCATCGGGATCTGTAACTAGTGTCACAGGAATGGTTCAAAACATAGACAGTGAGGAGTGTCAGTCTTCTTGTACTTAAGTCGGCATTGTGCCATTTGAATTTAATTCCGATGCAATTTCTGTGCTTCATTGTCAATAAGAAGGTCAGAGGGATACAGTAAACCTGAAGTGAAGCATCGGAATCTATAACTAGTGTCACAGGAATGGTTCAAAACAGTCAGTAAGAAGAGTCAGTCTTCTAGTACTTAAGTCGGCATTGTGCCTTTTGTATTGAATTCCGATGCAATTTCTGTGTTTCATCGTCAATAAGAAGGTCAGTGGGATACAGTAAATCTGAAGTGTAGCATCGGAATCAATAACTAGTGTCACAGGAATGGTTCAAAACATAGACAGTAGGAAGTGTCAGTCTTCTTGTACATAAGTCGGCATTGTGCCTTTTGTATTTAATTCCGATGCAATTTCTGTGTTTCATCGTCAATAAGAAGGTCCAAGGGATACAGCAAACCTGAAGTGAAGCATTGGAATCTATTACTAGTGTCAGAGGAATGGTTCTAATCATAGACAGTAAGAAAGGTCAGTCTTCTTGTACTTAAGTCGGCATTGTGCTTTTTCTATTTAATTCCGATGCCCTTTATGTGTCTCATCGTCAATAAGAAGGTCCAAGTTTTACAGTAACCCTGAAATGAAGCATCGGAATCTATAACTAAGGTCACAGGAATGTTTCAAAACATAGACAGTAGGAAGAGTCAGTCTACATGTACTTCAGTCGGCATTGTGCCTTTTGTATTTAATTCCAATGCAATTTCTGTGTTTCATCGTCAATAAGAACGTCCAAGGTATACAGTAAACCTGAAGTGAAGCATCGGAATCTATAACTAGTGTCACAGGAATGGTTCAAAACATAGACAGTAAGAAGAGTCAGTCTTCTTGTACTTAAGTCGGCATTGTGCGTTTTCTATTTTATTCCGATGGAATTTCAGTGTTTCATCGTCAGCAAGAAGGTCCAAGGGTTACAGTAAACCTGAAGTGAAGCATCGGAATCTATATCTAGTGTCACAGGAATGGTTCATAACATAGACAGTGAGGATAGTCAGTCTTCTTGTACTTAAGTCGGCATTGTGCCCTCTTCAATTAAATTCCGATGCTATTACTGTGTTTCATCGTCAATAAGAAGGTCAGTGGGATACCGTAAACCTGAAGTGAAGCATCGGAATTTGTAACTAGTGTCACAGGAATGGTTTAAAACATACTCAGTAAGAAGAGTCAGTCTTCTTGTACTTACGTCGGCTTTGTGCCTTTTGTATTAATTTCCGATGCTATATCTGTGTTTCTTGTCAAGAAGAAGGTCCAAGGGAAACAGTAAACCTGAAGAGAAGCATCGGAATCTGTAACTAGCGTGACAGGAATGTTTCAAAGCATAGACAGTAAGAAGAGTCAGTCTTCTTGTACTTAAGTCGGCATTGAGGCTTTTCTATTTAATTCCGATGCAATTTCTGTGTTTCATCATCAATAAGAAGGTCAGAGGGATACAGTAAACCTGAAGTGAAGCATCGGAATCTATAACTAGTGTCACAGGAATGGTTCAAATCATAGTCAGTAAGAAGAGTCAGTCTTCTTGTAATTAAGTCGGCATTGTGCTTTTTCTATTTAATTCCGATGCAATTTCAGTGTTTCATCGTCAATAAGAACGTCCAAGGGATACAGTAAACCTGAAGTGAAGCATCGGAATCTATAACTGGTGTCACAGGAATGGTTCAAAACATAGACAGTAGGAAGAGTCAGTCTTCTTGTACTTAAGTCGGCATTGTGCCTTTTCTATTTAATTCCAATGCAATTTCTGCGTTTCATCGTCAATAAGAAGGTCAGAGAAATACAATAAACCTGAAGTGAAGCATCGGAATCTATAACTAGTGTCACAGGAATGGTTCAAATCATAGTCAGTAAGAAGAGTCAGTCTTCTTGTAATTAAGTCGGCATTGTGCTTTTTCTATTAAATTCCGATGCAATTTCTGTTTTCATCGTCAATAAGAACGTCCAAGGGATACAGTAAACCTGAAGTGAAGCATCGGAATCTATAACTAGTGTCACAGGAATGGTTCAAAACATAGACAGTAGGAAGAGTCAGTCTTCTTTTACTTAAGTCAGCATTGTGCCTTTTCTATTTAATTCCAATGCAATTTCTGTGTTTCATCGTCAATAAGAAGGTCAGAGGGATACAATAAACCTGAAGTGAAGCATCGGAATCTGTAACGACCGTCACAGGAATGGTTCAAAACATAGACAGTAAGAGGAGTCAGTCTCCTTGTACTTAAGTCGGCATTGTGCGTTTTCTATTTTATTCCGATGCAATTTCTGTGCTTCATCGTCATCAAGAAGGTCCAAGGGATGCAGTAAACCTGAAGTGAAGCATCGGAAACTATATCTAGTGTCACAGGAATGGTTCAAAACATAGACAGTGAGGAGTGTCAGTCTTCTTGTACTTAAGTCGGCATTGTGCCATTTGAATTTAATTCCGATGCAATTTCTGTGCTTCATTGTCAATAAGAAGGTCGGAGGGATACAGTAAACCTGAAGTGAAGCAACGGAATCTATAACTAGTGTCACAGGAATGGTTCAAAACAGTCAGTAAGAAGAGTCAGTCTTCTAGTACTTAAGTCGGAATTGTGCCTTTTGTATTTAATTCCGATGCAATTTCTGTGTTTCATCGTCAGTAAGAAGGTCAGTGGGATACAGTAAACCTGAAGTGTAGCATCGGAATCAGTAACTAGTGTCACAGGAATGGTTCAAAACATAGACAGTAGGAAGTGTCAGTCTTCTTGTACATAAGTCGGCATTGTGCCTTTTGTATTTAATTCCGATGCAATTTCTGTGTTTCATCGTCAATAAGAAGGTCCAAGGGATACAGCAAACCTGAAGTGAAGCATTGGAATCTATAACTAGTGTCACAGGAATGGTTCTAAGCATAGACAGTAAGAAAGGTCAGTCTTCTTGTACTTAAGTCGGCATTGTGTTTTTTCTATTTAATTCCGATGCCCTTTATGTGTTTCATCGTCAATAAGAAGGTTCAAGTTTTACAGTAACCCTGAAATGAAGCATCGGAATCTGTAACTAAGGTCACAGGAATGTTTCAAAACATAGACAGTAGGAAGAGTCAGTCTACATGTACTTCAGTCGGCATTGTGCCTTTTGTATTTAATTCCGATGCAATTTCTGTGTTTCATCGTCAATAAGAACGTCCAAGGTATACAGTAAACCTGAAGTGAAGCATCGGAATCTATAACTAGTGTCACAGGAATGGTTCAAAACATAGACAGTAAGAAGAGTCAGTCCTCTTGTACATAAGTCGGCATTGTGCGTTTTCTATTTTATTCCGATGGAATTTCAGTGTTTCATCGTCAGCAAGAAGGTCCAAGGGATACAGTAAACCTGAAGTGAAGCATCGGAATCTATATCTAGTGTCACAGGAATGGTTCAAAACATAGACAGTGAGGATAGTCAGTCTTCATGTACTTAAGTCGGCATTGTGCCCTCTTCAATTAAATTCCGATGCTATTACTGTGTTTCATCGTCAATAAGAAGGTCAGTGGGATACCGTAAACCTGAAGTGAAGCATCGGAGTTTGTAACTAGTGTCACAGGAATGGTTTAAAACATACTCAGTAAGAAGAGTCAGTCTTCTTGTACTTACGTCGGCTTTGTGCCATTTGTATTAATTTCCGATGCTATATCTGTGTTTCTCGTCAAGAAGAAGGTCCAAGGGAAACAGTAAACCTGAAGAGTAGCATCGGAATCTGTAACTAGCGTCACAGGAATGTTTCAAAGCATAGACAGTAAGAAGAGTCAGTCTTCTTGTACTTAAGTCGGCATTGAGGCTCTTCTATTTAATTCAGATGCAATTTCTGTGTTTCATCATCAATAAGAAGGTCAGAGGGATACAGTAAACCTGAAGTGAAGCATCGGAATCTATAACTAGTGTCACAGGAATGGTTCAAAACATAGTCAGAAAGAAGAGTCATTCTTCTTGTACTTAAATCGGCATTGTGCCTTTTCTATTTAATTCCGACGCAATTACAGTGTTTCATCGTCAATAAGAAGGTCAGAGGGATACAGTAAACCTGAAGTGAAGCATCGGAATCTATAACTAGTGTCACAGGAATGGTTCAAATCATAGTCAGTAAGAAGAGTCATTCTTCTTGTAATTAAGTCGGCATTGTGCTTTTTCTATTTAATTCCGATGCAATTTCAGTGTTTCATCGTCAATAAGAACGTCCAAGGGATACAGTAAACCTGAAGTGAAGCATCGGAATCTATAACTGGTGTCACAGGAATGGTTCAAAACATAGACAGTAGGAAGAGTCAGTCTTCTTGAACTTAAGTCGGCATTGTGCCTTTTCTATTTAATTCCAATGCAATTTCTGCGTTTCATCGTCAATAAGAAGGTCAGAGGGATACAATAAACCTGAAGTGAAGCATCGGAATCTGTAACGACCTTCACAGGAATGGTTCAAAACGTAGACAGTAAGAAGAGTCAGTCTTCTCGTACTTAAGTCGGCATTGTGCGTTTTCTATTTTATTACGATGCAATTTCTGTGTTTCTTCGTCAACAAGAGGGTCCAAGGGATACAGTAAACCTGAGGTGAAGCATCGGAATCTATAACTGGTGTCACAGGAATGGTTCAAAACATAGACATTAAGAAGAGTCAGTCTTCTTGTACTTAAGTCGACATTGTGCCTTTTCTATTTAATTCCGATGCAATTTCTAGTTTCATCGTCAATACGAAGATCCAAGGGATACAGTAAACTTGAAGTGAAGCATCGGAATCTGTAACGACCGTCACAGGAATGGTTCAAAACGTAGACAGTAAGAAGAGTCAGTCTTCTTGGACTTAAGTCGGCATTGTGCCTTTTCTATTTATTTCCTATGCAATTTCTGCGTTTCATCGTCAATAAGAAGGTCAGAGGGATACAGTGAACCTGAAGTGAAGCATCGGAATCTATAACTAGTGTCACAGGAATGGTTCAAAACAGTCAGTAAGAAGAGTCAGTCTTCTAGTACTTAAGTCGGCATTGTGCCTTTTGTATTTAATTCCGATGCAATTCCTGTGTTTCATCGTCAATACGAAGGTCAGAGGGATACAGTAAACCTGAAGAATAGCATCGGAATCAATAACTAGTGTCACAGGAATGGTTCAAAACATAGACAGTAGGAAGTGTCAGTCTTCTTGTACATAAGTCGGCATTATGCCTTTTGTATTTAATGCCGATGCAATTTCTGTGTTTCATCGTCAATAAGAAGGTCCAAGGGATACAGCAATCCAGAAGTGAAGCATCGGTACCTATAACTAGTGTCACAGGAATGGTTCTAAGCATAGACAGTAAGAAAGGTCAGTCTTCTTGTACTTAAGTGGCATTGTGCCTTTTGTATTTAATTCCGATGCAATTACTGTGTTTCATCGTCAATAAGAGGGTCAGAGGGATACAGTAAACCTGAAGTGAAGCATCGGAATCTATAACTAGTGTCACAGGAATGAATCAAATCATAGTCAGTAAGAAGAGTCAGTCTTCTTGTACTTAAGTCGGCATTGTGCCTTTTCTATTTAATTCCTATGCAATTTCTGCGTTTCATCGTCAATAAGAAGGTCAGAGGGATACAATAAATCTGAAGTGAAGCATCGGAATCTGTAACGACCGTCACAGAAATGGTTCAAAAAATAGACAGTAAGAAGAGTCAGTCTTCTTGTACTTAAGTCGGCATTGTGCGTTTTCTATTTTATTCCGATGCAATTTCTGTGTTTCTCCGTCAACAAGAGGGTCCAAGGGATACAGTAAACCTGAAGTGAAGCATCGGAATCCATATCTAGTGTCATAGGAATGGTTCAAAACATAGACAGTGAGGAGAGTCAGTCTTCTTGTACTTAAGTCGGCATTGTGCCAATTTAATTTAATTCCGATGCAATTTCTGTGCTTCACGTCAATAAGAAGGTCAGAGGGATACAGTAAACCTGAAGTGAAGCATCGGAATCTATAACTAGTGTCACAGGAATGGTTCAAAACAGTCAGTAAGAAGAGTCAGTCTTCTAGTACTTAAGTCGGCATTGTGTCTTTTGTATTTAATTCCGATGCAACTTCTGTGTTTCATCGTCAATAAGAAGGTCAGAGGGATACAGTAAACCTGAAGTATAGCATCGGAATCAATAACTAGTGTCACAGGAATGGTTCAAAACATAGACAGTAGGAAGTGTCAGTCTTCTTGTACATAAGTCGGCATTGTGCCTTTTGTATTTAATTCCGATGCAATTTCTGTGTTTCATCGTCAATACCAAGGTCCAAGGGAAACAGCAATCCTGAAGTGAAGCATCGGAATCTATAACTAGTGTCACAGGATTGGTTCTAAGCATAGACAGTAAGAAAGGGCAGTCTTCTTGTACTTAAGTCGGCATTGTGCCTTTTGTATTTAATTCCGATGCAATTTCTGTGTTTCATCATCAAGAAGAAGGTCCAAGGGAAACAGTAAACCTGAAGAGAGGCATCGGAATTTGTAACTAGCGTCACAGGAATGTTTCAAAACATAGACAGTAAGAAGATTCAGTCTTCTTGTACTTAAGTCGGCATTGAGGCTTTTCTATTTATTTCCGATGCAATTTCTGTGTTTCATCGTCAATAAGAAGGTCAGAGGGATACAGTAAACATGAAGTGAAGCATCGGAATCTATAACTAGTGTCACAGGAATGGTTCAAAACATAGTCAGAAAGAAGAGTCAGTCTTCTTGTACATAAGTCGGCATTGTGCCTTTTGTATTTAATTCCGATGCAATTTCTGTGTTTCATCGTCAATACGAAGGTCCAAGGGATACAGTAAGTCTGAAGTGAAGCATCGGAATCTGTAACTAGCGTCGCAGGAATGGTTCAAAGCATTGTCAGTAAGAAGAGTCAGTCTTCTTGTACTTAAGTCGGCATTGTGCCTTTTCTATTTAATTCCGATGCAATTTCTGTGTTTCATCGTCAATAAGAAGGTCCAAGGGATACAGTAAATCTGAAGTAAAGCATCGAAACCTATAACTAGTGGCACAGGAATGGTTCCAAACATAGATAGTAAGAACAGTCAGTCTTCTTGTACTTAAGTCAGCATTGTGCCTTTTGTATTTAATTCCGATCCAATTTCTGTGTTTTATCGTCAAAAAGAAGGTCAGAGGGATACAGTAATCCAGAAGTGAAGCATCAGAATCTTTAACTAGTGTCACAGGAATGGTTCAAAACATAGTCAGAAAGAAGAGTCAGTCTTCTTGTACTTAAGTCGGCATTGTGCCTTTTCTATTTAATTCCGACGCATTTTCTGTGCTTCATCGTCAATAAGCAGGTCAGAGGGATACAGTAAACCTGAAGTGAAGCATCGGAATCTATAACTAGTGTCACAGGAATGGTTCAAATCATAGTCAGTAAGAAGAGTCAGTCTTCTTGTACTTAAGTCGGCATTGTGCTTTTTCTATTTAATTTCGATGCAATTTCAGTGTTTCATCGTCAATAAGAACGTCCAAGGGATACAGTAAACCTGAGGTGAAGCATCGGAATCTATAACTAGTGTCACAGGAATGGTTCAAAACATAGACAGTAGGAAGAGTCAGTCTTCTTGTACTTAAGTCGGCATTGTGCCTTTTCTATTTAATTCCGATGCCCTTTATGTGTTTCATCGTCAATAAGAAGGTCCAAGGGATACAGTAACCCTGAAATGAAGCATCGGATTCTATAACTAGGGTCGCAGGAATGTTTCAAAACATAGACAGTAGGAAGAGTCAGTCTACATGTACTTCAGTCGGCATTGTGCCTTTTGTATTTAATTCCGATGCAATTTCTGTGTTTCATCGTCAATAAGAACGTCCAAGGTATACAGTAAACCTGAAGTGAAGCATCAGAATCTATAACTAGTGTCACAGGAATGGTTTAAAACATAGACAGTAGGAAGAGTCAGTCTTCTTGTACTTAAGTCGGCATTGTGCCTGTTCTATTTAATTCCTATGCAATTTCCTTGATTCATCATCAATAAGAAGGTCAGAGGGATACAATAAACCTGAAGTGAAGCATCGGAATCTGTAACGACCGTCACAGGAATGGTTCAAAACATAGACAGTAAGAAGAGTCAGTCTTCTTGTACTTAAGTCGGCATTGTGCGTTTTCAATTTTATTCCGATGCAATTTCTGTGTTTCATCGTCAACAAGAAGGTCCAAGGGATACAGTAAACCTGAAGTGAAGCAACGGAATCTATAACTAGTGTCACAGGAATGGTTCAAAACAGTCAGTAAGAAGAGTCAGTCTTCTAGTACTTAAGTCGGAATTGTGCCTTTTGTATTTAATTCCGATGCAATTTCTGTGTTTCATCGTCAGTAAGAAGGTCAGTGGGATACAGTAAACCTGAAGTGTAGCATCGGAATCAGTAACTAGTGTCACAGGAATGGTTCAAAACATAGACAGTAGGAAGTGTCAGTCTTCTTGTACATAAGTCGGCATTGTGCCTTTTGTATTTAATTCCGATGCAATTTCTGTGTTTCATCGTCAATAAGAAGGTCCAAGGGATACAGCAAACCTGAAGTGAAGCATTGGAATCTATAACTAGTGTCACAGGAATGGTTCTAAGCATAGACAGTAAGAAAGGTCAGTCTTCTTGTACTTAAGTCGGCATTGTGTTTTTTCTATTTAATTCCGATGCCCTTTATGTGTTTCATCGTCAATAAGAAGGTTCAAGTTTTACAGTAACCCTGAAATGAAGCATCGGAATCTGTAACTAAGGTCACAGGAATGTTTCAAAACATAGACAGTAGGAAGAGTCAGTCTACATGTACTTCAGTCGGCATTGTGCCTTTTGTATTTAATTCCGATGCAATTTCTGTGTTTCATCGTCAATAAGAACGTCCAAGGTATACAGTAAACCTGAAGTGAAGCATCGGAATCTATAACTAGTGTCACAGGAATGGTTCAAAACATAGACAGTAAGAAGAGTCAGTCCTCTTGTACATAAGTCGGCATTGTGCGTTTTCTATTTTATTCCGATGGAATTTCAGTGTTTCATCGTCAGCAAGAAGGTCCAAGGGATACAGTAAACCTGAAGTGAATCATCGGAATCTATATCTAGTGTCACAGGAATGGTTCAAAACATAGACAGTGAGGATAGTCAGTCTTCATGTACTTAAGTCGGCATTGTGCCCTCTTCAATTAAATTCCGATGCTATTACTGTGTTTCATCGTCAATAAGAAGGTCAGTGGGATACCGTAAACCTGAAGTGAAGCATCGGAGTTTGTAACTAGTGTCACAGGAATGGTTTAAAACATACTCAGTAAGAAGAGTCAGTCTTCTTGTACTTACGTCGGCTTTGTGCCATTTGTATTAATTTCCGATGCTATATCTGTGTTTCTCGTCAAGAAGAAGGTCCAAGGGAAACAGTAAACCTGAAGAGTAGCATCGGAATCTGTAACTAGCGTCACAGGAATGTTTCAAAGCATAGACAGTAAGAAGAGTCAGTCTTCTTGTACTTAAGTCGGCATTGAGGCTCTTCTATTTAATTCAGATGCAATTTCTGTGTTTCATCATCAATAAGAAGGTCAGAGGGATACAGTAAACCTGAAGTGAAGCATCGGAATCTATAACTAGTGTCACAGGAATGGTTCAAAACATAGTCAGAAAGAAGAGTCATTCTTCTTGTACTTAAATCGGCATTGTGCCTTTTCTATTTAATTCCGACGCAATTACAGTGTTTCATCGTCAATAAGAAGGTCAGAGGGATACAGTAAACCTGAAGTGAAGCATCGGAATCTATAACTAGTGTCACAGGAATGGTTCAAATCATAGTCAGTAAGAAGAGTCATTCTTCTTGTAATTAAGTCGGCATTGTGCTTTTTCTATTTAATTCCGATGCAATTTCAGTGTTTCATCGTCAATAAGAACGTCCAAGGGATACAGTAAACCTGAAGTGAAGCATCGGAATCTATAACTGGTGTCACAGGAATGGTTCAAAACATAGACAGTAGGAAGAGTCAGTCTTCTTGAACTTAAGTCGGCATTGTGCCTTTTCTATTTAATTCCAATGCAATTTCTGCGTTTCATCGTCAATAAGAAGGTCAGAGGGATACAATAAACCTGAAGTGAAGCATCGGAATCTGTAACGACCTTCACAGGAATGGTTCAAAACGTAGACAGTAAGAAGAGTCAGTCTTCTCGTACTTAAGTCGGCATTGTGCGTTTTCTATTTTATTACGATGCAATTTCTGTGTTTCTTCGTCAACAAGAGGGTCCAAGGGATACAGTAAACCTGAGGTGAAGCATCGGAATCTATAACTGGTGTCACAGGAATGGTTCAAAACATAGACATTAAGAAGAGTCAGTCTTCTTGTACTTAAGTCGACATTGTGCCTTTTCTATTTAATTCCGATGCAATTTCTAGTTTCATCGTCAATACGAAGATCCAAGGGATACAGTAAACTTGAAGTGAAGCATCGGAATCTGTAACGACCGTCACAGGAATGGTTCAAAACGTAGACAGTAAGAAGAGTCAGTCTTCTTGGACTTAAGTCGGCATTGTGCCTTTTCTATTTATTTCCTATGCAATTTCTGCGTTTCATCGTCAATAAGAAGGTCAGAGGGATACAGTGAACCTGAAGTGAAGCATCGGAATCTATAACTAGTGTCACAGGAATGGTTCAAAACAGTCAGTAAGAAGAGTCAGTCTTCTAGTACTTAAGTCGGCATTGTGCCTTTTGTATTTAATTCCGATGCAATTCCTGTGTTTCATCGTCAATACGAAGGTCAGAGGGATACAGTAAACCTGAAGAATAGCATCGGAATCAATAACTAGTGTCACAGGAATGGTTCAAAACATAGACAGTAGGAAGTGTCAGTCTTCTTGTACATAAGTCGGCATTATGCCTTTTGTATTTAATTCCGATGCAATTTCTGTGTTTCATCGTCAATAAGAAGGTCCAAGGGATACAGCAATCCAGAAGTGAAGCATCGGTACCTATAACTAGTGTCACAGGAATGGTTCTAAGCATAGACAGTAAGAAAGGTCAGTCTTCTTGTACTTAAGTGGCATTGTGCCTTTTGTATTTAATTCCGATGCAATTACTGTGTTTCATCGTCAATAAGAGGGTCAGAGGGATACAGTAAACCTGAAGTGAAGCATCGGAATCTATAACTAGTGTCACAGGAATGAATCAAATCATAGTCAGTAAGAAGAGTCAGTCTTCTTGTACTTAAGTCGGCATTGTGCCTTTTCTATTTAATTCCTATGCAATTTCTGCGTTTCATCGTCAATAAGAAGGTCAGAGGGATACAATAAATCTGAAGTGAAGCATCGGAATCTGTAACGACCGTCACAGGAATGGTTCAAAAAATAGACAGTAAGAAGAGTCAGTCTTCTTGTACTTAAGTCGGCATTGTGCGTTTTCTATTTTATTCCGATGCAATTTCTGTGTTTCTCCGTCAACAAGAGGGTCCAAGGGATACAGTAAACCTGAAGTGAAGCATCGGAATCCATATCTAGTGTCATAGGAATGGTTCAAAACATAGACAGTGAGGAGAGTCAGTCTTCTTGTACTTAAGTCGGCATTGTGCCAATTTAATTTAATTCCGATGCAATTTCTGTGCTTCACGTCAATAAGAAGGTCAGAGGGATACAGTAAACCTGAAGTGAAGCATCGGAATCTATAACTAGTGTCACAGGAATGGTTCAAAACAGTCAGTAAGAAGAGTCAGTCTTCTAGTACTTAAGTCGGCATTGTGTCTTTTGTATTTAATTCCGATGCAACTTCTGTGTTTCATCGTCAATAAGAAGGTCAGAGGGATACAGTAAACCTGAAGTATAGCATCGGAATCAATAACTAGTGTCACAGGAATGGTTCAAAACATAGACAGTAGGAAGTGTCAGTCTTCTTGTACATAAGTCGGCATTGTGCCTTTTGTATTTAATTCCGATGCAATTTCTGTGTTTCATCGTCAATACCAAGGTCCAAGGGAAACAGCAATCCTGAAGTGAAGCATCGGAATCTATAACTAGTGTCACAGGATTGGTTCTAAGCATAGACAGTAAGAAAGGGCAGTCTTCTTGTACTTAAGTCGGCATTGTGCCTTTTGTATTTAATTCCGATGCAATTTCTGTGTTTCATCATCAAGAAGAAGGTCCAAGGGAAACAGTAAACCTGAAGAGAGGCATCGGAATTTGTAACTAGCGTCACAGGAATGTTTCAAAACATAGACAGTAAGAAGATTCAGTCTTCTTGTACTTAAGTCGGCATTGAGGCTTTTCTATTTATTTCCGATGCAATTTCTGTGTTTCATCGTCAATAAGAAGGTCAGAGGGATACAGTAAACATGAAGTGAAGCATCGGAATCTATAACTAGTGTCACAGGAATGGTTCAAAACATAGTCAGAAAGAAGAGTCAGTCTTCTTGTACATAAGTCGGCATTGTGCCTTTTGTATTTAATTCCGATGCAATTTCTGTGTTTCATCGTCAATACGAAGGTCCAAGGGATACAGTAAGTCTGAAGTGAAGCATCGGAATCTGTAACTAGCGTCGCAGGAATGGTTCAAAGCATTGTCAGTAAGAAGAGTCAGTCTTCTTGTACTTAAGTCGGCATTGTGCCTTTTCTATTTAATTCCGATGCAATTTCTGTGTTTCATCGTCAATAAGAAGGTCCAAGGGATACAGTAAATCTGAAGTAAAGCATCGAAACCTATAACTAGTGGCACAGGAATGGTTCCAAACATAGATAGTAAGAACAGTCAGTCTTCTTGTACTTAAGTCAGCATTGTGCCTTTTGTATTTAATTCCGATCCAATTTCTGTGTTTTATCGTCAAAAAGAAGGTCAGAGGGATACAGTAATCCAGAAGTGAAGCATCAGAATCTTTAACTAGTGTCACAGGAATGGTTCAAAACATAGTCAGAAAGAAGAGTCAGTCTTCTTGTACTTAAGTCGGCATTGTGCCTTTTCTATTTAATTCCGACGCATTTTCTGTGCTTCATCGTCAATAAGCAGGTCAGAGGGATACAGTAAACCTGAAGTGAAGCATCGGAATCTATAACTAGTGTCACAGGAATGGTTCAAATCATAGTCAGTAAGAAGAGTCAGTCTTCTTGTACTTAAGTCGGCATTGTGCTTTTTCTATTTAATTTCGATGCAATTTCAGTGTTTCATCGTCAATAAGAACGTCCAAGGGATACAGTAAACCTGAGGTGAAGCATCGGAATCTATAACTAGTGTCACAGGAATGGTTCAAAACATAGACAGTAGGAAGAGTCAGTCTTCTTGTACTTAAGTCGGCATTGTGTCTTTTCTATTTAATTCCGATGCCCTTTATGTGTTTCATCGTCAATAAGAAGGTCCAAGGGATACAGTAACCCTGAAATGAAGCATCGGATTCTATAACTAGGGTCGCAGGAATGTTTCAAAACATAGACAGTAGGAAGAGTCAGTCTACATGTACTTCAGTCGGCATTGTGCCTTTTGTATTTAATTCCGATGCAATTTCTGTGTTTCATCGTCAATAAGAACGTCCAAGGTATACAGTAAACCTGAAGTGAAGCATCAGAATCTATAACTAGTGTCACAGGAATGGTTTAAAACATAGACAGTAGGAAGAGTCAGTCTTCTTGTACTTAAGTCGGCATTGTGCCTGTTCTATTTAATTCCTATGCAATTTCCTTGATTCATCATCAATAAGAAGGTCAGAGGGATACAATAAACCTGAAGTGAAGCATCGGAATCTGTAACGACCGTCACAGGAATGGTTCAAAACATAGACAGTAAGAAGAGTCAGTCTTCTTGTACTTAAGTCGGCATTGTGCGTTTTCAATTTTATTCCGATGCAATTTCTGTGTTTCATCGTCAACAAGAAGGTCCAAGGGATACAGTAAACCTGAAGTGAAGCATCGGAATCTATACCTAGTGTCACAGGAATGGTTCAAAACATAGACAGTGAGGATAGTCAGTCTTCTTGTACTTAAGTCGTCATTGTGCCATTTGAATTTAATTCCGATGCAATTTCTGTGCTTCATCGTCAATAAGAAGGTCAGAGGGATACAGTAAATCTGAAGTGAAGCATCGGAATCTATAACTAGTGTCACAGGAACGGTTCAAAACAGTCAGTAAGAAGAGTCAGTCTTCTAGTACTTAAGTCGGCATTGTGCTTTTTGTATTTAATTCCAATGCAATTTCTGTGTTGCATCGTCAATACGAAGGTGCAAGGGATACAGTAAACCTGAAGTGAAGCATCGGAATCTATAACTAGTGTCACAGGAATGGTTCAAATTAAAGACAGTAAGAAGAGTCAGTCTTCTTGTACTTAAGTCGGCATTGTGCCCTCTTCAATTAACCTCCGATGCTATTACTGTGTTTCATCGTCAATAAGAAGGTCAGAGGGATACCGTCAACCCGAAGTGAAGCATCCGAATTTGTAACTAGTGTCACAGGAATTTTTTAAAACATACTCAGTAAGAAGATTCAGTCTTCTTGTACTTACGTCGGCTTTGTGCCTTTTGTATTTTATTCCGATGCAATATCTGTGTTTCTCGTCAAGAAGAAGGTCCAAGGGAAACAGTAAACCTGAAGAGAAGCATCGGAATCTGTAACTAGCGTCACAGGAATGTTTCAAAACATAAAAAAGTAAGAAGAGTCAGTCTTCTTGTACTTAAGTCGGCATTGAGGCTTTTCTATTTAATTCCGATGCAATTTCAGTGTTTCATCGTCAATAAGAACGTCCAATGGATACAGTAAACCTGAAGTGAGGCATCGGAATCTATAACTGGTCTCACAGGAATGGTTCAAAACATAGACAGTAGGAAGAGTCAGTCTTCTTGTACTTAAGTCGGCATTGTGCCTTTTCTATTTAATTCCTATGCAGTTTCTGTGTTTCATCGTCAACAAGAAGGTCAGAGGGATACAATAAACCTGAAGTGAAGCATCGGAATCTGTAACGACCGTCACAGGAATGGTTCAAAACATAGACAGTAAGAAGTGTCAGTCATCTTGTACTTAAGTCGGCATTGTGCGTTTTCTATTTTATTCCGATGCAATATCTGTGTTTCTTCGTCAACAAGAGGGTCCAAGGGATACAGTAAACCTGAAGTATAGCATCGGAATCAATAACTAGTGTCACAGGAATGGTTTAAAACATAGACAGTAGGAAGTGTCAGTCTTCTTGTACATAAGTCGGCATTGTGCCTTTTGTATTTAATTCCGATACAATTTCTGTGTTTCATGGTCAATAAGAAGGTCCAAGGGATACAGCAAACCTGAAGTGAAGCATCGGAATCTATAACTAGTGTCACAGGAATGGTTCTAAGCATAGACAGTAAGAAAGGTCAGTCTTCTTGTACTTAAGTCGGTATTGTACCTTTTGTATTTAATTCCGATGCAATTTCTGTGTTTCATCGTCAATAAGAAGGTCCAAGGGATACAGTAAACCTGAAATGAAGCATCGGAATCTATAACTAGCGTCACAGGAATGTTTCAAAACATAGACAGTAGGAAGAGTTAGTCTACATGTACTTAAGTCGGCATTGTGCATTTTGTTTTTAACTCCGATGCAATTTCTGTGTTTCATCGTCAATAAGAAAGTCAGAAGTATACAGTATACCTGAAGTGAGGCATCGTATTCAATAACTAGTGTTACAGAAATGGTTCAAAACATAGTCAGTAATAAGAGTCAGTCTTCTTGTAGTTAAGTCGGCCTTGTGCCTTTTATATTTAATTCCGATGCAATTTCTGTGTTTCATCATCAATAAGAAGGTCCAAGGGATACAGTAAACCTGAAGTGAAGCATCGGAATCTATAACTAGTGTCACAGGAATGGTTCAAAGCATAGACAGTAAGAAGAGTCAGACTACTTGTACTTAAGTCGGCATTATGCCCTTTTCAATTTAATTCCGACGCAGTTACTGTGTTTCATCGTCAATAAGAAGGTCAGAGGGATACAGTAAACCTGAAGTGAAGCATCGGAAGCTCTTACTAGTGTCACAGGAATGGTTCAAATTATCGTTAGTAAGAAGAGTCAGTCTTCTTGTACTTAAGTCGGCATTGTGCCATTTGTATTTAATTCCGATGCAATATCTGTGTTTCATCGTCAATAAGAAGGTCCAAGGGATACAGTAAACCTGATGTGAAGCATCGGAATCTGTAACTAGCGTCGCAGTAATGGTTCAGAGCATTGTCAGTAAGAAGAGTCAGTCTTCTTGTACTTAAGTCTTCATTGTGCCTTTTCTATATAATTCCGATGCAATTTCTGTGTTTCATAGTCAATAAGAATGTCCAAGGGATACAGTTAACCTGAAGTGAAGCATCGGAATCTATAACTAGTGTCACAGGAATGGTTCAAATCATAGACAGTAAGAAGGGTAAGTCTTCTTGTACTTAAGTAGGCGTTGTGCCTTTTCTATTTAATTCCGATGCAATTTCTGTGTTTCATCGTCAATAAGATGGTCAGATGGATACAGTAAACCTGAAGTGAAGCATCGGAATCTATAACTAGTGTCACAGGAATGGTTCAAAACATAGACATTAAGAAGAGTCAGTCTTCTTGTACTTAAGTCGGCATTGTGTCTTTTGTATTTAATTCCGATCCAATTTCTGTGTTTCATCGTCAAAAAGATGGTCAGAGTGATACAATAAACCTGAAGTGAAGCATCGGAATCTATAAGTAGTGTCACAGGAATGGTTCAAATCATAGTCAGTAAGAAGAGTCAGTCTTCTTGTAATTAAGTCGGCATTGTGCTTTTTCTATTTAATTCCGATGCAATTTCAGTGTTTCATCGTCAATAAGAACGTCCAAGGGATACAGTAAACCTGAAGTGAAGCATCGAAATCTATAACTGGTGTCACAGGAATGGTTCAAAACATAGACAGTAGGAAGAGTCAGTCTTCTTGTACTTAAGTCGGCATTGTGCCTTTTCTATTTAATTCCAATGCAATTTCTGCGTTTCATCGTCAATAAGAAGGTCAGAGGCATACAATAAACCTGAAGTGAAGCATCGGAATCTATAACTAGTGTCACAGGAATGGTTTAAATCATAGTCAGTAAGAAGAGTCAGTCTTCTTGTAATTAAGTCGGCATTGTGCTTTTTCTATTTAATTCCGATGCAATTTCTGTTTTCATCGTCAATTAGAACGTCCAAGGGATACAGTAAACCTGAAGTGAAGCATCGGATTCTATAACTAGTGTCACAGGAATGGTTCAAAACATAGACAGTAGGAAGAGTCAGTCTTCTTGTACTTAAGTCGGCATTGTGCCTTTTCTATTTAATTCCAATGCAATTTCTGTGTTTCATCGTCAATAAGAAGGGCAGAGGGATACAACAAACCTGAAGTGAAGCATCGGAATCTGTAACGACCGTCACAGGAATGGTTCAAAACATAGACAGTAAGAGGAGTCAGTCTCCTTGTACTTAAGTCGGCATTGTGCGTTTTCTATTTTATTCCGATGCAATTTCTGTGTTTCATCGTCATCAAGAAGGTTCAAGGGATGCAGTAAACCTGAAGTGAAGCATCGGAAACTATATGTAGTGTCACAGGAATGGTTCAAAACATAGACAGTGAGGAGTGTCAGTCTTCTTGTACTTAAGTCGGCATTGTGCCATTTGAATTTAATTCCGATGCATTTTCTGTGCTTCATTGTCAATAAGAAGGTCAGAGGGATACAGTAAACCTGAAGTGAAGCATCGGAATCTATAACTAGTGTCACAGGAATGGTTCAAAACAGTCAGTAAGAAGTGTCAGTCTTCTAGTACTTAAGTCGGCATTGTGCCTTTTGTATTTAATTCCGATGCAATTTCTATGTTTCATCGTCAATAAGAAGGTCAGTGGGATACAGTAAACCTGAAGTGTAGCATCGGAATCAATAACTAGTGTCACAGGAATGGTTCAAAACATAGACAGTAGGAAGTGTCAGTCTTCTTGTACATAAGTCGGCATTGTGCATTTTGTATTTAATTCCGATGCAATTTCTGTGTTTCATCGTCAATACGAAGGTCCAAGGGATACAGCAAACCTGAAGTGAAGCATTGGAATCTATAACTAGTGTCACAGGAATGGTTCTAAGCATAGACAGTAAGAAAGGTCAGTCTTCTTGTACTTAAGTCGGCATTGTGCTTTTTCTATTTAATTCCGATGCCCTTTATGTGTTTCATCGTCAATAAGAAGGTCCAAGTTTTACAGTAACCCTGAAATGAAGCATCGGAATCTATAACTAAGGTCACTGGAATGTTTCAAAACATAGACAGTAGGAAGAGTCAGTCTACATGTACTTCAGTCGGCATTGTGCCTTTTGTATTTAATTCCGATGCAATTTCTGTGTTTCATCGTCAATAAGAACGTCCAAGGTATACAGTAAACCTGAAGTGAAGCATCGGAATCTATAACTAGTGTCACAGGAACGGTTCAAAACATAGACAGTAAGAAGAGTCAGTCTTCTTGTACTTAAGTCGGCATTGTGCGTTTTCTATTTTATTCCGATGGAATTTCAGTGTTTCATCGTCAGCAAGAAGGTCCAAGGGATACAGTAAACCTGAAGTGAAGCATCGGAATCTATATCTAGTATCACAGGAATGGTTCAAATCATAGACAGTAAGAAGAGTCAGTCTTCTTGTACTTAAGTCGGCATTGAGGCTTTTCTATTTAATCCCGATGCTATTTCTGTGTTTCATCATCAATAAGAAGGTCAGAGGGATACAGTAAACCTGAAGTGAAGCATCGGAATCTATAACTAGTGTCACAGGAATGGTTCAAATCATAGTCAGTAAGAAGAGTCAGTCTTCTTGTAATTAAGTCGGCATTGTGCTTTTTCTATTTAATTCCGATGCAATTTCAGTGTTTCATCGTCAATAAGAACGTCCAAGGAATACAGTAAACCTGAAGTGAAGCATCGGAATCTATAACTGGTGTCACAGGAATGGTTCAAAACATAGACAGTAGGAAGAGTCAGTCATCTTGTACTTAAGTCGGCATTGTGCCTTTTCTATTTAATTCCAATGCAATTTCTGCGTTTCATTGTCAATAAGAACGTCCAAGGAATACAGTAAACCTGAAGTGAAGCATCGGAATCTATAACTGGTGTCACAGGAATGGTTCAAAACATAGACAGTAGGAAGAGTCAGTCATCTTGTACTTAAGTCGGCATTGTGCCTTTTCTATTTAATTCCAATGCAATTTCTGCGTTTCATCGTCAATAAGAAGGTCAGAGGGATACAGTGAACCTGAAGTGAAGCATCGGAATCTATAACTAGTGCCACAGGAATGGTTCAAAACAGTCAGTAAGAAGAGTCAGTCTTCTAGTTCTTAAGTCGGCATTGTGCCTTTTGTATTTAATTCCGATGCAATTCCTGTGTTTCATCGTCAATACGAAGGTGAGAGGGATACAGTAAACCTGAAGAATAGCATCGGAATCAATAACTAGTGTCACAGGAATGGTTCAAAACATAGACAGTAGGAAGTGTCAGTCTTCTTGTACATAAGTCGGCATTGTGCCTTTTGTATTTAATTACGATGCAATTTCTGTGTTTCATCGTCAATAAGAAGGTCCAAGGGATACAGCAATCCAGAAGTTAAGCATCGGTATCTATAACTAGTGTCACAGGAATGGTTCTAAGCATAGACAGTAAGAAAGGTCAGTCTTCTTGTACTTAAGTCGGCATTAAGCCTTTTGTATTTAATTCCGATGCAATTTCTGTGTTTCATCATCAATAAGATGGTCCAAGGGATACAGTAAACCTGAAGTGAAGCATCGGAATTTATGACTAGTGTCACAGGAATGGTTCAAAACATAGACATTAAGAAGAGTCAGTCTTCTTGTACTTAAGTCGGCATTGTGTCCACTTCAATTAAATTCCGATGCTATTACTGTGTTTCATCGTCAATAAGAAGGTCAGAGGGATACCGTAAACCTGAAGTGAAGCATCGGAATCTATAACTAGTGTCACAGGAATGGTTCAAAACATAGACTTTAAGAAGAGTCAGTCTTCTTGTACTTAAGTCGACATTGTGCTTTTTCTATTTAATTCCGATGCAATTTCTAGTTTCATCGTCAATACGAAGGTCCAAGGGATACAGTAAACCTGAAGTGAAGCATCGGAATCTATAACTAGTGTGACAGGAATGGTTCAAAACATAGTCAGAAAGAATAGTCAGTCTTCTTGTACTTAAGTCGGCATTGTGCCTTTTCTATTTAATTCCGACGCAATTACTGTGTTTCATCGTCAACAAGAGCGTCAGAGGGATACAGTAAACCTGAAGTGAAGCATCGGAATCTATAACTAGTGTCACAGGAATGAATCAAATCATAGTCAGTAAGAAGAGTCAGTCTTCTTGTACTTAAGTGGGCATTGTGCCTTTTCTATTTAATTCCTATGCAATTTCTGCGTTTCATCGTCAATAAGAAGGTCAGAGGGATACAGTAAACCTGAAGTGAAGCATCGGAATCTGTAACGACCGTCACAGGAATGGTTCAAAAAATAGACAGTAAGAAGAGTCAGTCTTCTTGTACTTAAGTCGGCATTGTGCGTTTTCTATTTTATTCCGATGCAATTTCTGTGTTTCTCCGTCAACAAGAGGGTCCAAGGGATACAGTAAACCTGAAGTGAAGCATCGGAATCTATATCTAGTGTCATAGGAATGGTTCAAAACATAGACAGTGAGGAGAGTCAGTCTTCTTGTACTTAAGTCGGCATTGTGCCATTTTAATTTAATTCCGATGCAATTTCTGTGCTTCACGTCAATAAGAAGGTCAGAGGGATACAGTAAACCAGAAGTGAAGCATCGGAATCTATAACTAGTGTCACAGGAATGGTTCAAAACAGTCAGTAAGAAGAGTCAGTCTTCTAGTACTTAAGTCGGCATTGTGCCTTTTGTATTTAATTCCGATGCAACTTCTGTGTTTCATCGTCAATAAGAAGGTCAGAGGGATACAGTAAACCTGAAGTATAGCATCGGAATCAATAACTAGTGTCACAGGAATGGTTCAAAACATAGACAGTAGGAAGTGTCAGTCTTCTGGTACATAAGTCGGCATTGTGCCTTTTGTATTTAATTCCGATGCAATTTCTGTGTTTCATCGTCAATACGAAGGTCCAAGGGATACAGCAAACCTGAAGTGAAGCATTGGAATCTATAACTAGTGTCACAGGAATGGTTCCAAGCATAGACAGTAAGAAAGGTCAGTCTTCTTGTACTTAAGTCGGCATTGTGCTTTTTCTATTTAATTCCGATGCCCTTTATGTGTTTCATCGTCAATAAGAAGGTCCAAGTTTTACAGTAACCCTGAAATGAAGCATCGGAATCTATGACTAAGGTCACTGGAATGTTTCAAAACATAGACAGTAGGAAGAGTCAGTCTACATGTACTTCAGTCGGCATTGTGCCTTTTGTATTTAATTCCGATGCAATTTCTGTGTTTCATCGTCAATAAGAACGTCCAAGGTATACAGTAAACCTGAAGTGAAGCTTCGGAATCTATAACTAGTGTCACAGGAATGGTTCAAAACATAGACAGTAAGAAGAGTCAGTCTTCTTGTACTTAAGTCGGCATTGTGCGTTTTCTATTTTATTCCGATGGAATTTCAGTGTTTCATCGTCAGCAAGAAGGTCCAAGGGATACAGTAAACCTGAAGTGAAGCATCGGAATCTATATCTAGTGTCACAGGAATGGTTCAAATCATAGACAGTGAGGATAGTCAGTCTTCTTGTACTTAAGTCGGCATTGTGCCCTCTTCAATTAAATTCCGATGCTATTACTGTGTTTCATCGTCAATAAGAAGGTCAGTGGGATACCGTAAACCTGAAGTGAAGCATCGGAATTTGTAACTAGTGTCACAGCAATGGTTTAAAACATACTCAGTAAGAAGAGTCAGTCTTCTTGTACTTACGTCGGCTTTGTGCCTTTTGTATTAATTTCCGATGCTATATCTGTGTTTCTCGACAAGAAGAAGATCCAAGGGAAACAGTAAACCTGAAGAGAAGCATCGGAATCTGTAACTAGCGTCACAGGAGTGTTTCAAAGTATAGACAGTAAGAAGAGTCAGTCTTCTTGTACTTAAGTCGGCATTGAGGCTTTTCTATTTGATCCCGATGCAATTTCTGTGTTTCATCATCAATAAGAAGGTCAGAGGGATACAGTAAACCTGAAGTGAAGCATCGGAATCTATAACTAGTGTCACAGGAATGGTTCAAATCATAGTCAGTAAGAAGAGTCAATCTTCTTGTAATTAAGTCGGCATTGTGCTTTTTCTATTTAATTCCGATGCAATTTCAGTGTTTCATCGTCAATAAGAACGTCCAAGGAATACAGTAAACCTGAAGTGAAGCATCGGAATCTATAACTGGTGTCACAGGAATGGTTCAAAACATAGACAGTAGGAAGAGTCAGTCATCTTGTACTTAAGTCGGCATTGTGCCTTTTCTATTTAATTCCAATGCAATTTCTGCGTTTCATCGTCAATAAGAACGTCCAAGGAATACAGTAAACCTAAAGTGAAGCATCGGAATCTATAACTGGTGTCACAGGAATGGTTCAAAACATAGACAGTAGGAAGAGTCAGTCATCTTGTACTTAAGTCGGCATTGTGCCTTTTCTATTTAATTCCAATGCAATTTCTGCGTTTCATCGTCAATAAGAAGGTCAGAGGGATACAGTGAACCTGAAGTGAAGCATCGGAATCTATAACTAGTGCCACAGGAATGGTTCAAAACAGTCAGTAAGAAGAGTCAGTCTTCTAGTACTTAAGTCGGCATTGTGCCTTTTGTATTTAATTCCGATGCAATTCCTGTGTTTCATCGTCAATACGAAGGTCAGAGGGATACAGTAAACCTGAAGAATAGCATCGGAATCAATAACTAGTGTCACAGGAATGGTTCAAAACATAGACAGTAGGAAGTGTCAGTCTTCTTGTACATAAGTCGGCATTGTGCCTTTTGTATTTAATTCCGATGCAATTTCTGTGTTTCATCGTCAATAAGAAGGTCCAAGGGATACAGCAATCCAGAAGTTAAGCATCGGTATCTATAACTAGTGTCACAGGAATGGTTCTAAGCATAGACAGTAAGAAAGGTCAGTCTTCTTGTACTTAAGTCGGCATTGTGCCTTTTGTATTTAATTCCGATGCAATTTCTGTGTTTCCTCGTCAATAAGAAGGTCCAAGGGATACAGTAAACCTGAAATGAAACATCAGAATCTATAACTAGTGTCACAGGAATGTTTCAAAACATACGCAGTAGGAAGAGTTAGTCTACATGTACTTAAGTCGGCAATGTGCATTTTGTTTTTAACTCCGATGGAATTTCTGTGTTTCATCGTCAATAAGAAAGTCAGAAGTATACTGTATACCTGAAGTGAGGCATCGTATTCAATAAGTAGTGTCACAGGAATGGTTCAAAACATAGTCAGTAAGAAGAGTCAGTCTTCTTGTAGTTATGTCGGCATTGTGCCTTTTGTATTTAATTCCGATGGAATTTCTGTGTTTCATCATCAATAAGATGGTCCAAGGGATACAGTAAACCTGAAGTGAAGCATCGGAATTTATAACTAGTGTCACAGGAATGGTTCAAAACATAGACATTAAGAAGAGTCAGTCTTCTTGTACTTAAGTCGGCATTGTGTCCACTTCAATTAAATTCCGATGCTATTACTGTGTTTCATCGTCAATAAGAAGGTTAGAGGGATACCGTAAACCTGAAGTGTTGCATCGGAATCTATAACTAGTGTCACAGGAATGGTTCAAAACATAGACTTTAAGAAGAGTCAGTCTTCTTGTACTTAAGTCGACATTGTGCTTTTTCTATTTAATTCCGATGCAATTTCTAGTTTCATCGTCAATACGAAGGTCCAAGGGATACAGTAAACCTGAAGTGAAGCATCGGAATCTATAACTAGTGTCACAGGAATGGTTCAAAACATAGTCAGAAAGAATAGTCAGTCTTCTTGTACTTAAGTCGGCATTGTGCGTTTTCTATTTAATTCCGACGCAATTACTGTGTTTCATCGTCAATAAGAGGGTCAGAGGGATACAGTAAACCTGAAGTGAAGCATCGGAATCTATAACTAGTGTCACAGGAATGAATCAAATCATAGTCAGTAAGAAGAGTCAGTCTTCTTGTACTTAAGTCGGCATTGTGCCTTTTCTATTTAATTCCTATGCAATTTCTGCGTTTCATCGTCAATAAGAAGGTCAGAGGGATACAATAAACCTGAAGTGAAGCATCGGAATCTGTAACGACCGTCACAGGAATGGTTCAAAAAATAGACAGTAAGAAGAGTCAGTCTTCTTGTACTTAAGTCGGCATTGTGCGTTTTCTATTTTATTCCGATGCAATTTCTGTGTTTCTCCGTCAACAAGAGGGTCCAAGGGATACAGTAAACCTGAAGTGAAGCATCGGAATCTATAACTAGTGCCACAGGAATGGTTCAAAACAGTCAGTAAGAAGAGTCAGTCTTCTAGTACTTAAGTCGGCATTGTGCCTTTTGTATTTAATTCCGATGCAACTTCTGTGTTTCATCGTCAATAAGAAGGTCAGAGGGATACAGTAAACCTGAAGTATAGCATCGGAATCAATAACTAGTGTCACAGGAATGGTTCAAAACATAGACATTAGGAAGTGTCAGTCTTCTTGTACATAAGTCGGCATTGTGCCTTTTGTATTTAATTCCGATGCAATTTCTGTGTTTCATCGTCAATAACAAGGTCCAAGGGAAACAGCAATCCTGAAGTGAAGCATCGGAATCTATAACTTGTGTCACAGGATTGGTTCTAAGCATAGACAGTAAGAAAGGGCAGTCTTCTTGTACTTAAGTCGGCATTGTGCCTTTTGTATTTAATTCCGATGCAATTTCTGTGTTTCATCGTCAAGAAGAAGGTCCAAGGGAAACAGTAAACCTGAAGAGAAGCATCGGAATCTGTAACTAGCGTCACAGGAATGTTTCAAAACATAGACAGTAAGAAGAGTCAGTCTTCTTGTACTTAAGTCGGCATTGAGGCTTTTCTATTTATTTCCGATGCAATTTCTGTGTTTCATCGTCAATAAGAAGGTCAGAGGGATACAGTAAACATGAAGTGAAACATCGGAATCTATAACTAGTGTCACAGGAATGGTTCAAAACATAGTAAGTAAGAAGAGTCAGTCTTCTTGTACTTAAGTCGGCATTGTGCCTTTTCTATTTAATTCCGATGCAATTTCTGTGTTTCATCGTCAATAAGAAGGTCCAAGGGATACAGTAAATCTGAAGTGAAGCATCGAAACCTATAACTAGTGTCACAGGAATGGTTCCAAACATAGATAGTAAGAACAGTCAGTCTTCTTGTACTTAAGTCAGCATTGTGCCTTTTGTATTTAATTCCGATCCAATTTCTGTGTTTTATCGTCAAAAAGAAGGTCAGAGGGATACAGTAATCCAGAAGTGAAGCATCGAAATCTATAACTAGTACCACTGGAATGGTTCAAAACATACACAGTAGGAAGAGTCAGTCTTCTTGTACTTAAGTCGGCATTGTGCCTTTTGTATTTAACTCCGATGCACTACCAGTGTTTCATCTTCAATTAGAAGGTCAGAGGGTTACAGTAAACCTGAAGTGAAGCATCGGAATCTTTAACTAGTGTCACAGGAATGGTTCAAAACATAGTCAGAAAGAAGAGTCAGTCTTCTTGTACTTAAGTCGACATTGTGCCTTTTCTATTTAATTCCGACGCAATTTCTGTGTTTCATCGTCAATAATCAGGTCAGAGGGATACAGTAAACCTGAAGTGAAGCATCGGAATCTATAACTAGTGTCACAGGAATGGTTCAAATCATAGTCAGTAAGAAGAGTCAGTCTTCTTGTACTTAAGTCGGCATTGTGCTTTTTCTATTTAATTTCGATGCAATTTCAGTGTTTCATCGTCAATAAGAACGTCCAAGGGATACAGTAAACCTGAGGTGAAGCATCGGAATCTATAACTAGTGTCACAGGAATGGTTCAAAACATAGACAGTAGGAAGAGTCAGTCTTTTTGTACTTAAGTCGGCATTGTGCCTTTCCTATTTAATTCCAATGCAATTTCTGTGTTTCATCGTCAATAAGAAGGTCAGAGGGATACAATAAACCTGAAGTGAAGCATCGGAATCTGTAACGACCGTCACAGAAATGGTTCAAAACATAGACAGTAAGAGGAGTCAGTCCTCTTGTACTTAAGTCGGCATTGTGCGTTTTCTATTTTATTCCGATGCAATATCTGTGTTTCTTCGTCATCAAGAGGGTCCAAGGGATACAGTAAACCTTAAGTATAGCATCGGAATCAATAACTAGTGTCACAGGAATGGTTTAAAACATAGACAGTAGGAAGTGTCAGTCTTCTTGTACATAAGTCGGCATTAGGCTTTTTGTATTTAATTCCGATACAATTTCTGTGTTTCATCGTCAATAAGAAGGTCCAAGGGATACAGCAAACTTGAAGTGAAGCATCGGAATCTATAACTAGTGTCACAGGAATGGTTCTAAGCATAGACATTAAGAAAGGTCAGTCTTCTTGTACTTAAGTCGGCATTGTGCCTTTTGTATTTAATTCCGATGCAATTTCTGTGTTTCATCGTCAATAAGAAAGTCCAAGGGATACAGTAAACCTGAAGTGAAGCATCGGAATCTATAACTAGTGTCACAGGATTGGTTCAAAACATAGACAGTAAGAAGAGTCAGACTTCTTGTACTTAAGTCGGCATTATGCCCTTTTCAATTTAATTCCGACGCAGTTACTGTGTTTCATCGTCAATAAGAAGGTCAGAGGGATACAGTAAACCTGAAGTGAAGCATCGGAAGCTCTAACTAGTGTCACAGGAATGGTTCAAATTATCGTTAGTAAGAAGAGTCAGTCATCTTGTACTTAAGTCGGCATTGTGCCATTTGTATTTCATTCCGATGCAATAGCTGTGTTTCATCGTCAATAAGAAGGTCCAAGGGATACAGTAAACCTGATGTGAAGCATCGGAATCTGTAACTAGCGTCGCAGTAATGGTTCAAAGCATTGTCAGTAAGAAGAGTCAGTCTTCTTGTACTTAATTCGACATTGTGCCTTTTCTATATAATTCCGATGCAATTTCTGTGTTTCATAGTCAATAAGAAGGTCCAAGGGATACAGTTAACCTGAAGTGAAGCATCGGAATCTATAACTAGTGTCACAGGAATGGTTCAAACCATAGACAGTAAGAAGGGTAAGTCTTCTTGTACTTAAGTCGGCATTGTGCCTTTTGTATTTAATTCCGATCCAATTTCTGTGTTTCATCGTCAAAAAGATGGTCAGAGTGATACAGTAATCCAGAAGTGAAGGATCGAAATCTAAAACTAGTGTCACAGGAATGATTCAAAACATAGACAGTAGGAAGAGTCAGTCTTCTTGTATTTAAGTCGGCATTGTGCCTTTTGTATTTAACTCCGATGCACTATCTGTGTATCATCTTCAATTAGAAGGTCAGAGGGATACAGTAAACCTGAAGTGAAGCATCGGAATCTTTAACTAGTGTCACAACAATATTTCAAAGCATAGTCAGTAAGAAGAGTCAGTATTCTTGTGCTTAAGTCGGCTCTGTGGCTTTTGTATTTAATTCCGATGCAATATCTGTGTTTCATCGTCAATAAGAAGGTCCAAGGGATACAGTAAACCTGAAGTGAAGCATCGGAATCTATAACTAGTGTCACAGGAATGGTTCAAAACAGTCAGTAAGAAGAATCAGTCTTCTAGTACTTAAGTCAGCATTGTGCCTTTTGTATTTAATGCCGATGCAATTTCTGTGTTACATCGTCAATAAGAAGGTCAGAGGGATACAGTAAACCTGAAGTGTAGCATCGGAATCAGTAACTAGTGTCACAGGAATGGTTCAAATCAAAGACAGTAGGAAGTGTCAGCCTTCTTGTACATAAGTCGGCATTGTGCCTTTTGTATTTAATTCCGATGCAATTTCTCTGGTTCATCGTCAATAAGAAGGTCCAAGGGATACAGCACACCTGAAGTGAAGCATCGGAATCTATAACTAGTGTCACAGGAATGGTTCTAAGCATAGACAGTAAGAAAGGTCAGTCTTCTTGTACTTAAGTCGGCGTTGTGCCTTTTGTATTTAATTCCGATGCAATTTCTGTGTTTCTTCGTAAATAAGAAGGACCAAGGGATACAGTAAACCTGAAATGAAGCATCGGAATCAATAACTAGTGTCGCAGGAATGTTTCAAAACATAGACCGTAGGAAGAGTTAGTCTACATGTACTTAAGTCGGCATTGTGCATTTTGTATTTAACTCTGATGCAATTTCTGTGTTTTATCGTCAATAAGAAAGTCAGAGGGATACAGTATACCTGACGTGTGGCATCGCAATCTATAACTAGCGTCACAGGAATGGTTCAAAACATAGACTGTAAGAAAAGTCAGACTTCTTGTACCTAAGTCGGCATTATGCCCTTTTCAATTTATTTCCGACGCAATTACTGTGTTTCATCGTCAATAAGAAGGTCAGAGGGATACAGTAAACCTGAAGTGAAGCATCGGAAGCTCTAACTAGTGTCACAGGAATAGTTCAAAACATCGTTAGTAAGAAGAGTCAGTCTTCTTGTACTTAAGTCGGCATTGTGCCTTTTGTATTTAATTCCGATGCAATTTCTGTGATTCATCGTCAATAAGAAGGTCAGATGGTTACAGTAAACCTGAAGTGAAGCATCGGAATCTATAACTAGTGTCACAGGAATGGTTCAAAGCAGTCAGTAAGAAGAGTCAGTCTTCTTGTACTTATGTCGGCAATGTGCATTTTGTATTTAATTCCGATGCAATTTCTGTGTTTCATCGTCAATAGGAAGGTCCAAGGGATACAGTAAATCTGAAGTGAAGCATCGGAATCTATAACTAGTGTCACAGGAATGGTTCAAAACATAGACAGTAAGAAGAGTCAGTCTTCTTGTACTTAAGTCGGCATTGTGCCTTTTGTATTTAATTCCGATCCAATTTCTGTGTTTCATCGTCAAAAAGAAGGTCAGAGGGATACAGTAATCCAGAAGTGAAGCATCGAAATCTACAACTAGTGTCACAGGAATGGTTCAAAACATAGACAGTAGGAAGAGTCAGTCTTCTTGTACATAAGTCGGAATTGTGCCTTTTGTATATAACTCCGATGCACTATCTGTGTTTCATCTTCAATAAGAAGGTCAGAGGGATACAGTAAACCTGAAGTGAAGCATCGGAATCTTTAACTAGTGTCGCAGGAATGGTTCAAAGCATACTCAGTAAGAAGAGTCAGTCTTCTTGTGCTGATGTCGGCTTTGTGGCTTTTGGATTTTTAATCCGATGCAATTTCTGTTTTTCATCGTCAATAGGAAGGTCCAAGGGATACAGTAAATCTGAAGTGAAGCATCGGAATCTATAACTAGTGTCACAGGAATGGTTCAAAACATAGACAGTAAGAAGAGTCAGTCTTCTTGTACTTAAGTCGGCATTGTGCCTTTTGTATTTAATTCCGATCCAATTTCTGTGTTTCATCGTCAAAAAGAAGGTCAGAGGGATACAGTAATCAAGAAGTGAAGCATCGAAATCTATAACTAGTGTCACAGGAATGGTTCAAAACATAGACAGTAGGAAGAGTCAGTCTTCTTGTACTGAAGTCGGCATTGTGCCTTATGTATTTAACTCCGATGCACTATCTGTGTTTCATCTTCAATATGAATGTCAGAGGGATACAGTAAACCTGAAGTGAAGTATCGGAATCTTTAACTAGTGTCACAGGAATGGTTCAAAGCATAGTCAGTAAGAAGAGTCAGTCTTCTTGTGCAGAAGTCGGCTTTGTGCCTTTTGTATTTAATTCCGATGCAATTTCTGTTTTTCATCGTCAATAAGAAGGTCCAAGGGATACAGTAAACCTGAAGTTTAGCATCGGAATCTATAACTAGTGTCACAGGAATGGTTCAAAACAAAGACAGTAAGAAGAGTCAGTCTTCTTGTACCTAAGTCGGCATTGTGCCCTTTTCAATTTAATTCCGATGAAATTACTGTGTTTCATCGTCAATAATAAGGTCACAGGAATATAGTAAACCTGAAGTGAAGCATCGGAATCTATAACTAGTGTCACAGGAATCGTTCAAAACATAGTCCGTAAGAAGTGTCAGTCTTCTTGTACTTAAGTCGGCATTGTGCTTTTTTTGGATTTAATTCCGATGCAATTTCTGTGTTTCATCGTCAATAAGAAGGTCCAAGGGGTACAGTAAATCCGAAGTGAAGCATCGGAATCTGTAACTATCGTCACAGGAATGGTTCAAAGCATAGTCAGTATGAAGAGTCAGTCTTCTTGTACTTAAGTCGGCATTGTGCCTTTGGTATTTCATTCAGATGCAATATCTGTGTTTCATCGTTAATAAGAAGGTCAGGGAAATACAGTAAACCTGAAGTGAAGCATCGGAATCTATAACTAGTGTCACAGGAATGGTGCAAATCATAGACAGTAAGAAGAGTCAGTCTTCTTGAACTTAAGTCGGCATAGTGCCTTTTGTATTTAATTCCGATGCAATATATGTGTTTCATCGCCAATAAGAAGGTCCAAGGGATACAGTAAAAATGAAGTGAAGCATCGGAATCCATAACTAGTGTCACAGGAATGGTTCAAAACAGTCAGTAAGATGAGTCAGTCTTCTAGTACTTAAGTCAGCATTGTGCCTTTTGTATTTAATTCCGATGCAATTTCTGTGCTTCATCGTCAATAAGAAGGTCAGAGGGATACAGTAAACCTGAAGTGTAGCATCGGAATCAATAACTAGTGTCACAGGAATGGTTCAAAACAAAGACAGTAGGAAGTGTCAGTCTTCTTGTACTTAAGTCGGCATTGTGCCTTTTGTATTTAATTCCGATGCAATTTCTGTGTTTCATCGTCAATAAGAAGGTATAAGGGATACAGAAAACCTGAAATGAAGCATCGGAATCTATAACTAGTGTCACAGGAATGTTTCTAAACATAGACAGTAGGAAGAGTTAGTCTACATGTACTTAAGTCGGCATTGTGCGTTTTGTATTTAACTCCGATGCAATATCTGTGTTTCATCGTCAATAAGAAAGTCAGAGGGATACAGTATACCTGAAGTGAGGCATCGCAATCTATAACTAGTGTCACAGGAATGGTTCAAAACATAGTCAGTAAGAAGAGTCAGTCTTCTTGTAGTTAAGTCGGCATTGTGCCTTTTGTATTTAATTCCGATGCAATTTCTGTGTTTCATCATCAATAATAAGGTCCAAGGGATACAGTAAACCTGAAGTGAAGCATCGGAATCTATAACTAGTGTCACAGGAATGGTTCAAAACATAGACAGTAAGAAAAGTCAGACTTCTTGCACCTTAGTCGGCATTATGCCCTTTTCAATTTATTTCCGACGCAATTACTGTGTTTCATCGTCAATAAGAAGGTCAGAGGGATACAGTAAACCTGAAGTGAAGCATCGGAAGCTCTAACTAGTGTCACAGGAATGGTTCAAAACATCGTTAGTAAGAAGAGTCAGTCTTCTTGTACTTAAGTCGGCATTGTGCCTTTTGTATTTAATTCCGATGCAATATCTGTGTTTCATCGTCAATAGGAAGGTCCAAGGGATACAGTAAACCTGATGTAAAGCATCGGAATCTGTAACTAGCGTCGCAGGAATGGTTCAAAACATTGTCAGTAAGAAGAGTCAGTCTTCTTGTACTTAAGTCGGCATTGTGCCTTTTGTATGTAATTCCTATGCAATTTCTGTGTTTCATCGTCAATAAGAAGGTCCAAGGGATACAGATCACCTGAAGTGAAGCATCGGAATCTATAACTAGTGTCACAGGAATGGTTCAAATCATAGACAGTAAGAAGGGTCAGTCTTCTTGTACTTAAGTCGGCATTGTGCCTTTTCTATTTAATTCCGATGCAATTTCTGTGATTCATCGTCAATAAGAGGGTCAGATGGATACAGTAAACCTGAAGTGAAGTATCGGAATCTATAACTAGTGTCACAGGAATGGTTCAAAACAGTCAGTAAAAAGAGTCAGTCTTCTTGTACTTTTGTCGGCAATGTGCAATTTGTATTTAATTCCGATGCAATTTCTGTGTTTCATCGTCAATAGGAAGGTCCAAGGGATACAGTAAATCTGAAGTGAAGCATCGGAATCTATAACTAGTGTCACAGGAATGGTTCAAAGCATAGACAGTAAGAAGAGTCAGTCTTCTTGTACTTAAGTCGGAATTGTGCCTTTTGTATTTAACTCCGATGCACTATCTGTGTTTCATCTTCAATAAGAAGGTCAGAGGGATACAGTAAACCTGAAGTGAAGCATCGGAATCTTTAACTAGTGTCACAGGAATGGTTCAAAGCATACTCAGTAAGAAGAGTCAGTCTTCTTGTGCTTAAGTCGGCTTTGTGGCTTTTGTATTTAAATCCGATGCTATTTCTGTTTTTCATCGTCAATAGGAAGGTCCAAGGGATACAGTAAACCTGAAGTGAAGCATCACAATCTATAACTAGTGTCAGAGGAATGGTTCCAAACATAGACAGTAAGAAAAGTCAGACTTCTTGTACCGAAGTCGGCATTATGCCCTTTTCAATTTATTTCCGACGCAAATACTGTGTTTCATCATTAATAAGAAGGTCAGAGGGATACAGTAAACCTGAAGTGAAGCATAGGAAGCTCTAACTAGTGTCACAGGAATGGTTCAAATCATAGTCAGTAAGAAGAGTCAGTCTTCTTGTAATTAAGTCGGCATTGTGCCTTTTGTATTTAATTCCGATGCAATTTCTGTGTTTCATCGTCAATAAGAAGGTCCAAGGGATACAGTTCACGTGAAGTGAAGCATCGGAATCTATAACTAGTGTCACAGGAATGGTTCAAATCATAGACAGTATGAAGGGTCAGTCTTCTTGTACTTAAGTCGGCATTGTGCCTTTTCTATTTAATTCCGATGCAATTTCTGTGATTCATCGTCAATAAGAAGGTCAGATGGATACAGTAAACCTGAAGTGAAGCATCGGTATCTATAACTAGTGTCACAGGAATGGTTCAAAACAGTCAGTACGAAGAGTCAGTCTACTTGTACTTATGTCGGCAATGTGCATTTTGTATTTAATTCCGATGCAATTTCTGTGTTTCTTCGTCAATAGGAAGGTCCAAGGGATACAGTAAATCTGAAATGAAGCATCGGAATCTATAACTAGTGTCACAGGAATGGTTCAAAACATAGACAGTAAGAAGAGTCAGTCTTCTTGTACTTATGTCGGCATTGTGCCTTTTGTATTTAATTCCGATCCAATTTCTGTGTTTCATCGTCAAAAAGAAGGTCAGAGGGATACAGTAATCCAGAAGTGAAGCTTCGAAATCTATAACTAGTGTCACAGGATTGGTTCAAAACATAGACAGTAGGAAGAGTCAGTCTTCTTGTACTTAAGTCGGCATTGTGCCTTTTGTGTTTAACTCCGATGCACTTTCTGTGTTTCATCTTCAATTAGAATGTCAGAGGGATACAGTAAACCTGAAGTGAAGCATCGGAATCTTTAACTAGTGTCACAGGAATGGTTCAAAGCATAGTCAGTAAGAAGAGTCAGTCTTCTTGTGCTTAAGTCGGCTTTGTGGCTTTTGTATTTAATTCCGAAGCAATATCTGTGTTACATCGTCAATAAGAAAGTCAGAGGGATACAGTATACCTGAAGTGAGGCATCGCAATCTATAACTAGTGTCACAGGAATGGTTCAAAACATAGTCAGTAAGAAGAGTCAGTCTTCTTGTAGTTAAGTCGGCATTGTGCCTTTTGTATTTAATTCCGATGCAATTTCTGTGTTTCATCATCAATAAGAAGGTCCAAGGGATACAGTAAACCTGATGTGAAGCATCGGAATCTGTAACTAGCGTCGCAGGAATGGTTCAAAACATTGTCAGTAAGAAGAGTCAGTCTCCTTGTACTTAAGTCGGCATTGTGTCTTTTGTATTTAATTCCGATGCAATTTCTGTGTTTCATCGTCAATAAGAAGGTAAAAGGGATACAGTTCACGTGAAGTGAAGCATCGGAATCTATAACTAGTGTCACAGGAATGGTTCAAATCATAGACAGTAAGAAGGGTCAGTCTTCTTGTACTTCAGTCGGCATTCTGCCTTTTGTATTTAATTCCGATCCAATTTCTGTGTTTCATCGTCAAAAAGAAGGTCAGAGGGATACAGTAATCCAGAAGTGAAGCATCGAAATTTATAACTAGTGTCACAGGAATGGTTCAAAACATAGACAGTAGGAAGAGTCAGTCTTCTTGTACTTCAGTCGGCATTGTGCCTTTGGTATTTAACTCCGATGCACTATCTGTTTTTCATCTTCAATTAGAAGGTCAGAGGGATACAGTAAACCTGAAGTGAAGCATCTGTATCTTTAACTAGGGTCACAGGAATTGTTCAAAGCATGGTCAGTAGAAGAGTCAGTCTTCTTTTGCTTAAGTCGGCTTTGTGGCTTTTGTATTTAATTTCGATGCAATTACTGTGTTTCATCGTCAATAAGAAAGTCAGAGGGATACAGTATACCTGAAGTGAGGCATCGCAATCTACAACTAGTGTCACAGGAATGGTTCAAAACATAGTCAGTAAGAAGACTCAGTCTTCTTGTAATTAAGTCGGCATTGTGCCTTTTGTATTTAATTCCGATGCAATTTCTGTGTTTCATCATCAATAAGAAGGTCCAATGGATACAGTAAACCTGAAGTGAAGCATTGGAATCTATAACTAGTGTCACAGGAATGGTTCAAAACATAGACAGTAAGAAAAGTCAGACTTCTTGTACCTAAGTCGGCATTATGCCCTTTTCAATTTATTTCCGACGCAATTACTGTGTTTCATCGTCAATAAGAAGGTCAGAGGGATACAGTAAACCTGAAGTGAAGCATCGGAAGCTCTAACTAGTGTCACAGGAATGGTTCAAAACATAGTTAGTAAGAAGAGTCAGTCTTCTTGTACTTAAGTCGGCATTGTGCCTTTTGTATTTAATTCCGAAGCAGTATATGTGTTTCATCGTCAATAGGAAGGTCCAAGGGATACGGTAAACCTGATGTGAAGCATCGGAATCTGTAACTAGCGTCGCAGGAATGGTTCAAAACATTGTCAGTAAGAAGAGTCAGTCTTCTTGTACTTATGTCGGCAATGTGCATTTTGTATTTAGTTCCGATGCAATTTCTGTGTTTCATCGTCAATAGGAAGGTCCAAGGGATACAGTAAGTCTGAAGTGAAGCATCGGAATCTATAACTAGTGTCACAGGAATGGTTCAAAACATAGACAGTAAGAAGAGTCAGTCTTCATGTACTTAAGTCGGCATTGTGCCTATTGAATTTAACTCCGATCCAATTTCTGTGTTTCATCGTCAAAAAGAAGGTCAGAGGGATACAGTTATCCAGAAGTGAAGCATCGAAATCTATAACTAGTGTCACAGGAATGGTTCAAAACATAGACAGTAGGAAGAGTCAGTCCTCTTGTACTTAAGTCGGCATTGTGCCTTTTGTATTTAACTCCGATGCACTATCTGTGTTTCATCTTCAATAAGAAGGTCAGAGGGATACAGTAAACCTGAAGTGAAGCATCGGAATCTTTAACTAGTGTCACAGGAATGGTTCAAAGCATACTCAGTAAGAAGAGTCAGTCTTCTTGTGCTTAAGTCGGCCTTGTGGCTTTTGTATTTAAATCCGATGCAATTTCTGTTTTCCATCGTCAATAGGAAGGTCCAAGGGATACAGTAAATATGAAGTGAAGCATGGGAATCTATAACTAGTGTCACAGGAATGGTTCAAAACATAGACAGTAAGAAGATTCTGTCTTCTTGTACTTAAGTCGGCATTGTGCCTTTTGTATTTAATTCCGATCCAATTTTTGTGTTTCATCGTCAAAAAGAAGGTCAGAGGGATACAGTAGTCCAGAAGTGAAGCATCGAAATCTATAACTAGTGTCACAGGAATGGTTCAAACATAGACAGTAGGAAGAGTCAGTCTTCTAGTACTTACGTCTGCATTGTGCATTTTGTGTTTAATTCCGATGCAATATCTGTGTTTCATCGTCAATAAGAAGGTCCAAGGGATACAGGAAACCAGAAGTGAAGCATCGGAATCTATAACTAGTGTCACAGGAATGGTTCAAAACATAGTCAGTAAGAAGAGTCAGTCTTCTTGTACGTAAGTCGGCATTGTGCTTTTTTTCGATTTAATTCCGATGCAATTTCTGTGTTTCATCGTCAATAAGAAGGTCCAAGGGATACAGTAAACCTGAAGTGAAGCATCGGAATCTGTAACTAACGTCACAAGAATGGTTCAAAGCATAGTCAGTATGAAGAGTCAGTCTTCTTGTACTTAAGTCGGCATTGTGCCTTTTTTATTTAATTCAGATGCAATATCTGTGTTTCAACGTTAATAAGAAGGTCAGAGAGATACAGTAAACCCGAAGTGAAGCATCGGAATCTATAACTAGTGTCACAGGAATGGTTCAAATCATTGACAGTAAGAAGAGTCAGTCTTCTTAAACTTAAGTCGGCATTGTGCCTTTTTCCGATGCAATATCTGTGTTTCTTCGCCAATAAGAAGGTCCAAGGGATACAAGAAACCTGAAGTGAATCATCGGAATCTGTAACTTGCGTCACAGGAATGGTTCAAACATTGTCAGTAAGAAGAGTCAGTCTTCTTGTACTTAAGTCGGCATTGTGCCTTTTCTATTTAATTCCGATGCAATTTCTGTGTTTCATCGTCAATAAGAACGTCCAAGGGATACAGCAAACCTGAAGTGAAGCATCGCAATCTATAACTAGTGTCACAGGAATGTTTCAAAACATAGACAGTAGGAAGAGTCAGTCTACTTGTACTTAAGTCGGCATTGTGTCTTTTGTATTAAATTTCGATGCAATTTCTGTTTTTCATCGTCAATAAGAAGGTCCAAGGGATACAGTAAACCTGAAGTGAAGCATCAGAATCTGTAACTAGTGTCACAGGAATGGTTCAAAACAACGACAGTAAGAAGAGTCAGTCTTCTTGTACTTAAGTCAGCATTGTGCTCTTTTCAATTTAATTCCGATGAAATTACTGTGTTTCATCGTCAATAATAAGGTCAGAGGAATATAGTAAACTTGAAGTTAGGCATCGGAATCTCTAACTAGTGTCACAGGAATGGTTCAAACATAGTCAGTAAGAAGAGTCAGTCTTCTAGTACTTACGTCGGCATTGTGCCCTTTGTGTTTAATTCCGATGCAATATCTGTGTTTCATCGTCAATAAGAAGGTCCAAGGGATACAGTAAACCTGAAGTGAAGCATCTGAATCTATAACTAGTGTCACAGGAATGGTTCAAAACATAGTCAGTAAGAAGAGTCAGTCTTCTTGTACTTAAGTCGGCATTGCGCTTTTTTTGGATTTAATTCCTATGCAATTTCTGTGTTTCATCGTCAATAAGAAGGTCCAAGGGATACAGTAAACCTGAAGTGAAGCATCGGAATCTGTAACTAGTGTCACAGGAATGGTTCAAATCATAGACAGTAATAAGGGTCAGTCTTCTTGTACTTAAGTCGGCATTGTGCCTTTTCTATTTACTTCCGATGCAGTTTCTGTGTTTCATCGTCAATAAGAAGGTCCAAGGGATACAGTAAACCTGAAGTGAAGCATCGGAATCTATAACTAGTGCCACAGGAATGGTTCAAAACATAGACAGTAAGAAGAGTCAGTCTTCTTGTACTTAAGTCGGCATTTTGCCCTTTTCAATTTAATTCCGATGCAATTACTGTGTTTCATCGTCAATAATAGGGTCAGAGGAATATAGTAAACCTGAAGTGAAACATCGGAACCTCTAACTAGTGTCACAGGAATGGTTCTAAACATAATTAGTAAGAAGAGTCAGTCTTCTAGTACTTACGTCGGCATTGTGCCTTTTGTATTTAATTCCGATGCAATATTTGTGTTTCATCGTAAATAATAAGGTCCAAGGGATACAGTAAACCTGAAGTGAAGCATCGGAATCTATAACTAGTGTCACAGGAATGGTTCAAAACATAGTCAGTAAGAAGAGTCAGTCTTCTTGTACTATAGTCGGCAATGTGGCTTTTGTATGTAATTCCGATGCAATTTCTGTGTTTCATCGTCAATAAGATGGTCAGAGGGATACAGTAAACCTGAAGTGAGGCATCGGAATCTATAACTAGTGTCACAGGAATGGTTCAAAACATTGACAGTAGGAAGAGTCAGTCTTCTTGTACTTAAGTTTCCATTGTGCCTTTTCTATTTAATTCCAATGCACTTTCCGTGTTTCATCGTCAATACGAAGATCAGAGGGATACAGTAAACCTGAAGTGAAGCATCGGAATCTATAACTAGTGTCACAGGAATGGTTCAAAACATAGTCAGTAAGAAGAGTCAGTCTTCTTGTACTTATGTCGGCATTGTGGCTTTTGTATCTAATTCCGATGCAATTTCTGTGTTTCATCGTCAATAAGAGGGTCCAAGGGATACATTAAACCTGAAGTGAAGCATCGGAATCTATAACTAGTGTCACAGGAATGGTTCAAAACATAGACAGTAAGAAGAGTCAGTCTTCTAGTACTTAAGTCGGCATTGTGCCCTTTTCAATTAAATTCCGATGCAATTACTGTGTTTCATCGTCAATAAGAAGGTCAGACGGATACAGTAAACCTGAAGTGAAGCATCGGAATCTGTAACTGTCGTCACAGGAATGGTTCAAAACATAGTCAGTAAGAAGAGTCAGTCTTCTTGTACTTAAGTCGGCATTGTGCCTTTTGTATTAAATTCCGATGCAATATTTGTGTTTCATCGTCAATAAGAAGGTCAGAGAGATACAGTAAACCTGAAGTGAAGCATCGGAATGGATAACTAGTGTCACAGGAAAGGTTCAAATCATAGACAGTAAGAAGAGACAGTCTTCTTGTACTTAAGTCGGCATTGGGCTCTTTGTATTTAATTCCGATGCAATATCTGTGTTTCATCGTCAATAAGAAGGTCCAAGGCATACGGTAAACCTGAAGTGGAGCATCGGAATCTGTAACTAGCGTCACAGGAATTGTTCAAAACACACACAGTAGGAAGAATCAGTCTTCTTGTACTTAAGTCGGCATTGTGCCTTTTCTATTTAATTCCGATGCAATTTCTGTGTTTCATCGTATATAAGAGGGTCAGAGGGATACAGTAAACCTGAAGTGAAGCATCGGAATCTGCAACTAGTGTCACAGGAATGGTTCAAAACATAGACAGTAGGAAGAGTCGGACTTCTTGTACTTATGTCGACATTGTGCCTTTTGTATTTAATTCCGATTCAATATCTGTGTTTCATCGTCAATAAGAAGGTCTGAGGGATACAGTAAACCTGAAGTGAAGAATCGGAATCTGTAACTAGTGACACAGGTATGGTTAAAAACAGAGACAGTAGGAAGAGTCAGTCTACTTGTACTTATGGTGGCATTGTGCCTTTTCTATTTAATTCCGATGTAATTTCTGCGTCGCATCGTCAATAAGAAGGTCAGAGGGATACAGTAAACCTGAAGTGAAGCATCGGAATCTGTAACTACGGTCACAGGAATGGTTCAAAACATAGACAGTAAGAAGAATCAGTCTTCTTGTACTTAAGTCGGCATTGTGCCTTTTCTATTTAATTCCGATGCAATTTCTGTGTTCCATCGCATATAAGAGGTTCAGAGGGATACAGTAAACCTGATCTGAAGCATCAAAATCTATAACTAGTGTCACAGGAATGGTTCAAAACGTAGACAGTAGGAAGAGTCAGTCTTCCTGTACTTAAGTCGGCATTGTGCCTTTTGTACTTAATTGCGATGCAATCTCTGTGTTTCATCGTCAATAAGAAGGTCAGAGTTACAAAGTAAACCTGAAGTGAAGAATCGGAATCTATAAATAGTGTCACAGGAATGGTTCAAAACATAGACAGTAGGAAGAGTCAGTCTTCTTGTACTTAAGTCGGCATTGTGCCTTTTCCATTTAATTCCGATGCCGTTTCTGTGTTTCATCGTCAATAAGATGGTCAGAGGGATACAGTAAACCTGAAGTGAAGCATCGGAATCTATAACTAGTGTCACAGGAATGGTTCAAAACATAGACAGTAAGAAGAGCCAGACTTCTTGTACTTAAGTCGGCATTATGCCCTTTTCAATTTAATTCCAAAGCAATTACTCTGATTCGTCGTCAATAAGAAGGACAGAGGGATACAGTAAACCTGAAGTGAAGCATCGGAATCTATAACTAGTGTCACAGGATTGTTTCAAAACATAGTCAGTAAGAAGAGTCAGTCTTCTTGTACTTATGTCGACTTTGTGGCTTTTGTATTTAATTCCGATGCAATTTCTGTTTTTCATCGTGAATACGAAGGTGCAAGGGATACAGTAAACCTGAAGTGAAGCATCGGAATCTATAACTAGTGTCGCAGGAATGGTTCAAAACATAGACAGTAAGAAGAGCCAGACTTCTTGTACTTAAGTCGGCATTATGCCCTTTTCAATTTAATTCCAAAGCAATTACTCTGATTCGTCGTCAATAAGAAGGACAGAGGGATACAGTAAACCTGAAGTGAAGCATCGGAAGCTCTAACTAGTGTCACAGGAATGGTTCAAAATATCGTCAGCAAGAAGAGTCAGTCTTCTTGTACTTAAGTCGGCATTGTGTCTTTTGTATTTAATTTCGATGCAATATCTGTGTTTCATTGTCAAGAAGAAGGTTCAAGAGATACAGTAAACCTGAAGTGAAGCATCGGAATCTGTAACTAGCGTTGCAGGAATGCTTCAAAACATTGTCAGTAAGAAGAGTCAGTCTTCTTGTACTTAAGTCGGCATTGTGCCTTTTCTATTTAATTCCGATGCAATTTCTGCGTTTCTTCGTCAATAAGAAGGTCCCAGGGATACAGTAAACCTGAAGTGAAGCATCGGAATCAATAACTAGTGTCACAGGAATGGTTCAAATCATAGACAGTAAGAAGGGTCAGTCTACTTGTACTTAAGTCGGCATTGTGCCTTTACTATTTACTTCCGATGCAGTTTCTGTGTTTGATCGTCAATAAGAAGGTCCAAGGGATACAGTAAACCTGAAGTGAAGCATCGGAATCTATATCTAGTGTCACGGGAATGGTTCAAAACAGTCAGTAAGAAGAGTCAGTCTTCCTATACTTAAGTCGGCATTGTGCATTTTGTATTTAATTCCGTTGCAATTTCTGTGTTTCATCGTCAATAAGAAGGTCTAAGGGATACAGTAAATCTGAAGTGAAGGATCGAAATCTATAACTAGTGTCATAGGAATGGTTCAAAACATAGGCAGTAGGAAGAGTCAGTCTTCTTGTACTTAAGTCGGCATTGTGCCTCTTGTATTTAACTCCGTTGCACTATCTGTGTTTCATCTTCAATAAGAAGGTCTGGGGGATACAGTAAACCTGAAGTGAAGCATCGGAATCTATAACTAGTGTCACAGGAATGGTTCAAAACATAGTTAGTAAGAAGTGTCAGTCTTCGAGTACTTACGTCGGCATTGTGCCTTTTGTATTTAATTCCGATGCAATATTTGTGTTTCATCGTCAATAATAAGGTCCAAGGGATACAGTAAACCTGAAGTGAAGCATCGGAATCTATAACTAGTGTCACAGGAATGCTTCAAAACATAGTCAGTAAGAAGAGTCAGTCTTCTTGTACTAAAGTCGGCATTGTGGCTTTTGTATTTAATTCCGATGCAATTTCTGTGTTTCATCGTCAATAAGAAGGTCAGAGGGATACAGTAAACCTGAAGTGAGGCATCGGAATCTATAACTAGTGTCACAGGAATGGTTCAAAACATTGACAGTAGGAAGAGACAGTCTTCTTGTACTTAAGTTGGCATTGTGCCTTTTCTATTAAATTCCGATGCACTTTCTGTGTTTCATCGTCAATACGAAGATCAGAGGGATACAGTAAACCTGAAGTGAAGCATCGGAATCTGTAACTAGTGTCACAGGAATGGTTCAAAACATAGTCACTAAGAAGAGTCAGTGTTCTTGTACTTAAGTCGACTTTGTGCCTTTTGTATTTAATTCCGATGCAATTTCTGTTTTTCATCGTGAATACGAAGGTGCAAGGGATTCAGTAAACCTGAAGTGAAGCATCGGAATCTATAACTAGTGTCGCAGGAATGGTTCAAAACATAGACAGTAAGAAGAGCCAGACTTCTTGTACTTAAGTCGGCATTATGCCCTTTTCAATTTAATTCCAAAGCAATTACTCTGATTCGTCGTCAATAAGAAGGAGAGAGGGATATAGTAAACCTGAAGTGAAGCATCGGAAGCTCTAACTAGTGTCACAGGAATGGTTCAAAGTATCGTCAGTAAGAAGAGTCAGTCTTCTTGTACTTAAGTCGGCATTGTGCCTTTTGTATTTAATTTCGATGCAATATCTGTGTTTCATTGTCAATAAGAAGGTCCAAGGGATACAGTAAACCTGAGGTGAAGCATCGGAATCTGTAACTAGCGTTGCAGGAATGGTTCAAAACATTGTCAGTAAGAAGAGTCAGTCTTCTTGTACTTAAGTCGGCATTGTGCCTTTTCTATTTAATTCCGATGCAATTTCTGTGTTTCTTCGTCAATAAGAAGGTCCCAGGGATATAGTAAACCTGAAGTGAAGCATCGGTATCTATAACTAGTGTCACAGGAATGGTTCAAATCATAGAGAGTAAGAAGGGTCAGTCTTCTTGTACTTAAGTCGGCATTGTGCCTTTTCTATTTACTTCCGATGCAGTTTCTGTGTTTGATCGTCAATAAGAAGGTCCATGGGATACAGTAAACCTGAAGTGAAGCATCGGAATCTATAACTAGTGTCACAGGAATGGTTCAAAGCATAGACAGTAAGAAGAGTCAGTCTCCTTGTACTTAAGTCGGCATTTTGCCCTTTTCAATTTAATTCCGATGCAATTACTGTGTTTCATCGTCAATAATAAGGTCAGAGGAATATAGTAAACCTGAAGTGAAGCATCGGAATCAGTAACTAGTGTCACATTAATGGTTCAAATCATAGTTATTAAGAAGAGTCAGTCTTCTAGTACTTACGTCGGCATTGTGCCTTTTGTATTTAATTCCGATGCAAAATCTGTGCTTCATCGTCAATAATAAGGTCCAAGGGATGCAGTAAACCTGAAGTGAAGCATCGGATACTATAACTAGTGTCACAGGAATGGTTCAAAACATAGTCAGTAGCCGGCGGAAATGGCCGTGCGGTTAAAGGCTCTGCAGTCTGGAACCGCAAGACCGCTACGGTCGCAGGTAAGAATCCTGCCTCGGGCATGGATGTTTGTGATGTCCTTAGGTTAGTTAGGTTTAACTAGTTCTAAGTTCTAGGGAACTAATGACCTCAGCAGTTGAGTCCCATAGTGCTCTGAGCCATTTCAACCATAGTCAGTAAGAAGAGTCAGTCTTCGTGTACTTAAGTCGGCATTGTGGCTTTTGTATTTAATTCTGATGCAATTTCTGTGTTTCATCGTCAATAAGAAGGTCAGATGTATACAGTAAACCTGAAGTGAAGCATTGGAATCTATATCTAGTGTCACGGGAATGGTTCAAAACAGTCAGTAAGAAGAGTCAGTCTTCCTATACTTAAGTCGGCATTGTGCATTTTGTATTTAATTCCGATGCAATTTCTGTGTTTCATCGTCAATAAGAAGGTCCAAGGGATACAGTAAATCTGAAGTGAAGAATCGAAATCTATAACTAGTCTCATAGGAATGATTCAAAACATAGGCAGTAGGAAGAGTCAGTCTTCTTGTACTTAAGTCGGCATTGTGGCTCTTGTATCTAATTCGATGCAATTTCTGTGTTTCATCGTCAATAAGAGGGTCCAAGGGATACATTAAACCTGAAGTGAAGCATCGGAATCTATAACAAGTGTCACAGGAATGGTTCAAAACATAGTCACTAAGAAGAGTCAGTCTTCTTGTACTTAAGTCAGCATTGTGGCTTTTGTATCTAATTCCGATGCAATTTCTGTGTTTCATCGTCAATAAGAGGGTCCCAGGGATACATTAAACCTGAAGTGAAGCATCGGAATCTATAACAAGTGTCACAGGATTGGTTCAAAACATAGTCAGTAAGAAGAGTCAGTCTTCTAGTACTTAAGTCAGCTTTGTGGCTTTTGTATTTAATTCCGATGCAATTTCTGTGTTTCATCGTCAATAAGAAGGTCAGGGGGATACAGTAAACCTGAAGTGACGCATCGGAATCTATAACTAGTGTCACAGGAATGGTTCAAAACATTGACAGTAGGAAGAGACAGTCTCCTTGTACTTAAGTTGGCATTGTGCCTTTTCTATTTAATTCCGATGCACTTTCTGTGTTTCATCGTCAATACGAAGATCAGAGGGATACAGTAAACCTGAAGTGAAGCATCGGAATCTGTAACTAGTGTCACAGGAATGGTTCAAAACATAGTCACTAAGAAGAGTCAGTCTTCTTGTACTTAAGTCAGCATTGTGGCTTTTGTATCTAATTCCGATGCAATTTCTGTGTTTCATCGTCAATAAGAGGGTCCAAGGGATACATTAAACCTGAAGTGAAGCATCGGAATCTATAACAAGTGTCACAGGAGTGGTTCAAAACATAGACAGCAAGTAGAGTCAGTCTTCTAGTACTTAAGTCGACATTGTGCCCTTTTCAATTAAATTCCGATACAATTACTGTGTTTCATCGTCAATAAGAAGGTCAGAGGGATACAGTAAACCTGAAGTGAAGCATCGGAATCTCTAACTAGTGTCACAGGAATGGTTCAAAACAGAGTCAGTAAGAAAAGTCAGTCTTCCTGTACTTACGTCGGCATTGTGCCTTTTGTATTTAATTCCGATGCAATATCTGTGTTTCATCGTCAATACGAAGGTCCAAGGGATACAGTAAACCTGAAGTGAAGCATCGGAATCTGTAACTATCGTCACAGGAATGGTTCAAAACATAGTCAGTAAGAAGAGTCAGTCCTCTTGAACTTAAGTCGGCATTGTGCCTTTTGTATTTAATTCCGATGCAATATCTGTGTTTCATCGTCAATAAGAAGGTCAGAGAGATACAGTAAACCTGAAGTGAAGCATCGGAATCTATAACTAGTGTCACAGGAAAGGTTCAAATCATAGACAGTAAGAAGAGACAGTCTTCTTGTACTTAAGTCGGCATTGTGCTATTTGTATTTAATTCCGATGCAATATCTGTGTTTCTTCGTCAATAAGAAGGTCCAAGGGTTACAGCAAACCTGAAGTGAAGCATCGGAATCTGTAACTTGCGTCACAGGAATGGTCCAAAACATTGTCAGTAAGAAGAGTCAGTCTTCTTGTACTTAAGTCGACTTTGTGACTTTTGTATTTAATTCCGATGCAATTTCTGTTTTTCATCGTGAATACGAAGGTGCAAGGGATACAGTAAACCTGAAGTGAAGCATCGGAATCTATAACTAGTGTCACAGGAATGGTTCAAAACATAGACAGTAAGAAGAGATAGACTTCTTGTACTTAAGTCGGCATTATGCCCTTTTCAATTTAATTCCAAAGCTATTACTCTGATTCGTCGTCAATAAGAAGGACAGAGGGATACAGTAAACCTGAAGTGAAGCATCGGAAGCTCTAACTAGTGTCACAGGAATGGTTCAAAATATCGTCAGTAAGAAGGGTCAGTCTTCTTGTACTTAAGTCGGCATTGTGCCTATTGTATTTAATTTCGATGCAATATCTGTGTTTCATTGTCAGTAAGAAGGTCCAAGGGATACAGTAAACCTGAAGTGAAGCATCGGAATCTGTAACTAGCGTCGCAGGAATGGTTCAAAACATTGTCAGTAAGAAGAGTCAGTCTTCTTGTACTTAAGTCGGCATTGTGCCTTTTCTATTTAATTCCGATGCAATTTCTGTGTTTCTTCGTCAATAAGAAGGTCCCAGGGATACAGTAAACCTGAAGTGAAGCATCGGAATCTATAACTAGTGTCACAGGAATGGTTCAAATCATAGACAGTAAGAAGGGTCAGTCTTCTTGTACTTAAGACGGCATTGTGCCTTTTCTATTTACTTCCGATGCAGTTTCTGTGTTTGATCGTCAATAAGAAGGTCCAAGGGATACAGTAAACCTGAAGTGAAGCATCGGAATCTATAACTAGTGTCACAGGAATGGTTCAAAACATAGACAGTAAGAAGAGTCAGTCTTCTTGTACTTAAGTCGGCATTTTGCCCTTTTCAAATTAATTCCGATGCAATTACTGTGTTTCATTGTCAATAATAAGGTCAGAGGAATATAGTAAACCTGAAGTGAAGCATCGGAATCTGTAACTAGTGTCACATTAATGGTTCAAATCATAGTTATTAAGAAGAGTCAGTCTTCTAGTACTTACGTCGGCATTGTGCCTTTTGTATTTAATTCCGATGCAAAATCTGTGTTTAATCGTCAATAATAAGGTGCGAGGGATGCAGTAAACCTGAAGTGAAGCATCGGATTCTATAACTAGTGTCACAGGAATGGTTCAAAACATAGTCAGTAGCCGGCCGAAGTGGCCGTGCGGTTAAACCGCAAGACCGCTACGGTCGCAGGTAAGAATCCTGCCTCGGGCATGGATGTTTGTAATGTCCTTAGGTTAGTTAGGTTTAACTAGTTCTAAGTTCTAGGGGACTAATGACCTCAGCAGTTGAGTCCCATATTGCACAGAGCCATTTGAACCATAGTCAGTAAGAAGAGTCAGTCTTCGTGTACTTAAGTCGGTATTGTGGCTTTTGTATTTAATTCCGATGCAATTTCTGTGTTTCATCGTCAATAAGAAGGTCCGATGTATACAGTAAACCTGAAGTGAAGCATCGGAATCTATATCTAGTGTCACGGGAATGGTTCAACACAGTCAGTAAGAAGAGTCAGTCTTCCTATACTTATGTCGGCATTGTGCATTTTGTATTTAATTCCGATGCAATTTCTGTGTTTCATCGTCAATAAGAAGGTCCAACGGATACAGTAAATCTGAAGTGAAGCATCGAAATCTAAAACTAGTGTCATAGGAATGGTTCAAAACATAGGCAGTAGGAAGAGTCAGTCTTCTTGTACTTAAGTCGGCATTGTGCCTCTTGTATTTAACTCCGATGCACTATCTGTGTTTCATCTTCAATAAGATGGTCTAGGGGATACACTAAACCTGAAGTGAAGCATCGGAATCTATAACTAGTGTCACAGGATTGGTTCAAAGCATAGTCAGTAAGAAGAGTCAGTCTTCTTGTACTAAAGTCAGCTTTGTGGCTTTTGTATTTAATTCCGATGCAATTTCTTTTTTCCATCGTCAATAAGAAGGTCCAAGGGATACAGTAAACCTGAAGTGAAGCATCGGAATCTATAACTAGTGTCACAGGAATGGTTCAAAACATAGACAGTAAGAAGAGTCAGTCTTCTTGTACTTAAGTCGACATTGTGCCCCTTTCAAATTAATTCCGTTGCAATTACTGTGTTTCATCGTCAATAATAGGGTCAGAGGAATATAGTAAACCTGAAGTGAAGCATCGGAATCTCTAACTAGTGTCACAGGAATGGTTCAAAACATAGTTAGTAAGAAGTGTCAGTCTTCTAGTACTTACGTCGGCATTGTGCCTTTTGTATTTAATTCCGATGCAATATTTGTGTTTCATCGTCAATAATAAGGTCCAAGGGATACAGTAAACCTGAAGTGAAGCATCGGAATCTATAACTAGTGTCACAGGAATGGTTCAAAACATAGTCAGTAAGAAGAGTCAGTCTTCTTGTACTAAAGTCGGCATTGTGGCTTTTGTATTTAATTCCGATGCAATTTCTGTGTTTCATCGTCAATATGAAAGTCAGAGGGATACAGTAAACCTGAAGTGAGGCATCGGAATCTATAACTAGTGTCACAGGAAAGGTTCAAATCATAGACAGTAAGAAGAGACAGTCTTCTTGTAGTTAAGTCGGCATTGTGCTTTTTGTATTTAATTCCGATGCAATATCTGTGTTTCATCGTCAATAAGAAGGTCCAAGGGTTACAGTAAACCTGAAGTGAAGCATCGGAATCTGTAACTTGCGTCACAGGAATGGTTCAAAATATTGACAGTAAGAAGAGTCAGTCATCTTGTACTTAAGTCGGCATTGTGCTTTTTCTATTTAATTCCGATGCAATTTCTGTGTTGCATCGTCAATAAGAGGGTCTGAGGGATACAGTAAACCTGAAGTGAAGCATCGGAATCTGTAACTAGTATCACAGGAATGGTTCAAAACATAGAAAGTAAGAAGAATCAGCCTTCTTTTAGTTAAGTCGGCATTGTGCCTTTTCTATTAATTTCCGATGCAATTTCTGTGTTTCATAGTCAATAAGAAGGTCCAAGGGATACAGTAAACCTGAAGTGAAGCATCGGAATCTGTAACTATCGTCACAGGAATGGTTCAAAACATAGTCAGTAAGAAGAGTCAGTCTTCTTGTACTTAAGTCGGCATTGTGCCTTTTGTATTTAATTCCGATGCAATTTCTGTGTTCCATCGCATATAAGAGGGTCAGAGGGATACAGTAAACCTGAAGTGAAGCATCAGAATCTATAACTAGTGCCACAGGAATGGTTCAAAACATAGACAGTAAGAAGGGTCAGTCTTCTTGTACTTAAGTCGGGATTGTGCCTTTTCTATTTAATTCCGATGCCCTTTCTGTGTTTCATCGTCAATAAGTAGGTCCGAGGGATACAGTAAACCTGAAGTGAAGCATCGGAATCTGTAACTATCGTCACAGGAATGGTTCAAAACATAGTCAGTAAGAAGAGTCAGTCTTCTTGTACTTAAGTCGGTATTGTGGCTTTTGTATTTAATTCCGATGCAATTTCTGTGTTTCATCGTCAATAAGAAGGTCAGATGTATACAGTAAACCTGAAGTGAAGCATCGGAATCTATATCTAGTGTCACGGGAATGGTTCAACACAGTCAGTAAGAAGAGTCAGTCTTCCTATACTTAAGTCGGCATTGTGCATTTTGTATTTAATTCCGATGCAATTTCTGTGTTTCATCGTCAATAAGAAGGTCCAACGGATACAGTAAATCTGAAGTGAAGCATCGAAATCTATAACTAGTGTCATAGGAATGGTTCAAAACATAGGCAGTAGGAAGAGTCAGTCTTCTTGTACTTAAGTCGGCATTGTGCCTCTTGTACTTAACTCCGATGCACTATCTGTGTTTCATCTTCAATAAGAAGGTCTGGGGGATACACTAAACATGAAGTGAAGCATCGGAATCTATAACTAGTGTCACAGGATTGGTTCAAAACATAGTCAGTAAGAAGAGTCAGTCTTCTTGTACTTAAGTCAGCTTTGTGGCTTTTGTATTTAATTCCGATGCAATTTTTTTTTCCATCGTCAATAAGAAGGTCCAAGGGATACAGTAAACCTGAAGTGAAGCATCGGAATCTATAACTATTGTCACAGGAATGGTTCAAAACATAGACAGTAAGAAGAGTCAGTCCTCTTGTACTTAAGTCGACATTGTGCCCTTTTCAAATTAATTCCGTTGCAATTACTGTGTTTCATCGTCAATAATAGGCTCAGAGGAATATAGTAAACCTGAAGTGAAGCATCGGAATCTCTAACTATTGTCACAGGAATGGTTCAAAACACAGTTAGTAAGAAGTGTCAGTCTTCTAGTACTTACGTCGGCATTGTGCCTTTTGTATTTAATTCCGATGCAATATTTCTGTTTCATCGTCAATAATAAGGTCCAAGGGATACAGTAAACCTGAAGTGAAGCATCGGAATCTATAACTAGTGTCACAGGAATGGTTCAAAACATAGTCAGTAAGAAGAGTCAGTCTTCTTGTACTAAAGTCGGCATTGTGGCTTTTGTATTTAATTCCGATGCAATTTCTGGGTTTCATCGTCAATAAGAAGGTCAGAGGGATACAGTAAACCTGAAGTGAGGCATCGGAATCTATAACTAGTGTCACAGGAAAGGTTCAAATCATAGACAGTAAGAAGAGACAGTCTTCTTGTAGTTAAGTCGGCATTGTGCTTTTTGTATTTAATTCCGATGCAATATCTGTGTTTCATCGTCAATAAGAAGGTCCAAGGGTTACAGTAAACCTGAAGTGAAGCATCGGAATCTGTATTTTGCGTCACAGGAATGGTTCAAAATATTGTCAGTAAGAAGAGTCAGTCATCTTGTACTTAAGTCGGCATTGTCCTTTTTCCATTTAATTCCGATGCAATTTCTGTGTTGCATCGTCAATAAGAGGGTCTGAGGGATACAGTTAACCTGAAGTGAAGCATCGGAATCTGTAACTAGTGTCACAGGAATGGTTCAAAACATAGAAAGTAAGAAGAATCAGCCTTCTTTTAGTTAAGTCGGCATTGTGCCTTTTCTATTAATTTCCGATGCAATTTCTGTGTTTCATAGTCAATAAGAAGGTCCAAGGGATACAGTAAACCTGAAGTGAAGCATCGGAATCTGTAACTATCGTCACAGGAATGGTTCAAAACATAGTCAGTAAGAAGAGTCAGTCTTCTTGTACTTAAGTCGGCATTGTGCCTTTTGTATTTAATTCCGATGCAATTTCTGTGTTCCATCGCATATAAGAGGGTCAGAGGGATACAGTAAACCTGAAGTGAAGCATCAGAATCTATAACTAGTGCCACAGGAATGGTTCAAAACATAGACAGTAGGGAGACTCAGTCTTCCTGTACTTAAGTCGACATTGTGCCTTTTGTAATTAATTCCGATTCAGTTTCTGTGTTTCATCGTCATTAAGAAGGTCCAAGGGATACCGTAAACCTGAAATGAAGCATCGGAATCGATAACTAGTGTCACAGGAATGGTTCAAAACATAGACAGTAGGAAGAGTCAGTCTTCTTGTACTTAAGTCGGGATTGTGCCTTTTCTATTTAATTCCGATGCCCTTTCTGTGTTTCATCGTCAATAAGAAGGTCCAAGGGATACAGTAAACCTGAAGTGAAGAATCGGAATCTGTAACTATCGTCACAGGAATGGTTCAAAACATAGTCAGTAAGAAGAGTCAGTCTTCTTGTACTTAAGTCGGCATTGTGCCTTTTGTATTTAATTCCGATGCAATTTCTGTGTTCCATCGCATATAAGAGGGTCAGAGGGATACAGTAAACCTGAAGTGAAGCATCAGAATCTATAACTAGTGCCACAGGAATGGTTCAAAACATAGACAGTAGGAAGAGTCAGTCTTCCTGTACTTAAGTCGACATTGTGCCTTTTGTATTTAATTCCGATTCAGTTTCTGTGTTTCATCGTCATTAAGAAGGTCCAAGGGATACCGTAAACCTGAAATGAAGCATCGGAATCTATAACTAGTGTAACGGGAATGGTTCAAAACATAGTCAGTAAGGAGAGTCACTCTTCTAGTACTTAAATCGGCATTGTGCCTTTTGTATTTTATTCAGATGCAATTTCTGTGTTTCATCATCAATAAGAAGGTCCAATGATACAGTAAACCTGAAGATGCAATTTCTGTGTTTCATCGTCAATAAGAAGGTCAGAGGGATACAGTAAACCTGAAGTGAGGCATCGGAATCTATAACTAGTGTCACAGGAATGGTTCAAATCATTGACAGTAGGAAGTGTCAGTCTTCTTGTACTTAAGTTGGCATTGTGCCTTTCCTATTTAATTCCGATGCACTTTCTGTGTTTCATCGTTAATACGAAGATCAGAGGGATACAATAAACCTGAAGTGAAGCATCGGAATCTATAATTAGTGTCACAGGAATTTTTTAAAACATAGTCAGTAAGAAGAGTCAATCTTCTTGTACTTAAGTCGGCATTGTGGCTTTTGTATCTACTTCCGATGCAATTTCTGTGTTTCATCGCCAATAAGAGGGTCCAAGGGATACATTAAACCTGAAGTGAAGCATCGGAATCTATAACTAGTGTCACAGGAATGGTTCAGAACATAGACAGTAAGAAGAGTCAGTCTTCTAGTACTTACGTCGGCATTGTGCCCTTTTCAATTAAATTCCGATGCGATTACTGTGTTTCATCGTCAATAAGAAGGTCAGAGGGATACAGTAAACCTGAAGTGAAGCATCGGAATCTCTAACTAGTGTCACAGGAATGGTTCAAAACAGAGTCAGTAAGAAATGTCAGTCTTCCTGTACTTACGTCGGCATTGTGCCTTTTGTATTTAATTCCGATGCAATATCTGTGTTTCATCGTCAATAAGAAGGTCCAAGGGATACAGTAAACCTGAAGTGAAGCATCGGAATCTGTAACTATCGTCACAGGAATGGTTCAAAACATAGTCAGTAAGAAGAGTCAGTCTTCTTGTACTTAAGTCGGCATTGTGCCTTTTGTATTTAATTCCGATGCAATATGTGTGTTTCATCGTCAATAAGAAGGTCAGAGAGATACAGTAAACCTGAAGTGAAGCATCAGAATCTGTAACTAGTGTCACAGGAAAGGTTCAAATCATAGACAGTAAGAAGAGACAGTCTTCTTGTACTTAAGTCGGCATTGTGCTATTTGTATTTCATTCCGATGCAATATCTGTGTTTCATCGTCAATAAGAAGGTCCAAGGGTTACAGTAAACCTGAAGTGAAGCATCGGAATCTGTAACTTGCGTCACAGGAATGGTTCAAAACATTGTCAGTAAGAAGAGTCAGTCTTCTTGTACTTAAGTCGGCATTAGGCCTTTTCTATTTAATTCCGATGCAATTTACGTGTTTCATCGTCAATAAGAACTTCCAAGGGATACAGTAAATCTGAAGTGAAGCATCGGAATCTATAACTAGTGTCACAGGAATGGTTCAAAACATAGACAGTAGGAAGAGTCAGTTTTCTTGTACTTAAGTCGGCATTGTGCCATTTCGATTTAATTCCGATGCAATTTCTGTGTTGCATCGTCAATAAGAAGGTCAGAGGGATACAGTAACCCTGAAGTGGAGCATCGGAATCTGTAACTAGCGTCACAGGAATTGTTCAAAACATTCACAGTAAAAAGAATCAGTCTTCTTGTACTTAAGTCGGCATTGTGCCTTTTCTATTTATTTCCGATGCAATTTCTGTGTTGCATCGTCAATAAGAAGGTCTGAGGGATACAGTAAACCTGAAGTGAAGCATCGGAATCTGTAACTAGTGTCTCAGGAATGGTTCAAAACATAGACAGTAAGAAGAATCAGCCTTCTTGTAGTTAAGTCGGCATTGTGCCTTTCCTATTTAATTCCGATGCACTTTCTGTGTTTCATCGTTAATACGAAGATCAGAGGGATACAGTAAACCTGAAGTGAAGCATCGGAATCTATAATTAGTGTCACAGGAATGGTTTAAAACATAGTCAGTAAGAAGAGTCAATCTTCTTGTACTTAAGTCGGCATTGTGGCTTTTGTATCTACTTCCGATGCAATTTCTGTGTTTCATCGCCAATAAGAGGGTCCAAGGGATACATTAAACCTGAAGTGAAGCATCGGAATCTATAACTAGTGTCACAGGAATGGTTCAAAACATAGACAGTAAGAAGAGTCAGTCTTCTAGTACTTAAGTCGGCATTGTGCCCTTTTCAATTAAATTCCGATGCAATTACTGTGTTTCATCGTCAATAAGAAGGTCAGAGGGATACAGTAAACCTGAAGTGAAGCATCGGAATCTCTAACTAGTGTCACAGGAATGGTTCAAAACAGAGTCAGTAAGAAATGTCAGTCTTCCTGTACTTACGTCGGCATTGTGCCTTTTGTATTTAATTCCGATGCAATATCTGTGTTTCATCGTCAATAAGAAGGTCCAAGGGATACAGTAAACCTGAAGTGAGGCATCGGAATCTGTAACTATCGTCACAGGAATGGTTCAAAACATAGTCAGTAAGAAGAGTCAGTCTTCTTGTACTTAAGTCGGCATTGTGCCTTTTGTATTTAATTCCGATGCAATATCTGTGTTTCATCGTCAATAAGAAGGTCAGAGAGATACAGTAAACCTGAAGTGAAGCATCAGAATCTGTAACTAGTGTCACAGGAAAGGTTCAAATCATAGACAGTAAGAAGAGACAGTCTTCTTGTACTTAAGTCGGCATTGTGCTATTTGTATTTAATTCCGATGCAATATCTGTGTTTCATCGTCAATAAGAAGGTCCAAGGGTTACAGTAAACCTGAAGTGAAGCATCGGAATCTGTAACTTGCGTCACAGGAATGGTTCAAAACATTGTCAGTAAGAAGAGTCAGTCTTCTTGTAGTTAAGTCGGCATTAGGCCTTTTCTATTTAATTCCGATGCAATTTACGTGTTTCATCGTCAATAAGAACTTCCAAGGGATACAGTAAATCTGAAGTGAAGCATCGGAATCTATAACTAGTGTCACAGGAATGGTTCAAAACATAGACTGTAGGAAGAGTCAGTTTTCTTGTACTTAAGTCGGCATTGTGCCATTTCGATTTAATTCCGATGCAATTTCTGTGTTGCATCGTCAATAAGAAGGTCAGAGGGATACAGTAACCCTGAAGTGGAGCATCGGAATCTGTAACTAGCGTCACAGGAATTGTTCAAAACATACACAGTAAAAAGAATCAGTCTTCTTGTACTTAAGTCGGCTTTGTGTATTTTCTATTTATTTCCGATGCAATTTCTGTGTTGCATCGTCAATAAGAAGGTCTGAGGGATACAGTAAACCTGAAGTGAAGCATCGGAATCTGTAACTAGTGTCACAGGAATGGTTCAAAACATAGACAGTAAGAAGAATCAGCCTTCTTGTAGTTAAGTCGGCATTGTGCCTTTTCTATTTAATTCCGATGCAATTTCTGTGTTTCATAGTCAATAAGAAGGTCCAAGGGATACAGTAAACCTGAAATGAAGCATCGAAATCTGTAACTATCGTCAAAGGAATGGTTCAAAACATAGTCAGTAAGAAGAGTCAGTCTTCTTGTACTTAAGTCGGCATTGTGCCTTTTGTATTTAATTCCGATGCAATATCTGTGTTTCATCGTTAATAAGAAGGTCAGAGAAATTCAGTAAACCTGAAGTAAAGCATCGGAGTCTATAAGTAGTGTCACAGGAATGGTTCAAAACATAGACAGTAGGAAGAGTCAGACTACTTGTACTTAAGGCGGCATTATGCCTTTTCTATTTAATTCCGATGTAATTTCTGTGTTGCATCGTCAATAACAAGGACAGAGGGATACAGTAAACCTGAAGTGAAGCATCGGAATCTGTAACTACGGTCACAGGAATGGTTCAAAACATAGACAGTAGGAAGAGTCAGTCTTCCTGTACTTAAGTCGACATTGTGCCTTTTGTATTTAATTCCGATTCAATTTCTGTGTTTCATCGTCATTAAGAAGGTCCAAGGGATACCGTAAACCTGAAGTGAAGCATCGGAATCGATAACTAGTGTCACAGGAATGGTTCAAAGCACAGACACTAAGAAAGGTTAGTCTTCTTGTACTTAAGTCGGAATTGTGCCTTTTGTATTTAATTGCGATGCAATCTCTGTGTTTCATCGTCAATAAGAAGGTCAGAGGGATAAAGTAAACCTGAAGTGAAGAATGGGAATCTATAAATAGTGTCACAGGAATGGTTCAAAACATAGACAGTAGGAAGAGTCAGTCTTCTTGTACTTAAGTCGGCATTGTGCCTTTTCTATTTAATTCCGATGCCCTTTCTGTGTTTCATCGTCAATAAGAAGGGCCAAGGGATACAGTAAACCTGAAATGAAGCATCGGAATCTATAACTAAGGTCACAGGAATGTTTCAAAATATAGACAGTATGAAGAGTCAGTCTACATGTACTTAAGTCGGCATTGTGCCTTTTGTATTTAATTCCGATGCAATTTCTGTGTTTCATCGTCAATAAGAATGTCAGAGGGATACCGTAAACCTGAAGTGAAGCATCGGAATCTATAACTAGTGTAACAGGAATGGTTCAAAACATAGTCAGTAGGAAGAGTCAGTCTTCTTGTACTTAAGTCGACATTGTGCCCATTGTATTTAATTCCGATTCAATTTCTGTGTTTCATCGTCAATAAGAAGGTCCAAGGGATACAGTAAAAATGAATTGAAGCATCGGAATCTGTAACTTGCGTCACAGGAATGGTTCAAAATATTGTCAGTAAGAAGAGTCAGCCATCTTGTACTTAAGTCGGCATTGTGCTTTTTCTATTTAATTCCGATGCAATTTCTGTGTTGCATCGTCAATAAGAAGGGCCAAGGGATACAGTAAACCTGAAATGAAGCATCGAAATCTGTAACTATCGTCACAGGAATGGTTCAAAACATAGTCAGTAAGAAGAGTCAGTCTTCTTGTACTTAAGTCGGCATTGTGCCTTTTGTATTTAATTCCGATGCAATACCTGTGTTTCATCGACAATAAGAAGGTCAGAGAAATACAGTAAACCTGAAGTAAAGCATCGGAATCTATAAGTAGTGTCACAATAATGGTTCAAAACATAGACAGTAGGAAGAGTCAGTCTACTTGTACTTAAGGCGGCATTGTGCCTTTTCTATTTAATTCCGATGTAATTTCTGTGTTGCATCGTCAATAAGAAGGACAGAGGGATACAGTAAACCTGAAGTGAAGCATCGGAATCTGTAACTACGGTCACAGGAATGGTTCAAAACATAGACAGTAAGAAGAATCAGTCTTCTTGTACTTAAGTCGGCATGGTGCCTTTTCTATTTAAATCCGATGCAATTTCTGTGTTCCATCGCATATAAGAGGGTCAGAGGGATACAGTAAACCTGAAGTGAAGCATCAGAATCTATAACTAGTTTCACAAGAATGGTTCAAAACATAGACAGTAGGAAGAGTCAGTCTTCCTGTACTTAAGTCGACATAGTGCCTTTTGTAATTAATTCCGATTCAATTTCTGTGTTTCATCGTCATTAAGAAGGTCCAAGGGACACCGTAAACTTGAAGTGAAGCATCGGAATCGATAACTAGTGTCACACGAATGGTTCTAAGCATAGACAGTAAGAAAGGTTAGTCTTCTTGTACTTAAGTCGGAATTGTGCCTTTTGTATTTAATTGCGATGCAATATCTGTGTTTCATCGTCAATAAGAAAGTCAGAGGGATAAAGTAAACCTGAAGTGAAGAATCGGAATCTATAAATAGTGTCACAGGAATGGTTCAAAACATTGACAGTAGGAAGAGTCAGTCTTCTTGTACGTAAGTCGGCATTGTGCCTTTTCAATTTATTTCCGATGCCCTTTCTGTGTTTCATTGTCAATAAGAAGGTCCAAGGGATACAGTAAACCTGAAGTGAAGCATCGGAATCTATAACTAGTGTCACAGGAATGGTTCAAAACATAGTCAGTAAGAAGAGTCAGTCTTCTTGTACTTATATCGGCATTGTGGCTTTTGTATCTAATTCCGATGCAATTTCTGTGTTTTTTGGTCAATCAGAGGATCCAAGGGATACATTAAACCTGAAGTGTAGCATCGGAATCTATAACTCGTGTCATAGGAATGGTTCAAAGCATAGACAGTAAGAAGAGTCAGTCTTCTAGTACTTAAGTCGGCATTGTGCCCTTCTCAATTAAATTCCGATGCAATTACTGTGTTTCATCGTCAATAAGAAGGTCAGAGGGATACAGTAACCCTGAAGTGAAGCATCGGAATCTCTAACTAGTGTCACAGGAATGGTTCAAAACAGAGTCAGAAAGAAAAGTCAGTCTTCCTGTACTTACGTCGGCATTGTGCCTTTTGTATTTAATGCCGATGCAATATCTGTGTTTCATCGTCAATTAGACGGTCCAAGGGATACAGTAAACCTGAAGTGAAGCATCGGAATCTGTAACTATCGTCAGAGGAATGGTTCAAAACATTGTCAGTAAGAAGAGTCAGTCTTCTTGTACCTAAGTCGGCATTGTGCCTTTTGTATTTAATTCCGATTCAATTTCTGTGTTTCATCGTCATTAAGAAGGTCCAAGGGATACCGTAAACCTGAAGTGAAGCATCGGAATCGATAACTAGTGTCACAGGAATGGTTCAAAGCATAGACAGTAAGAAAGGTTAGTCTTCTTGTACTTAAGTCAGCATTATGCCTTTTGTATTTAATTGCGATGCAATCTCTGTGTTTCATCGTCAATAAGAAGGTCAGAGGGATGAAGTAAACCTGAAGTGAAGAATCGGAATCTATAAATAGTGTCACAGGAATGGTCCAAAACATAGACAGTAGGAAGAGTCAGTCTTCTCGTACTTAAGTCGGCATTGTGCCTTTTCTATTTAATTCCGATGCCCTTTCTGTGTTTCATCGTCAATAGGAACGTCCAAGGGATACAGTAAACCTGAAATGAAGCATCGGAATCTATAACTAAGGTCACAGGAATGTTTCAAAATATAGACAGTAGGAAGAGTCAGTCTACATGTACTTAAGTCGGCATTGTGCATTTTGCATTTAATTCCGATGCCATATCTGTGTTTCATCGTCAATAAGAAGGTCCAAGGGATACAGTAAACCTGAAGTGAAGCATGGGAATCTGTAGCTAGCGTCGCAGGAATAGTTCAAAACATAGTCAGAAAGAAGAGTCAGTCTTCTTGTACTTAAGTCGGCATTGTGCCTTTTCTATTTAATTCCGATGCAATTTCTGTGTTTCATCGTCAATAAGTACGTCCAAGGGATACAATAAGCCTGAAGTGAAGCATCGGAATCTATAACTAGTGTTACAGGAATGGTTCAAAGCATAGACAGTAGGAAGAGTCAGTCTTCTTGCACTTATGTCGGCATTGTGCCTTTTCTATTTAATTCCGATGCAATTTCTGTGTTTCATTGTCAACAAGAAGGTCCGAGGGATACAATAACGCTGCAGTGAAGCATCGGAATCTGTAACTACGGTCACAGGAATGGTTCAAAACATAGACAGTAAGGAGATTCAGTCTTCTAGTACTTAAGTCGGCATTGTGCCATTTGTATTTAATTCCGATGCAGTTTCTGTGCATCACCGTCAATAAGAAGGTCAGAGGGATACAGTAAACCTGAAGTGAAGCATCGGAATCTATAACTAGTGTCACAGGAATGGTTCGAAACAGTCAGTAAGAATAGTCAGTCTTCTTGTACTTAAGTCGGCATTGTGCCTTTTGTATTTAACTCCGAAGCAATTTCTGTGTTTCATCGTCAATAAGAAGGTCAGAGGGATACAGTAAACCTGAAGTGTAGCATCGGAATCTATAACTAGTGTCACAGGAATGGTTCTAAGCATAGACAGTAACAAAGGTCTGTCTTCTTGTACTTAAGTCAACATTGTGCCTTTTGTATTTAATTCCGATGCAATTTCTGTGTTTCATCGTCAATAAGAAGGTCCAAGGGATACAGTAAACCTGAAATGAAGCGTCGGAATCTATAACTAGTGTCATAGGAATGTTTCTAAACATAGACAGTAGGAAGAGTTAGTATACATGTACTTAAGTCGGCATTGTGCATTTTGTATTTAATTCCGATTCAATTTCTGTGTTTCATCGTCAATAAGAAGGTCAGAGGGATACAGTATACCTGAAGTGAAGCATCGGAATCTATAACTAGTGTCACAGGAATGGTTCAAAAAATAGTCAGTAAGAAGAGTCAATCTTCTTGTAGTTAAGTCGGCATTGTGCCTTTTGTATTTAATTCCGAGGCAATTTCTGTGTTTCATCGTCGATAAGAAGGTCCAAGGGATACAGTAAACCTGAAGTGAAGCATCGGAATCCATAACTAGTGTCACAGGAATGGTTCAAAACATAGACAGTAAGAAGAGATCGGACTTCTTGTACTTAAGTCGGCATTATGCCCTTTTCAATTTAATTCCGATGCAATTACTGTGTTTCATCGTCAATAGGAAGGTCAGAGGGATACAGTAATTCTGAAGTGAAGTATCGGAATCTATAACTAGTGTCACAGGAATGGTTAAAATCATAGACAGTAAGAAGGGTCAGTCTTCTTGTACTGAAGTCGGCATTGTGCCTTTTCTATTTAATTCCGATGCAATTTCTGTGTTTCACCATCAATAAGAAGGTCAGATGGATACAGTAAACCTGAAGTGAAGCATCGGAATCTATAACTAGTGTCACAGGAATGGTTCAAATCATAGACAGCAAGATGAGTCAGTCTTCTAGTACTTACGTCGGCATTGTGCCTTTTGTATTTAATTCCGATGCAATATCTGTGTTTAATCGTCAATAAGAAGGACTAAGGGATACAGTAAACCTGAAGTGAGGCATCGGAATCTATAACTAGTGCCACAGGAATGGTTCAAAACATAGACAGTAGGAAGACTCAGTCCTCTTGAACTTATGTCTGCTTTGTGCCTTTTCTATTTAATTCCGATACACTTTCTGTGTTTCATCGTAAATAAGAAGGTCAGAGGGATACAGTAAACCAGAAGTGTAGCATCGGAATCTATAACTAGTGTCACAGGAATGGTTCAAAACATAGACAGTAAGAAGAGTCAGTCTTCTTGTACTTAACTCCGCATTGTGCCCTTCTCAATTTATTTCCGATGCAATTAATGTGTTTCATCGTCAATAAGAAGGTCAGAGGGATACAGTAAACCTGAAGTGAAGCATCGGAGTCTCTAACTAGTGACACAGGAATGGTTCAAAACATAGACAGTAAGAAGAGTCAGTCATCTTGTACTTAAGTCGGCATTGTGCGTTATCTATTTTATTCCGAGGCAATTTCTGTGTTTCATCGTCAACAAGAAGGTCCAAGGGATACAGTAAAACTGAAGTGAAGCATCGGAATCTATAAGTAGTGTCACAGGAATGGTTCAAAACATAGACAGTAGGAAGAGTCAGACTACTTGTACTTAAGGCGGCATTATGCCTTTTCTATTTAATTCCGTTGTAATTTCTGTGTTGCATCGTCAATAACAAGGACAGAGGGATACAGTAAACCTGAAGTGAAGCATCGGAATCTGTAACTACGGTCACAGGAATGGTTCAAAACATAGACAGTAAGAAGAATCAGTCTTCTTGTACTTATGTCAGCATTGTGCGTCTTCTATTTAATTCCGATGCAATTTCTGTGTTCCATCGCATATAAGAGGGTCAGAGGGATACAGTAAACCTGAAGTGAAGCATCAGAATCTATAACTAGTGTCACAGGAATGGTTCAAAACATAGACAGTAGGAAGAGTCAGTCTTCCTGTACTTAAGTCGACATTGTGCCTTTTGTATTTAATTCCGATTCAATTTCTGTGTTTCATCGTCATTAAGAAGGTCCAAGGGATACCGTAAACCTGAAGTGAAGCATCGGAATCGATAACTAGTGTCACAGGAATGGTTCAAAGCATAGACAGTAAGAAAGGTTAGTCTTCTTGTACTTAAGTCGGAATTGTGCCTTTTGTATTTAATTGCGATGCAATCTCTGTGTTTCATCGTCAATAAGAAGGTCAGATGGATAAAGTATACCTGAAGTGAAGAATGGGAATCTATAAATAGTGTCACAGGAATGGTTCAAAACATAGACAGTAGGAAGAGTCAGTCTTCTTGTACTTAAGTCGGCATTGTGCCTTTTCTATTTAATTCCGATGCAATTTCTGTGTTTCATCGTCAATAAGAATGTCAGAGGGATACCGTAAACCTGAAGTGAAGCATCGGAATCTATAACTAGTGTAACAGGAATGGTTCAAAACATAGTCAGTAGGAAGAGTCAGTCTTCTTGTACTTAAATCGACATTGTGCCTATTGTATTTAATTCCGATTCAAATTCTGTGTTTCATCGTCAATAAGAAGGTCCAAGGGATACAGTAAAAATGAATTGAAGCATCGGAATCTGTACCTTGCGTCGCAGGAATGGTTCCAAATATTGTCAGTAAGAAGAGTCAGCCATCTTGTACTTAAGTCGGCATTGTGCTTTTTCTATTTAATTCCGATGCAATTTCTGTGTTGCATCGTCAATAAGAATGACTGTGGGATACAGTAAACCTGAAGTGAAGCGTCGAAATCTGTAACTAGTGTCACAGGAATGGTTCAAAACATAGACAGTAAGAAGAATCAGCCTTCTTGTAGTTAAGTCGGCATTGTGCCTTTTCTATTTAATTCCGATGCAATTTCTATGTTTCATAGTCAATAAGAAGGTCCATGGGATACAGTAAACCTGAAATGAAGCATCGAAATCTGTAACTATCGTCACAGGAATGGTTCAAAACATAGTCAGTAAGAAGAGTCAGTCTTCTTGTACTTAAGTCGGCATTGTGCCTTTTGTATTTAATTCCGATGCAATATCTGTGTTTCATCGTCAATAAGAAGGTCAGAGAAATACAGTAAACCTGAAGTAAAGCATCGGAATCTATAAGTAGCGTCACAGGAATGGTTCAAAACATAGACAGTAGGAAGAGTCAGTCTACTTGTACTTAAGTCGACATAGTGCCTTTTGTATTTAATTCCGATTCAATTTCTGTGTTTCATCGTCATTAAGAAGGTCCAAGGGATACCGTAAACCTGAAGTGAAGCATCGGAATCGATAACTAGTGTCACAGGAATGGTTCAAAGCATAGACAGTAAGAAAGGTTAGTCTTCTTGTACTTAAGTCGGAATTGTGCCTTTTGTATTTAATTGCGATGCAATATCTGTGTTTCATCGTCAATAAGAAAGTCAGAGGGATAAAGTAAACCTGAAGTGAAGAATCGGAATCTATAAATAGTGTCACAGGAATGATTCAAAACATAGACAGTAGGAAGAGTCAGCCTTCTTGTACTTAAGTCGGCATTGTGCCTTTTCAATTTATTTCCGATGCCCTTTCTGTGTTTCATCGTCAATAAGAAGGTCCAAGGGATACAGTAAACCTGAAATGAAGCATCGGAATCTGTAACTAAGGTCACAGGAATGTTTCAAAATATGGACAGTATGAAGAGTCAGTCTACATGTACTTAAGTCGGCATTGTGCCTTTTGTATTTAATTCCGATGCAATTTCTGTGTTTCATCGTCAATAAGAAGGTCCAAGGGATACAGTAAATCTGAAGTGAAGCATCGAAATCTATAACTACTGTCACAGGAATGGTTCAAAACATAGACAGTAGGAAGAGTCAGTCTTCTTGTACTTAAGTCGACATTGCGCCCTATTCAATTTAATTCCGATGCAATTACTGTGTTTCATCGTCAATAATAGGGTCAGAGGAATATAGTAAACCTGAAGTGAAGCATCGGAATTTCTAACTAGTGTCACAGGAATAGTTCAAAACATAGTTAGTAAGAAGAGTCAGTCTTCTAGTACTTACGTCGGCATTGTGCCTTTTGTATTGAATTCCGATGCAATATTTGTGTTTCATCGTCAATAATAAGGTCCAAGGGATACAGTAAACCTGAAGTGAAGCATCGGAATCTATAACTAGGGTCACAGGAATGGTCCAAAACATAGTCAGTAAGAAGAGTCAGTCTTCTTGTACTAAAGTCGGCATTGTGGCTTTTGCATTTAATTTCGATGCAATTTCTGTGTTTCATCGTCAATAAGAAGGTCAGAGGGATACAGTAAACCTGAAGTGTGACATCGGAATCTGTAACTAGTGTCACAGGAATGGTTCAAAACATTGACAGTAGGAAGAGTCAGTCTTCTTGTACTTAAGTTGGTATTGTACCTTTTCTATTTAATTCCGATGCACTTTCTGTGTTTCATCGTCAATACGAAGATCAGAGGGATACAGTAAACCTGAAGTGAAGCATCGGAATCTATAACTAGTGTCACAGGAATGGTTCAAAACATAGTCAGTAAGAAGAGTCAGTCTTCTTGTACTTATATCGGCATTGTGGCTTTTGTATCTAATTCCGATGCAATTTCTGTGTTTTTTGGTCAATCAGAGGATCCAAGGGATACATTAAACCTGAAGTGTAGCATCGGAATCTATAACTCGTGTCACAGGAATGGTTCAAAGCATAGACAGCAAGAAGAGTCAGTCTTCTAGTACTTAAGTCGGCACTGTGCCCTTCTCAATTAAATTCCGATGCAATTACTGTGTTTCATCGTCAATAAGAAGGTCAGAGGGATACAGTAACCCTGAAGTGAAGCATCGGAATCTCTAACTAGTGTCACAGGAATGGTTCAAAACAGAGTCAGAAAGAAAAGTCAGTCTTCCTGTACTTACGTCGGCATTGTGCCTTTTGTATTTAATGCCGATGCAATATCTGTGTTTCATCGTCAATAAGACGGTCCAAGGGATACAGTAAACCTGAAGTGAAGCATCGGAATCTGTAACTATCGTCAGAGGAATGGTTCAAAACATTGTCAGTAAGAAGAGGCAGTCTTCTTGTACTTAAGTCGGCATTGTGCCTTTTCTATTTAATTCCGATGCAATTTATGTGTTTCATCGTCAATAAGAACGTCCAAGGGATACAGTAAACCTGGAGTGAAGCATCGGAATCTATAACTAGTGTCACAGCAATGGTTCAAAACGTAGACAGTAGGAAGAGTCAGTTTTCTTGTACTTAAGGCGGCATTGTGCCTTTTCTATTTAATTCCGATGTAATTTCTGTGTTGCATCGTCAATAAGAAGGTCAGAGGGATACAGTAAACCTGAAGTGAAGCATCGGAATCTGTAACTACGGTCACAGGAATGGTTCAAAACATAGACAGTAAGAAGAATCAGTCTTCTTGTACTTAAGTCGGCATTGTGCATTTTCTATTTAATTCCGATGCAATTTCTGTGTTCCATCGCATATAAGAGGGTCAGAGGGATACAGTAAACCTGAAGTGAAGCATCAGAATCTATAACTAGTGTCACAGGAATAGTTCAAATCATAGACAGTAGGAAGAGTCAGTCTTCCTGTACTTAAGTCGACATTGTGCCTTTTGTATTTAATTCCGATTCAGTTTCTGTGTTTCATCGTCATTAAGAAGGTCCAAGGGATACCGTAAACCTGAAGTGAAGCATCGGAATCGATAACTAGTGTCACAGGAATGGTTCAAAGCATAGACAGTAAGAAAGGTTAGTCTTCTTGTACTTAAGTCGGCATTATGCCTTTTGTATTTAATTGCGTTGCAATCTCTGTGTTTCAACGTCAATAAGAAGGTCAGAGGGATGAAGTAAACCTGAAGTGAAGAATCGGAATCTATAAATAGTGTCACAGGAATGGTTCAAAACATAGACAGTAGGAAGAGTCAGTCTTCTCGTACTTAAGTCGGCATTGTGCCTTTTCTATTTAATTCCGATGCCCTTTCTGTGTTTCATCGTCAATAGGAAGGTCCAAGGGATACAGTAAACCTGAAATGAAGCATCGGAATCTATAACTAAGGTCACAGGAATGTTTCAAAATATAGACAGTAGGAAGAGTCAGTCTACATGTACTTAAGTCGGCATTGTGCATTTTGCATTTAATTCCGATGCCATATCTGTGTTTCATCGTCAATAAGAAGGTCCAAGGGATACAGTAAACCTGAAGTGAAGCATGGGAATCTGTAGCTAGCGTCGCAGGAATGGTTCAAAATATAGTCAGAAAGAAGAGTCAGTCTTCTTGTACTTAAGTCGGCATTGTGCCTTTTCTATTTAATTCCGATGCAATTTCTGTGTTTCATCGTCAATAAGTACGTCCAAGGGATACAATAAACCTGAAGTGAAGCATCGGAATCTATAACTAGTGTCACAGGAATGGTTCAAAGCATAGACAGTAGGAAGAGTCAGTCTTCTTGCACTTAAGTCGGCATTGTGCCTTTTCTATTTAATTCCGATGCAATATCTGTGTTTCATTGTCAATAAGAAGGTCAGAGGGATACAATAAACCTGCAGTGAAGCATCGGAATCTGTAACTACGGTCACAGGAATGGTTCAAAACATAGACAGTAAGAAGAGTCAGTCATCTTGTGCTTAAGTCGGCATTGTGCGTTTTCTATTTTATTCCGAGGCAATTTCTGTGTTTCATCGTCAACAAGAAGGTCCAAGGGACACAGTAAAACTGAAGTGAAGCATCGGAATCTATATCTAGTGTCACAGGAATGGTTCAAAACATAGACAGTAAGGAGAGTCAGTCTTCTAGTACTTAAGTCGGCATTGTGCCATTTGTATTTAATTCCGATGCAGTTTCTGTGCATCACCGTCAATAAGAAGGTCAGAGGGATACAGTAAACCTGAAGTGAAGCATCGGAATCTATAACTAGTGTCACAGGAATGGTTCGAAACAGTCAGTAAGAATAGTCAGTCTTCTGGTACTTAAGTCGGCATTGTGCCTTTTGTATTTAACTCCGAAGCAATTTCTGTGTTTCATCGTCAATAAGAAGGTCAGAGGGATACAGTAAACCTGAAGTGTAGCATCGGAATCTATAACTAGTGTCACAGGAATGGTTCTAAGCATAGACAGTAACAAAGGTCTGTCTTCTTGTACTTAAGTCAACATTGTGCCTTTTGTATTTAATTCCGATGCAATTTCTGTGTTTCATCGTCAATAAGAAGGTCCAAGGGATACAGTAAACCTGAAATGAAGCGTCGGAATCTATAACTAGCGTCATAGGAATGTTTCCAAACATAGACAGTAGGAAGAGTTAGTAAACATGTACTTAAGTCGGCATTGTGCATTTTGTATTTAATTCCGATTCAATTTCTGTGTTTCATCGTCAATAAGAAGGTCAGAGGGATACAGTATACCTGAAGTGAAGCATCGGAATCTATAACTAGTGTCACAGGAATGGTTCAAAAAATAGTCAGTAAGAAGAGTCAATCTTCTTGTAGTTAAGTCGGCATTGTGCCTTTTGTATTTAATTCCGAGGCAATTTCTGTGTTTCATCGTCGATAAGAAGGTCCAAGGGATACAGTAAACCTGAAGTGAAGCATCGGAATCCATAACTAGTGTCACAGGAATGGTTCAAAACATAGACAGTAAGAAGAGCTCGGACTTCTTGTACTTAAGTCGGCATCATGCCCTTTTCAATTTAATTCCGATGCAATTACTGTGTTTCATCGTCAATAGGAAGGTCAGAGGGATACAGTAATTCTGAAGTGAAGTATCGGAATCTATAACTAGTGTCACAGGAATGGTTAAAATCATAGACAGTAAGAAGGGTCAGTCTTCTTGTACTGAAGTCGGCATTGTGCCTTTTGTATTTAATTCCGATGCAATTTCTGTGTTTCACCATCAATAAGAAGGTCAGATGGATACAGTAAACCTGAAGTGAAGCATCGGAATCTATATCTAGTGTCACAGGAATGGTTCAAATCATAGACAGCAAGAAGAGTCAGTCTTCTAGTACTTACGTCGGCATTGTGCCTTTTGTATTTAATTCCGATGCAATATCTGTGTTTAATCGTCAATAAGAAGGACTAAGGGATACAGTAAACCTGAAGGGAGGCATCGGAATCTATAACTAGTGTCACAGGAATGGTTCAAAACATAGACAGTAAGAAGAGTCAGTGTTCTTGTACTTAAGTCGGCATTGTGCCTTTTTCAATTTAATTCCGATGCAATTTCTGTGTGTCATTGTCAATAATAAGGTCAGGGGGATATAGTAAACCTGAAGTGAAGCATCGGAATCTCTAACTAGTGCCACAGGAATAGTTCAAATCATAGTCAGTAAGAAGAGTCAGTCTTATAGTACTTACGTCGGCATTGTGCATATTGTATTTAATTCCGATGCAATATCTGTGTTTCATCGTCAATAAGAAGGTCCAAGGGATACAGTAAAAATGAAGTGAAGCATCCGAATCTATAACTAGTGTCACAGGAATGGTTCAAAAGATAGTCAGTAAGAAGAGTCAGTCTTCTTGTACTGAAGTCGGCATTGTGGCATTTGTATTTAATTGCGATACAATTTCTGTGTTTCATCGTCAATAACAAGGTCCAAGGGATACAGTAAACCTGAAGTGAGGCATCGGAATCTATAACTAGTGTCACAGGATTGGTTCAAAACATAGACAGTAGGAAGAGTCAGTCCTCTTGTACTTAAGTCGGCATTGTGGCTTTTCTATTTAATTCCGATGCACTTTCTGTGTTTCATCGTCAGTAAGAAGGTCTGAGGGATACAGTAAACCTGAAGTGAAGCATCGGAATCTATAACTAGTGTGACAGGAATGGTTCAAAACATAGTCAGTAAGAAGAGTAAGTCTTCTTGTACTTAAGTCGGCATTGTGGCTTTTGTATTTAATTCCGATGTAATTTCTGTGTTTCATCGTCAACAAGAAGGTCCAAGGGATACAGTAAACCTAAAGTGAAGCATCGGAATCTATAACTAGTGTCACAGGAATGGTTCAAAACATAGACAGTAAGAAGATTCAGTCTCCTTGTACTTAAGTCGGCATTGTGCCCTTTTCAATTTAAATCCGATGCAATTACTGTGTTTCATCGTCAATAAGAAGGTCAGAGGGATACAGTAAACCTGAAGTGAAGCATCGGAATCTATAACTAGTGTCACAGGAATGGTTCAAAACATAGTCAGTAAGAAGAGTAAGTCTTCTTGTACTTAAGTCGGCATTGTGGCTTTTGTATTTAATTCCGATGCAATTTCTGAGTTTCATCGTCAATAAGAAGGTCCAAGGGATACAGTAATTCTGAAGTGAAGTATCGGAATCTATAACTAGTGTCACAGGAATGGTTAAAATCATAGACAGTAAGAAGGGTCAGTCTTCTTGTACTGAAGTCGGCATTGTGCCTTTTGTATTTAATTCCGATGCAATATCTGTGTTTAATCGTCAATAAGAAGGACTAAGGGATACAGTAAACCTGAGGTGAGGCATCGGAATCTATAACTAGTGCCACAGGAATGGTTCAAAACGTAGACAGTAGGAAGAGTCAGTCCTCTTGTACTTATGTCTGCTTTGTGCCTTTTCTATTAAATTCCGATGCACTATCTGTGTCTCATCGTCAATAAGAAGGTCAGAGGGATACAGTAAACCAGAAGTGAAGCATCGGAATCTATAACTAGTGTCACAGGAATGGTTCAAAACATAGACAGTAAGAAGAGTCAGTCTTCTTGAACTTAACTCGGCGTTGTGCCCTTTTCAATTTATTTCCGATGCAATTAATGTGTTTCATCGTCAATAAGAAGGTCAGAGGGATACAGTAAACCTGAAGTGAAGCATCGGAGTCTCTAACTAGTGACACAGGAATGGTTCAAAACATAGACAGTAGGAAGAGTCAGTCCTCTTGTACTTAAGTCGGCATTGTGCCTTTTCTATTTAATTCCGATGCACTTTCTGTGTTTCATCGTCAGTAAGAAGGTCAGAGGGTTACAGTAAACCTGAAGTGAAGCATCGGAATCTATAACTAGTGTCATAGGAATGGTTCAAAACATAGTCAGTAAGAAGAGTAAGTCTTCTTGTACTTAAGTCGGCATTGTGGCTTTTGTATTTAATTCCGATGCAATTTCTGTGTTTCATCGTCAACAAGAAGGTCCAAGGGATACAGTAAACCTGAAGTGAAGCATCGGAATCTATAACTAGTGTCACAGGAATGGTTCAAAACATAGACAGTAAGAAGAGTCAGTCTCCTTGTACTTAAGTCGGCATTGTGCCCTTTTCAATTTAATTCCGATGCAATTACTGTGTTTCATCGTCAATAAGAAGGTCAGAGGGATACAGTAAACCTGAAGAGAAGCATCGGAATCTATAACTTGTGTTACAGGAATGGTTCAAAGCATAGTCAGTAAGAAGAGTAAGTCTTCTTGTACTTAAGTCGGCATTGTGGCTTTTGTATTTGATTCCGATGCAATTTCTGTGTTTCATCGTCAATAAGAAGGTCCAAGGGATACAGTAAACCTGAAGTGAAGCATCGGAATCTATAACTAGTGTCACAGGAATGGTTCAAAACATAGACAGTAAGAAGAGTCAGTGTTCTTGTACTTAAGTCGGCATTGTGCCTTTTTCAATTTAATTCCGATGCAATTTCTGTGTGTCATTGTCAATAATAAGGTCAGAGGGATATAGTAAACCTGAAGTGAAGCATCGGAATCTCTAACTAGTGCCACAGGAATAGTTCAAATCATAGTCAGTAAGAAGAGTCAGTCTTATAGTACTTACGTCGGCATTGTGCATATTGTATTTAATTCCGATGCAATATCTGTGTTTCATCGTCAATAAGAAGGTCCAAGGGATACAGTAAAAATGAAGTGAAGCATCCGAATCTATAACTAGTGTCACAGGAATGGTTCAAAGGATAGTCAGTAAGAAGAGTCAGTCTTCTTGTACTGAAGTCGGCATTGTGGCATTTGTATTTAATTGCGATACAATTTCTGTGTTTCATCGTCAATAACAAGGTCCAAGGGATACAGTAAACCTGAAGTGAGGCATCGGAATCTATAACTAGTGTCACAGGATTGGTTCAAAACATAGACAGTAGGAAGAGTCAGTCCTCTTGTACTTAAGTCGGCATTGTGCCTTTTCTATTTAATTCCGATGCACTTTCTGTGTTTCATCGTCAGTAAGAAGGTCAGAGGGATACAGTAAACCTGAAGTGAAGCATCGGAATCTATAACTAGTGTGACAGGAATGGTTCAAAACATAGTCAGTAAGAAGAGTAAGTCTTCTTGTACTTAAGTCGGCATTGTGGCTTTTGTATTTAATTCCGATGTAATTTCTGTGTTTCATCGTCAACAAGAAGGTCCAAGGGATACAGTAAACCTAAAGTGTAGCATCGGAATCTATAACTAGTGTCACAGGAATGGTTCAAAACATAGACAGTAAGAAGAGTCAGTCTCCTTGTACTTAAGTCGGCATTGTGCCCTTTTCAATTTAAATCCGATGCAATTACTGTGTTTCATCGTCAATAAGAAGGTCAGAGGGATACAGTAAACCTGAAGTGAAGCATCGGAATCTATAACTAGTGTCACAGGAATGGTTCAAAACATAGTCAGTAAGAAGAGTAAGTCTTCTTGTACTTAAGTCGGCATTGTGGCTTTTGTATTTAATTCCGATGCAATTTCTGAGTTTCATCGTCAATAAGAAGGTCCAAGGGATACAGTAATTCTGAAGTGAAGTATCGGAATCTATAACTAGTGTCACAGGAATGGTTAAAATCATAGACAGTAAGAAGGGTCAGTCTTCTTGTACTGAAGTCGGCATTGTGCCTTTTGTATTTAATTCCGATGCAATATCTGTGTTTAATCGTCAATAAGAAGGACTAAGGGATACAGTAAACCTGAGGTGAGGCATCGGAATCTATAACTAGTGCCACAGGAATGGTTCAAAACGTAGACAGTAGGAAGAGTCAGTCCTCTTGTACTTATGTCTGCTTTGTGCCTTTTCTATTTAATTCCGATGCACTATCTGTGTTTCATCGTCAATAAGAAGGTCAGAGGGATACAGTAAACCAGAAGTGAAGCATCGGAATCTATAACTAGTGTCACAGGAATGGTTCAAAACATAGACAGTAAGAAGAGTCAGTCTTCTTGAACTTAACTCGGCGTTGTGCCCTTTTCAATTTATTTCCGATGCAATTAATGTGTTTCATCGTCAATAAGAAGGTCAGAGGGATACAGTAAACCTGAAGTGAAGCATCGGAGTCTCTAACTAGTGACACAGGAATGGTTCAAAACATAGACAGTAGGAAGAGTCAGTCTTCTTGTACTTAAGTCGGCATTGTGCTTTTTCCATTTAATTCCGATGCAATTTCTGTTTTTCATTGTCAATAAGAAGGTCCAAGGGATACAGTAAACGTGAAGTGAGGCATCGGAATCTATAACTAGTGTCACAGGAATGGTTCAAAACATAGACAGTAGGAAGAGTCAGTCCTCTTGTACTTAAGTCGGCATTCTGCCTTTTCTATTTAATTCCGATGCACTTTCTGTGTTTCATCGTCAGTAAGAAGGTCAGAGGGTTACAGTAAACCTGAAGTGAAGCATCGGAATCTATAACTAGTGTCATAGGAATGGTTCAAAACATAGTCAGTAAGAAGAGTAAGTCTTCTTGTACTTAAGTCGGCATTGTGGCTTTTGTATTTAATTCCGATGCAATTTCTGTGTTTCATCGTCAACAAGAAGGTCCAAGGGATACAGTAAACCTGAAGTGAAGCATCGGAATCTATAACTAGTGTCACAGGAATGGTTCAAAACATAGACAGTAAGAAGAGTCAGTCTCCTTGTAGTTAAGTCGGCATTGTGCCCTTTTCAATTTAATTCCGATGCAATTACTGTGTTTCATCGTCAATAAGAAGGTCAGAGGGATACAGTAAACCTGAAGAGAAGCATCGGAATCTATAACTTGTGTTACAGGAATGGTTCAAAGCATAGTCAGTAAGAAGAGTAAGTCTTCTTGTACTTAAGTCGGCATTGTGGCTTTTGTATTTAATTCCGATGCAATTTCTGTGTTTCATCGTCAATAAGAAGGTCCAAGGGATACAGTAAACCTGAAGAGAAGCATCGGAATCTATAACTAGTGTCACAGGAATGGTTCAAAACATAGACAGTAAGAAGAGTCAGTCTTCTTGTACTTAAGTCGGCATTGTGCCCTTTTCAATTTAATTCCGATGTAATTACTGTGTTTCATCGTCAATAAGAAGGTCAGAGGGATACAGTAAACCTGAAGTGAAGCATCGGAATCTCTAACTAGTGTCACAGGAATGGTTCAAAACATAGTCAGTAAGAAGGGTCAGTCTTCTTGTACTTACGTCGGCATTGTGCCTTTTGTATTTAATTCCGATGCAATATCTGTGTTTCATCGTCAATAAGAAGGTCCAAGGGATACAGTAAACCTGAAGTGAAGCATAGAAATCTGTAACTATCGTCACAGGAATGGTTCAAAGCAGAGTCAGTAAGAAGAGTCAGTCTTCTTGTACTTAAGTCGGTATTGTGCCTTTTGTATTTAATTCCGATGCAATATCTGAGTTTCCTCGTCAATTCCAAGGTCAGAGAGATACAGTAAACCTGAAATGAAGCATCGGAATCTATAGCTAGTGTCACAGGAATGGTTCAAATCATAGACAGAAAGAAGAGTCAGTCTTCTAGTACTTACGTCGGCATTGTGCCTTTTGTATGTAATTCCGATGCGATATCTGTGTTTCATCGTCATTAAGAAGGTCCAAGGGTTACAGTAAACCTGAAGTGAGGCATCGGAATCTATAACTAGTGTCACAGGAATGGTTCAAAACATAGACAGTAAGAAGAGTCAGTGTTCTTGTACTTAAGTCGGCATTGTGCCTTTTTCAATTTAATTCCGATGCAATTTCTGTGTGTCATTGTCAATAATAAGGTCAGAGGGATATAGTAAACCTGAAGTGAAGCATCGGAATCTCTAACTAGTGCCACAGGAATAGTTCAAATCATAGTCAGTAAGAAGAGTCAGTCTTATAGTACTTACGTCGGCATTGTGCATATTGTATTTAATTCCGATGCAATATCTGTGTTTCATCGTCAATAAGAAGGTCCAAGGGATACAGTAAAAATGAAGTGAAGCATCCGAATCTATAACTAGTGTCACAGGAATGGTTCAAAGGATAGTCAGTAAGAAGAGTCAGTCTTCTTGTACTGAAGTCGGCATTGTGGCATTTGTATTTAATTGCGATACAATTTCTGTGTTTCATCGTCAATAACAAGGTCCAAGGGATACAGTAAACCTGAAGTGAGGCATCGGAATCTATAACTAGTGTCACAGGATTGGTTCAAAACATAGACAGTAGGAAGAGTCAGTCCTCTTGTACTTAAGTCGGCATTGTGCCTTTTCTATTTAATTCCGATGCACTTTCTGTGTTTCATCGTCAGTAAGAAGGTCAGAGGGATACAGTAAACCTGAAGTGAAGCATCGGAATCTATAACTAGTGTGACAGGAATGGTTCAAAACATAGTCAGTAAGAAGAGTAAGTCTTCTTGTACTTAAGTCGGCATTGTGGCTTTTGTATTTAATTCCGATGTAATTTCTGTGTTTCATCGTCAACAAGAAGGTCCAAGGGATACAGTAAACCTAAAGTGTAGCATCGGAATCTATAACTAGTGTCACAGGAATGGTTCAAAACATAGACAGTAAGAAGAGTCAGTCTCCTTGTACTTAAGTCGGCATTGTGCCCTTTTCAATTTAATTCCGATGCAATTACTGTGTTTCATCGTCAATAAGAAGGTCAGAGGGATACAGTAAACCTGAAGAGAAGCATCGGAATCTATAACTTGTGTTACAGGAATGGTTCAAAGCATAGTCAGTAAGAAGAGTAAGTCTTCTTGTACTTAAGTCGGCATTGTGGCTTTTGTATTTAATTCCGATGCAATTTCTGTGTTTCATCGTCAATAAGAAGGTCCAAGGGATACAGTAAACCTGAAGTGAAGCATCGGAATCTATAACTAGTGTCACAGGAATGGTTCAAAACATAGACAGTAAGAAGAGTCAGTGTTCTTGTACTTAAGTCGGCATTGTGCCTTTTTCAATTTAATTCCGATGCAATTTCTGTGTGTCATTGTCAATAATAAGGTCAGAGGGATATAGTAAACCTGAAGTGAAGCATCGGAATCTCTAACTAGTGCCACAGGAATAGTTCAAATCATAGTCAGTAAGAAGAGTCAGTCTTATAGTACTTACGTCGGCATTGTGCATATTGTATTTAATTCCGATGCAATATCTGTGTTTCATCGTCAATAAGAAGGTCCAAGGGATACAGTAAAAATGAAGTGAAGCATCCGAATCTATAACTAGTGTCACAGGAATGGTTCAAAGGATAGTCAGTAAGAAGAGTCAGTCTTCTTGTACTGAAGTCGGCATTGTGGCATTTGTATTTAATTGCGATACAATTTCTGTGTTTCATCGTCAATAACATGGTCCAAGGGATACAGTAAACCTGAAGTGAGGCATCGGAATCTATAACTAGTGTCACAGGATTGGTTCAAAACATAGACAGTAGGAAGAGTCAGTCCTATTGTACTTAAGTCGGCATTGTGCCTTTTCTATTTAATTCCGATGCACTTTCTGTGTTTCATCGTCAGTAAGAAGGTCAGAGGGATACAGTAAACCTGAAGTGAAGCATCGGAATCTATAACTAGTGTGACAGGAATGGTTCAAAACATAGTCAGTAAGAAGAGTAAGTCTTCTTGTACTTAAGTCGGCATTGTGGCTTTTGTATTTAATTCCGATGTAATTTCTGTGTTTCATCGTCAACAAGAAGGTCCAAGGGATACAGTAAACCTAAAGTGTAGCATCGGAATCTATAACTAGTGTCACAGGAATGGTTCAAAACATAGACAGTAAGAAGAGTCAGTCTCCTTGTACTTAAGTCGGCATTGTGCCCTTTTCAATTTAAATCCGATGCAATTACTGTGTTTCATCGTCAATAAGAAGGTCAGAGGGATACAGTAAACCTGAAGTGAAGCATCGGAATCTATAACTAGTGTCACAGGAATGGTTCAAAACATAGTCAGTAAGAAGAGTAAGTCTTCTTGTACTTAAGTCGGCATTGTGGCTTTTGTATTTAATTCCGATGCAATTTCTGAGTTTCATCGTCAATAAGAAGGTCCAAGGGATACAGTAATTCTGAAGTGAAGTATCGGAATCTATAACTAGTGTCACAGGAATGGTTAAAATCATAGACAGTAAGAAGGGTCAGTCTTCTTGTACTGAAGTCGGCATTGTGCCTTTTGTATTTAATTCCGATGCAATATCTGTGTTTAATCGTCAATAAGAAGGACTAAGGGATACAGTAAACCTGAGGTGAGGCATCGGAATCTATAACTAGTGCCACAGGAATGGTTCAAAACGTAGACAGTAGGAAGAGTCAGTCCTCTTGTACTTATGTCTGCTTTGTGCCTTTTCTATTTAATTCCGATGCACTATCTGTGTTTCATCGTCAATAAGAAGGTCAGAGGGATACAGTAAACCAGAAGTGAAGCATCGGAATCTATAACTAGTGTCACAGGAATGGTTCAAAACATAGACAGTAAGAAGAGTCAGTCTTCTTGAACTTAACTCGGCGTTGTGCCCTTTTCAATTTATTTCCGATGCAATTAATGTGTTTCATCGTCAATAAGAAGGTCAGAGGGATACAGTAAACCTGAAGTGAAGCATCGGAGTCTCTAACTAGTGACACAGGAATGGTTCAAAACATAGACAGTAGGAAGAGTCAGTCTTCTTGTACTTAAGTCGGCATTGTGCTTTTTCCATTTAATTCCGATGCAATTTCTGTGTTTCATTGTCAATAAGAAGGTCCAAGGGATACAGTAAACCTGAAGTGAGGCATCGGAATCTATAACTAGTGTCACAGGAATGGTTCAAAACATAGACAGTAGGAAGAGTCAGTCCTCTTGTACTTAAGTCGGCATTCTGCCTTTTCTATTTAATTCCGATGCACTTTCTGTGTTTCATCGTCAGTAAGAAGGTCAGAGGGTTACAGTAAACCTGAAGTGAAGCATCGGAATCTATAACTAGTGTCATAGGAATGGTTCAAAACATAGTCAGTAAGAAGAGTAAGTCTTCTTGTACTTAAGTCGGCATTGTGGCTTTTGTATTTAATTCCGATGCAATTTCTGTGTTTCATCGTCAACAAGAAGGTCCAAGGGATACAGTAAACCTGAAGTGAAGCATCGGAATCTATAACTAGTGTCACAGGAATGGTTCAAAACATAGACAGTAAGAAGAGTCAGTCTCCTTGTACTTAAGTCGGCATTGTGCCCTTTTCAATTTAATTCCGATGCAATTACTGTGTTTCATCGTCAATAAGAAGGTCAGAGGGATACAGTAAACCTGAAGAGAAGCATCGGAATCTATAACTTGTGTTACAGGAATGGTTCAAAGCATAGTCAGTAAGAAGAGTAAGTCTTCTTGTACTTAAGTCGGCATTGTGGCTTTTGTATTTAATTCCGATGCAATTTCTGTGTTTCATCGTCAATAAGAAGGTCCAAGGGATACAGTAAACCTGAAGAGAAGCATCGGAATCTATAACTAGTGTCACAGGAATGGTTCAAAACATAGACAGTAAGAAGAGTCAGTCTTCTTGTACTTAAGTCGGCATTGTGCCCTTTTCAATTTAATTCCGATGTAATTACTGTGTTTCATCGTCAATAAGAAGGTCAGAGGGATACAGTAAACCTGAAGTGAAGCATCGGAATCTCTAACTAGTGTCACAGGAATGGTTCAAAACATAGTCTGTAAGAAGGGTCAGTCTTCTTGTACTTACGTCGGCATTGTGCCTTTTGTATTTAATTCCGATGCAATATCTGTGTTTCATCGTCAATAAGAAGGTCCAAGGGATACAGTAAACCTGAAGTGAAGCATAGAAATCTGTAACTATCGTCACAGGAATGGTTCAAAGCAGAGTCAGTAAGAAGAGTCAGTCTTCTTGTACTTAAGTCGGTATTGTGCCTTTTGTATTTAATTCCGATGCAATATCTGAGTTTCCTCGTCAATTCCAAGGTCAGAGAGATACAGTAAACCTGAAATGAAGCATCGGAATCTATAGCTAGTGTCACAGGAATGGTTCAAATCATAGACAGAAAGAAGAGTCAGTCTTCTAGTACTTACGTCGGCATTGTGCCTTTTGTATGTAATTCCGATGCGATATCTGTGTTTCATCGTCATTAAGAAGGTCCAAGGGTTACAGTAAACCTGAAGTGAAGCATCGGAATCTGTAACTGTCGGCACAGGAATGGTTCAAAACATAGTCAGTAAGAGGAGTCAGTCTTCTTGTACTTCAATCGGCATTGTGCCTATTGTATTTAATTCCGATGCAATATCTGTGTTTCATCGTCAATAACAAGGTCAGAGAGAAATAGTAAACCTGAAGTGAAGCATCGGAATCTATAACTAGTGTCACAGGATTGGTTCAAATCATAGACAGTAAGAAAAGTCAGTCTTCTTTTACTTAAGTCGGCATTGTGCCTTTTCTATTTAATTCCGATGCAATATCTGTGTGTCATCGTCAATAAGAAGGTCCAAGGGATACAGTAAACCTGAAGTGAAGCATCGGAATCTGTAACTTGCGTCACAGGAATGGTTCAAAACATTGTCAGTAAGAAGAGTCAGTCTTCTTGTACTTAAGTCGGCATTGTACCTTTTCTCTTTAATTCCAATGGAATTTCTGTGTTTCATCGTCAATAAGAACGTCCAAGGGATACAGTAAACCTGAAGTGAATCTATAACCAGTGTCACAGGAATGGTTCAAAACATAGACAGTAGGAAGAGTCAGCCCTCTTGTACTTAAGTCGGCATTGTGCCTTTTCTATTTAATTACGATGCAATTTCTGTGTTGCATCGTCAATAAGGTCAGAGGGATACAGTAAACCTGAAGTGAAGCATCGGAATCTGTAACTAGCGCCACAGGAATGGTTCAAAACATAGACAGTAAGAAGAATCAGTCTTCTTGTACTTAAGTCGGCATTGTGCCTATTGAATTTAATTCCGATGGAATATCTGTGTTTCATCGTCAATAAGAAGGTCAGAGAGATACAGTAAACCTGAAGTGTAGCTTCGGAATCTGTAACTTGCGTCACAGGAATGGTTCAAACCATTGTCAGCAAGAAGAGTCAGTCTTCTTGTACTTAAGTCGGCATTGTACCTTTCTATTTAATTCCGATGCAATTTCTGTGTTTCATCGTCAATAAGAACGTCCAAGGGATACAGTAAACCTGAAGGGAAGCATCGGAATCTATAACTAGTGTCACAGGAATGGTTCAAACATAGTCAGTAAGAAGAGTCTGTCTTCTTGTACTTAAGTCGGCATTGTGGCTTTTGTATTTAATTCCGATGCAATTTCTGTGTTTAATCGTCAATAAGATGGACCAAGGGATACAGTAAACCTGAAGTGAGGCATCGGAATCTATAACTAGTGTCACAGGAATGGTTCAAAACATAGACAGTAGGAAGAGTCAGTCCTCTTGTTCTTAAGTCGGCTTTGTGCCTTTTCTATTTAATTCCGACGCAATATCTGTGTTTCATCGTCCATAAGAAGGTCCATTGGATACAGTAAACCAGAAGTGAATCATCGGAATCTGTAACTATCGTCACAGGAATGGTTCAAAACATAGTCAGTAAGAAGAGTCAGTCTTATTGTACTTAAGTCGGCATTGTGCCTATTGTATTTAATTCCGATGCAATATCTGTGTTTCTTCGTCAATAAGAAGGTCAGAGAGATACAGTAAACCTGAAGTGAAGCATCGGAATCTGTAACTAGCGTCACAGGAATGGTTCAAAGCGAAGACAGTAAGAAGAGTCAGTCTTCTTGTACTTAAGTCGGCATTGTGCCTTTTGTATTTAATTCCGATGCAATTTCTGTGTTTCATCGTCAATAAGAAGGTCAGAGGGATACAGTATAACTGTCGTGAAGCATCGGAAACTATAACTAGTGTCACAGGAATGGGTCAAAACAGTCAGTAAGAAGAGTCCGTCTTCTTGTACTTAAGTCGGCATTGTGCATTTTGTATTTAATTCCGAGGAAATTTCTGTGTTTCATCGTCAATAAGAAGGTCCAAGGGATACAGTAAATCTGAAGTGAAGCATCGGAATCTATAACTAGTGTCACAGGAATGGTTCAAATTATAGTCAGTAAGAAGAGTCTGTCCTCTTGTACTTAAGTCGGCATTGTGCCTTTTGTATTTAATTCCGATCCAGTTTCTGTGTTTTATCGTCAAAAAGAAGGTCAGAGGGATACAGTAAACCTGAAGTGCAGCATCGGAATCTATAACTCGTGTCACAGGAATGTTTCAAAACAGAGACAGTAGGAAGAGTCAGTCCACATGTACTAAAGTCGGCATTGTGCCTTTTCTATTTAATTCCGATGCAATTTCTGTGTATCATCGTCAATAAGAATGTCAGAGGGATACAGTACACCTGAAGTGAAGCATCGGAATCTTTAACTAGTGTCACAGGAAAGGTTCAAAACAGTAAGTAAGAAGATTCAGTCTTCTTGTACTTAAGTCGGCATTATGCATTTTCTATTTAATTCCGATGCAATTTCCGTGTTTCATCGTCAATAAAAACGTCCAGGGATACAGTAAACTTGAAGTGAAGCATCGGAATCTATAACTAGTGTCACAGGAAAGGTTCAAAACATAGACAGTAAGAAGAGTCAGTCTTCTTGTACAAAAGTCGGCTTTGAGCCTTTTGCATTTAATTCCGATCCAATTTTTGTGTTTCATCGTCAAAAAGAGTGTCAGAGGGATACAGTAAACCTGAAGTGCAGCATCGGAATCTATATCTAGTGATACGGGAATGGTTCAAAACATAGACAGTAGGAAGAGTCAGTCTTCTTGTACTTAAGTCGGCATTGTGCCTTTTGTATTTAACTCCGATGCACAATCAGTGTTTCATCGTCAATAAGTAGGTCCAAGGGATACAGTAAACCTGAAATGAAGCATCGTAATCTATAACTAAGGTCACAGGAATGTTTCAAACATAGACAGTAGGAAAAGTGAGTCTACATGTACTTAAGTCGGCATTGTGCCTTTTGTATTTAATTCCGATGCAATATCTGTGTTTCATCGTCAATAAGATGGTCAGAGTGATCCAGTAAACCTGAAGTGAAGCATCGGAATCTATAACTAGTGACACAGGAATGTTTCAAAACATAGTCAGTTAAAAGAGTCAGTCTTCTTGTACTTAAGTCGGCATTGTGGCTTTTGTATTTAATTACGATGCAATTTCTGTGTTTCCTCGTCAATAAGAAGGTCTGAAGGATACAGTAAACCTGAAGTGAAGCATCGGAATCTGAAACTTGCGTCAGAGGAGTGGTTCAAAACATAGACAGTAAGAAGAGTCAGTCTTCTTGTACTTAAGTCGGCATTGTGCCTTTTCTATATAATTCCGATGCAATTTCTGTGTTTCATCGTCAATAAGAAGGTCCAAAGGATACAGTAAACCTGAAGTGAAGCATCGGAATCTATATCTAGTGTCACAGGAATGGTTCAAAACATTGACAATAAGGAGAGTCAGTCTTCTTGTACTTCAGTCGGCATTGTGCCTTTTGTATTTAATTCCGATGCTATTTCTGTGTTTCCACATCAATAAGAAGGTCAGAGGGATACGGTAAACCTGAAGTGAAGGATCGGAATCTATAATTAGTGTCACAGGAATGGTTCAAAACAGTCAGTAAGAAGAGTCAGTCTTCTTGTACTTAAGTCGGCATTGTGCCTATTGTATATAATTCCGATGCAATTTCTGTGTTTCATCGTCAATAAGAAGGTCAGAGGGATACAGTAAACCTGAAGTGTAGCATAGGAATCTATAACTAGTGTCACAGGAATGGTTCAAAACATAGACAGTAGGATGAGTCAGTCTTCTTGTACTTAAGTCGGCATTGTGCCTTTTGTATATAATTCTGATGTATTTTCTGTGTTTCATCTTCAATAAGAAGGTCCAAGGGATACAGTAAACCTTAAGTGAAGCATCGGAATCTATAACTAGTGTCACAGGAAAGGTTCAAAACATAGACAGTAAGAAGAGTCAGTCTTCTTGTACAAAAGTCGGCATTGAGCCTTTTGCATTTAATTCCGATCCAATTTTTGTGTTTCATCGTCAAAAAGAGGGTCAGAGGGATACAGTAAACCTGAAGTGCAGCATCGGAATCTATATCTAGTGATACGGGAATGGTTCAAAACATAGGCAGTAGGAAGAGTCAGTCTTCTTGTACTTAAGTCGGCATTGTGCCTTTTGTATTTAACTCCGATGCACAATCTGTGTTTCATCGTCAATAAGTAGGTCCAAGGGATACAGTAAACCTGAAATGAAGCATCGTAATCTATAACTAAGGTCACAGGAATGTTTCAAACATAGACAGTAGGAAAAGTGAGTCTACATGTACTTAAATCGGCATTGTGCCTTTTGTATTTAATTCCGATGCAATATCTGTGTTTCATCGTCAATAAGATGGTCAGAGTGATTCAGTAAACCTGAAGTGAAGCATCGGAATCTATAACTAGTGACACAGGAATGTTTCAAAACATAGTCAGTTAAAAGAGTCAGTCTTCTTGTACTTAAGTCGGCATTGTGGCTTTTGTATTTAATTACGATGCAATTTCTGTGTTTCCTCGTCAATAAGAAGGTCAGAAGGATACAGTAAACCTGAAGTGAAGCATCGGAATCTGAAACTTGCGTCAGAGGAGTGGTTCAAAACATAGACAGTAAGAAGAGTCAGTCTTCTTGTACATAAGTCGGCATTGTGCCTTTTCTATATAATTCCGATGCAATTTCTGTGTTTCATCGTCAATAAGAAGGTCCAAAGGATACAGTAAACCTGAAGTGAAGCATCGGAATCTATATCTAGTGTCACAGGAATGGTTCAAAACATTGACAATAAGGAGAGTCAGTCTTCTTGTACTTCAGTCGGCATTGTGCCTTTTGTATTTAATTCCGATGCTATTTCTGTGTTTCCACATCAATAAGAAGGTCAGAGGGATACGGTAAACCTGAAGTGAAGGATCGGAATCTATAACTAGTGCACAGGAATGGTTCAAAACAGTCAGTAAGAAGAGTCAGTCTTCTTGTACTTAAGTCGGCATTGTGCCTATTGTATATAATTCCGATGCAATTTCTGTGTTTCATCGTCAATAAGAAGGTCAGAGGGATACAGTAAACCTGAAGTGTAGCATAGGAATCTATAACTAGTGTCACAGGAATGGTTCAAAACATAGACAGTAGGATGAGTCAGTCTTCTTGTACTTAAGTCGGCATTGTGCCTTTTGTATATAATTCTGATGTATTTTCTGTGTTTCATCTTCAATAAGAAGGTCCAAGGGATACAGTAAACCTTAAGTGAAGCATCGGAATCTATAACTAGTGTCACAGGAATGGTTCAAAGCATAGACAAAAAGAAGAGTCAGTCTTCTTGTACTTAAGTCGGCATTGTGCCTTTTATATTTAATTCCGATGCAATTTCTGAGATTCATCGTCAATAAGAAGGTCCAAGGGATACAGTAATTCTGAAGTGAAGCATCGGAATCTATAACTAGTGTCACAGGAATGGTTCAAAACATAGACAGTAGGAAGAGTCAGTCTTCTTGTATTTAAGTCGGCATTCTGCCTTTTCTATTTAATTCCGATGCACTTTCTGTGTTTCATCGTCAATAAGAAGGTCCAAGGGATACAGTAAACCTGAAATGAAGCATCGTAATCTATAACTAAGGTCACAGGAATGTTTCAAACGTAGACAGTAGGAAAAGTGAGTCTACATGTACTTAAGTCGGCATTGTGCCTTTTGTATTTAATTCCGATACAATATCTGTGTTTCATCGTCAATAAGATGGTCAGAGTGATTCAGTAAACCTGAAGTGAAGCATCGGAATCAATAACTAGTGTCACAGGAATGTTTCAAAACATAGTCAGTTAAAAGAGTCAGTCTTCTTGTACTTAAGTCGGCATTGTGGCTTTTGTATTTAATTACGATGCGATTTCTGTGTTTCCTCGTCAATAAGAAGGTCAGAAGGAAACAGTAAACCTGAAGTGAAGCATCGGAATCTCTAACTAGTGTCACAGGAATGGTTCAAACATAGTCAGTAAGAAGAGTCAGTCTTCTTGTACTTACGTCGGCATTGTGCCTTTTGTATTTAATTCCGATGCAATATCTGTGTTTCATCGTCAATACGAAGGTCCAAGGGATACAGTAAACCCGAAGTGAAGCATCGGAATCTGTAACTAGCGTCACAGGAATGGTTCAAAACACAGACAGTAAGAAGAGTCAGTCTTCTTGTACTTAAGTAGGCATTGTGCGTTTAGTATTTAACTCCGATGCACTATCTGTGTTTCATCGTCAATGAGAAGATCCTAGGGATTCAGTAAACCTGAAATGAAGCATCGGAATCTATAGTTATAGATTCCGATGCTTCACTAGTTAGTCACAGGAATGGTTCAAAACATAGATAGTAGGAAGAGTCAGTCTTCTTGTACTTAAGTCGGCATTGTGCCATTTCTATTTAATTCCGATGCACTTTCTGTTTTTCATCGATAATAAGAAGGTCCAAGGGATACAGTAAACCTGAAGTGAAGCATCGGAATCTATAACTAAGGTCACAGGAATGTTTCAAAACATAGACTGTAGGAAGAGTCAGTCTACAAGTACATAAGTCGGCATTGTGCCTTTTGTATTTAATTCCGATGCAATTTCTGTGTTTCATCGTCAATAAGAAGGTCAGAGGGATACAGTAAACCTAAATCGAAACATCGGAATCTATAACGAGTGTCACAGGAATGGTTCAAAACATAGTCAGTAAGAAGGGTCAGTCTTCTTGTACTTAAGTCAGCCTTGTGGCTTTTGTATTTAATTCCGATGCAATTTCTGTGTTTCATCGTCTGTAAGAAGGTCCAAAGGATACAGTAAACCTGAAGTGAACCATCGGAATCTATAATTGGTGTCACAGGAATGGTTCAAAACATAGAAAGTGAGAAGAGTCAGTTTTCTTGTACTTACGTCGGCATTGTGCCTTTTGAATTTAATTCCGATGCAATATCTGTGTTTCATCGTCAATAAGAAGATCAGACGGATACAGTAAACCTGAAGTGAAGCATCGGAATCTGTAACTAGCGTCACAGGAACGGTTCAAAACATAGACAGTAACAAGAGTCAGTCTTCTTGTACTTAAGTCGGCATTGTGCCTTTTCTATTTAATTCTGATGCCATTTCGATGTTTCATCGTCATTAAGAAGGTCAGAGGGATACAGTAAACCTGAAGTGAAGCATCGGAATCTACAACTAGTGTCACAGAATGGTTCAAATCATAGTCAGTAAGAAGAGTCAGTCTTCTTGTACTTAAGTCGGCATTGTGCTTTTTCTATTTATTACCGATGCAATTTCAGTGTTTCATCGTCAATAATAAGGTCAGAGGGATACAGTAAACCTGAAGTGAAGCATCGGAATCTGTAACTTGCGACAGAGGAACGGTTCAAAATATAGACAGTAAGAAGAGTCAGTCTTCTTGTACTTAAGTCGGGATTGTGCCTTTTCTATTTATTTCCGATGCAATTTCTGTGTTTCATCGTCAATAACAAGGTCCAAAGGATACAGTAAACCTGAATTGAAGCATCGGAATCTATATGTAGTGTCACAGGAATAGTTCAAATCATAGACAGTAAGGAGAGTCAGTCTTCTTGTACTTAAGTCGGCATTGTGCCATTTGTATTTACTTCCGATGCAATTTCTGTGTTTTAACATCAATAAGAAGGTCAGAGGGATACAGTAAACCTGAAGTGAAGCAGCGGAATCTATAACTAGTGTCACAGGAATGGTTCAAAATAGTCAGTAAGATAAGTCAGTCTTCTAGTACTTAAGTCGGCATTGTGCCTTTTGTATTTAATTCCGATGCAGTTTCTTTGTTTCATCGTCAATATGAACGTCCAAGAGATACAGTAAATCTGAAGTGAAGCATCGGAATCTATAACTAGTGTCACAGGAATGGTTCAAATGATAGACAGTAAGAAGAGTCAGTCCTCTTGTACTTATGTCGGCATTGTGCCTTTTGTATTTAATTCCGATGCAATTTCTGTGTTTCATCGTCAAAAAGAAGGTCAGAGGGGTAGAGTAAATATGAAGTGAAGCATCGGAATCTATAACAAGTGTCACAGGAATGGTTCAAAACATAGACAGTAGGAAGAGTCAGTCTTATAGTGCTTAAATCGGTATTGTGCCTATTGTATTTAACTCCGATGCACTATCTGTGTTTCATCCTCAATAAGAAGATCCAAGGGATACAGTAAACCAGAAATGAAGCATCGGAATCTATAACTAGTGTCACAGGAATGGTTCAAAACATAGACAGTAGGAAGTTTCAGTCTACATGTACTTAAGACGGCATTGTGTCTTTTCTATTTAATTCTGATGCAATGTCTGTGTATCATCGTCAATAAGAAGGTCAGAGGGATACAGTGAACCTGAAGTGAAGCATCGGAATCTATAACTAGTGTCACAGGAATGGTTCAAAACATAGACAGTAGGAAGAGTCATTCTTCTTGTACTTAAGTCGGTGTTGTGCCTAATGTATTTAACTCCGATGCACTATCTGTGTTTCATCGTCCATAAGAAGATCCAAGGGATACAGTAAACCTGAAATGAGCCATCGGAATCTATAACTAGTGTCACAGGAATGGTTCAAAACATAGACAATAGGAAGATTCTGTCTACATGTACTTAAGACGGCATTGTGCCTTTTCTATTTAATTCTGATGCAATTTCTGTGTTTCATCGTCAATAAGAAGGTCAGAGGGATACAGTGAACCTGAGGTGAAGCATCGGAATCTATAACTAGTGTCACAGGAATTTCTCAAATCATAGACAGTAGGAACAGTCAGTCTTCTTGTACCTAAGTCGGCATTGTGCCTTTTGTATTTAATTCCGATGCAATTTCTGCGTTTCATCGTCAATAAGAAGGTCCAAGGGATACAGTAAACCTGAAGTGAAGCATCGGAATCTGTAACTAGCGCCACAGGAGTGGTTCAAAACATAGTCAGTAAGAAGAGTCAGTCATCTTGTGCTTAAGTCCTAATTGTGCCTTTTGTATTTGATTCCGATGCAATTTCTGTGTTTCATCGTCAATAAGAAGGTCAGAGGAATACAGTAAACCAGAAGTGAAACAACGGAATCTCTAACTAGTGTCACAGGAATGGTTCAAAACATAGTCAGTAAGAAGTGTCAGTCCTCTTGTACTTACGTCGGCATTGTGCCTTTTGTATTTAATTCCGATGCAATATCTGTGTTTCATCGTCAATAAGAAGATCAGAGTGATACAGTAAACCTGAAGTGAAGCATCGGAATCTGAAACTAGCGTCACAGGAATGGTTCAAAGCAGAGACAGTAAGAAGGGTCAGTCTTCTTGTACTTAAGTCGGCATTGTGCCTTTTCTATCTAACTCCTATGCAATTCCTGTGTTTCATCGTCAATAAGAAGGTCAGAGGAATACAGTAAACCAGAAGTGAAGTATCGGAATCTATAACTAGTGTCACAGGAATGGTTCAAAACATAGACAGTAGGAAGAGTCTGTCTTATTGTTCTTAAGTCGGCATTGTGCCTTTTCTATTTAATTCCGGTGCAATTTCTGTGTTTCATCGTCAATAAGAAGGTCAGAGGGATACAGTAAACCTGAAGTGCAGCATCGGAATCTGTAACTAGTGTCACAGGAATGGTTCAAAACATAGACAAAAAGAAGAGTCAGTCTTCTTGGACTTATGTCGGCAATGTGCCTTTTGTACTTAATTCCGATGTAATTTCTGTGATTCATCGTCAATAAGAATGTCAGAGGGATACAGTAAACCTGAAGTGAAGTTTCGAAATCTAAAACTAGTGTCACAGGAATGGTTCAAACATAGCCAGTAGGGCGAGTCAGTCTTCTTGTACTTAAGTCGGCATCGTGCCTATTGTATTTAACTCCGATGCACTATCTGTGTTTCATCGTCCATAAGAAGATCCAAGGGATACAGTAAACCTGAAATGAAGCATCGGAATCTATAACAAGTGTCACAGGAATGTTTTAAACATAGACAGTAGGAAGAGTCAGTCTACATGTACTTAAGACGGCATTGTGCCTTTTCTATTTAATTCTGATGCAATTTCTGTGTTTCATCGTCAATAAGAAGGTCAGAGGGATACAGTGAACCTGAGGTGAAGCATCGGAATCTATAACTAGAGTCACAGGAATGGTTCAAAACAGTCAGTAAGGAGAGTCAGTCTTCTTGTACTTAAGTCGGCATTGTGCCTTTTGTGTTTAATTCCCATGCAATTTCTGTGTTTCATCATCAATAAGACGGTCAGAGGGATACAGTAAACCTGTAGTGTTGCATCGGTATCTATAACTAGTTTCACAGGAATGGTTCAAAGCATAGACAGTAGGAAGAGTCAGTCTTCTCGTACTTAAGTCCTCATTGTGCCTTTTGTATTTGATTCCGATGCAATTTCTGTGTTTCATCGCCAATAAGAAGGACCAAGGGTTACAATATACCTGAAGTGATGCATCGGAATCTATAACTAGTGTCACAGGATTTGTTCAAAGCATAGACAGTAAGAAAAGTCAGTCTTCTTGTACCTAAGTCGGCATTGTGCCTTTTGTATTTAATTCCGATGCAATTTCTGTGTTTCATCGTCAATAAGAAGGTCAGAGGGATACAGTAAACCTGAAGTGAAACAACGTAATCTATAACTAGTGTCACAGGAATGGTTCAAAACATAGTCAGTAAGGAGAGTCAGTCTTCTTGTACTTAAGTCGGCATTGTTGCTTTTGTATTAAATTCCGATGCAATTTCTGTATTTCATCGTCAATAAGAAGGTCCAAGGGATACAGTAAACCGGAAGTGAAGCATCGGAATCTATAACTAGTGTCACAAGAATGGTTCAAAACATAGACAGTAAGAATAGTCGGTCTTCTTGTACTTAAGTCGGCATTATGCCCAATTCAATTTAATTCCGATGCAATTACTGTGCTTCATCGTCAATAAGATGGTCAGAGGGATACAGTAAACCTGAAGTGAAGCATCGGAATCTCTAACTAGTGTCACAGGAATGGTTCAAAACATAGTCAATAAGAAGTGTCAGTCTTCTTGTACTTACGTCGGCATTGTGCCTTTTGTAATTAATTCCGATGCAATATCTGTGTTTCATCGTCAATAAGAAGATCATAGGGATACAGTAATCCTGAAGTGAAGCATCGGAATCAGAAACTAGCGTCACAGGAATGGTTCATAACATAGACAGTAAGAAGAGTCAGTCTTCTTGTACTTAAGTCGGCATTGTGCCTTTTCTATCTAACTCCTATGCAATTCCTGTGTTTCATCGTCAATAAGAAGGTCAGAGGAATACAGTAAACCTGAAGTGAAGTATCGGAATCTATAACTAGTGTCACAGGAATGGTTCAAAACATAGACAGTAGGAAGAGTCTGTCTTATTGTACTTAAGTCGGCATTGTGCCTTTTCTATTTATTTTAGGTGCAATTTCTGTGTTTCATCGTCTATAAGAAGGTCAGAGGGATACAGTAAACCTGAAGTGAAGCATCGGAATCTGTAACTAGTGTCACAGGAATGGTTCAAAACATAGACAAAAAGAAGAGTCAGTCTTCTTGGACTTATGTCGGCAATGTGCCTTTTGTACTTAATTCCGATGTAATTTCTGTGATTCATCGTCAATAAGAATGTCAGAGGGATACAGTAAACCTGAAGTGAAGTTTCGAAATCTAAAACTAGTGTCACAGGAATGGTTCAAACATAGCCAGTAGGGCGAGTCAGTCTTCTTGTACTTAAGTCGGTATTGTGCCTATTGTATTTAACTCCGATGCACTATCTGTGTTTCATCGTCAATAAGAAGATCCGAGGGATACAGTAAACCTGAAATGAAGCATCGGAATCTATAACTAGTGTCACAGGAATGGTTCAAAACATAGACAATAAGAAGATTCAGTCTACATGAACTTAAGTCGGCATCGTGCCTTTTGTATTTATTTCCGATGCGATTTCTGTGTTTCATCGTCAATAAGAAGATCAGAGGGATACAGTAAAGCTGAAGTGAAGTATCGGAATCTATAACTAGTGTAAAAGGAATGGTTCAAACATAGACAGTAGGAAGAGTCAGTCTTCTTGTACTTAAGCCGGTATTGTGCCTATTGTATTTAACTCCGGTGCACTATCTGTGATTAATCGTCAATAAGAAGATCCAAGGGATACAGTAAACCTGAAATGAAGCATCGGAATCTATAACTAGTGTCACACGAATGTTTCAAACATAGACAGTACGAAGAGTCAGTCTACATGTACTTAAGTCGGCATTGTGCCTTTTGTATTTAATTCCGATGCAAATTCTGTGTTTCATCGTCATTAAGAAGGTCAGAGGGATACAGTAAACCTGAAGTGAAGCATCGGAATCTATATGTAGTGTCACAGGAATGGTTCAAAACATCGACAGTAAGGAGAGTCAGTCTTCTTGTACTTAAGTCGGCATTATGCCATTTGTATTAATTCCGATGCAATTTCTGTTTTTCATCGTCAATAAGAAGGTCAGAGGGATACAGTAAACCTGAAGTGAAGCATCGGAATCTATAACTAGTGTCATAGGAATGGTTCAAATCTGTCAGTAAGAAGAGTCAGTCTCCTTGTACTTAAGTCGGCATTGTGCCTTTTGTGTTTAATACCGATGCAATTTCTGTGTTTCATCGTCAATAAGAAGGTCAGAGGGATACAGTAATCCTGAAGTGTAGCATCGGAATCTATAACTAGTGTCACAGGAATGGTTCAAAGCATAGACAGTAGGAAGAGTCAGTCTTCTTATACTTATGTCGGCATTGTGCCTTTTGTATTTAATTACGATGCAATTTCTGTGTTTCATCGTCAATAAAAAGGTCCAAGGGAGACAGTAAACCTGAAGTGAAGCATCGGAATCTATAACTAGTGTCACAGGAATGGTTCAAAGCATAGACAGTAAGAAAGGTCAGTCTTCTTGTACTTAAGTCGGCATTGTGAATTTTGTATTTAATTCCGATGCAATTTCTGTGTTTCATCGTCAATAAGAAGGTCAGAGGGATACAGTAAACCTGAAGTGAAGCATCGGAATCTAACTAGTGTCACAGGAATGGTTCAAATCATAGTCAGTAAGAAGAGTCAGTCTTCTTGTACTTAAGTCGGCATTGTGCTTTTTTTTCTATTTATTTCCGATGCAATTTCAGTGTTTCATCGTGAATGATAAGGTCAGAGGGATACAGTGAACCTGAAGTGAAGCATCGGAATCTGTAACTTGCGTCAGAGGAATGGTTCAAAACATAGACAGTAAGAAGAGTCAGTCTTCTTGTACTTAAGTCGGCATTGTGTCTTTTCTATTTAATTCCGATGAAATTTCTGTGCTTCAACGTCAATAAGAAGGTCCAAAGGATACAGTAAACCTGAAGTGAAATATCGGAATCTATATCTAGTGTCACAGGAATGGTTCAAAACATAGACAGTAAGGAGAGTCAGTCTTCTTGTATTTAAGTCGGCATTGTGAATTTTGTATTTAATTCCGATGCAATTTCTGTGTTTCATCTTCAACAAGAAGTTCCAAGGGATACAGTAAACTTGAAGTGAAGCATCGGAATCTATAACTAGTGTCACAGGAATGGTTCAAAGCATAGACAGTAAGAAAGGTCAGTCATCTTGTACTTATGTAGGCTTTGTGCATTTTGTATTTAATTCCGATGCAATTTCTGTGTTTCATCGTCAATAAGAGGGTCAGAGGGATACAATAAACCTTAAGTGATGCATCGGAATCTATAACTAGTGTCACAGGAATGGTTCAAAACACAGACAGTAAGAAGGGTCAGTCTTCTTGTACTTAAGTCGGCATTGTTCCTTTTGTATTTAATTCCGATGCAATTTCTGTGTTTCAACGTCAATACGAAGGTCCAAGGGATACAGTAAATCTGAAGTGAAGCATCGGAATCTATAACTAGTGTCACAGGAATGGTTCAAAACAAAGACAGTAAGAAGGGTCAGTCTTCTTGTACTTAAGTCGGCATTGTTCCTTTTGTATTTAATTCCGATGCAATCTCTGTGATTCATCGTCAATAAGTAGGTCAGAGGGATACAGTAAACCTGAAGTGAAGTATCGGAATCTATAACTAGTGTCACAGGAATGGTTCAAATCAGTCAGTAAGAAGAGTCAGTCTTCTTGTACTTAAGTCGGCATTGTGCCTTTTGTATTTAATTCCGATGCAATTTCTTTGTTTCATCGTCAATAAGTAGGTCCAATGGATACGGTAAATCTGAACTGAAGCATCGGAATCTATAACTAGTGTCACAGGAATGGTTCAAAAAATCGACACTAAGAAGAGTCAGTCTTCTTGTACTTAGGTCGGCATTGTGCCTTTTGTATTTAATTCCGATGCAATTTCTGTTATTCATCGTCAATAAGAATGTCAGAGGGATACAGTAAACCTGAAGTGAATCATCGGAATCTATAACTAGTGTCACAGGAATGGTTCAAAACATAGACAGTAGGAAGAGTCAGTCTACATGTACTTAAGTCGGCATTGTGCCTTTTGTATTTAATTCCGATGCAATTTCTGTGTTTCATCGTCAATAAAGAGGTCCAAGGGATACAGTAAATCTGAAGTGAAGCAACGGGATCTATAACTAGTGTCACAGGAATGGTTCATAACATAGACAGTAGGAAGATTCAATCTACATGTACTTAAGTCGGCATCGTGAATTTTGTATTTAATTCCGATGCAGTTTCTGTGTTTCATCGTCAATAAGAAGGTCCAAGGGATACAGTAAACCTGAAGTGAAGCATCGGAATCTATAACTAGTGTCACAGGAATGGTTCAAAACATAGACAGTAAGAAGAGTCAGTCTTCTTGTACTTAAGTCGGCATTGTGCCTTTTGTATTTAATTCCGATGCACTATCTGTGATTCATCGTAAATAAGAAGATCCAAGGGATACAGTATACCTGAAGTGAAGCATCGGAATCTCTAACTAGTGTCACAGGAATGGTGCAAACATAGTCAGTAAGAAGAGTCAGTCTTCTTGTACTTAAGTCGGCATTGTGCCTTTTCTATTTAATTCTGATGCCATTTCGATTTTTCATCGTTATTAAGAAGGTCAGAGTTATACAGTAAACCTGAAGTGAAGCATCGGAATCTATAACTAGTGTCACAGAATGGTTCAAATCATAGTCAGTAAGAAGAGTCAGTCTTCTTGTACTTAAGTCGGCATTGTGCTTTTTTTATTTATTTCCGATGCAATTTCAGTGTTTCATCGTCAATAATAAGGTCAGAGGGATACAGTAAACCTGAAGTGAAGCATCGGAATCTGTAACTTGCGTCAGAGGAATGGTTCGAAACATAGACAGTAAGAAGAGTCAGTCTTCTTGTACTTAAGTCGGGATTGTGCCTTTTTTATTTATTTCCGATGCAATTTCTGTGTTTCATCGTTAATAACAAGGTCCAAAGGATACAGTAAACCTGAAGTGAAGCAGCGGAATCTATAACTAGTGTCACAGGAATGGTTCAAAATAGCCAGTAAGATAAGTCAGTCTTCTGGTACTTAAGTCGGCATTGTGCCTTTTGTATATAATTCCGATACAATTTCTGTGTTTCATCGTCAATAACAAGGTCAGAGGGATACAGTAAGCCTGAAGTAAAGCATCGGAATCTATAACGAGTGTCACAGAATTGTTCAAAACATAGTCAGTAAGAAGAGTCAGACTTCTTGTACTTAAGAAAGCATTGTGCCTTTTCTATTTAGTTCCGATGCACTTTCTGTGTTTCATCGTCAATAAGTAGATCCTAGGGATACAGTAAACCTGAAATGAAGCATCGGGATCTATAACTAGTGTCACAGCAATGTTTCAAAGCATAGACAGTAGGAAGAGTGAGTCTACATGTACTTTAGTCGGCATTGTGCCTTTTGTATTTAATTCCGATGCAATATCTGTGTTTAATCGTCAATAAGAAGGTCAGAGAGTTTCAGTAAACCTGAAGTGAAGCATCGGAATCTATATGTAGTGTCACAGGAATGGTTCAAAACATCGACAGTAAGGAGAGTCAGTCTTCTTGTACTTAAGTCGGCATTATGCCATTTGTATTAATTCCGATGCAATTTCTGTTTTTCATCGTCAATAAGAAGGTCAGAGGGATACAGTAAACCTGAAGTGAAGCATCGGAATCTATAACTAGTGTCATAGGAATGGTTCAAATCTGTCAGTAAGAAGAGTCAGTCTCCTTGTACTTAAGTCGGCATTGTGCCTTTTGTGTTTAATACCGATGCAATTTCTGTGTTTCATCGTCAATAAGAAGGTCAGAGGGATACAGTAATCCTGAAGTGTAGCATCGGAATCTATAACTAGTGTCACAGGAATGGTTCAAAGCATAGACAGTAGGAAGAGTCAGTCTTCTTATACTTATGTCGGCATTGTGCCTTTTGTATTTAATTACGATGCAATTTCTGTGTTTCATCGTCAATAAAAAGGTCCAAGGGAGACAGTAAACCTGAAGTGAAGCATCGGAATCTATAACTAGTGTCACAGGAATGGTTCAAAGCATAGACAGTAAGAAAGGTCAGTCTTCTTGTACTTAAGTCGGCATTGTGAATTTTGTATTTAATTCCGATGCAATTTCTGTGTTTCATCGTCAATAAGAAGGTCAGAGGGATACAGTAAACCTGAAGTGAAGCATCGGAATCTAACTAGTGTCACAGGAATGGTTCAAATCATAGTCAGTAAGAAGAGTCAGTCTTCTTGTACTTAAGTCGGCATTGTGCTTTTTTTTCTATTTATTTCCGATGCAATTTCAGTGTTTCATCGTGAATGATAAGGTCAGAGGGATACAGTGAACCTGAAGTGAAGCATCGGAATCTGTAACTTGCGTCAGAGGAATGGTTCAAAACATAGACAGTAAGAAGAGTCAGTCTTCTTGTACTTAAGTCGGCATTGTGTCTTTTCTATTTAATTCCGATGAAATTTCTGTGCTTCAACGTCAATAAGAAGGTCCAAAGGATACAGTAAACCTGAAGTGAAATATCGGAATCTATATCTAGTGTCACAGGAATGGTTCAAAACATAGACAGTAAGGAGAGTCAGTCTTCTTGTATTTAAGTCGGCATTGTGAATTTTGTATTTAATTCCGATGCAATTTCTGTGTTTCATCTTCAACAAGAAGTTCCAAGGGATACAGTAAACTTGAAGTGAAGCATCGGAATCTATAACTAGTGTCACAGGAATGGTTCAAAGCATAGACAGTAAGAAAGGTCAGTCATCTTGTACTTATGTAGGCTTTGTGCATTTTGTATTTAATTCCGATGCAATTTCTGTGTTTCATCGTCAATAAGAGGGTCAGAGGGATACAATAAACCTTAAGTGATGCATCGGAATCTATAACTAGTGTCACAGGAATGGTTCAAAACACAGACAGTAAGAAGGGTCAGTCTTCTTGTACTTAAGTCGGCATTGTTCCTTTTGTATTTAATTCCGATGCAATTTCTGTGTTTCAACGTCAATACGAAGGTCCAAGGGATACAGTAAATCTGAAGTGAAGCATCGGAATCTATAACTAGTGTCACAGGAATGGTTCAAAACAAAGACAGTAAGAAGGGTCAGTCTTCTTGTACTTAAGTCGGCATTGTTCCTTTTGTATTTAATTCCGATGCAATCTCTGTGATTCATCGTCAATAAGTAGGTCAGAGGGATACAGTAAACCTGAAGTGAAGTATCGGAATCTATAACTAGTGTCACAGGAATGGTTCAAATCAGTCAGTAAGAAGAGTCAGTCTTCTTGTACTTAAGTCGGCATTGTGCCTTTTGTATTTAATTCCGATGCAATTTCTTTGTTTCATCGTCAATAAGTAGGTCCAATGGATACGGTAAATCTGAACTGAAGCATCGGAATCTATAACTAGTGTCACAGGAATGGTTCAAAAAATCGACACTAAGAAGAGTCAGTCTTCTTGTACTTAGGTCGGCATTGTGCCTTTTGTATTTAATTCCGATGCAATTTCTGTTATTCATCGTCAATAAGAATGTCAGAGGGATACAGTAAACCTGAAGTGAATCATCGGAATCTATAACTAGTGTCACAGGAATGGTTCAAAACATAGACAGTAGGAAGAGTCAGTCTACATGTACTTAAGTCGGCATTGTGCCTTTTGTATTTAATTCCGATGCAATTTCTGTGTTTCATCGTCAATAAAGAGGTCCAAGGGATACAGTAAATCTGAAGTGAAGCAACGGGATCTATAACTAGTGTCACAGGAATGGTTCATAACATAGACAGTAGGAAGATTCAATCTACATGTACTTAAGTCGGCATCGTGAATTTTGTATTTAATTCCGATGCAGTTTCTGTGTTTCATCGTCAATAAGAAGGTCCAAGGGATACAGTAAACCTGAAGTGAAGCATCGGAATCTATAACTAGTGTCACAGGAATGGTTCAAAACATAGACAGTAAGAAGAGTCAGTCTTCTTGTACTTAAGTCGGCATTGTGCCTTTTGTATTTAATTCCGATGCACTATCTGTGATTCATCGTAAATAAGAAGATCCAAGGGATACAGTATACCTGAAGTGAAGCATCGGAATCTCTAACTAGTGTCACAGGAATGGTGCAAACATAGTCAGTAAGAAGAGTCAGTCTTCTTGTACTTAAGTCGGCATTGTGCCTTTTCTATTTAATTCTGATGCCATTTCGATTTTTCATCGTTATTAAGAAGGTCAGAGTTATACAGTAAACCTGAAGTGAAGCATCGGAATCTATAACTAGTGTCACAGAATGGTTCAAATCATAGTCAGTAAGAAGAGTCAGTCTTCTTGTACTTAAGTCGGCATTGTGCTTTTTTTATTTATTTCCGATGCAATTTCAGTGTTTCATCGTCAATAATAAGGTCAGAGGGATACAGTAAACCTGAAGTGAAGCATCGGAATCTGTAACTTGCGTCAGAGGAATGGTTCGAAACATAGACAGTAAGAAGAGTCAGTCTTCTTGTACTTAAGTCGGGATTGTGCCTTTTTTATTTATTTCCGATGCAATTTCTGTGTTTCATCGTTAATAACAAGGTCCAAAGGATACAGTAAACCTGAAGTGAAGCAGCGGAATCTATAACTAGTGTCACAGGAATGGTTCAAAATAGCCAGTAAGATAAGTCAGTCTTCTGGTACTTAAGTCGGCATTGTGCCTTTTGTATATAATTCCGATACAATTTCTGTGTTTCATCGTCAATAACAAGGTCAGAGGGATACAGTAAGCCTGAAGTAAAGCATCGGAATCTATAACGAGTGTCACAGAATTGTTCAAAACATAGTCAGTAAGAAGAGTCAGACTTCTTGTACTTAAGAAAGCATTGTGCCTTTTCTATTTAGTTCCGATGCACTTTCTGTGTTTCATCGTCAATAAGTAGATCCTAGGGATACAGTAAACCTGAAATGAAGCATCGGGATCTATAACTAGTGTCACAGCAATGTTTCAAAGCATAGACAGTAGGAAGAGTGAGTCTACATGTACTTTAGTCGGCATTGTGCCTTTTGTATTTAATTCCGATGCAATATCTGTGTTTAATCGTCAATAAGAAGGTCAGAGAGTTTCAGTAAACCTGAAGTGAAGCATCGGAATCTATAACTAGTGTCACAGGAATGGTTCAAAACATAGACAGTAGGAAGAGTCATTCTTCTTGTACTAAAGTCGGTATTTTGCCTATTGTATTTAACTCCGATGCACTATCTGCGTTTCATCGTCCATAAGATGATCCAAGGGATACAGTAAACCTGAAATGAACCATCGGATTCTATAGCTAGTGTCACAGGAATGGTTCAAGACATAGACAATAGGAAGATTCAGTCTACATGTACTTAAGACGGCATTGGGCCTTTTCTATTTAATTCTGATGCAATTTCTGTGTTTCATCGTCAATAAGAAGGTCAGAGGGATACAGTGAACCTGAGGTGAAGCATCGGAATCTATAACTAGTGTCACAGGAATTTCTCAAATCATAGACAGTAGGAACAGTCAGTCTTCTTGTACTTAGGTCGGCATTGTGCCTTTTGTATTTAATTCCGATGCAATTTCTGCGTTTCATCGTCAATAAGAAGGTCCAAGGGATACAGTAAACCTGAAGTGAAGCATCGGAATCTGTAACTAGCGCCACAAGAGTGGTTCAAAGCATAGTCAGTAAGAAGAGTCAGTCTTCTTGTGCTTAAGTCGGCATTGTTCCTTTTCTATATAACTCCGATGCAATTTCTGCGTTTCATGGTCAATAAGAAGGTCCAAGGGATACAGTAAACCTGAAATGAAGCATCGGAATCTATACCTATTGTCACAGGAATGGTTCAAAACATAGACAGTAGGAAGATTCAGTCGACATGTACTTAAGTCGGCATCGTGCATTTTGTATTTATTTCCGATGCAATTTCTGTGTTTCATCGTCAATAAGAAGATCAGAGGGATACAGTAAAGCTGAAGTGAAGCATCGGAATCTATAACTAGTGTCACAGGAATGGTTCAAAACATAGACAGTAGGAAGAGTCAGTCTTCTTGTACTTAAGTCGGTTATGTACCTATTGTATTTAACTCCGATGCACTATCTGTGATTCATCGTCAATAAGAAGATCCAAGGGCTACAGTAAACCTGAAATGAAGCATCGGAATCTATAACAAGTGTCACAGGAATGTTTTAAACATAGACAGTAGGAAGAGTCAGTCTACATGTACTTACGTCGGCATTGTGCCTTTTGTATTTAATTCCGATGCAATTTCTGTGTTTCTTCGTCAATAAGAATGTCAGAGGGATACAGTAAACCAGAAGTGAAGCATCGGAATCTATATCTAGTGTCACAGGAATGGTTCAAAACATAGACAGTAAGGAGTGTCAGTCTTCTTGTACTTAAGTCGGCATTGTTCCATTTGTATTTAATTCCGATGCAATTTCTGTGTTTCATCGTCAATAAGAAGGTCTGAGGGATACAGTAAACATGAAGTGAAGCATCGTAATCTATCACTAGTGTCACAGGAATGGTTCAAAACAGTCAGTAAGGAGAGTCAGTCTTCTTGTAATTAAGTCGGCATTGTGCCTTTTGTGTTTAATTCCCATGCAATTTCTGTGTTTCATCGTCAATAAGAAGGTCAGAGGGATACAGTAAACCTGTAGTGTAGCATCGGTATCTATAACTAGTTTCACAGGAATGATTCAAAACATAGACAGTACGAAGAGTCAGTCTTCTCGTAGTTAAGTCCACATTGTGCCTTTTGTATTTGATTCCGATGCAATTTCTGTGTTTCATCGCCAATAAGAAGGACCAAGGGATACAATATACCTGAATTGAAGCATCGGAATCTATAACTAGTGTCACAGGATTTGTTCAAAGCATAGACAGTAAGAAAGGTCAGTCTTCTTGTACCTAAGTCGGCATTGTGCCTTTTGTATTTAATTCCGATGCAATTTCTGTGTTTCATCGTCAATAAGAAGGTCAGAGGGATACAGTAGACCTGAAGTGAGACAACGGAATCTATAACTAGTGTCACAGGAATGGTTCAAAACATAGTCAGCAAGGAGAGTCAGTCTTCTTGTACTTAAGTCGGCATTGTTGCTGTTGTATTTATTTCCGATGCAATTTCTGTATTTCATCGTCAATAAGAAGCTCCAAGGGATACAGTAAACCTGAAGTGAAGCATCGGAATCTATCACTAGTGTCACAGGAATGGTTCAAAACATAGACAGAAAGAAGAGTCAGTCTTCTTGTACTTAAGTCGGCATTATGCCCTATTCAATTTAATTCCGATGCAATTACTGTGTTTCATCGTCAATAAGATGGTCAGAGGGATACAGTAAACCTGAAGTGAAGCATCGGAATCTCAAACTAGTGTCACAGGAATGGTTCAAAACATAGTCAGTAAGAAGTGTCAGTCTTCTTGTACTTACGTCGGCATTGTGCCTTTTGTATTTAATTCCGATGCAATATCTGTGTTTCATCGTCAATAAGAAGATCAGAGGGATACAGTAAACCTGAAGTGAAGCATCGGAATCAGTAACTAGCGTCACAGGAATGGTTCAAAACATAGACAGTAAGAAGAGTCAGTCTTCTTGTACTTAAGTCGGCATTGTGCCTTTTCTATCTAACTCCTATGCAATTCCTGTGTTTCATCGTCAATAAGAAGGTCAGAGGGATACAGTAAACCTGAAGTGAAGCATCGGAATCTGTAACTAGTGTCACTGGAATGGTTCAAAACATAGACAAAAAGAAGAGTCAGTCTTCTTAGACTTATGTCGGCATTGTGCCTTTTGTACTTAATTACGATGTAATTTCTGTGATTCATCGTCAATAAGAATGCCAGAGGGATACAGTAAACCTGAAGTGAAGTTTCGAAATCTAAAACTAGTGTCACAGGAATGGTTCAAACATAGCCAGTAGGGCGAGTCAGTCTTCTTGTACTTAAGCCGGTATTGTGCCTATTGTATTTAACTCCGGTGCACTATCAGTGATTCATCGTCAATAAGAAGATCCAAGGGATACAGTAAACCTGAAATGAAGCATCGGAATCTATAACTAGTGTCACACGAATGTTTCAAACATAGACAGTACGAAGAGTCAGTCTACATGTACTTAAGTCGGCATTGTGCCTTTTGTATTTAATTCCGATGCAAATTCTGTGTTTCATCGTCAATAAGAAGGTCAGAGGGATACAGTTAACCTGAAGTGAAGCATCGGAATCTATATCTAGTGTCACAGGAATGGTTCAAAACATAGACAGTAAGGAGAGTCAGTCTTCTTGTACTTAAGTCGGCATTGTGCCATTTGTATTTAATTCCGATGCAATTTCTGTGTTTCATTGTCAATAAGAAAGTCAGAGGGATACAGTAAACCTGAAGTGAAGCATCGGAATCTATAACTAGTGTCATAGGAATGGTTCAAAACAGTCAGTAAGAAGAGTCAGTCTCCTTGTACTTAAGTCGGCATTGTGCCTTTTGTGTTTAATTCCGATGCAATTTCTGTGTTTCATCGTCACTAAGAAGGTCAGAGGGATACAGTAATCCTGAAGTGTAGCATCGGAATCTATAACTAGTGTCACAGGAATGGTTCAAAGCATAGACAGTAGGAAGAGTCAGTCTTCTTATACTTATGTCGGCATTGTGCCTTTTGTATTTAATTACGATGCAATTTCTGTGTGTCATTGTCAATAAAAAGGTCCAAGGGATACAGTAAACCTGAAGTGAAGCATCGGAATCTGTAACTGGTGTAACAGGAATGGTTCAAAGCATAGACAGTAAGAAAGGTCAGTCTTCTTGTACTTAAGTCGGCATTGTGAATTTTGTATTTAATTCCGATTCAATTTCTGTGTTTCATCGTCAATACGAAGGTCAGAGGGATACAGTAAACCTGAAGTGAAGCATCGGAATCTATAACTAGTGTCACAGGAACGGTTCAAATCATAGTCAGTAAGAAGAGTCAGTCTTCTTGTACTTAAGTCGGCATTGTGCTCTTTTTTCTATTTATTTCCGATGCAATTTCAGTGTTTCATCGTGAATGATAAGGTCAGAGGGATACAGTAAACCTGAAGTGAAGCATCGGAATCTGTAACTTGCGTCAGAGGAATGGTTCAAAACATAGACAGTAAGAAGAGTCAGTCTTCTTGTACTTAAGTCGGCATTCTGTCTTTTCTATTTAATTCCGATGAAATTTCTGTGCTTCATCGTCAATAAGAAGGTCCAAAGGATACAGTAAACCTGAAGTGAAGCATCGGAATCTATATCTAGTGTCACAGGAATGGTTCAAAACAGTCAGTAAAAAGAGTCAGCCTTCTTGTACTTAAATCGGCATTGTGCCTTTTGTATATAATTCCGTTGCAATTTCTGTGTTTCATCTTCAATAAGAAGTTCCAAGCGATACAGAAAACTTGAAGTGAAGCATCGGAATCTATAACTAGTGTCACAGGAATGGTTCAAAGCATAGACAGTAAGAAAGGTCAGTCTTCTTGTACTTAAGTAGGCATTGTGCCTTTTGTATTTAATTCCGATGCAATTTCTGTGTTTCATCGTCAATAAGAGGGTCAGAGGGTTACAATAAACCTTAAGTGATGCATCGGAATCTATAACTAGTGTCACAGGAATGGTTCAAAACATAGACAGTAAGAAGGGTCAGTCTTATTGTACTTAAGTCGGCATTGTTCCTTTTGTATTTAATTCCGATGCAATATCTGTGTTTCAACGTCAATACGAAGGTCCAAGGGATACAGTAAACCTGAAGTGAAGCATCGGAATCTATAACTAGTGTCACAGGAATGGTTCAAAACATAGACAGTAAGAAGGGTCAGTCCTCTTGTACTTAAGTCGGCATTGTTCCTTTTGTATTTAATTCCGATGCAATCTCTGTGATTCATCGTCAATAAGTAGGTCAGAGGGATACAGTAAACCTGAAGTGAAGTATCGGAATCTATAACTAGTGTCACAGGAATGGTTCAAATCAGTCAGTAAGAAGAGTCAGTCTTTTTGTACTTAAGTCGGCATTGTGCCTTTTGTATTTAATTCCGATGCAATTTCTTTGTTTCATCGTCAATAAGAAGGTCCAAGGGATACGGTAAATCTGAAGTGAAGCATCGGAATCTATAACTAGTGTCACAGGAATGGTTCAAAAAATCGACACTAAGAAGAGTCAGTCTTCTTGTACTTAGGTCGGCATAGTGCCTTTTGTATTTAATTCCGATGCAATTTCTGTTATTCATCGTCAATAAGAATGTCCGAGGGATACAGTAAACCTGAAGTGAATCATCGGAATCTATAACTAGTGTCACAGGAATGGTTCAAAACATAGACAGTAGCAAGAGTCAGTCTTCTTGTACTTAAGTCGGTATTGTGCCTATTGTATTTAACTCCGATGCACTATATGTGTATTATCGTCAATAAGAAGATCCAAGGGATACAGTAAACCTGAAATGAAGTATCGGAATCTATAACTAGTGTCACAGGAATGGTTCAAAACATAGACAGTAGGAAGATTCAGTCTACATGTACATAAGTCGGCATAGTGACTTTTGTATTTAATTCCGATGCAATTTCTGTGTTTCATTGTCAATAAGAAAGTCCAAATGATACAGTAAAATTGAAGTGAAGCATCGGAATCTATAACTAGTGTCACAGGAATGGTTCAAAACACAGACAGTAGGAAGAGTCAGTCTTCTTGTACTTAAGTCGGTATTGTGCCTATTGTATTTAACTCCGATGCACTATCTGTGATTCATCGTAAATAAGAAGATCCAAGGGATACAGTAAACCTGAAATGAAGCATCTGAATCTATAACAAGTGTCACAGGAATGTTTCAAACATAGACAGTAGGAAGAGTCAGTCTACATGTACTTAAGTCGGCATTGTGCCTTTTGTATTTAATTCCGATGCAATTTCTGTGTTTCATCGTCAATAAGAAGGTCCAAGGGATAGAGTAAACCTGAAGTGAAGCATCGGAATCTATAACTAGTGTCACAGGAATGGTTCAAAACATAGACAGTAGGCAGAGTCAGTCTTATTGTACTTAAGTCGGCATTGTGCCTTTTCTATTTAATTCCGATGCAATTTCTGTGTTTCATCGTCAATAAGAAGGTCCAAGGGATACAGTAAACCGGAAGTGAAGCATCGGAATCTGTAACTAGTGTCACAGGAATGGTTCAAATCATAGACAAAAAGAAGAATCAGTCTTCTTGTACTTAAGTCGGCAATGTGCCTTTTGTATTTATTTCCGATGCAATTTCTGTGATTCATCGACAATAAGAATGTCAGAGGGATACAGAAAACCTGAAGTGAAGCATCGGAATCTATATCTAGTGTCACAGGAATGGTTCAAAACATAGACAGTAAGGAGAGTCAGTCTTCTTGTACTTAAGTCGGCATTGTGCCATTTGTATTTAATTCCGATGCAATTTCTGTGTTTCATCGTCAATAAGAAAGTCAGAGGGATACAGTAAACCTGAAGTGAAGCATCGGAATCTATAACTAGTGTCATAGGAATGGTTCAAAACAGTCAGTAAGAAGAGTCAGTCTCCCTGTACTTAAGTCGGCATTGTGCCTTTTGTGTTTAATTCCGATGCAATTTCTGTGTTTCATCGTCAATAAGAAGGTCAGAGGGATACAGTAATCCTGAAGTGTAGCATCGGAATGTATAACTAGTGTCACAGGAATGGTTCAAAGCATAGACAGTAGGAAGAGTCAGTCTTCTTATACTTATGTCGGCATTGTGCCTTTTGTATTTAATTAAGATGCAATTTCTGTGTTTCATTGTCAATAAAAAGGTCCAAGGGATACAGTAAACCTGAAGTGAAGCATCGGAATCTGTAACTAGTGTAACAGGAATGGTTCAAAGCATAGACAGTAAGAAAGGTCAGTCTTCTTGTACTTAAGTCGGCATTGTGAATTTTGTATTTAATTCCGATTCAATTTCTGTGTTTCATCGTCAATACGAAGGTCAGAGGGATACAGTAAACCTGAAGTGAAGCATCGGAATCTATAACTAGTGTCACAGGAATGGTTCAAATCATAGTCAGTAAGAAGAGTCAGTCTTCTTGTACTTAAGTCAGCATTGTGCTCTTTTTTCTATTTATTTCCGATGCAATTACAGTGTTTCATCGTGAATGATAAGGTCAGAGGGATACAGTAAACCTGAAGTGAAGCATCGGAATCTGTAACTTGCGTCAGGGGAATGGTTCAAAACATAGACAGTAAGAAGAGTCAGTCTTCTTGTACTTAAGTCGGCATTCTGTCTTTTATATTTAATTCCGATGAAATTTCTGTGCTTCATCGTCAATAAGAAGGTCCAAAGGATACAGTAAACCTGAAGTGAAGCATCGGAATCTATATCTAGTGTCACAGGAATGGTTCAAAACAGTCAGTAAAAAGAGTCAGCCTTCTTGTACTTAAATCGGCATTGTGCCTTTTGTATATAATTCCGATGCAATTTCTGTGTTTCATCGTCAATAATAAGGTCAGAATGATACAGTAAACCTGAAGTGTAGCATCGGAATCTATAACTAGTGTCACAGGAATGGTTCAAAACATAGACAGTAGGATGAGTCAGTCTTCTTGTACTTAAGTCGGCATTGTGCCATTTGTATTTAATTCCGATGCAGTTTCTGTGTTTCATCTTCAATAAGAAGTTCCAAGCGATACAGTAAACTTGAAGTGAAGCATCGGAATCTATAACTAGTGTCACAGGAATGGTTCAAAGCATAGACAGTAAGAAAGGTCAGTCTTCTTGTACTTAAGTAGGCTTTGTGCCTTTTGTATTTAATTCCGATGCAATTTCTGTGTTTCATCGTCAATAAGAGGGTCAGAGGGATACAATAAACCTTAAGTGATGCATCGGAATCTATAACTAGTGTCACAGGAATGGTTCAAAACATAGACAGTAAGAAGGGTCAGTCTTATTGTACTTAAGTCGGCATTATTCCTTTTGTATTTAATTCCGATGCAATTTCTGTGTTTCAACGTCAATACGAAGGTCCAAGGGATACAGTAAACCTGAAGTGAAGCATCGGAATCTATAACTAGTGTCACAGGAATGGTTCAAAACATAGACAGTAAGAAGGGTCAGTCCTCTTGTACTTAAGTCGGCATTGTTCCTTTTGTATTTAATTCCGATGCAATCTCTGTGATTCATCGTCAATAAGTAGGTCAGAGGGATACAGTAAACCTGAAGTGAAGTATCGGAATCTATAACTAGTGTCACAGGAATGGTTCAAATCAGTCAGTAAGAAGAGTCAGTCTTCTTGTACTTAAGTCGGCATTGTGCCTTTTGTATTTAATTCCGATGCAATTTCTTTGTTTCATCGTCAATAAGAAGGTCCAAGGGATACGGTAAATCTGAAGTGAAGCATCGGAATCTATAACTAGTGTCACAGGAATGGTTCAAAAACTCGACACTAAGAAGAGTCAGTCTTCTTGTACTTAGGTCGGCATTGTGCCTTTTGTATTTAATTCCGATGCAATTTCTGTTATTCATCGTCAATAAGAATGTCCGAGGGATACAGTAAACCTGAAGTGAATCATCGGAATCTATAACTAGTGTCACAGGAATGGTTCAAAACATAGACAGTAGCAAGAGTCAGTCTTCTTGTACTTAAGTCGGTATTGTGCCTATTGTATTTAACTCCGATGCACTATATGTGTATTATCGTCAATAAGAAGATCCAAGGGATACAGTAAACCTGAAATGAAGTATCGGAATCTATAACTAGTGTCACAGGAATGGTTCAAAACATAGACTGTAGGAAGATTCAGTCTACATGTACTTAAGTCGGCATAGTGACTTTTGTATTTAATTCCGATGCAATTTCTGTGTTTCATTGTCAATAAGAAAGTCCAAGGGATACAGTAAACCTGAAGTGAAGCATCGGAATCTATAACTAGTGTCACAGGAATGGTTCAAAACACAGACAGTAGGAAGAGTCAGTCTTCTTGTACTTAAGTCGGTATTGTGCCTATTGTATTTAACTCCGATGCACTATCTGTGATTCATCGTAAATAAGAAGATCCAAGGGATACAGTAAACCTGAAATGAAGCATCGGAATCTATAACAAGTGTCACAGGAATGTTTCAAACATAGACAGTAGGAAGAGTCAGTCTACATGTACTTAAGTCGGCATTGTGCCTTTTGTATTTAATTCCGATGCAATTTCTGTGTTTCATCGTCAATAAGAAGGTCCAAGGGATAGAGTAAACCTGAAGTGAAGCATCGGAATCTATAACTAGTGTCACAGGAATGGTTCAAAACATAGACAGTAGGAAGAGTCAGTCTTCTTGTACTTAAGTCGGTATTGTGCCTATTGAATTTAACTCCGATGTACTATCTGTGATTCATCGTAAATAAGAAGATCCGTGGGATACAGTAAACCTGAAATGAAGCATCGGAATCTATAACAAGTGTCACAGGAATGTTTCAAACATAGACAGTAGGAAGAGTCAGTCTACATGTACTTAAGTCGGCATTGTGCCTTTTGTATTTAATTCCGATGCCATTTCTGTGTTTCATCGTCAATAAGAAGGTCCAAGGGATACAGTATACCTGAAGTGAAGCATCGGAATCTATAACTAGTGTCACAGGAATGGTTCAAAACATAGACAGTAGGAAGAGTCAGTCTTATTGTACTTAAGTCGGCATTGTGCCTTTTCTATTTAATTCCGATGCAATTTCTGTGTTTCATCGTCAATAAGAAGGTCCAAGGGATACAGTAAACCGGAAGTGAAGCATCGGAATCTGTAACTAGTGTCACAGGAATGGTTCAAATCATAGACAAAAAGAAGAGTCAGTCTTCTTGTACTTAAGTCGGCAATGTGCCTTTTGTATTTATTTCCGATGCAATTTCTGTGATTCATCGACAATAAGAATGTCAGAGGGATACAGAAAACCTGAAGTGAAGCATCGGAATCTATAACTAGTGTCACAGGAATGGTTCAAAACATAGACAGTACTAAGAGTCAGTCTTCTTGTACTTAAGTCGGTATTGTGCCTATTCTATTTAACTCCGATGCACTATCTGTGTTTCACCGTCAATAAGAAGATCCAAGGGATACAGTAAACCTGAAATGAAGCATCGGAATCTATAACTAGTGTCACAGGAATGGTTCAAAACATAGACAGTAGGAAGATTCAGTCTACATGTACTTAAGTCGGCATCGTGCCTTTTGTATTTATTTCCGATGCAGTTTCCGTGTTTCATCGTCAATAAGAAGATCAGAGGGATGCAGTAAACCTGAAGTGAAGCATCGGAATCTATAACTAGTGTCACAGGAATGGTTCAAAACATAGACAGTAGAAAGAGTCAGTCTTCTTTTACTTAATTCGGTATTGTGTCTATTGTATTTAACTCTGATGCACTATCTGTGATTCATCGTCAATAAGAAGATCCAAGGGATACAGTAAACCTGAAATGAAGCATCGGAATCTGTAACTATCGTCACAGGAATGGATCAAACATAGACAGTAAGAAGAGTCAGTCTTCTTGTACTTAAGTCAGGATTGTGCCTTTTCTACTTAATTCCGATGCAATTTCTGTGTTTCATCGTTAATAAGGAGGTCATAGGGATACAGTAAACCTGAAGTGAAATATCGGAATCTATAACTAGTGTCACAGGAATGGTTCAAAACATAGACAGTAGGAAGAGTCAGTCTTCTTGTACTTAAGTCGGCATTGTGCCTTTTCTATTTAATTCCAGTGCAATTTCTGTGTTTCATCGTCAAAAAGAAGGTCCAAGGGATACAGTAAACCTGAAGTGAAGCATCGGAATCTGTAACTAGTGTCACAGGAATGGTTCAAAACATAGACAAAATAAAGAGTCAGACTTCTTGTACTTAAGTCGGTATTGTGTCTATTGTATTTAACTCCGATGCACTATCAGTGTTTCATCGTCAATAAGAATGTCCAAGGGATACAGTAAACCTGAAGTGAAGCATCGGAATCTATAACTAGTGTCACAGGAATGGTTCAAAACATAGACAGTAGGAAGAGTCAGTCTCCTTGTACTTAAGTCGGCATTGTTCCTTTATTATTTAATTCCGATGAAATCTCTGTGATTCATCGTCAATAAGTATGTCAGAGGGATACAGTAATGCTGAAGTGAAGTATCGGAATCTATAACTAGTGTCACAGGAAGGGTTCAAATCAGTCAGTAAGAAGAGTCAGTCTTCTTGTACTTAAGTCGGCATTGTGCCTTTTGTATTTAATTCCGATGCAATTTGTTTGTTTCATCGTCAATAAGAAGGTCCAAGGGATACGGTAAATCTAAAGTGAAGCATCGGAATCTATAACTAGTGTCACAGGAATGGTTCAAAAAATCGACACTAAGAAGAGTCAGTCTTCTTGTACTTAGGTCGGCATTGTGCCTTTTGTATTTAATTCCGATGCAATTTCTGTTATTCATCGTCAATACGAATGTCAGAGGAATAC